>NC_045547.1:47234734-47834734 GCF_009769535.1 Thamnophis elegans | reverse complement strand
TCCACAAAAGAATCCAGAAATGCGATCATGCAAAAGTTTTACAATAACAGGCTGCGAGTCGATGGGCAGGATCTGATTGTCTTCAAAGAAATACCACCCCAGATGTTAAAAGCAAGAAGAGACTATACTTTTTTAACTAAAGAGCTTATAAACCACCAGATTCAATATAGATGGGAAGCCCCAGCCGGCATTACGGTCACATTTGAGAATCAAAGATTTCGTTTCAATTCTGTTTCGGAGGCTCGAGATTTCTACTATAAGACTTTGAAGGCGGGACTTCCTGATTCACTTGGAAAAGAGGAGAGACAAGCCGAAGGAGAAGGCAAGCAGCAGACCACATGGCTGCAAGATGGAGGGGGTAGCTCTCCCTCTCTCGGAGAAGCAGAAGAGCGGAGATCGAGGATTTAGACATTCCAAAATATTCGCCAAAGTTTTGGACTGAATGGGGGTTTGCGACCTCTCTCCGGTAGAAAAAGTGGAACTGGATATTGGTGGTGTGATATTGGGACTGAATTATGTGGATGCTGAATGTATACTTCACGGGACTTGTATGTCTGAACTTTAATTTAAACTGTCCAGGACTCTAAAGTGAAGAGAGTGGAGATGGTAACTTTACTGAACTTTAGTTGGGGAGGAGGGAGCCGGGTAACGCGGGATAGGTGGAGGGGGAGCGAAAGCCTGATCAGAGTATTTCGAGTTAAAAGGTAAACTGACCTCTGTGTGAATTATTGTTTGAAAATAAGGATAAGAAAGATTATTTGGAGGGACTATGGGAAATAGTGGTAAACATCAGAGAAGCAAGGTATGAGAGTAAAATGCATGCGGAATGATTTATGTTGTTTAAATGCAAGGGACGAGGGTAAAATGCATGCGAAATGATTTACGTTGTTTAAATCCTATTAGAAGGGAAAGCTTGATGAGATCATTTTAAAATAGAAGGCAAATTGATTCTTGTGTAAAGTATATGTGGAATGATCCATGCTGCTTAATTCTTATTAGAAGGGAAAGTTTGGTGAGATTATTTTGAGCTAGATTGTATACCGATGTCTGCATAAACTTGTATAAATTTTTTTTTGAATATAAGGTTAGCTTGATGAGAGTATTTTAAGATAGAATGCAAACTGATTCTTGTGTAAAGTATTATTTGAATATGTGGAATGATCCACGCTGCTTAAATCTTACTAGAAGGGAAAGCTTGGTGAGATTATTTTGAGCTAGATTGTAAACTGATGTCTGCATAAATTTGTATAAATTTTTATTTGAAAATAAGGTTAAGGAAGGTGAACTGGAGAGTCTATAGGAGGTTGGGGTAAATAACAAAGAAGCAAGAGACGAGAATAGAATATATATAGAATGATTTATACTGTCTAAACATAAATAAAGATGGGGGGCTGAGCTTAATACAAAGAGTTCTTTTTTTTCTTTTTTTCCTTTTTTTTCTTTTCTTTTCTTTTTTCTTTTTATAATTTGTAATTTCTTTTTTATCTATTTTTTTTTATATATATTACTTTTATTTTGAATTCATACGATCATAAGATATTTTAGAAGGGGTTTAACAGAGGGCAGTGCCAGGTGTGGGCCCTGGGAAGTCGGGGGGACTAGGGATGGGGATTTATGGGGGGTGGGTGGGTGGGTGCTCATATAGTTTCAATAAGAAGAAGAATGCACTTGTATACGGTTGTTCTTTCTTTTTTTTCTTTTCTTTCTTTATATTTTTTTCCTTGGTTTATTTCATTTTTTATTTCTTTATTTTTTATCATATTATAGCTCAATAAGAGTTGAATAAAGGAACACACCAGGGGGAGAGGTAGAGGGAAAGAAGAGGGAGGAGTAAGGAAGGAGTAAGGGGAATGTAAGGAGGGCGTAAGGGGAATGCTAGGAGGAAGGGGAGAAAGGAAGGTTTGAGGGGAAAGGGAAGTAGGGAAGGGGAGTGTTAGAGGGAGGAAAGGAAAGTTGGAGGGGAAAGATGGGGTGTATGGAGGATGGAAGTGTCAGGTGGGGTTGTGAATGATGATGAGTTGTGTTTTCTTTTTTATTTTATTTTATTTCTTTTCTTATAGCAAATATCCAGTATATAAGTGATTGTAAAATGGAATCTGAAAATGAATAAAATATATATTTAAAAAAAAATACTTTCAGCAATTTATCCATTCATATGTATGGGTTCAGACATGTGTTAAGTCATGATATGGCTTCCTGATTTTGGTTTAGCAAGTGGTATGAATATGTGATTATGATGGGGTGAACAAGATGGACAAGGCATTGAATATCAGCCTCAGTAGCTGAAAAATTAGGCCAGTGTATGGACTTAATTTTCCCCTCCATTTCACATGATTCTAATTCAGATCTGGGTCCCCATTGGCAGAATTTTATTTAAAAAGTAATCATGGAATGAGAAATGTTTTAAAGCATCATCTGATACCAAGTGCAATGAATTAGTGCATCTTGCATAGCACAGTTAATCATATTCTCTAGTCAGAATGTGGCTTTTTGTTACAAAACACAAATTGTCATATTTATTTAATAATAATGACAATTTGTTTGTGTTTTATTACATTTCTTTAGTATTTTTGGGATGTGCCAAAATTTAGGTGGGAAGGTCTGGCTTACCATTTAACCATTAATCTGTTTTATCGACATAGATCATTATGACCTTAAACTATTGCATCTTGTGACCATTGACATAGCCAAAGTCTCAGCAGAGAGATAATGAAGTAAAAATATTGCAGAGAATGAGTTTTGGAAAGTCTTTGGTTTGTGGGGAGAGAGTGGGAACCAATTAATATTTTTTTCTACTTCTAAAAGATGGAATCTTTTAGGGGAAAAAAGCTTTTAGGGCTCAATGTATGTTTTTCCCCTTTGCCAATATTTTATCCTCCCAAAAACCTGTAAGGCTGAGAAGATTACTGGGCCAATGTGGCTAACTGGATATGGTTTGAAGTGCTTTTCTCAATTTTAGTTCATTCTGACCATAAGATTATACTGATTCTGTAGTAAAACAATGTCAATTTAGTTTCCTTTCTTGAGTCATTTTAAGAGCCAGTTTGGTGTAGTGATTAAGTCATCAGGCTGGAAACCAGAAGAACCATGAGTTCTAATCATGACTATGAGACAGTCACTCTCTCTCCACCACAGCAAACTCCTTCGGAAAAACCTTGTCAAGAAAATTGCAGGGACTTGTCCGGGCAGTTTCTGAGATCAGATGAATTGAATAGAAGAAGAAGGGGAAATGAATCATTTAGCTGTATGATATTTCAAATACATCATAACAATTAGAACATTTAATCAGTGGAAAGATTTGCCTCCAGAAGTTGTGGAAGCTCCAACATTGGAAGTTTTAAGAAGAGATTTGTCTGAAATGGTTGTAGGATTTCCTGCTTGAGCAGGGGGTTGGACTACAAGACCTCCATGGTCCCTTCCAACTCTGTTATTCTGTTATAATTCATAAATGCAATATATTTCTCCAGAAAATAACTCACAGATGTCCACCCTTCAATAGCTGTGAAGGATGCTCCAGAAAAAAACCTTCCTTCAGGTGTCTATGGAGATTCTCAGTCATCCAGGTCATTGTTGTGCCAAAGGTGCTTTTTCAAGAGGCAACTAGACTTACAGCAAGTCCAGTTGCCTCTTGAAGCAGCACCTTTGGGACCTTCCTTCAGATGTTTGGTCACAAGTGATTCATACTCACTTAGACTTAGAGAAAAGGCTTTCTATGACCTGTATGCAATTTGGTAGCAACTCTTGGTAAAATAATGTGTGTCATTAAATGTTCTGGTCTTATGCAATAGAATAGTATAGAATTCTTTATTGGCCAAGTGTAATTGGACACACAAGGAATTTGTTCATAAGCTCTCAATGTTCATATGAATAACAAAGTGATAAGTCATAGGACATAAACCATAAGATACACTCATAAATAATAAGATACAAACAACAATTGATAAATCATAATAGTTCAGTGATCTACCAGTAGATCCCAATTTGGGTCTGCTCATCCTTAACAGGTTGCAATATTTACACAAAACAACTCTGCTTTTACAGCATATTGCAGATGTCCTGCCAAACAGCTATTGACTCACCAATAGCTGATTGTGTTCCCAGGAACCACAGTGACATAAAAGAGCAAATGCTCCAAGAAATCACCTACATTTTCATTTTCAATACACCGAAGGCATGAAGGTTCTTTTTGTAACTCTGGTTTATATTCCATTCATGACTGCTCTGATAAGGTAAGAAAGAATTTCAGAGCATTCTTATTTGTGTGTTTATGCAGCAATATGAAAACAAATTATTAGTTTACTTCAAAGCTTCTTTAGAAAACTTTATAATGTTTAAATAATGTCCAAAACTATTAGAGAATGATGCTACTATAATTTTCATTTGTGGCAAAACCAAATCAAATCACGTGAATCCACTTCTTAAGATGCTCTTTTTACAAGGCCAGAGTATTTAAGCACTAAGCCTAATTTATCTGCTATGGAAGTAGATGATACATATAGATATCTCCTGCTGAGTCTCTTAGATGTTATATTAGAAATATAACAAATATTTATTACAAAAACAAATATTAGGAAAAAACAAAGAAAAGAGAAAAGGAAAAGAAATAGTAGGACAAAGAAGCAGAATCTGTTGTGGGTGGTGGTGGTGGTGGTGGTTATAAATGCATTTATATTGTACCCATTCTTTCTAAAGTTTCATCATCATTTCCTCCTTTCCCAAGCTATCCTGCTTTTTCACTTTCTCTGCTAAAGTTTTGGGCTGGAGGAGAGTCCATTTTGACCTAGATCCATTGCATGTCACAGGGAGTTTTCTTTTTATATGTCTCTGGCCACTTTTTCCAATGGCAAGATCTAAATGGTTCGTGTCCAGTGAGTATGTCCAATTGAACCAAAAAGATAAAGCCTACCTATAGCATACTTTGATAATACTGTAGTATCAGTTCACTGAGCCTCAAAACAGGAAAAACAATACAAATAATGACATTTGGTAAATGGCAGTGTCAACATTCAAATCTATATTTATATTGTTCAATCAGGATTCCGCTAGTTCAGTTTAATTCTATCCAAACTGTACTTCGAAAAGGAGGACAACTAGAGCAATTTTGGAGGAATAATTTACCTGAAAGTTTTGCTCAGAAGTACCATCCTTGCTTTCCATCTGATATTCTTTTGTCCCTGAGAACTGCAAAGGAAAAACTTCATAATTACATGAATGTGAGTATGTTTGTAGAAAACAGAATGGAAAGAATAGTCTGGGACAACTCTGGGTCAACCAAAATAAGCAACATAAGCATAGAGCTAGGGCACCAGGGGGAAGGGAGGCCCACAGAGTTTTCCCCTTTAGCTGTTGTGCTCTGAAATCAACTTTAGTCCATTTTCTGTAACTGTCATTATCTATCAGGCTCCACTTTCATCAGCACTGTATAGTAATAACTTTTTTTTGGGCATGCTGAAAGACTAAAGTTTAAAAGTTTAGCTTGAAAGTGTCATCAGCTATTACATTTGCTTCCATCCCATGGAGTGAGAGTTTTCCTTCTATTGTTGGGCTGTATTAAGAGGAATGGAAACTTCTCCTGGAGCAGCCCTTAATTGGCCTCGTTAATGAGACCTTTTGCCTAGACCAACATATAATGCAAAATGGGATTTACTAATTGAAGCAATAAAAATACCCATCAGATACTTACAACACGTAAACTCACTAATATTGTTTGCACATACAAATATTTTGTAATCTAGCAGATGCCAGTGATGGTTAATTCCTAAAAATAGATTATGAGCTCTGGGTTGATATGGAGAGTGGACTGATACGGAGCGGATTCCCGATAAATCTCTGAAAGCAACAGTGACTGATTGTCTCTTGACATCTCAGATTCAATGGCTCATTTTTAAAAAATCAACTTCAGGGTTATTTTCAACCTTCACAAAAAATAAAATTGCTAGCAGAGTTCATGCAGAGCTTTGGAATGATATATCACTGGTATGCTGATGACACCCATGGGCTGATGAAACCAAATGATCTAAACATTTGCTTTTTGACCCTTCCCCAATAGCTTTGGGTTCCTGTGTGACAGTGACCGCAGAGAGTGTATTTGCACTGTGCCTTATCTAATCATTCCTGAGTTGCTAGACTTGGCCAAAGTTTCCAGAAAGTAAGTGCCAAGCACTGCAGATTTTTAATATGGAATCGTTTTGGTTCCAATATTTTGCACTTATTTGCTGCCTGGATATTTTACACCAATTGCAGCTTTAGACACTTCTCATGTTGTGCAATCCTTGAGAAGTGTCTAAAGCTGCAATTGATGTAAAATATCCAGGCAGCAAATAAGTGCAAAATATTGGGGTCATTTCTGAGGTCCAGCCCCAATCAGATTGGGTGCATGGGTGATGTTTTTTTTTAAATTGTTCTCTTTTATTTTTTTACTAATTATTATTCTTGTTCTGTAAGCCGCCCGGAGTCCTCCGGGATTGGGCGGCCTATAAATCTATTAAATAAAATAAATAAATAAATAAATAAATTGGAACTAAAACAATTCCATATTAAAAATCTGCAGTGCTTGGCACTTACTTCCTGGCTACCATTTAAAGTAGTAGTTTTAACATTTAAAGCCCTAGACGGTGAACCTATGTCATGTGTGCCAGAGGTGTCACATAGAGCCCTCTCTGTGGGCACATGCACCATCTCCAGCTGCTCTTCTGGTTTCCAGCATGCACATGTGCACCACCCAGCTGGTCTTCTGGTTTCCAGCATGCACATGTGCACCACCCAGCTGGTCTTCACAGGTGCCGAAGCTCTGGAAAACAGCCCGAAAACAGCCTGAAAAAGACATAAAAGTCTGTTTTTCAGGCTGTTTTCTGGATGGTTTTTGGCCTGAAAACAGCAGACAAATGGCCTGAAAATGGCCAAAAAACAGGCATGTGCGCACTAGCCAGCTGGTCTTCGGGTTTCCAGTGCTCCAACATGCATGCACATGCATGCGCATTCCAGTTTGGGCACTCATTACCGAAAAGGTTCGCCATTACTGCCCTAGACCAAAAAAAGCCCAACCCCTGATTACCTGTGACCTAACCTGTTATATCAGGTTTAATACTTAACCAGGACAAGAGGTTGTCTTCTGATGTCCTTACTCTCTGAGATCTTGTTATGCATATGGGGAAGACCCTTCCCTACACAACATCCATGCTGCATCTAGGAATTTAGCCCAGTCTTCACTTTTTCCAGTTTTAGAATAGGAGTTAGACCTTCCTAGGAGACCTTCCTGTTCAATTTTAATTAGTTTATAATAACTTTTTAAACATCTTAAATGATCATGCTTTATTGAGTGCCATATGGACATAATGGCAAAATACTGTATAATTGGGATTTTTTTTTTTAAAAAAAGCTTAATACATGATTTGTGTAGAAATAGATATGCACCTCACAAAGAACATGATGAAGTTGTATTACCCTGACTTAATAAGTAAAACAACAACCAATAGTGGAGTTGATTTTATTGATTTGGATTCATACCCCACACAGTATTTCCCACCCTGCCCACAGTATTTCGGTATGCAATATGCAGTACTTCTGTATTGCTCAAAATGCCTTTCCTGAGCCTTGTGTGAGCTGCCATACATTGATCTTTCTTTTACTATTTCTCCTTTCTACAGCACCTTTTCTTCCCATATAACCTCTTGGATAGTCTCAAGCATCCTCCTCAGACGTATAAGAGAAGCTTTCATGAACCAAAATTAACTATGGAGAAATAAAAATGGGCAAATCCTATTTTGTGAGCCAAGATTTTGGGTTCAAATTATGTTATGGTTTATATTTATAATACAAATTAAAAACAGGTGAACAAATAAATAATAAAAATATAATAATACAAATCCAAATGTGCTCTGATTTCCTAAAAAAAAATTGATGTTGAAGGATTCCCATTAATGGAAGGGTTTTTGTTAGTTCCTCCTATGCTTCCTGGATGTTTTTTTTTCTTAAGGGTTGAGAAGCAAATAGAATTAAATATGGAAATGAAAGGATTAGCAAAAATCCACTCCCTGAAGTTATTATAACATTGTCTGTGCTATTCGTATGCTTGATTTCAGGGTTATGGGTTATATTAAGTGTTTTTATCAGACTCACAGAGTCCACTAATCACAGCTAGAAGCCAGTTAGAGACAGAGGGCACAATGGAGCCAATGACTTTTTAAAACCCCAAACTTGTTCCCCATGTTTAGAAAATAATAATTCTAAAGAAGAAGCTGGAATGATAGCTATCAGAGTTTCAACCCCACCCCCCAAATTCTCCAGATCATTAACAGGGTCTGCCTAAGACTTTGGACAAGAACAAGTCATTTTCATGTTTTAGAGATGAGCAGGCTAGCTATGAGCCCTTATACTGTCCTTTCTTACAAGATGTCTGGACTGAAGCCTTAGAACTGAAAATGATTTAGAGCAAGTTGGAATTGGTAGGTGACTAATTACTGAATGATGGATGTCTTTTTTCTCCTAGGCCCAATACTATGGAGAAGTGAGCATTGGCACTCCCCCGCAGAAATTCTCTGTGATATTGGACACTGGATCTGCTGATTTTTGGATACCATCAATATATTGCATGAGTGATGCTTGTTGTAAGAAATATTTATATCATTCAAGAACTTAAATAAAATCAACAAAGAAAAGTTCAAATTTTGTCATACAAGAAATTAGGGGAAAGAATTGTTAATTCATGACTTCATCTAATGCAAAGTTCTCTCATAGATATGGAACCCCTTTGAGATTTCTTCTCTGCTGATATTTCCCATTTATCTCAGCTAGATGATACAACTCTTCAAAAATTGTGTCATTTTGGAGTGGTCTCGTTTTTTTATGAACATTATTTTGATTTTTCTTTTTTATTGATTTTTCCATTTTTCTGTCATTTCTTTTAGAATTTGTGGTTTTATTATTCATATTTTTCTTTAAACTGTTTTAATGAGGAGGAAAGTCTGCACAGAACTAAAATAACTAGGAACAAAGAATAATAGAATGCTTAAGCTGAAAGAGATCTAACATACCCAATTCCTTCAGCCTAAATCATCAATAATTATGATAAATCTAAGCAAAGATGTTCATATCCACAACAGGTACTTTGAATCTGAAGCTAATTTTTGTTCAAGTGATTATTCTGCCCTAGTAGGGCAATTTCCTATAGCCATTCTTCATAAGCAGTCAAGAATTATTAGCTGTAGAGTTTTTCATTGATGCTTTCAGCAAAGAAACTAGATTTGAAGTGAGTCACAAACATTTTTCAATCTTTCTCTTAGTAGGAGAATTTCAGTATTCTTTGAATAGCTTAACATTTAGATCCAAATATCAGTTTTGCCGAGGCCACACCACAATATGTATCTCTCTGAACAAAGAAGATGACGATATTCTTTCCTAATATATAAGAAACTGAATAGACTTCATGGAACCTCCAGTTCTTCCAGTTCAAATTGTCCTTAGCCTCTGTCACATAAAGCAGCTGCCTCTGGAATGGGCCAACTCGCTGCACCCAACTCGCTGCGGGACATTTATCAATTCAATTTAATTATTTAAAATAAGTATATTTTTGTCATTCACATTTCATTTTGTTTCTCCATTTGCATCCTTTATTTAATGATTCTATTCTACCACTTCTTTGATATTAATGTAAATTTTGTACTGTAGCAAGTTGTCCTGAAGCGAGTTGGCTGTAGTGAGTTGGCCATGGTGAGTTGATAGGACAGTGATGAATTGTCATTGACCTGCTGCCTTATTTGCAAAATCAAAGAATTTCTCTGCTTTCTGCCAAATAATTTGACCCTGATACTTTAATCCCATGTTTTTCTTTTGCTGAAAAAAATATTTTTAATACGGTAGTTAATCCTACTTTCCAGAAGAAGTAATGGGTTAAGAGCAAATTTTATTTTTACAGTAAAACACAACAAATTTGAGTCATTTCTGTCACATTCCTACAAACATGGAGGGCGACAATTTTCTCTGCGATACGGTACTGGGCACCTCATGGGCATTTTTTCCAAAGATGTGGTCCAGGTGAGAGAACTGCTGTTATCTTCAAGAGTTTTATGTTTTCTGAGAATATGTACAGTATTAGAATTAAAAAATAAATTGCTGGAAATAAATGAGACCACTTTTAAAAAGTATTCGACTAAACTAGGAACCTTCTTGTTAGAGGAATTAGGAATAATAATATCCTAAGGAAACAATTGAGAGCCAATTTGGTATAGTGGTTAAGATGTTGGCCTAGATACCAGGAAACAATTATTTCTAGTCCCATTTTAGGCATAAGAAACTGGCTTGGTGTTTTTGGACCAGTCACTCTTTCTCAGCCCAATTACCTCAAAGGGTTGTTGTGAAGAAAATATGAGGAAAAAAGGAGTGATGGTATGCTTGTTTCCATGCATTGTAGATGAAAAAGTGGAATAAAAATCTAAATAAAACAACATTTCCCTTGAAATGGTTCCTACTATATGCAGCTGTAATATCTTTTCATACTGTTTTTCTTTTACAATCAATGAACAGATTAGCAACATTTCCATTGAGGCCCAAGACTTTGGTGAATCTCTCTTGGAGCCAGGCAGCACCTTTGTCTCTGCACGTTTTGATGGGGTGTTGGGCTTGGCATATCCTAACTTGTCAGTGGTGGATGCTGTTCCAGTCTTTGACAATATGATGAAGCAGAATTTGGTTGAAGAGCCTGTGTTTTCCTTCTTTCTTAACAGGTCAGTATTTGAAAAGAAGGGCCAACATTAACCTATACAAATGGAGGAGAAATAGATGCATCAGTTGAGCAATATCTATTCAAGAGTTGTTTAATCTTAATGGCATTGCCTCTTTGGGGGAATGGTCCAGCTCTATGTCAAAAGAATAATACATGTACAGGAAGACGATTGATTTATCTAATTCTGCATTATATATTCTGGGAAACACTATTCACAGTTCTTAGATAAATACAGTTGGAAAGCTTGTTTTGTTTTCTCTCAAAATAAACCCCCAAAATAAATCACAACACAATTACATGTTAACTTTCAGCTCATCTGTTTGCTCAAAGCTCTGTATTTTTTTAAAATAAATAAATAAGAAAATCCATTTTTCTATGAACTTTTTCTAAGAATAGATTATTACAAGTCCTATAAGCATATTTCCCTACTTATATCTGTATACAGCTTTCCTATTACCTGTATTATAGATATTTCCAAATATATATGCATTGCAGGAAACCTCCCCAAATACACACCATTTTATAGGCAGTTATGCGGTGAGAAATACTTTGAAATAGATTTTAATAACTGATAATTCATGCTACAATAGCTTCCATTTTGGCAAGTACATATTTTTCTTGAAAATAAATCCATAACAGATTTCTTTACCATCCCTAATTTATTTCAAATATCTCCTCTGAGTCCCAGTTGTGTTCTCATTCAGTTTAACAACTACATGTTTTGCTCATCAGCACAATGCATTTCATCTTTTCAGAGATGGCACCAATGATGGAGGTGAATTGATATTTGGAGGCATAGACCATTCACTCTACCATGGACCCATATATTGGATTCCTGTCAGTCGGAAAATGTACTGGCAGATTCCTCTTGAAAAGTAAGTTTGCTAAAACAGAAACCTTGAGGTAGGCATGCAAAAACAACGTTTGACTCCTGATGAAGCAGATGAACCACAGCCAATACATATATATTATGCTTATGTTTGAGTATGAGAAGCAATTTTCTGGGCCTGCACTGTTGGCTGGCAGCCAACAAGATAACAAGCTGGATGCCTGCTACCAGAGTCCAGTAATATATGAGCTCAGGAAGATTTTTTAAAAAAAAGAAAAGAATCCTTTTTACCAATATATTATGATGGCAACTGTAAACACAGACACACAGCCTTGGTATAATCAAGACCAGGAATTCACTAAACAATGACAAATCCAAGCGGCAAGACAAGAGACACAATGAGGTGAAATCCAGAGTTCTAAATATGGCACAGTCATAGACAGAGTTGAGGACTGAAAAATTGTTTCCAGCATCTACTACCAGGAAAGAAGTACAATACACCAGCTTATTTTTTTGTAAGCCATCCAGAGTCACTGAGAGTGAGCAGGCAGCCATGTAAATTTTCTAAATAAATAAATGAATAAAATACAGAGCAGCGGCAGCTGAGCTCTCAGCATTGGCTCTTCTGTTGTTCTGTTTCCTGCCAAGTCTCTCCAATCTATGGAGTTGTTTTCTCTATGGCTGAATCTTTATCAACCACTCTGCTTAGCACTGGTGGCTGGACCTCCGAGTCTAAGTGGCTGTGAATGCAGAGCATATTCAATTTAACTAAATATAATTAGTTATTACATAATAGAATTGTACATATACTTTTCTTTTAATATCTTCACCTGTAGAAACTTTTTCAAAAGAAGAGAGACATAGAAAGTATGACCAAGATGTTTTCTTTATATTTTTGTTTTTCTGTTTTTTAAAAAAAACAGAAGCATGGTTTCCTTGTGCTCCCCTTATAAATAAAATAAATTAGATGTTTGCATGGTAAAATGTAAAAGTTTCCCTGTCATCCATGTCTGACTCTGGGGCATGATGCTCATCTTCATTTCATGGACAAGGGAGCCAGTGTTGTCCAATGACAGTTTCTGTGGACATGTGACCAGCATGGCTATATATCAAAGATGCATGGAATGCTGTTACCTTCCCACTGAAGTGGTATCTTTTAATCTCCTTGCATTTGCATGTTTTCAAACTGCTAGGTGGGCAGATATTGGCATGGGTAAGAGCAGGGGTGTCAAATTCACATCATCACGTTGTCATTACAACTTTCCCCCCCTTCGCTAAAATGGGAGTGGGCATGGCCAGGGCATGACGCATAACACCCCTGGGTTAGAGGATAATTCAATACATATTTATTGAAGCATAAATCTTACCACAGGATTTTGAAAAGTATGAGATTGGAGCCTTATTTTCTCTTGGCAATACTGAATGCAAAAATCCAAATGATATTAATGGACAGATGTTGTGTGTGTGTGTGTGTGTGTGTGTGTAATGCAAAGAAAGAAATGGTCTAATGTTTGCTTTTTCAAATACCTATTTAATTTTGTTTGTTTTTGTATTTATGTATTCCAATTACTCTCAGTCTGTTTCTTGATTATTGATGATTACTCTCCTCCTTTATCCCTTTGTGCTTTCCGCATCCAATAATGCAGTGTGAAAATCCAGGGACAGATCGTAGCATGTAAAAATGGCTGTGAAGCTATTGTAGATTCAGGAACCTCTCTTATTACTGGTCCATTACTAGATATTAAAAAACTACAAGCAAAAATTGGAGCTGTCCCCAGTTCTTCTGGAGAGGTAAATAAAATTCTGGGCTGGAAAGGATAAAAATTATTGATATCATGGTGACGCAAACATATTAAGAGAGAGAAGACCTCTCAAAGTAAGAGCTATACTAAAGCATAAATAAAGATTGGTTTTCTGAAATGTAAAATTAACAGTGAAGTTATGTTATAACCCTTTTATCCACTATGCCTATATCTAATATATCTGGAAACCAGCATAGAAGCTGTTGGAAATGGAAGAGGCTGAAATTTTAAAGAGATAATTTGGCATTTATTTACTCAGCTTTTATTCACTTTATTTGGAACAAATTTTCTTCTTCGATGGATATTGATATGGGAGAATGAAAATAGGAAAGGCACTGAATGGAAGATGCTTAAATGAACTGGCCAGCTTTTTTTATTCTAGAGCTAGTAGGTCTGGTTTGCAAAGATTTGGATGACCACTTGATATTTCTGTTTATCTGGATTCTTCAGCCCAGAAACTCGGTGCTCTTCTTTCATGGGGCTGCAAGAGAACCCACAACAATCAAACCAGACTCTTCCTTTTATCCATCACGTCTCTGATCCAATCCACCAATTTGGGGACCTGATTGGCTCAAAGGGCAGCAGACCAATGGTGAAAGTGAAGAATGAATTAAAGGGTTAATGAGAAAGAGGCTATCTGCTGCTTCATGGCGCAGTCCTTCCCAGGGGCCTGTCATTGTTTGGCCACTTTTAAACATGGCTTTAATCGCTTTTCAAAAGAGTGCTAACCCCATGTTTTAAAGACTAGACTGACTTCACAATTAAGAAATGTGAAGGGGGAAATTGCAGAGCAAAGTGTGAGTGAATTTTAAGCAGCCACTCCCCAGTGGTCAGCTGTTAGTTTGGCTACTTTTGAACACAGGTTCATTATACTTCTAAGAAAGTGGGAAACTGGTCTTCAGAAGGAGTGAAAAAGAAGCTGGAGAGCAAATGAGCATCTGTCAAAAGTAATTCCAGGCTTTGCACAAACTCTGTTGGGAGCTAATTATTGACCTTCCAGCATCTAACAAGAAGTCTGAAAAACAGATTGAACAGTAAAGAGGAGGAGATCCCACTTTACTGCTGTGCTCTTCAGCTCCTTTCAGCTGTTTGGGTTTTTTCTTTTACTTTTTCATGCAGTGAAGCAGGTTCTTCTCCTCTTTACTGTTCAACCTGTTTTTCAGACTTGCTGATAGATGCTGGAAGGTCAAGAATTAGCTCCCAATAGAGTTTGTGCCTGGATATTTTCCCACTAGCTGGTGACATTTGGTAGAGGGGGTGAGAGACAACTCAGAGCTTCTTTTCCTTTCCCTTGTATAAGGATACCACCATTTGAGAGGCATTTGTCCTGTAGTAGGTTACAAGTTGTTACAAATGAAACTTTATACTAGTATGGTTTAATGCTGGCTAAAGAACAGTTAGACTGGCTCAATAATTTTCTTGACTGAAAGTCATAATTATTATTGTTTCTGTTTAATTAAGTTGACCTAATTCATGTGGATTTCTTTTGAAAAGTTTCTAGGACCTTTTACTGCCATCTGTTGTCCTTATATCATTATGAGTTGAGAGATACTGATATAGTTGAAAACTGCAATTGTATTTAGATGGCACTGTGAAGTCTTTTTACAAAAAGGATAACTGAATCGAATGTAGTGCATTTGAGTAAATTTAACGATCAACATTTTAAATATCTTTTATACATTCACCAGCTTTGTAGGAGGAAAAGAGCTGCTCAAATTATGAACTTCACTGTGTAGCTTCCAGAATTGTGCTCACTCCCTTCTTAAAACTTCCATTTTGATAATTGATTTTGTACATCATCATCTATATTGATTGTCCCCTTTGACTGGCTTGATAATAATGCTTGTTTCTATTAGTTACTGCTGATATGGCTAGTTGGCAGTTGTGCACACCTCTGAGAATGGTGTTTCACAATGTATATGTTGGACCTTATTTTGAATCATTAGAACAGTGACATCCTTTTAAAGCTTACATGGCTGTTTTAACAGTTTTAAAATAAATTGCTCAGCATATAGGCCCATACAGTGCAAACTACCCAGTGGTGGGTTTCAAAAATTGTTGGAACCTACTCTGTGGGAGTGGCCTCCTTTGTGGGAGTGGCTTGCCACCCATGTGACTGGATGGGGGTGGCTTGCCACCCATGTGACCGGATATGAAATTATGAATTAGTACTTACGTCGGTCCAAGTAGCTATTCAGAAACACTGGCATTGAATCATGCAAGTCTTAAAGCTGTCAAGTTACAAGATCCTTGCACCCCTAACCCTTTAGTAAAAAAAAACAGGGATCTTCAAACCTGACAGCTTTAAGACTTGTGCACTTCAACTCCCAGAATTCCTCCTCCAGTCATGTTGTGGCGACGTCATCTGCGTGGATCTGCTCCATCTTCGTTTTTTTCACAGGGGGCAGGGCTGCCGCTGAAGATGCCGACAAGCCCCCGCCGCCACCAGAATAACTGTTGCTGCATCCTCCTCCTCCTCCTCCTCCTCTTCCAACAGCACCACCACATTTGCTGCCCAGTGCTGAGGCTGAGATGAAGCTGCCAAAGCTCCCGCTGGCACCCCTGCCCGTGGCAGCAGTGGCAGCACCTCTCCCTCCACTCGGAGCACCTGAGCTGGGCCCTGCGTTATCCCTGCCGCCTCCTCCTCCTCCTCTGCTGTGCTTTTGAGAAACCATGAGGCCTTTTTTTCCTGCTCCCGCCCCCTCTGCTGCCTTTCTACTGGCTCCCATGGCCTCATGGCTCCTCAAAAGCACGTCGGGGAAGGAGGGGGGAAGGATAATGCAGGGCCCAGCTTAGGTGCTCCGAGCGGATGGGGAGGCACCACTGCCATGGGTGGGGGTGCCGGCGGGAGCTTTGGCGGCTTCACCTCAGCTGCAGCGTCGGGCGGCAAATCCGGCAGTGCTGTTGGAGAAGGAGGAGGCGGCAGCAGATATTCCGGTGGCAGCGGAGGCTTTGGGGCTTCAGCCGCAGCACCGGGCGCAAGCAGCTAGGACTGGCTGCCCACAAAAGACCTCCCTGGGCTTGCTTTGCTGAAAACGGGGTGATTGATGGTAATGAGCAGCGCAGCTGGCGCCTAGGAGGAACATTGCCAGCGTCCCCAGAAGTTAATTACTTCCGGGTTCACTGACCAACTGGTCCGCAAGAACCAGCAAGGATGGTAGGAACCCACCCCTGAAACTACCTCTTGTGACAGTTCATCAGTGTCAAAAGTGTGTCAGCCTTGCAAACAACACAAACATTTGAATGATTCAAGAAATTTGCCTTTATTCGTTACCCACTCTTACAAAGATTTGTATGGCCCTATTTCTTCCTTGGCTCATTCTCTGTTATTTATGGCCAGTTGAACTTTATGCCAACAGCATCATTAGCTTTTTGTCAAAGAATGTAGGATAAATCTATCCAACCTTGGCACTTCCTTGTTCTCTCAGTTTGGATGTTGCAAGCCCACCTGTACCAGAGGGAAAGCAATTTGGGAGATTACATTCTTATAATAAAATATTGGCTCTTTAATAGTTCCAATATCTCCTCATGCTGCTTTTAGTAAGACACTATATCAGTTCTTTGGCTTTTACTGTGGCAAGCAGATCCAGCATTTGCCATTTTACTTAATTGTTAAACATGAAACTTCCATATTCAAATGCAATGGATGATTAGATGTCAGGAATTATCAGGAACAAGTCAGTGTAAATGGTGACCAAAATTTTAGATCAAGGAATGCTTTGATTTGTGTTACAGTTTCTTGTGGACTGCAGGAGACTTTCCAGTCTGCCCTCAATAAGCTTTACCATTGGGCAGAAAGAATTCACATTAACATCAAAGCAATATATAATTAAGGTATGTATCAAAGCTTTAATAATGTTCATTTAATGATCACTTAATAATGAATTTTAATTTAAATAATGCTGTGCTTCAATGATTAGATGTCCTAGACATAGATCTTTTTAACATATTTTATTGGAGTCTACTAATCTATCTGAAATGTTAATATATATTACTAGTCCATGTATGATATACCATATGATAAATAAATCAATAATGAATACATTTTCTAGCACCACACAATAGGCAAAAGTGCAGATTTTCATCTGCATGATTTTATTACACAATAATAATATTACACAATATTATTTTGGAAGGGTTTAGAAATTGGCTCAAAGAACTTTTTAATATATTGTTCCTTATCTTTCATATATCAGTTCCTGTTGCAGTCAGAATATGCTGTTTTAGGACTATTTTCTCCTTCAGTAAATAAATTTGCTCATTTGGTGATGAGACTGTACACAGGATGGACCTAACTTATCTGGAGATAACCATCCTTGGGTAGGTGATGGTAATATTGGGAGGAAATGGATCCTTTTGCCCTCAGTCTAAAGAAGAGGCCTCGTGCTCCAGCTGTCAAGTCCAATTGTCCCAAGGCTTGGGCAGCAGGATTTCCATTTAATCTGTTCTATTCATATGTGATTATGGATTGGTAATTAAGTCAAGCTGATTTTTCATGAAGCCATGCAATAGTTCAGATTCTAGTTCAGATTGAACAGAAGAGGATAGAAGAGACTGAATAAAGAGACAATGATTAGATCATACTGATGTGATGGTAATCCAAGAGCAAGTATCCATGGTGAGAGGTTGACTGCAAGAGTTTTAAAAGGCCTACCCAGTGTACCCCAATTGGCTCCCAGGAGAGGTAGAAAAGAGCAATTGGTGACTCTTCTCCAGATATTGCTGAACCAGAATGCCAAGCAGCTTGAGCCAACATGGCCATTAGGAACATCTGGAGAAGCACATGTTGACTACCTTAGTTGATAGAATCAGCTGTGTTTCAGAGGTTACCTGAATGGCATCCTTTCTTCACAAGATAGGTTTAAAGATCTTGTCAATTCATGGTTACATTAACATTTTTGGGGAGTGAGGACCACAGTAGAAGAAGTCTTGCTTCCAATGTGGGTGGTATCAGGATTTTCTGCTTTTCCTGGATTTGGGGCAGTTCTGAGACTATTATTATTATACAATTGTATCACAGCGGCCAGTTGTTTCACCGGATTTGGCATTGGTTACTAGTCGGGCCCCACCCAGGGGCCTAGGACGTTGTAACGTATTTTCGTAATATGTGTGCAGATCCAAGCAGTGCGGCTTTTTGCATTTGACTGATGGTGATTTTGTCAATTTTTCACTGTTTTAAATGTAATTCCAGTGCTTTTGGAATAGCACCCAGTGTGCCAATTACCACTGGAATTACCACTGCTGGTTTGTGCCATAGTCGTTGAATTTCAATTTTTAAGTCCTGATATTTTGCGATTTTTTCATGTTCCTTCTCGGCGACCCTGCTATCACCTGGTATTGCGATGTCTATTATTGTGACCTTATTTTTCTCAACCAGTGTGATGTCTGGTGTATTATGCGCCTGTATTTTGTCTGTTTGTATACGGAAATCCCACAAGATCTTGACCATCTGATTTTCGGTGACTTTTTCAGGCTGATGTTCCCATCAGTTTGTTGCTGTTTTAATATTATAATTTTTGCACAAATTCCAATGGATCATTTGTGCTACTGAATTGTGCCACAATTTATAATCAGTCTGCGTGATTTTTTTACAGCAGCTGAGTATGTGATCCACAGTTTCATCAGCTTCTTTGCAAAGTCTGCATTTGGCATCATCAGAGGATTTTTCGATTTTGGCCTTAATGGCATTTGTGCGGATAGCTTGTTCTTGCGCAGCCAGGATTAGTGACTCTGTTTCTTTCTTTAATGTACCTGTTGTTAACCATAACCAAGTTTGTTCACTGTCCACTTTATCTTTTGTTTTTTCCAGAAATTGGCCGTGCAATGCTTTGTTCTGCCAACTCTTCATTCTTGATTTTATCACATCTTTTCTGTATTCTTGTTTCGTCTGTTGGGCCTTCAGTAGATTTTGGTTCTTTACTTCGATTAATAGATGTTCTTGACTTTCTTTTAAATAAACTGGTATTGCCCAGGTATTTATGGCCTTGATTGTATTTCCACCATTCAATTTAGATTTCAAAATTTTCCTAACTCTGTTGGTGTACTCTCCCCTGACAATAGTTTTTACTTCTCCATGCTTGATGTTATCCAACTGCAGAATGCCTAAGTATTTGTAGGCTTCATTTTCATTGCATTTAATTAGTTGGCCATTGGGCATTTCAATTCCCTCACATGCAGTGATTTTGCCCCTTTTTATGGATACAGTGGCGCATTTTTCCATGCCAAACTGCATTGAAATATCGGTGCTAAATACTCAGAATGTGTTTGTCAGTGATTGAATTTCTATTTCTGACTTTCCATAGAGTTTCAAATCATCCCAGGGACGTGCAGTCGCTAGAGCCAGGGGAGGCGGGGCCTCACCAGTCTCCTGAAGGAAAGGAAGAATTTTAAATAATTTTTAAAAAATAATTAAAGCCAGGGTAGTTGCTACCAGATTCAAAGTCACAGTGGCTTGGTGTCTGCTCTCAGTGTTAACTATGGGAGGAGGCCAGAGAACTCAGGGCCTCTTTTGCCTAAGGAATTTTTTGCCTTTTAAAAGTTAAGGAGGAGTTAAAAAGTGAAAACTTTCATATGCAAAAGAGGCACTGATTCTCCCGCCTCCTGATCGGGGAGCAGCGAATCATGCCTTATGAGCACATTTACGTTGAGCACGCTTACGTTGGGCAGACAAGAGGAGAGTTGAGAGAGTTTCCACAGCTGGAAAAGGTGGATCGGACGGAGGGAGGGGAGGGATTCAAATTTATTGTAATTTAATTTGTAATTTTTTTATTGTGAGGTGTGTGTGTGTATTTTTTTCTTTCTTCACAGCGGTGGGGTTGGAGGAGGCAGGGGGGCGAGGCGGCAGAGCGCGGAGGCGGCAGGGACGTTCTCGCCGCTGTGTCCCAACAGGCCAGGTGTCTTGCATTTATGTCCACCATAAACGCGAGACGCCTGGCCTGTTGGACACAGTGGTGCCAGGGGGAGGAATGGGCTGGCTGGGCTGGCTGGCTGTGGAGGGGGGAGCCCTTTAAAGCCCTGCTGCCACATCTTCCCAGCAAGAGTTCCCTTCGGCTCGCGGTTTCCCTTGCCTGCCTTAACCAAAGCTTGGCGCCCTGCCTCTGTTTTCGCGCTCTCCCTCCCTCAGCTGTGCAGCAGCGTTGGCGGCAGCTCTCGGCCTACGGCGGCAGCGTCGCGCAGGCTGTGGAAGGAGGAGGAGGAGGAGGGAACCAAGAGAGGCTTTTACCGGGCGTGCGCCCCACAGCCAGGACCGTCATTGCGCCTCAAGCCGCATTTCTTCCTGCAAAGCCCTTCGGGCAACCTGAGTGCTCTGCCTGATGCCCGAAGGGCTTTGCAGGAAGAAACGTGGCTTGAGGCGCAATGACGTCAAGTTCTGAAAAAACTGGTGCGTCAAGTTCTGAAAAAACTTCTAGATGCCAAGCTGTACGCCAAGTTGTCAAAGTGTGAGTTCCACAAGACCTCGCTAGATTACCTGGGGTATTGTATCTCCAACGAAGGAGTAGAAATGGATCCAGGAAAAGTAAAAGTGGTGTTGGATTGGAAATCTCCTAGTACTCGCAAACAACTACAAAGCTTTCTTGGATTTGCGAATTTTTATAGGCAGTTCATCCCAACTTTCGCTGAAATTGCCCTACCATTAACTGAGCTACTAAAGACGGGTCCTTCCCCAACAAAGCCAAAAGCTAACCAACCACTAAGGTGGACGATGGACTGTCAAAAAGCCTTTGAGAAATTAAAACGGCTCTTTGCCCAAGAGCCCATCTTGCAACATCCCGACCCAGAGCGACCATTTATAATCCAGATGGATGCCAGTGATGTAGCAATAGCCGCAGTACTACTACAAAAAAGTAAAGAAGGCCACCTCTTGCCTTGCGCTTATATCTCCAAGAAACTCACCCCTACTGAAAGAAGGTGGCCCATTTGGGAGAAAGAGGCATTTGCAATCAGGTGGAGCATGCTCACCTGGAGACATCTCCTAGGATTAGGATTAGGATTTATTTCATTTATATGCCGCCCTTTTCCCCGAAGGGGACTCAGGGCGGCTCACAACTCAGTCAAGGGAAAGGAAGTACAAACAGGGGATAAAGACAAACAAACAATACACAATTTAAAAACACACAACAACCATACCATTCGAGAAGGGGGGGGCAGAAGCTCTTTAGCCCCAGGCCTGCCGGAATAGCCAGGTTTTGAGGGCTTTGCAAAAGGCCTGGAGGGTGGTGAGGGTTCGAATCTCCACGGGGAGTTCATTCCAGAGGGTCGGAGCAGCCACAGAGAAGGCTCTCCTCCAGGTAGTTGCCAGTCGGCATTGGCCAGCGGATGGAATTCGGAGGAGGCCTAATCTGTGGGATCTAATTGGTCTATTGGAGGTAATTGGCAGCAGGCGGTCTCTCAAGTACCCAGGTCCAATACCATGAAGGGCTTTATAAGTGACGACTAGCACCTTGAAGCGTATCCGAAGACCAATAGGCAGCCAGTGCAGCTCGCGGAGGATAGGTGTTACGTGGGTGAACCGAGGTGCACCCACGATCACTCGCGCGGCTGCATTCTGGACAAGCTGAAGTCTCCGAATGCTCTTCAAGGGCTGCCCCATGTAGAGCACGTTGCAGTAGTCCAGTCTAGAGGTCACAAGGGCACGAGTGACTGTTGTGAGGGCCTCCCGGTTCAGGTAGGGACGCAACTGGCGCACCAGGCGAACCTGGGCAAATGCCCCCCTGGTCACAGCCAACAGATGGTGTTCAAAAGTCAGCTGTGGGTCCAGGAGGACTCCCAAATTGTGAACCCTGTCTGAGGGGCGTACTGTTTGACCCCCCCAGCCTGAGAGATGGAAAACTTGGCCAATTAGTAGGAGGGAAACACACCAGCCACTCGGTCTTATCCGGATTGAGTACAAGCTTGTTAACCCCCATCCAGACCCTAACAGCCTCGAGGCACTGGCACATCACGTCAACCGCTTCACTGAGTTGGCACAGGGCGGACAGATACAACTGTGTATCGTCCGCATATTGATGGTATTTTATCCCGTGCCGTCGAATGATCTCACCCAGCGGCTTTATGTAGATATTAAACAGGAGGGGGGAGAGGACCAAACCCTGTGGCACCCTGTATTTCAGGGGCCTAGGGGTCGATCTCTGCCCTCCAACCAACACCGACTGCGACCTGTCCGAGAGGTAAGAGGAGAACCACTATAGAACAGTGCCTCCCACCCCCACCTCCCGCAGTCATCGCAGAAGGATACCATGGTCGATGGTATCGAAGGCCGCTGAGAGGTCAAGGAGCACTAGGACGGAGGCATGACCTCCATCCCTGGCTCTCCAGAGATCATCGATCAGCGCGACCAAAGCGGTTTCCGTGCTGTAGCCAGGCCTAAATCCCGACTGGAAGGGATCTAGATAATCGGTTTCCTCCAAGGACCGCCGGAGCTGAAAGGCCACCCACTTTCTCAACAACCTTCCCCACGAAGGGGAGGTTGGAGACTGGACGATAGTTGTTTAAAACGGCTGGATCCAAAGATGGCTTCTTCAGGAGGGGTCTCACCACCGCCGCCTTTAAAGCGGGGGGAAAGAACCCCTCCCGAATGAGGCAGTAACAACCGCCTGGATCCAGCCCCGTGTCACCTCCCTGCTGTTAGCAACCAGCCAGGAGGGGCACAGGTCCAGCACACATGTGGAGGCACTTACGGCTCCCATGGCCTTGTCCACGTCCTCAGGGGTAACAGCTTGAAAATCAATCCAGTGATGTCCATCCAGATTCTCCCCTGGTGCCTCAGCTGGTTCTGCGCAATTGGAGTCCAGGTCCGTCCGAAGCCGAGCAACTTTAGCCGCGAGGAATTGGACGTAGTCCTCAGCTCTGCCTTGCAAAGGGTCACCCGTATCCCTCCTGTTTAGGAGGGAACGGGTTATCCTGAACAAGGCGGCTGGGCGCGACTCAGCGGAAGCAATCAGAGAGGCAATGTGTGTTCTTTTGGTCGTCCTAATCGCCCGGAGGTAGACTCTGATGCTGGATGTTAAAAGCGCTCGGTCTGACTCAGACTTACTGGATCTCCATCGTTGCTCTAGGCATCTCTTATGGCGCTTCATCTCCCAAAGTTCCTCAGTAAACCAAGGGGCCCTCCTGGATCCACTGCCTCAGATCGGCCGTAAAGGCGCAATCCGGTTAAGAGCCTCTGCCGCTGCTGAATTCCAGGCAGCAACCAGAGTCTCTGCCGGACTGCGAGCGAGGGTATCAGGAACAACCCCAAGCTCCGTCTGAAAGCCCAAAGTGTCCATAGGCGCCTGGGGTGGCGCCTGGGGTGGAACCACCTAATCGGTTCCTCCTCCCTACAGTGGGGGTTTGGTCTCCGAAAGTCAAGCCTCAATAGGTAGTGGTCCGACCATGACAGGGGTAAGATCTCACTACCCCTCAAACCAAGATCACAACTCCACTGCTCCGAGAGGAATACGAGGTCGAGCGTGTGACCCGCCGAATGAGTCGGGCCCCGAATTACTTGGGTCAAGCCCATGGCTGTCATGGAAGCCATGAACTCCTGCGCTCCCTCAGAGTGTTCCCCGAGCGAAGGCAAATTGAAATCCCCTAGAACCATAAGCCTGGGGAACTCAATTGCCAGCTCGGCTACTGACTCGAGGAGTGAGGGGAGGGCTGCTGCAATGCTGTTGGGAGGCAGGTACGTTAACAGCAGACCCACTTGACCCTTGGGGTCCAACTTCACCAGCAAGGACTCACACCAGACAAGCTCCAGAGCAGGGATCCTACGAGGTACTAGAGACTCTCGGATAACAATAGCCACACCCCCACCCCTTCTCTGAGGTCGTGGCTGATGAAGCACTTGAAAACCCTCTGGGCACATTTCAGTGAGGGGGACTCCTCCCTCCGGGCCCAGCCAGGTTTCAGTAATACATGCCAGGTCTGCCCTCTCGTCTAAAATTAGGTCCTGGACGAGGGGAGCCTTGTGAACTACAGACCTGGCATTTAGCGACAGCAGCCTGAGACCAGGGTCCTG
The DNA here is from genome assembly GCF_009769535.1 of Thamnophis elegans. NCBI lineage: Eukaryota > Metazoa > Chordata > Lepidosauria > Squamata > Natricidae > Thamnophis > Thamnophis elegans. The sequence continues at coordinate 47,810,387 of NC_045547.1, read as the reverse complement.
ATTACTCACGCCATCTGGCCTTGGAGTGGGACTCATAGGGCCGGAAGGAGGGATCTCTGTGACGTAGCGAGCCCTCCTTCCTCGGTAATGGCCAGCCCTAAAGTCCCTGCCATATCTGCCCCTCCCTGGTTAAGACCATAATGCTCCGGCCCACTCCCGTGTCCGTAGTCCCTCCACCCACCCCCATAGCCCCCGCATTTCCCGACAGGCCCTTCGAATCAGTCATCCTGAGATTGGAGTAGGCCCAGATCCCCCCAACACCTCTGCGAAGCACTCAGTGTGGGGGAACCTGGTTCCCATCCCAATCTCGCTTACACACCCAAATACTCACTCACTCACACCCCTACAAAAATTTAAAATAAAGCAATATAATATAAAAAGGAATTAAACAAATTACAAAGTTAAAAAGTGTGGGCTCATTCAATCAAATACATACGTACCACATGAGCTAAGCGGCGGTAATAGAGTAATCTTGACAGTTATTGATTTGTTTTCCAAGCAAGCACATTTCATCGCTTGCTCGGGGTTGCCATCCGCAAAGAAATTATCGAAAATGTTTGTGAAACACATTTATCGCCTGCACGGGGTGCCAAAAAGGGTCATTTCAGATCGCAGAGTTCCGTTCATCGCTAGGTTCTGGAGAGAGTTCCTCAAATCAATTGGGTCCACGCAGGGGCTCAGCTCAGCATTTCATCCCAGCACCAATGGTGCAGTAGAGAGGGCCAATGCGATGGTGGAACAATACCTCCAGTGTTATGTGGACTATCAGCAAGACAACTGGTCAGACTTACTACCCTTCGCTGAAGTGGCATACAACAATGTGGTCCACAGCAGTACTGGTTTAACTCCATTCCAGATTATTCAGTGGCATGGAGTTCGTTCCCATGCCTGAGCTGCCATAAGAAATTCCCTGATAAGCCAAAGGGTCCCCCAGGGAGAGGAAGGGGTGGAATATATATAAACCTTTCTTTAATTTTCTTTTCCAGAAAATGTTTTTCTTTTGAGGAGAGGCTTCCTGTCAGGCCTGCAGCGATTCCTTTAAGAATCTTTGGCCTGCCACACTCTTATTAAGGGGGGGATTTAGCAAAGGGTAGAATGTGTTGTTTTCAAAATAAAAAATTCCTTCCTAGAAGCTCAAGATCATCTTTTGTCTCCCAAACCTTTACACCTGATCGGAAGCAGTTATGCGTAGACGCCAGTGTGGAAGAAGAAGATTGGACCATGTGATGGACTGTGGGTGTGGGGGCAAGATCATAAACTTTTAACTGGGTCGGATTCTGATGTAACTTCCAGAGTCGGAATCCCATAGCACTATGCCAACATGCCTGCTTTATTAAATTGGAACTTTAAGCATAGTTTTGGCTTCGACTCTGATTTAATTTTACATGGTATTTGGAACGCTAACAGCGTTTTTGTAATCAATCCAGACCATATTCAAGTTCGTTTTCCTGTTCTTACAATTTTCTAATATCATTTTATCAATTAGGAGCTGATCTTTTGTGCCCCAGCTCCTTCTTTTGTTGCCTTTTTGCTCTACTGGTAAGATGTTGTTTGTTTCCAAATAATCCATCATGTTATCTGCAATAATGCCTGTGAGTAATTTGAAGGTTGTTGGCAAGCATGTTATTGGTCTGTAGTTTTCAGGTGTTGTTCCTTTAGTTGCATCTTTCTGAATCAAGTATGCTTTTCCAGTTGTCAACCATTCATCAATTTGGCCCTTTTGTAAAATTTCATTCAGTTGCCTGGCCAATATTGTTTCGCTGGATTTGGCATTGATTACTAGTCGGGGCTAGATCTTGACCATCTGATTTTCGGTGACTTTTTCAGGCTTATGTTCCCACCAGTTTGTTGTTGTTTTAATATTATAATGTTTGCACAAATTCCAATGGATCATTTGTGCTACTGAATTGTTGTTGTTGTTTGTTGTTGTTGTTATTATTATTATAAAACTCAAATATATTTCAGGGCTTAGTCAGCTAATGTTTCAATGGGAAAATCAGTCTGAGTTTGGCAACTGTGGTCAAAAGGAGGCATCAGATTAGAAACTGGGTCCCACCTTAAGCACAGAGCCAGCTGGGTGACCTTGGGCCAGTCATGATCTCTCAGCCCTAGGAAACAGAATATGGAAAATCACTTCTGAAAAACCTTGCAAAGAAGCCTTCAGGAGCTTGTGCAAGTAGTTGTCAGGACTCCAGACTGACTTTAAGGCATTAAAAAAGAGGGGGTGAAATTATAGTACATGGACCAAACACAACCATGATGAGATTTCACTCACCCCAGTCTTAGGATTTAGTCTGCCTGAGAGATTCTAAGCCACACTAATACAGCACTAGAAAACCCATGTAACATTGGGTGGCAGGGAAACTGGCAGGGAGCATTAGAAATCTTCCCTTCCCTTCCTTTCCCATCCCATCCTGATAAGCAGATAAGAGGCTGCTATCGGGTAGGATCAAGGGATTGTGAACTTGGCTGGGAAAGTGTCATAAAGGTTGAAAATGAAAATCACGTGACAGCAGCACAGCAGCCATCAGCAGAACTTAAACAGCCAAAACTTCCCCAAATTTTATTCTCTTGAGAGTCATGGGTTCCGGATTTTGGACACATTCTGTAGATTAGGCCATTTGAGTTAGTAACATGGTTCAAAAACTGTTGCCCAGTGATGCACCATTTCACCCAGTTAATGGTAATGACAACAAGAGTTTTAGTAGTGCACAAATAGAAACTGGCAATTAAGGGTTTGATTGGAGGAAGTGGCCGCAAATTTACAATATTCCACTGATGAATGAGTTCTACTTTCAAATATGTCTGGTGATGAATGCTATGCATCTATTGTGTGCTATTTGTAACTGTATCTGAACTCCAGTGTGGATGAGAGTTTGCATCTATTTCTAGCTTAGCTTGTTAATTATATGTAATAAGATTGGGGAAAGAATCATTAGAATGATTTATAGGACTGGGTGAATTTGTCAATGTTGTGTTTTCATTTTTATGAAAGTATCAATTTGGCGTCTTTTTTATTTCCTTTTTGCATAAAAATGCAACAAAATTTAGAGAAGTTTTAGTGGATATTTTTGCAACTTTTTTTTTTGCAATTTTGCCTAGTGTGCTAAGATTGAGTTCCAGTCCCCACATTAATCATAAAACTAGCTGGGTGACCTGGGACAAGTTATCTCTCTCAACCCTAGCATGGTGGCAACAGCAAACCACTTCTAAAAACATTGCCAAGAAAACTGTAGGGACTAGTCCAGGTAGCCATCAGGAGTCAAGACTAATTTAAAGGAAGAACAAAAGACGGACAAGGAAAAAAAGGGAGGGAGGGAGTCCATATGCATATTGTACAAATGTTGAATTAACATGAACAAGTTTTCAAAATTGTTGATGAACTGTATTTTAAAATAAGATGAATTTTGAATATGAATAAGTTTTACTACATGTATTGGTTCAAAAATGCAAAATTATAGATAATTTACATTCTAACATCCCCATTCCTACAAGGTAATACATTAAAGGAAATGCACTATCATCTCTTCTGCTCTCTTCTTAATAATTTCATAGCATTTAGTTAAAGGGGGCAGCAAACTTTCTCATCACTACAGCCCTCTATTTCAGGTCTAGCACATGCTGTATAATGCCAGTCTTTGTTTCTCTTTGGCAGGAAAACAGTGGAAAAGAGGCCTTGTGTTTCAGTGGTTTCCAATCGCTGGATCTCATCTCTAAAGAAGGACCATTGTGGATTCTAGGAGATGTATTTATGTCGGGTTTTTACTCTGTTTTTGATCGTGGACATGATAGAGTTGGCTTTGCTAAATTAGCTCATAAAGGAAGGAAAAGAAATCAACAGAAATAGTAAAAGCAGCATAGGTAGAGATAATATTGATAATTTTGCCTTTCACACAATGAACAAGAATTGTTTTTGATATGTGGAGAGAGAATGGGGAGAAGGTGTAAAAGGATTTAACTATATCGGGATACCACTTTTACAGCTTGATTCTGATCCTTCTGTGGTCATAATGGAGGTGTAGCAACTCTTTCCAACCTATTGACTGTCAGGGCTAACCGGGTGACTGATTGGAGATCTATTTATGATTGAAACCTCACTACCTATTAGGTAGCCATATTAGAAATAGCTGAATAAAGTCTTCAAAAGTCATAAAGCTGAGCCATTTGGCTTACCTAATTTATATTTACTTGGATCATGATGTATGTCTCTTTGTCCACCTGTCATCTGGTCATATAGTTTGTATTACAAAGATTATAGTTCTTAGTCTTATTTGTATAAGAGACTAGAAATGGCTGTCTATTTCATACCTGTCTTGAGTAAACGTCATAATTTTTTTTATTATGATTTGTTTGTATAATTCAAAGCATTTCAGGCACCCTATTCTGAGCATCTTTACTTACATAGAAATCAAAATTCAAGTTGTCATGCCTTTACTTAAGCAACATCAAGCAGGGATGAGTTTTAGAGATAATCTTCACTGATAAATACTCAGAATTTACTGACAAATGAATTAGGCTGTTACAAAAAGAAAGAATGCCAGTTTCTTGAAGTGTGATTATCCTCCCTCTTTCCTACTCCTTTTAATATTTACTCTACTGCATCTTAATCTTGTTTGATTTGTATTTACATATGTCTAAAAATAAAGGTAAGTTCAAACATTTTTAAATTGTTTTTATCAAAATAAAAGCATTGAAAATACACGGTAGGATAGACATTATGTGGGCTGCCAAGCTTTGTTTCTCCAAGGCAAATTAACATTCTACATGCCAAGAACTTTATATCAAAACTATGAGTCCATAGCACTCTATTTGTCAAAGATGATCTTTAGTGGAATCATTGTTAAACTCAGCTATATGAAGAATATCAGTTTCTTTAGTATCTGGTTGCTCTAGTAAGTAACATATGTCAAATGTATTTGGAGAAATAGGACTAGGTGTAGGTGTGCTATCTGGACTTAAGTTGTTTTTTCCAGAGGAAGTTGCCAATTCTTTGGTACTGAGCACTTCATGCTGAGCAAGAACATCTGGAAATCTCCATCTTTGATTATCTGCCATATTGACAGTTGATTTTTGAGACGAGGGTGATTTATTTCCTTTTGGCATACCCAAAGGTGGATCCTGTTGCTTGGATTCCATATGAGGAGGTTCTGTTTCTGAAGGTGTTGTCAACAAATCTGCATTGCTGTTGGGTGTTCCACAGTGGGTCAGCACAATTCCTTCAGAATCTGTTTCTGACTCACTTTGACTGCCCAAATATTTTCTTGTCATGACAGAGGAGTCCTTGTCTGAATCTACTCTGGTTTCTTTGCTCTTAGTTTTGACAGTTACTGAGTCTACTTTGCTAATTCTCTCATCCACTTTGGATTGATTGGAATTCTCTAGAGCATCATTCTTGCTGCTTTCTCGAATAACTGTAAGATCCATACTTCCATGCATCTTTCCATCCTTATCAGACCAGTTATGAGTTTTTCTGCCATTTAAAGGGAAGTGTCTCCCTCTAGAGTGCATTTCCAGAAGATTATCAATATGACGCATTTCATGTGATGGGAAAAAAATTGAGCTTTCACTGGATTGCCGTTGGTAGGTCCTCCTGCTGGGCAAAGGGGAGACTTCTCGGACACTCAGAAAGCGTTTCACCCTTCGCAGCACCGAATGCTGCCTTCTAACTTTATCATCATCCCGGAGCCAGTTTTCTGCATGGAAGAACTGACTGTCTGCCAGGCTGCAAGAAAAAACATGCAACATTTATTTTATGTATTAAGAGCAAACTGGATCTCTTGACCTATATCATTGGCAAAGGAAAAAACTCTATAAGGACAAATGAAACCTTTAGTCCTCAAACAATCTCAGTAAAACTTGAGGAGACCGAATGATCATTCCTGAATGGGGAGTGGAGGGGAGAGTGGGGGGAAAGAAAGGGCAATACGTTGGATTTTCTCTGAAGAGGTATGGCTGGTTGGCTAATAAACAAAACACAGGCCCTAACTTTTTGCAGATCCTATTTGAATTGTATCTATTATTACAAACAATTCCTTAAGTAGTGGTATAAATACAAAAATAGTTTTAATATTGTGGTCATATTATTAGATCTGCAATCAACCAATTATTTTATTATTGTTGTTTTTATTATTATTATTCCCAGATTTTTTCATATACAACTGAAAGCAGTGAACATACCTACTAATCCTTCCTCCTAATTTTCCCCACAACAGAACCCTGTGAGGTGAGTGCTCAACTCAGCCCATGACAGAGATTGACAGGGCCAGTCATCCAGCTGGCTTTCATGCCTAAGGAAGGGCTAGAAGCCTCCTGGTTTCTAGGTTCCACCACAAAACCGCGTTCGACTAAAGCGCGCTCGACGAAACCGCGTAGCTGACGTCATCAACAGGGCGACAACAGCGCGGAGACAGAAGCACGCTGTAAACGCTAAACCTAAAATTAACCCCTAAACCTCACCCCCTAAACCTAATCCTAACCCTAACCCTTAACCTAACCCTAACCCTAACCCTTAACCTAACCTAACCCTAACCCTAACCCTTAACCTAACCCTAAACCTAACCCTAACCCTTAACCTAACCCTAAACCTAACCCTAACCCTTAACCTAACCCTAAAGCTAACCCTAAAGCTAACCCTAAAGCTAACCCTTACCTTAAGTTGAATCGGCTTGCTTTCAAAGCGCTATTTAAAGCACCCTTCTTTCTCCGCGCTCGCTGTTGTCGCCCTGTTGATGACGTCAGCGACGCGGTTTAATCGGGCGCGGCTTAGTCAAGCGCGGTTTTGTCATGCCACGGGTTTCTAGGCTAGCCCATTGCTGTATGGGCTATGCCATTATTTTATTAAATATTATACATATCTCATTTTTCTCTGAAAAATATTTTATAAATTATTATTCAATGAAAAAAATATCAGAATAAAAAAATACAAAGCAGAAAAATAAACCAACAAGGACCGGCCCTTAAAATCAAAACCTGGGGTTATGTGAATATTTTGTTTTTTCAGGGAAAGAAAAATCCTGTTCATATTCAATAACCCTTCCCACAAAAATAATGAACAGCCTCCCCCAATTGTATTTCTTCCACTCTAGCCATGTGAACTTTAACTCCTGACATTCTCAATAATAATTGTATGCTGGATGAAGTCCACATATCTGGAGAACACCCGTATTATGTGAATTTATGAATTATTTTATAGTAATTTGATGACTGAAAGTAGATTTAGAGGAAATTTTATATCATGCATTTCCAGCTTGATTAATTAAATTCAGATTCCAAATCCTCTTGATATATATTTCTAAAATATTCAGGAAAGCCTGTTGGATTTCATCTGAGAATTCCAAACAGCACTGAAGTGTTCCTTTTATTTAAAATAAACTGTTTAAATGCTGTTCATGGTTTTAATCAATGGGTTCTGGTAAGTCAAAAAGAAATGTTTGAATTTGTCCAATCTGTCCACTCTTCCTCCAGCTGAGTGAAGGGTAGACCCATCCATTTTATTTCCACAACAAATCTCTGAAACAGGGCAGGCTGAAAGAAAGGTCAAAATCGCCTGTCCTTATTCCTACTAGGGTTCACATCACATAATTAAATTAAATTAAAAATGCAACTAAAAGCTAAGATCAAACAAAATATAATTCTTACCTAGGTCAAAGAAAAAATATATTCAACTGATAGAAAAAAGACAATCTTTTATGAGAATGCCTCAAAGTTATCAAAGGTCACCTGAGGCGGAAAATTCCATAGCATTCATTGTCTTTTCCATAGCCTTTATTACTGAAAAATGTTGCTTATTAACAGATTTTCAATGGTAATATGTTAGGGGGAATATAATGACGGGTAAGTAAAGGTTCCATCTAACTTTTTTTTAATTACAAGAAGAGGATGTTAATGATATATTATAATTTGTATATGAAAAAGTAGGATAAGACATTGCAGATTTGCATACCCCATTTCAATAGTTGATCCAAGGAAGGATGGTATGCAGGAATCTGCAGCTGCTAATGTATATGGTGGACGGGCTGAAGAATCATTCCAGTAAATATCTTTTTTCATTCTTGGTAAATTCATATGCATTTCATCAACAGCCAATAGTGAAACCTATAAGAATTAAGAATTAGAACACCTGCCATGCACATTTTAAACATCTCAAATATAAGTCACAATCCAAAAAACTGCATAATACAACCATATCATTTTTATTTAAAGCAGCAACAGCAGCCTGTACTTTTCTGGGCCAAAAGGAGAGTTTAAATGTGGTAACCATGTAAGAGGAAACAAATCTTTAGAAGATGCTTTTAGATCTTTAGATATCCAGTAACTGAGTGAGACAGCCTTGATGTAGCCTTACCTGCAATCAGAATGAATCAAATTAGAACAAAAATTAGACAATCTCAGAAGGGGGGGATCCTGTTGCAAGACCTAATGGATATTAATAACGAGTCAGCTTCCATCATGTAATCCTGACAGAAGACATTCTACCAGAGAAGTCTACAGGTTACCAAATCTAATCACTCTGGCTACTCCCACCAGCATAGTTTAAAAATCCCAGGAACAGAAATGCTCAAAACAGGGGGAAATCCTTATTTGGAATGGTTCTTTAATTATGTTTTAAAAGATGGCTTTCTAATATTACTACCTGAATGTTGCTGGAATATTTCTTTCTCAATTTCTAGACACTGCATGCTCAGACTTCTTGCTGAACAGCTCCATTATTGCTTCAGCAATCTTGCCATGAACTGCATCTTACTCTACTGGATAACACCCAGCAATATATTTTGAATGCCTTGATCCATATTGTAGCATTAGTTGCAGTTGCACATGATAAGACAATGTTTGTAGACCCCTTGACAGTAATACAAAAAAGTAACCTAAGCAGGAATTGAAATGTAAATGAAAAAGCGAATGAACCAACAGCAAGGAAGCTTCAGCAGCTTGCAAAATGAGCACTGTATATGAGCACTGAACTATAAATAATTTTACTTTAATCCTGAAAATATTTATAAAGATGGGAGCAGGATGCAACACTTGTGCTATTTCTTGCTAGAAATTGCATAAATTTATGATGTTGCAAGACAGCAAAAAATAGCAATCAGATGAAGCAAAAGGGTGTTACCTGGAGATTCCTATCTATGCACCAGTTTGTTTCAAAATCATCATCATCTTCACCAAATGGGTTGATAAGTTGCTCAGCAACCTGTAATTAAAGTTGGATTATCCAAAGCTGATTTACAAACACATCTAACCATTACAGATATGAACGGTTCTTTGGCAACATCAAGGAGAAATTCACATGGAATAGATACACTACATTGTGTGATGAGATATTTATGGACATGCCATATTTGTAAGCATTAATCCTTGGTTTTTCAAGAGACTATTGCTTTGTGTATTTATTTGTTAGATGGATATGTTGCATTCCTCTCCAGATACAACACTCAGAACAGCCTAACAAAAATAAATAGAACAAAACATTAAAAATGGACAGCTGAAGGTGTAAATATTTGCATATTTATTTATTTATTGCAATTATTTATATTCTGCTTTTTGGGATTATAATCTTCCCAAATTATCTTTCAAACAATTCCACCCAAACAATACATATTATTTAAAAACAAAGTAACAACATTCAAAGAACTTTCCCACAAGACACTTGTTGGTAACAAATGGAAATCAGAGCAGGCTATAGGGTTCATCTTACATTGCCTTTCACCCTCTCTCCTTCCCACAACACAGTTGATAGAGTGAGCTAGAAGCAATCAAGGATGTAGGATGTCAACTCTTCACGAGTGGAACGGTATCCAGTCATAGTGATTACAATTCATAAAAGTCTCAGAAAGTTGGGAAATGGTGGCCTAGAATGAAATAGTGGAAGCATGAGGTAGAACCATGAGGTGCAAAAGGTGGTTTGATAGGTGGGATTCCTCTGAATATTCTTCCTCCATTGTAAAATATACCATACTTAGGTAAAATATGCTAGGCTTGTTTTGCTGCATTCCTGTTTATGATTGGTACTGTTTGATATACTTTCCTAGACCATCCAATATCTTTCCACCTTATTTATTCAATTTACATGCCGAATAAATATTAAGGGAAATTGGATTGGTGTGAGATGAGTGTGGTTTTAACATTGCAGAAAGAAACATCAATAACTTGCATTATTCTGATGACACAATATTGATAACTGAAAATGCAAAGGAGCTGCAAGCTGTAAAGTAGTAATAAAAGTCAAGCAGCACAGTGAAAAATGGACTGAAATTAAACAGGAAGAAAACCAAATGAATGGCAACAGTGACAACACTTCAGCCTTAAAACTGATAATGCAGCTATTGAAGTGATAGATAGCTTCTGCCTTTTAGGATGAACCGTCAAAAGTAAGGGAACAATCAGTCAAGAAAGACACATAGGCTAGTACTTGGAGGAACATCCATGAAGATCTTGAAAAGTTATTCAGATGTGTGTCTATAAATATGGAATAGTTGTGAGATGCAAGCAACCAGAACCACATGTGAACAGTTGAAGTCAGTACTTTCTACCACCTATGTTACAAGGATCTCATCAGGCTGCTTGCTTCCTCTGGGAACGATCATGGATTTGTGAGGAGGTCAAGTTATACTGCTGCTTGTGGCCGCACAACAACTCCAGGCTAGGTCCTTGCTTGACTCCTCATTCCAGCCTATTTGGCAGTTTCTCATCAATAATGCAGGCGATAGTATTCCCTGTAACACTTTATAGATGTGAAAGTATGGCTTTAAAGAAGCTGATGCTTTTGAACCTTACTGCTTGAGAAGACTCCTGAAAATACTATGGATATCTAAAAAACAAACAAATGAATCATAAAACAAATAAACCCACAGTTTAAAGTACAAATGACCAAGCTCAAATTATCCTACTTCAGGCACATTAAGGAAAATTACAGCTCTCTGGAAGAGGCTCTTTTGCTGATAAAAATGGAAAGAAAGGAAGAAAGAGAGGAAGAGCAAGATTATCTGGAAGGTGGATTGACTTGGTTACAGTGGCAATGGGTGGACCACTGAAATGCCAGGAAGATTAGGTTAGAAAGAGATGGTCATGGAGAAAATCCACGTTTGTTAAGAATCAACACTGACTTAATGGCACACAATCAATCAATCAATCAATCAATTTTCTTTGTACATTACCTTGAATCTCAGAGGACTTTGTCTATTATTCTTATTTATTCATATTTCCCTAGCTGTTCCATATGTTTTTCTTTTACATGGGCATCCAATCCTTATATCTTAAACCAAGACTGCAGTAGTTGTATTTTCTTTTATTTCACTATGAAACAAACTAATAATAACTAAGTAAATAAAGTCTACAATTTTATCAAGCGGCTAGATTAGTAAACAATCTGGCATTCTTTATTATTCAATTTCTTTTGCTCCAGACATCCCTCAAAAGTATCATGGCAAAGTTGTAATCTGGAAAATACTAAATTTCCTCTTCCTATGAACAAGTTGGTTATTTTATGTATTGGCAAAACTACAACAGCACACCCTTAAATGAAATTGAAAGATATATACAAGTGTGACAACACTAGGAAACTTTGTATTGGCTAGCTGCATTGGTATGTGGCATATAATCTCACAGGATTGAATGGAATGCAATGGAAGACAATTACACGTTATTTTAGACACTTGGCTACCACAACAAAAAGGATTACAGACTAATCCCAGACAACAAGGGCTAGGATTAAAAGGATTTCATGTGAGAAAATCACTGTCCTATATATAATGTGATTGGCAGGCAAGCAACAACTTAAAATCATCTGGCTTTAAAACTGTTTTCCTTGCAAAAGAATACACATACTCTTATAATTAAATGTCCTTTGTGAATCAGAGATATAGATGAAAACATATCCAGAGGAAAATACATTTCTGCATCCTTTGTTATGCTGAAGCAGGTAACAATTTTGTACTAATTATATTAAAATAATTCAGCATATCCATTTCAACAGGCAAATTCCATTTAGGATGTCTTAACATCTTGACTTTGCTATGATGAAATTTACTGTCAGCCTCTGCTTTGCTGCTGCTTCGGCTGCCATTGAAACGGGGAGGGGGGCATTGTATTTGGGAAGGGAATCGTTATGTGTTGGAGGAAGATTCTAGATGCTGACCTGACCATCTCACTGCGCATGTGGAGGAAGGGAGTTTCCCGCCAAGGTTAACTGTCCAGCATTCCATCCTGGTGATGTTTTTTGAAGATATCTCCCACCTGACAGTTGGGTGAATTATAATTGGACTATGGACTGGGGTGCCAAGGGGAGGGGATTGAATTGTACATTCTTTGCTTTTGTGCCTAATTAACCAGATTCAGCTTAGCTTCGCTACTTTTCATTTGTAATTAGTAAACGTACACTTAATTTCAAACAAATGGAGTTGAGTGATTTCTTTCCTGATTATTAAATGAAGTCGCACCTGACATTTACTTTGTGAAAAATACCAAAGGGAGAAGTATTTTTTATTTAGTAAGACTAAGTCAGAAACCAGTTATATGTGTTGCAGAGATATGTATTATTGGACATTAACAGAACTGAAAATTTGCTGCTATTTTTGTTTGATTATGGTTTTAGAGTAGTTTATCAGCTTTGTCCTATTTTATTGCATGTATTTGATTTTAATAGTGTTTTGGAAATATAATATATTATTTTATTGTATATTATTTTATAATATACAATAATAAATAACACTAAGGTACTACAACCACAACATTGTTAAATCAGAAGCTAGGATACCAATAATGCTAGAAATTAGAATAACAGTCTGGATTATTCTTTAAAAGTTATAGCCCAAAATATTATGCAAGAAAACCAGCTCATGTAAAAGGACAGTGTTTGTTTTTCCTTTTGTTTTGGCTGTGCTTGGTCCAAATCTATCCTGGAAAGCCATTCAGTCCTTTGAAACTAATTTGGAGCAGTGAAGGAGCAGAAAAATCTATTTTTCACCAGTGGATGTTATATGCCAGCAGAATGACCTTCTTCAATATCCAATCCTTATTTATTTTACCATTAATACACTAAATTTTCTTGAAACTAGTTTTTATTCTGTTTAAACTGTATAGCCTGCCATGATAAATTTGTAATATAGCTCATGAATTTTAGTGAAAACAAATAATTATTACAAATCAACTTTGCATGCATAGTTTTATTGCCTGTTAACCACTAGGTATAAAATATATAAGATAGTTAGACGGATTCTCCACCTGTACCTTTCCCCCCCCTAAAAGACATACTTTGCATGTATCCATTAGACTAGTTATATTTTCACAGCTTTTATTTCTTCTTCTCTCAGTTCAGTTAGTCTTTTATTTTCTGATATTGACCAGTTAGTTTTGGCAGCTACCTAAGTTGTCACTTCACAATATAAGGAAGCACCTACAGGCTTCCATATGTAATAGACAAGGAAAACAGAGGTGATTTTTTGTCACTATGTTATATGCTGAGTAAGACATACCTTTATTTTTTCCCACACAAACACCAGCCTCAAAAATATGTTCCTATAAAAGTTATTTGCCTGACTTTAATATTCCTTTCTTCATTCTTTCCACAACATAGAACTATCTACTGTATAATACTTGACTTCTATAACAAAATCAGATTGAAATATATGTACATTTCATATTACTCCTTTCTCAAATAGGCATCAGTAGAAAATAAAGTTCCTTTACAAGAAAGATTATTAGGAATTTATTTTCTTAGGTAGTAAAAATCCATTATAGGTTAAACAAGCATTACTAGAGGCAGTGAAGGGAGGAAAATGGAACTCTACACTAGCATTGATGACTTGTTTACATTAATTATAAAAAAGCAAGGTAAACCACTTCCATCTAATGGATATATTCTGGCACTATGTCTGATTTGATTTAATTTAATTTCAATAGTACATTATAATAGCACAGCAATGTGGTTAATCCATGTATGCTACCAAAACATGATAAAACAATAGTCCTTGTATTAAAAGCAAGCAAATAAACACCCAAAATATAATTAGCTCTAGAATCTGCAGAATTTATTCTAATGAATGATTAATAGAAATGTTTTAATGGCATCAGTATATTTTCTAGATGTTGTTGCCTTAAATATTCTTCACTTAAATTATATTCCATTTTAATAAATCCAAATGCAAAATAAAATTTGCACTTATTCTCCACATGGAAAACAAAAAGTAGCATTTATAGTGCGTTCAATGAAATTACTTAAAATACAGAAAGAACTATGAATTTTACAGATATTAAGCTTGACAAGAAATAACTATCAATTATGACAGTTAATTACTCACTTGAATCCCTTTCTTAAAAGATATAAACTTAGAAAGAAATATAGACTCAATGTTACGTGATCTGTGAGATCTTTTAATTTTGAGATCTTGCATGCAAGAAGTCTGAAGTTTGTATTACTGTAAGAGCATTGGCTGAATATGTACATCCAGCTGTATTTAACAATACAACCAAGCCAAGTCAAAGGCAGGCAATTTGATCTTTGAAGAAAATTAAGCAAAAATTGGAAACTGTTTCCTTTAATTAGCTTTGCTCTTGTTTGAGGCCTGGTGGTGAACATCTGATAGCTATGACTCATTCTTTGGGGATCTCCTGTTGGAATGTTGTGAATCTTTCCATTTTGTCTAATGAAGTGATCTATGAAATTTGAAACTTGTGATTTCCTCAGACCAGGCACAGACACTTACACAGAATGCAGTTGAATATCAGAATGGTTTCTGCAGTTCTGATAGTAGGCTATATATAAACCTGGGAAATTGTATGGATGACAGTGGGCATAGGAATAAATAGTTAAATACATCTACACCCCTGATAATGGGCAGGGTTTATCAAGGTACTATAAATATGCATATGAGGTTTGATCTCGAAGTACAGCTAACACTGTAGTTATAAATGCTAAATACTTTGATGTGTCTTATCGTTAGTGTTAATGTGTAAGAGATATGTTCAGTGCAGAGGTACTCAAGGTCTCTTATGCAGACAAACAGCTTTGTTAGCTCTTTAAAATGCGCACAAATGTTTTTATAGCACTATTGTACAACTGTAAAGTATTTCTTGCTTCATGACAATTGGTGCTAAGTAAATTGTTAACTCAGATTCCCAGAAAATATTAAAATTTTAGCAAAATTTTATTCACGTTCATGTAAGAAAACTTTCATTCACATGAGTCTCTGGTTTCGAAGAAAACTATCAGAAAATTCCAACCCTTTTTAACATTATTGTTTACCTTAAGCCATCCTGCATAGAAGAAAAACTGTAACAATGTGAAGATAGGAATGTAAAGATCTAAATCATGACCTGGGATGCTTTGGTCAGGATCCAAAAACTGACGCCCAATAAGGCAGGTGAAGAAGAAGGTATAAACAGCCAGGGTGACAACCTAGAAGAGTTAAAATTCATACAAAGTTATGAATGTAACAATGAATGCAGGATGTTTTCTATACAGTATATCTAAAGACCTGCCTTCCTTAACTTCTGTGGTATTGTATTACAATGTCCAGAATTCCTAGTCAACAAGGGCAACAAGAAATATCTAGGGAAATCTAACTTGAGGAGGCATGCAAAAGACTATATTTTGAAGATACGAATTACAAAACGTGATGGCCCATTCAATGCAAAATGTTTCTATTTCTGAAGATCTTGGATTTCATTCCTTGGTTGTACTTGGCAGTAAATAAACAAGGCTTATAAATCTCTGGTTCTTTAGATATGTTGCAAGTATGAATCTCGTTAGGATCAGCCACCTCAGCCATTTATGACGCCATTAACACAGGGGTGAAATCTACTTACCTTTGCTACCAGTTCTCAAATGTGAGTGCACACATCACCTCTGCGTATGCACAGGAACTTCCGTGCATGCGCAGAGCATAAAAAACGGACATGGTGACGTCCGGGTGGGTGGGCAGAGCCTGCTACTGAGTGCGCCTGAAAGGTAAGTAGAACAGCAGTGTGTGGGGAATCTGCTGTGCCACACGATTTATATTAGCTAGAAAGCTGGAAAACCTGCTTTCTAGCTACGGTAATATAAATCACGCGTCACAGCTGATCATTGGAAATAACGGTTCGTCCGAACTGGTCCAATCAGGTAGCATTTCACCCCTGCATTAACACTGTATCTGGAGATGATGGAACTGAGACTTGAATGCCTTAAATTAAGAAAAGCTAAATCAGAGTAGTGAGAGGTACAGAAACGTTTTCAATGCTTGAATATAAAAGTATTTATATATGAATTTAAAGTTTTCAGCACTCAAGATTTCACCCTACCCTAATACATTTCAGATATATTTAATAATATATCAGCATTCACTTTGTACCTGTGTGTACACGAGTGGAATTCCAACCCAGTCATAACCAAATAGTAGGCTACACCATGATCGAAACCGATTCATCTCCTAAATGGAAAATAAAAACAAATAGAGCAACTGATGTATTGTTGAGGATTATCACAATGTATTAATTATTATAGATACTGTATGATATTTGCCAGGAAGTAATATAATGAATTCTGAGGCTATGTTCTGATGACACTTTTCTTTGGTGCTTTCCAGTCAATGTTGGCTTCTGGTGGCTGCCTGGAATAGTTCCTTGCAATTTACTTAGTGACTTTTGGGGAAATGTTTGGATTGCCTCTTTCCTAGGTTTGAGAGTCACTGGCCCCAGATTACCCAGATGCCTTTTTGCTTAAATTGGGATTAGTATTGATAATCTCCTGGTTTCTAATCTAGTGCTTCACTGCTACACTAAACTGAAGATTCCTTGGTTCTCTCGGAGTTTGGTTGTTTGCCCATAGATGTTTCATTACCCTACATGGTAACCTCTTTGCTTATATACAATATTTCCCTGCCAGTGTCGGTATGAGTGTGAGTTTATCTTTAATAGTTCTTTATTTAGGGTATTGTTTCTGCTAGATTTTTTTTGTCTGGTTCAGTATTAACTCCTGCTTATCTGGATGTTGGCTGCTGAAAAGGATATATTTTGGTCTTTTTGTTTCCTTTTTGGCTCTTTGATTGTCAGTATGTAGAAGTTGTTTATGTTCCTGTTGATGACTAATTTGTCTGCATGCCAGGGTTCTAGGAATTTTCTAGCATTTTTGGCATTTTAGCTTGGTCTAGGATGCTCATAGTTTCCCAGTTGAAACAATGCTTAGGTTTGTCCATGTATTGTGAAATTAAGGTGTTTTCATCATGTCTTCTAGTTGAGGTTCAGGGATGTGCTCTGCTAGTCTTCTGCCCATTTGTCCTACAGAGTGGCTGTTACAGTCCTTACACTGTATGTTGTAGATCATTTCTTTTCTTCTTCTTCTTGGACTACTGGGTCTTTTGGTTTCTGAAGATGCTTTAGAGGGTTTTAGTTGGCTTCTGCTCTCAATATTACATTGCTGTAATAGTCTGTTGGTTATTTCTGAGATGTTTCTGATATAAGAAAGAATGAACTGTCAAATGGTAAGCCAAACATCTATAGTAACAAGAGGCCATCAGCAGCCATTTAACCAAATGTTTCCTGAAGCCTGGAGATAGCCTTCAGATACTGTACAGTGAAAACATTTAGGTTAGGAAGTGGGCAGTTTTGGAATATTCTTTTTGCCTTGAGTGTCATTTTCATCTATGAACAGCCTTGCACAGGAATACAAGAACAGCAAGTCTCAGAATATGAAAAAATAAAGATAGATAAAGAAATTGGAAACACAATTTATATGGAGTAGATGAATAGAAAAATAAGTATTGTATTTTTGGCTTTCCAATATTTTTCACAATTGTTCACTGCATTTGCTTACTTACAATCATCAATGTTTGCAAGTCCACACTATCTTTGATTCTTCCATCTTGTCTTGCTTTGGTTGCCAAATTTCCAAACCAAACAAAAGGGATCCAATATTTAAGATGGGGTGATTTAAGATCATCAAATATTATCCTTTCTTCAGCTGTCATAAAACCTGTGTATAAAGAAATGCAGCTGGATTTTATGCATGCCCATGTATTAAAATGTATGTTCACTTCTTCAAACAACTAGTTTTTAATCCAGTGCTCAAATAAAAGATGACTACCAGTGGCCAACAGAAATGACTTTGAAGCTATTTTACTGTATCTGTCATATGATGAACCCAATAAATGTTAATTTTACAACCTACACATCCACACAGCCACTATTTTATTTACAAAGAAAAGTAACAATACCTTACTATCTATATTTCTGTTATGCATGTTATGGCATGTTGTGTTTTAGTAATATCTTTTTGGCCCATTATATCTTATATAGTTTGAAAGAGCTTTGCTTCATAAAAAATTAGTTGTCTGAACTATGTATCAGTTCAATTCTTTCCTCTACAATATAGCTATTACATAAATATTTTACAGCAACACAACCTTAGCTGACTTTGCCAAAGGCAACTATCCTGTACATCACATTCAGTTCTCATCCCAACCACTTCACCTCCATACAATTAGTCTCTGATGTGTGAACTGAAGCCCTTGTTGCTAGATGATAAGCTTTTACTGAAGATTATAATAACAGCCTTGCTGATCAGATCAAGGCCTTAGTCCAGCATTTTATTTTTCAGAGTGACTGACAAGAGGCATCTGGCTGTACCATGGGATATAATCTACCTATTATCTATGGTTATTCTCTTGCAACTATCCACAGCATACTGGGCCCAGTAGAAATAACACTATATCAGTGGTTCCCAATGTGGGGCCCATACCCCACAGGGGGGCAATTTGATTTTTAATAGGGGCAATTTGAACCTTGTTTAAACCAAGTTAATGGCCTTTTAGGCTTCCTCTGTGTGAGTAGAGTTCATTTTTTGAGCAAATTAAGAATTATATGTCACGGGGGATTTCTAGCCCAGTGACAGACAGTACTGTTACACAGTGAGAATTGCACAAAGTGCTGAGTCGTATCCTGAGATTGGTCACATGAGAAACTGTACAAAATAAAGCAAGTTTCCCCAATATCTTTGTCTTCTATCATCCCACTGGGTATGAGGGCTAAAGATTGCGGAAGTTGTAATAAAAAGAGAATACCAGATTGGGGAAACCTGTAGTAAAGTAAAAGATCATATTAAATTATAAAAATATTTATTTATTTAAAATATTTATATGGCCACCCATCTTAAGCAGCTTGGGTAGCTTACAGTAATCATAAAAACATAAAACTAATAGCTTCATCTCTACTTGTTTCTTGCAATGCAGTGTAATTATAGGGACTCCACATAAGCACTGTCCCAAATTTCTGCTACACTGGGAAATGTTGACTAACTAGGTCAAGACAGGAATGAAAATGAGTGAACAGTACCTCCTTCTACCACATGTTCTAAAGTTGGAAATCTCTTGTAGACAGCTGTGCTCACTGATCGAAAGATGAGGAGAGATGTTAAGTTTACATAACGCATTAGAGTTCTCCTGAGTAATCGGCCATACTCATCTCTTCCCTGAACAGTGCTGGAGATCAAGAACATAATTCTGTCTGGCCATGGCAGATTTACAAATTGGTTCCACCAGCGGTTCACCACCAAAGTAACATAAAACCCTGGAGAGTTCAAAAATCCTGATTCACATTACTTGTTATATACCCAACAGAAGATCTTCTAATATTATGCATGCATAAACTCTATATATACTCTTCTAGTAATTCCCTTGACATCAAGCAGTAGATTCTTTTTTTCATCCATCCCTGCTCCAAATACATTGATGAAATCCCAAGTAAACCTTTATTTATATAGTGCTCTCCAACTATGGCCATGCTGGAAATTGTACCTCCAAGAGATCTGGAGAGCAGTAGGGTAGGGAAGGGTCTCCTAAACCAGATGTGAGTCATTTTTAAGATTTGAGAGAAGCTGCAGCAGATGGGTTAACTAGTCACAAAGTAAGACTGGAACAATTGCCACATATAGTGAGGAAGGGGGTTTTATCCAGGGTTTTCTTTTTCAAAAAAACCCCTCCACATTAAGCCAATAACTTAGTGTGGTGCCACCAATTAGAGGAAATCAATTGGAACTTTATTTATGTTTCCATTCCATCTCAAATCCTTAGGGATTGGGTCAGGTTGCAACAACTGTACAGTATATTTTAGGTTTTACATTTCTATAAAGTAGCCTTGCAAGTGTTTCCATCCCTACTCTGCATGAAATGGAATGTAAGCTTACCCAGAACAAAAGTGACTGGAATTTGTTCTGCATATTTGTCACAGTAAAGGGACAATTTCTCAAAGTACCGTTTCTGGCTTCCTGAAAGGAAAAATCTGTGACAAAAAAAGACAGGGACTTTTGATATAAAGACTAAATAAATACAAGTTAAGAACAAAGTTAAGCATCCCAGCACTAGATTGTATATTGGACCTAACAGAAGGAAGGCATTGAGAGATTCTGCAGTGAGAGATTTCACCGTTAGTTCCAGTTGGAGGTTGTAATAGCTACAGACTTCAAAGCTACATCAAATCTAGATCTGACTATAAGGGATTATATTAGTAATTGTAGCAGAGTGAAATCTTGAAACAATTGCAAAATAAATACTTGCACATTTAGTTTTGCTTCAAACTGCAATTCTACAGAGGGATGACATTCAATTAAGATTTGAAGCTGAGCTGAATTTTCTCATATCACATTCACTGAAGCTGCTCATTGTAAATTTATATCTCCATGAAATGACAATTGCCACATGGTGTCCTTCAGAGATAATTGATTTACAATTTCCCCTCAATAGTGAAGACAAGAATTTTGTTTGGCACTTGCCTTCTTTGTCAAGATACAATTATGAAACATTAAACTATTTAAGTGTTTTATGAAAACATGAAATACTAAAACAATATGTAACTATGTTTTACAATACATTTGATTCTAAATATAACCAAAAATTCCACAAAATAATTTTAGTGAATCGCCTAAATTATTTGCTTTAATTGCAAAACAATCAAATTATACAAGATGTTTGATAATGGCAAAAAGCAAGCTTGAAAAGCAACGCTTTTGCACAGATCTTATAAATTTCAACATAGCTTTTTAAAACAAAACCTTCTTGAACAGTTATGATCTATTATATACCAAAAACAGCTTCATTTTCCAATTTCCAGTATTTGTGTAGTCAAAATGGTACCCTAGATGAATGTATAAAAGAGAAACACTGGGAGATATGGGGAAACATCAAGACTTGCAGAAATAAAAAAAAATAATAGGAAAAGTTTCTAAAGAAGGCATGTCCAACTGGGCCCTGCGGGCTGCATGCAGCCCTGGATGGCTAGTAAAATGATCGCACAAAATGTAACTAAAATATAAAAAATAAAGGAAATTTGTTATTTATATATATTAACTATATTATATATTTCACATGCAGCTCAAGACAATTTGTCTTCACTTAATGCAGCTCAAGTAAGCCAAAGGTTTGGACATCCATATTTTAAAGGAAGAATCTATAAAATATTTCTGTTAGGACTAAGCATGTAGAATGTGAAAAAAGTTGTACCTATACAATATACTTATCGCTGTGTAAAGACTGGCAAAGAGAATAAATTCTCTGTAAAGCAGTTTGTAGATGCTTCCTTTCCATTTGAGAAGTAGCCTGTGGAACCCAAAGAAGGTAGCATTTGCAACTTTACTGGAGTATGTGACGGTCATCTCTCCAAAATGCTTTTGAAAAAATGGAAGATAAAGGCACAACATGAAACCAATGGACTTCATGGAGAATATTGATTTAAACCTAAACGGTCATGGTTTTCACAATGAAAGGTGTCATCAGAATGTTCCTGAACTGGATATACTAGCACTGAGGATTTCCTACTTTGGGTAATGAAAACGTCTGCAAGAAAACAACTAAGCTCAGAGAACATCAAGGGCCTCTCATTTCAACCCTGAGCTTCAACTATTCTGCTTTATTGGGTATTTGTATAATTTCATCAAACTAGAGTTTTACAAGTTGCTCTTTTAGAATTACAGTAATGTAATTCATTCTCCAACCCGCTTCCCTTTGGATACATTAGAGTAACTTCAACAAAGCAGAAGTTAGTTACATGCAGAGATCACTTTTGATGTAGGTAGTGAATTCCATAATTGATACCAGATCCTGCAACTGTGTAGCAATCCTGCTGACAGACAGGATATGCATTGCCTTACTCAACCACTAATCATGGCATTGCAAAAAGGTAATATCAATAAAATCTCAATGTACAACTGTTGACCTAGAACTTTCTTTAAAAATATTTTTATGTTTTGTGAGCTGCCCAGCATTGTTGTACATAATATAGGTAGTCACATAAGCTCTTGTCCCTGATGTGAAATATTTTCATTGATTAAGCTAAATACAAAGTTACAAAATGTATTTGCCTTTATCAATGGTATACATCAGTAGTTGTCAACCTTTTCTACACCACAGACTCCCTTTAAATACCTTTCATGGCCATGGACCCCCAAGACTTAACTCAAGATTTAAATCATAACATTTCTTCAAGCCTTTGCAGACCCCCTGTGATGACATCATGCCCTTCCCAGCATCTGTGGACCACAGATTGAGAACCACTGGTATACATTGATCAGCAACAAGAAACTTTCTAATAAATATGTTAGTTGCAATTTTACTCATGGTTTCTGGAAGGCAAGATCCCTTGATGATAGTTGGGACCCAATGAATGTTAAAAAAGAATTAAAAATGACAAAAACATTAGCAGTGAGCCACATATTGATTCTAGTTCTAACACAACTCATTCCATGGGCTTACTAAAATATATTTAAATATATTTAAGTATATGGAAAGTAATAATTAGAGGTATTATTCTTCCTTAAGGCCCAAATTACCAAAAACAACTAGAAGTTGGCAAAAGTTTGGGAGTCATCTTTGGTAGGAATATTTCCACCATATCTTTTCCATTTTTTAATGCAAACATTTTGGAGTAATTCCATACTGCTCTAAGCATGTGGAGTAAATCTAACATATAAGGAATGAAGTGATTGTGGAAGGGCCTCAACTATGTTTAAGCTAAGGGAGGACCTTTGTGGAGTTTACACCTCCACAAAGCTTTGCTATGTATTTTTGGAGGTGGTAAACTGTCTAGGTATTGATTAAATGTTAAATTAATTGTCTGCATTAGAAATGCGCTGTTAAGAAATCAGATATAGTTTTCAAGCACTCATAGCGATGCCAAAACAAAAAGAAACACAATAAGATTTTGGAAACACTCACCCTTTATTCTGGCTAGGGCACTCAAATACAGAGGTGATGATGTGGGGCTGTTGTGTTCCCCAAATAAAATCATTCAGGTTACTTTGTTTCTCTCTCTGCTTTCAGCACACAGCCTATCAGGGTTCTAATTTCTCCCTGGAGCTTTCACAGGACTGGATTGACAAGCACAGGGGTGAACGCATCTTTCCACTTCAGGAGGTATGTTTTTGCCAAGTTTTCTTCTTCTGTCACTTACAACTGAGAACAAATACAAGCAAGCAACAGCTGCTGATCTGGCTCATCTCAAATCTATAATTATCCTCCACTCGTTCTTCATAGGAGAACCCCTTTGGAGGGAAGTCACAGTCATAGAAATAATTTGCATCAACCTTTTCCAGTTGGGATGCATTCCTTTCTCCTTTCGCTCAGTGATATAAAAAAGGTCAATTATTCAAAAAAGAAGAAAGAAAAGAAATGGAAAAGCAAAAAAATGAAGGTAAAAGAAAAATGCCTTTAGATTCTTATTTTGTTGTAATTAAAAAATAAGAGTCAGAAAGGGAAAAGAGGCTTTTGAGGTTGTGGCCTAAAAACTATGTGGTAACTAGTCAAAGGTGATTGGACCAGTTAAATGATATTGTCATATTAACTTCCCAAAGACCTTTCTCTTGAATATAGTTTCCACGGGTTGGACATGGTGTAGTATGAGCAGCTATGGAACGAATGCTTAAAAAGTCCCACATTGTAATTGCAGCAGACAAAATACGCATTTATTAAGAATTAGATGATTCACAATGCAATTTCAAAGATTTATCTAGATGTTAAGCCTCAGTAACTGCAGTGGTTTAATAATATGTAAATATGCATATGATTGCTTTGAAAGTTTACATATATCTTTACTTTTACCTGCAGTATCTCTATGAATAGATACTATTTGAGTGTTACAAAGGATAAGGAACTGGTGTCAGGAAAATCAGAAATGGTGTTATTCATTTTCTTGTATCTTACAGGATTATAAAGGTGGGGTTCTGTAAACTATGGGATAACCTATAGGAAGAGGATTTGGCAGTGAAATAACTGACAAAAAGACATAGCTCAGAAATCCTAATACAGAATAATTTATGATAAGATTATCGTAGAATTTAGTGTAACAAATGATAAAAGTTTCTGTATATTCAACCAAGTTTAATTGGCATTACAAGAGAGGCAGGATGACATATTTGATATGGGGGAGAGGAGACATTTTTCTAATATTGGCCAGTAAATCAGTCAACACCATCTATTAATCTAGCAGATCACATGTAGAAAGTTAGCACTCACCCCTCTCCTAGAAGAATGAAATATTTTGAGAAATATTAAAAAAGGCAGAATATTATATTTCCCTGGAAACATGTTTTTTTAGATGCAGGAAGCAGACTCACTCTTAATAGCCCCCACCTTTCTTAATAGTCCCACCAGATATCAGCACTTAAGAGATAAAGAGATAGCTAGCCCTATTCATAAGCAAATTCCCAGCAGCAAAGTCTGAACAAAGGTAGGGTTAGTCCTCAGCCACAATAGGAATTGCCCAACAAGCCGAAGGGTTGTTTGGCTCATTGCATCAGCCAAACTTCAACTAAGCTTAGCTAAGACAAACTCCTAGGATTTGTACATGGCACCATGGAAATCTGACAACAGCCAATAAAATGCATGTTCTTGCACAGGAACAGGAAGTTCAAGTGCAAAGCCCAAGAGAAGGTATAAAAACCCCTCATTCTCAACTCCATGTGGTCAGCTGCCCAGAACTCACGTGGTTCTACTTCATCATTAAACCATCTTTCCAATCAGCCTCCAAGTTTCCAGTGTCTTTCTTCCGGCTTGGAAATGACCCAGATGGCTTTTTCTTCCAATGCTTAGATTTGCCATTTGGAAACTTAGCAAAGTGGGAAATTGTGAGGAACAGAACAAAATATAGTTGGATAGCCTAGAAATAAAACAGGAAAATAATTTACCAGTTTCTACTGATTTAATTATTTCTTCATTGTAACATTTTTCAACAATTAAGTGACACCAGTGTGCACATATGTTGTCAGACAGAATACACGGAAATCAAATTGATTATGTTACTGATTGAAAGAAGTCGAAGAGAGGTTCTACAGCCAGTTTCAACAATAAGATCCTAAGCACTTTCCCATCCTTTGCAAAAAGAATGCCAGGAACTGTTTTGAAGTCCTGAACTTCATTGATATGGAACCAGAGGACTATGGAATAAAATCAAACAGGGTTAAATATGGAAAGAGACTACCTAGGACCAAGTAACAGAAGAAAGCAAATTGAATGTTAGAACAAACAGTGGAAATTGCCATGATGAAAAATCAAAGCCAGGAAAGACAAATAGCTCAGAAACAAAAAAATCAGAAAAGACAAGAAGCAGTGCTTCTTCAAGAGGCAACTGGTCCTTTGGGGCAACCATGATCTGGATGATGGAGTATCCCCATAGACCAGAAGTGTCAAACTTGATTTAATTGAGGGACACAAAATGTTGGTGAGAAAGGAAAAGGAAGTCAGGTGACTCACTATCATTTTCATTGATTTGATTAAAACTTTTGTGATAGCACCAGTGTCCACAGGGTGTGGTCAAAAGAATGAAGAGGCCAGCCAAGTCAATTTTTTATGTACAACATGCACAAAAACCTTTTCTGTCAAAGGCCATAAGATTGTTCATCATTTATAAGAAAATTTTTAGAAATCTCTGTGGCGGATATGGTCCAGAAAGTGTTGAGTCAAGCAACACTTTTGTTGGGAAATAATCCTGCTCAGCCTCAGGAGATTTCTCTCCCCCTGAATTAGAAATAGGATTTTAGAACTTTTTTTTCCCCGGAGGTGGGAGGAAGCCTTGCACGGGCCACTTTTAGCTGCTTTAAAAAAAACCACTTCAAGCAGGAAATACGGCAGGAATGTTGACAATACAGTTTGCAGATGTCATCATTTCGCTTCTCTCCCAAGAAAATACCGTTCAGGACAAGTCCAAGTGAAATACAATTTTCAGTATTTTTTAGACCTCGGAGGGATTAATCTCCAGCTCCGATTCTCCTACTTTTCTCGCTTCCCCGCGGAAAAAGCAGCTCCGGCAAGGTTGCAAGGGGAACCTCCACTCCGGCAACAGCATGCAGTAGAGAGCGACATCCTCTAGGGGGAGCTGCGCAGCTCTCCACTCCATCCCAGAAGTCCTACCTGGCATCGGCGGACTCCGGTTCCGCCCCGATCGAGGTTGTTGTGCTTTTAAACGCATGCGCAGCCGCGTCCCGTGGTGCCTCCGCCGCTGGTGTTCAGGATCGGGTCTGGCAGCCGGAGCGAGAGAAGAAGTGGGAGCTGCTGTTGCTGACTCGTCGCCTGCGGCTGGGAAGGGTGGTATTGCTGGCTTCCGCAGGTAAGTCCCGCCGCTGCTAGGTTTTCCTCCTCCTGCTCCTCCTTCTGGAGTAGCTCCAAAGCTGCCGCTCCAGAGGAGTCGTGACACCCAGTGGCACTGGATTGCAACTCTCATTGCCTCTGGTTAACGTGGTTGGAGATTCTGGGAGTTGTAGTTCGACACAGTTGTGGGCACCACCGGGTTGCAGAAAGATGCCTTTTCTTTTGCGTGCCGCCGCCGTGGCCGCCTGCGATGAATGGAACCGCGTCTCTTTTCCCTAACTCCCTCGGCAATCGCAGTTTCTCTGTCTCCTTACTCAGGTGTTTCAGGCGTCCCTCTGACCGAGTGTCTGTGCAAGGTCACTTGAATGCCCAGCTTTGGGTCTCTTTGCTCACCTGCGCCCGGCAATGGTTCCTTACACACACACACACACACACACACGTACGCGCACGCACGCACGCACGCACTTCGATTATATTCAGTGTTGTAGATGGGCTTCCGCCGGAGATCATTTTGAAGGGTCTTTAACATCTATTCCGTATGATGCTTTTTAATTCGTAGGGAGAAAGGAAATACTGTGATAAACGGAGGATATAAATATATGGATAATGGTATATTGGTATTCCCGGCTTGCTAGATAACTCAGTATTATACCGTGCATTCAACGTTCAGAATCTCCTGCTGGGGCCTGAGCATCCAGCATCCATGGCGCTTTCTTATTTTCAGAGTCATCAAGCAATCATCTGCTTTGCTCTCCTTAGTCTAGACTATTTCTCAGGTTCTCTGAATTCACAGTTAACTCTCCCGGTCGCAGAATTTGCACATTTGAACTGATAGTTTGCAACATTCACGGAAGTGGATTTTGATAAAGCTGATTGTTTTCCCAGATGATGCAGCACTCGTTTTCCCCCAGAGGCTAGCACAGCCTTTCTGAAAACATTTATTTTATTTGTCAGAAAGCCAGAACTACAATAACCTAGATGCCTGAAAATATATAGACCAAAAATGTGCAAAGCTTGTGCCTTCTAAGCAATTATGTCTGGCCTAGCAGAATCTCTTCTGTTTCCCAATGTCTGCAACTTTTGTTCTTTGCCTCCCTGAACCAGTAAGCATAACTTTTATTAAACTAGAAATGTTGGTTGCAATGGCCAAAATAATTTGTCTGGACTTAATCTGGCTTTGGTAATAAATTAGTATTAACTGGAGATTACCAGTATTGCAAATACGACATATTTAAAGTAATAATAGTATTATATCACTGAGGTTAAATTGGTTGAGGGAACAATGGAATATTATTGCAGGATTTACATTGAAAGTCTTTAATGAAGCTTTTGATAGAAATTGTGCATTTAATTCTTCATTGAAATTAATAGATTGTGGATTATTTTAAAAATATTGAAGTTGTACATAGCTCTTGTAAAATTACATCTGATAAATAATGGAAAATGAATAATGCATGCATTTGAAAGCCATTGATACCTGAGCTTAATCTTTTATATATAAAAGGGGACTGTTGGCAAAAGTTAAATACAATCATATATTATTTTATATCATTCACTTCACATATGTTTTGTGCACATTGTACATGTCAGTTGCAGAACTCTTGTACGATTAAATTAACAACTAAGAGCAAGGATAAATAATTCACTCAAGTTGTGCTTTTAATAAATAAATAACTAGTCTATGTAATTTGCAGCTGATGCCTTTTCCTATTTAAAGGAACAATACTTGTGGAAGAGAATTCTAATGGAACTTTTTTTTGTCAATAGAGAAAATATTTTGACTAGGTTCAAGGAAAAAGTCCTTGGCATTAAATAAATTGGATGACTTTTAATTGATTTGGGGCTGTTCTGAAATGTTTCAGTGAATATCACAGTGATGCGCACTATTTAGAATGTTGAGAATTCAAACTGAAAATATTTCCAGAAAGCTTTTAATATGGGCTCCAGTGGCCTCCAAAACATGTCAATTACAAATTGTAAAATGGCAGGTAGGGATGTTGTTGAGTGCACTACTGAAAAGTAATCACATTATTTAACTTTAAATATAAATCAGAGGCAGTTTTTATCCTGACCATCTTTTATCAGTGTAGACTTTAATATGTTGTTCAAAGTCCAGTTCCAGACTTTGCATCTCCCAGCCCTCCCCCAAATGTTACAAACCCCTGCTATAAAATATTTTTTGCTGGGATTATTTATTTCAGTTGTTTCAGGATATTACCCCATCAGAGTGATTCGTAATTAATATTAAAATATATAATCACAATTATATCCATATATAAAGTCTTCACAATCCTGTAAACATTTTTGAGGCAATTATTTCAATAACCTTCTGGTCTCCAGTCTTGCCCTTAATAAAATACGGAGCTTTTTAGATATAGAAACCAAACATGAATTAATATGACCATCAGGATCTAAGAACCTTAAAATTTCCTAATAATCTGACATCCAGATACAAGGGTGAAATTGAAGAGAAAATAGTTTTAGTGAAGTCTTCCCTCCTATTGTAAAACAAATAGGGCTATCATCAAGCAAAGCATGTGATTAATAGACAATCAGAACTTGATATCAGCTCTGCAAATTATTGGATATTTTGTAAATGTTGTAATAGGCAAAAATGCTTCCAATTTTAAAAGTATCTTAGGTATTCAATCTTTCCTCATACTTCAAAGTATTAATCCAATGTTCCTTCAATGCTATTGGAACGTAGGTTTAGGAATATCTTCCACAGTGCTGGAATCTATACTTGTGATTCAGTGATTCACTAAAAGATTGGCCCATGCCCTTCCTTACTGTACTTCATTCTTATAAATTTTTAACAAAGTATTGCCTTTGATTAGGAATATTCCTGGACAACCTGAAGAATATTATAAATCATTGATGCTGTTCAATATTGCTGTCTTATATTTTTGTCTGTAGCTGTAATAAAACCCATCAGGCAACTAGTTGCAGATGACCATCTGAGTTGGTAATGGTAGAGGTTCAACTGTAGTAGACCCCAATGTCATTTTTGCCTGCATCCTTCATTTCCTTAGATTCCATCCTAAATTAATTTTGCTGATTACACAGTTTTTATAAAGACTTTTTAATACTTCTTTAGATCAGGCTTGAATCTGCTAATCTACAATTTTCTTGGCAACTTTTTCAGAAATGGTTTGCCCTTGCCTTCTTACTAAGACTAAGACAGAGTGACTGGCCAAGGTCACCCAGCAGGATGTGTACCCAAGGCAGTCCTAGAATATGCATTTCCCAGTTCCCTCTCTTCAACACATATCGTATATAGTTATTTATTTTGTCAAATTTATTTTCAGCTTTTAAAAGAAGATAATCCTTCACTGTGGTATAATAAATATTTATCACCAACTATTACATTCCATTAGTCTTCATTCCTCATTGTTCTGCTCTTTTGATTATATAGTCACCTGTTTGGTTGCAGGAACTATTTTTAACAGCTGTATTGTTGAACTAAGTAACTGCTATGTTAATGAAGTTGAAGAAGTACTATGTATTAAGAAAGGTAAGTCATTTAGAGGTAATGCTGATTTTTAGTTGTCCTTTGGACTTTGTGTTCAGTTGAAAATCAAAAGATTGGCAGTTTAATCATTGCTGTATATGACAAATATTTACTATTTTTGGTCTGATATTAATCTTTATTAAAAGAGGTAGCAGATGTTAAACTCACTAAGTAGAGTCAACATATTCAGCTTTTGAAGGACAACCTGTTGTTAATACTGTGTAAGTAACCCATGTTGTTTGTGCTCCTGAGGCACCTTCAAATCTCTATGTATCTTTTATTCTTTATTCTTAGCTTGATCTTAACATAAACTTGGTGTCTAAATTAAAAAATGTAGGACTTTTGGGGGGCAGGAAAAAATATATAGGGACATTTGTTAGCAAATACAGAATAACTGAAGGGGAAAGGGGAAAGCTACCCTGTTTCCCTGAAAATAAGACCTCCCCGGATAATAAGCCCAACCGGGATTTTGAGTGTATGTGCTAAAATAAGTCCTCCCCGAAAATATTGCAACATAGCAGCAGCCATGAGGTGATCATGCTCGCCACCTCCTGCACCTCAAAAATAATAAGACCTCCCCGAATATAAGGCCAAGCACTTATTTTGGAGGTCAAAAGAAAATAAAACCCTGTCTTATTTTTGGGGAAACACAGTACTAGTTGAACTTTTAGTTGTCTTCAAAGATAACTCTGCACTGCAACTTTTTCTCTTATTTTTGGATTTATATCATGTCTTTATGCCAGAAGAAAATTAATTTTAAAATGTTTAAAAATATTTTTAATTTTTTGAAAGTATTCTTCTTTACCCTAAACTTTTCTGCAAAGGTTGTATTCTAGGCTTACTTACATTTATTGCAAAAGATTTCTCTAGCCTGTCACTACAGTGAAAAATAGCTAGTAATGAATCACCAAAATAACAAAAGGCATAGTCCTCTCCAATGGCTTCAAATTCACAGGTTTGTGTGTGTGTGTGTGTGTCTTAAAATAATCAAGCCATAAAACAAATGAAATGCTTTAAATCTAGGAGTGGTGTTCCAATCCTGTAAAAAGAAAATAGCTCAAATTAATTAACATGCCTTTGTCGTAACCTAAAAGAATGCAGCAGTGATTTTAAGATTTTAAATTTAAAATTCCCACCACTGTTTTCTACCACAAAAAGTAATAAATCTTTCAGGTGGTGGGAGCATTGCACTCTTTTCATTCTTTACCCCTTGTAAAAAAAATGTAGTCAGAATTTTTAATGTTTTTCCCCCCTTGTTACTTAGATGTATTGAGAATGTGGCTCTGAAACTAGATGCTGGTCTTTGAACAAAGGAAAACTGGCGAGTAATGTAATTCTATTTGCTTGGCTGAAGTTTAACCTGATTCCAACTGGGTTGCTTCCATTAATGATAGCTGATAGAGATAGATCTGCTTGGTGGAAAAACACTATAAGGAAAAAACTGACTTACCGCATTTTCTCTGAATTTTTGTTGCTTTCTGGTCTTGTAAGTGTTTATTGGACTTCTCCACTAACTGTCTGCATATTTATTCTAAATGTCACTGGGAATTCACCAGAGTCTGTCAGTGTCTTACCCTCAGCAATTTAGAGGTCAGATATACAGGTAGTCCTTGATTTATGATGACAGTTAAGCCCCAAATTTCTGTTGCTAAGTGAAACAGTTAAGTAAATTTTGCCCATTTTATGATCCTTCTTGCCACAGTTGTTAAGTGAATCACTTCAGTAGTAACATGGTTGTTAAAGTGAATCCGGCTTCCCCAGTGACTTTGCTTGTCAGAAGGTCATAAAAGGTGATTACATGACCCCGGGACACTGCAACCGTCATAAATATGAACCAGTTGCCAAGCATCTGTATTTTGATCACATGACTGAGGATGCTGCAATGGTTATAAGTGTAAAAATCTGTCATAAGTCACTTTTTAGTGCCGTTGTAAGTTTGAACGGTGACTAAATGAACTTTTGTAAGTCGAGGACTACTTGAAATGGCTCCCATTTTCCAAAGGTTAAGCCAATGTGAAGCAGAAAAGGTTGGCATATTGAATGCACTCTCCTTTGATGTAAGTTTTGTTCTAGTGTTTAACTCAGTCTTTACTAGGACTGAAAAGAACTTATGTCACCTTGATAAATTTGATATATTTATTGATGGAAAGAGTATCTAAAGTGATTATATTATTGTAAAATTCTGCTATTCAGCCACAGATCCTGTTTGAATACTGTATTTGTGAGGACTAAGGTGAATAAGTGGGTTTAAGTTTCAGACATGACTGTTTTCATGCTTTTTATTGCTGTATCTGATTTCATTCTGCTCTAAGAGCTGAATAATAATAATAATTTATAGAAAGAGAAAAATATAGAAAAGCTATTTACTGCCTGGGGCCTTTTTAGCGAGGTGGTTTATAAATCTTATAAATACATATTCTCATACCCATGTGTATGGAAGGTTGAACAGTATGTAGAGTATAGGTTTTTTTAAAATTTTGAATTATGTAAACAATAGATCTTTGGAGAGATTTAAAATTGTTCATATGTTAACACTTCTGCTCATATACCACAAAAGAAGAAAGTGGTCATTTTCATACTGTTGCAAAAAAGCCCAACATGGACGTACGTAAATAATCACCCGGAGTTAACCTTCAATTGAGGAAGACTTTAATTTCTAATTTAGCTCCAAAGTAAACATGAGCTGGAATCTCTACATACTGTATTTTTCGTACTATAAGACGCACCTGACCATAAGACACACCTAGGTTTAGAGGAGGAAAACAAGAAAAAAAGGGCCACAGATAGGCGTCCTCTCATGTGTCAACTCTGCCTGTTGACTCCTGCACTGCAGAAAAGAGACAGAAGTGGCGGGCTTCAGCACCGTAAACGCCGCCGCAGCCTGGCTGCTATTCTAAAGGACTGGCACTGCTCCACCATTGGGGACCCCTGAGGTAATACACGTCATGGTCTGTGATGCAATATTCACTCCATAAGACGCACAGACATTTTCATCCACTTTAGTGGTGGTGGGGGGAGTGTGTCTTATGGAGCGAAAAATAAGGTAATTTATCTGATGAATTTGGAAAAAATGCAGTGCAGTGATAGGCAGATGCATCTGAAGACGTGGGGGAAGGTAGAGCAAAGTCCAAAATGAGCATCACACTATTACTATTGTACATGTGCTGTGACATCACAGGTACATGAGGGATGGTGCTTACATCATCATTTTACAATATTAACCTTTTCTGGTGAAATTGCTGGATTCTGTGGATGCTTGTATCAACAGGCACTAACTATTCCAAACAACTCTTGGTAGCTGTGCACTGTCACTGAATAAATACTAGAATAGCATCATAGGAAGAAGGGCAGTTAAATAAATCAGATCACTAATTTGTAGGGGGTTTTCTTTGTGGGAGGAATTAATGGTAAGCCCTGCTGATTCCCAAAGATATTTGCTTATGCCAAGTCTGAACACAGAAGTATTTCCAGATGCAAAGAATAGTAGGTTTAATTAAATTAAATTAATACTAGCCTCTAATACTAGGTGTTTTTTTTTAAACATTCCTGGAGAAAAACCATTCAGGCAGATGTTGAAGAATTGATTGAAAATAAACAGTGGAGTCCTTGGTGCTTTCTGAGTTTGGTTGTTTGCTTGCAGATATTTCATTATTTGCACAGACACTAGATGTCTATGAAGATTCTCAGTCATCCAGGTCAGGTGCTTTTTTAAAGAGGCAACTGGACTTTCTGGTTTTTCTTCGAACATGTTTCACTTTTCATCCAAGAAGCTTCTTCAGCTCTGAAGTGAAAGCATGAGAAGCCAAATGTCTTCCAAAAAATCCCAGAAAGTCCAGTTGCCTCTTGAAAAAAAGCACTTTTGGGACATAACTGACTAGATAAAATATCAATGCTAGTGAGTTTGGGGTTTGTTCCCTGTTTATATACAATCACTTGCCATGCCAGCTTTGGTGGCGGTGTGAGTTTATCCTTGATTAGTGTATTAGTTTCTGCTTGATTGTTTGTCTGGTATTAATTGTTGCTTATCTGGGTGTTGATTGCTGCAGAGAATGTGCTCTGCATGTTATGTGCACACCTCAAACCCAAGAATACACTAAGATAGAAACTTGCCCATTCCAAGAATAAAATAGCCAGACAGAAACTGAGCAATGTGGTATATGCATTATAATGCAGTGAGCCATGTGCAGATCTGTACATTGGGGAAACAAAACAACCACTTCATAAACACATGACACAACATAGAAGAACAAAAACATCAGGACTAGATTCAGCAGTCCATCTGCATTTAAAAGGCACGGCCCACTCTTTTGAAGATAACAAAGTCCATATTTTGGACAGAGGATCACTGGTTGAAAGAGGAATTAAAGAGGTTATGTCAAAATTGAACAGCCCTCTCTCAACAGAGGGAGAGGGATAACACGTACTTCCAATCTGCAACACAGTCCTTTCAACAGTTCCAAGAAGGCTCTTCGCTAATTTGCACTCTGACACTGATGACACAGATAAACCTCCAGGTGACCTTAATGACTTGCTAAAAGAATGTAATGCCCAGCTGTCTGCAAGGAGTATAAATCCTTCCATTCCCCACCATGCAGTCAGAGCTGAAGAAGCTTCTTGGATGAAAAGTGAAATGTCTTCAAAGAAAAAGTCCAGTTGCCTCTTGAAGAAGAAAAAGCACCTTCCATGACCTGAATGACTCA
Organism: Thamnophis elegans; assembly: GCF_009769535.1. NCBI lineage: Eukaryota > Metazoa > Chordata > Lepidosauria > Squamata > Natricidae > Thamnophis > Thamnophis elegans. The sequence goes on along the minus strand of NC_045547.1, from coordinate 47,775,636 downwards.
GAATCTCCATAGACATTTAAGATGTTTTGGCTGGCTTTAGCTGGTTTGTGTGCTGTGATGATGCAGTGTAATAGTGTGGTGATGTTTTAATGTATGGCAGTGTTATCCTTTTTATAACTTGTGTTTATCATGCTGTAATGGGTTGCGTGGTCAGGCACGTTTTGCTAAAGTTGCAAGGGGATTCATTTTGATGGGAGATGTTATAGAGGCAGTCTGCTCCCCTTTTGTTGTGTTCTGGGTTGCATTTGTACTTGTCTGGTAATGTCCTGTTGTGGAGATTGTATCAACCTTGTTACTTTGATAATGTAGCACTTGGTGTGGGTTTTTTTTTAATCGACTTGCATTTCTAATTGACCATGATTTTTTCTGTTGATAAGGGTTTTCCAGAAGGTTAGAAAGTTTCATTTTTTCTTTGTGAATGTTAACCCTTTGAAGATTGTTTCATGTTTTTTTTTACTATAACAAAGGTGTTTACATAGCAGAATCATACTTTTGGCTGTATATATGGGGGTGCAATCTAGACATAACACCAAAGTTATTGCTATGAGTCCTCAGAATGATAATCCCACGAATTCATGTTTTGGTATATTTATTCATCAAATTGAATATAGAAGTTCATGAGGTCCATGATTCTGGGAATTACAAACTTAGTATATTTGGTCAGGTTGGATGAGCAGTACTGTAATATTGCTACTATGCTTTTCTTTTTTTTTGCTAGTTCTGGCTATATGACATAGAATGCTGTGACATCAAATGAAATGACTAGCTGAGGAAGTCTGGAAGTTGAACAAATCTTAAAAGTTGCCAAGGTTGAGAATCATTGGTTTAAGCTGTAGTTGAGACTTTTCTGGAGAATATTGCATTCTGCAGTGGAAAGGTAGGAAACAAACAAAAAACCACATATGATTCTGGAATAGACATTATCAAGATGTAAATACTGAAATGAATGCACTGTAGGGAAAAATTGTGATTGTAGGTTTATCGTTATAATTTTTAGATATAAAAAATCTAAAGGCATCTCTCCTCTATCTCTTTAAGGTATATTTTTTCATTTAATTTAGATCACAGATACATTTTTAATTATATTTTATAAATATAATAATATAATTTGCATAATTTGTTTAATTTAAAGTTGAGGGGGTATGTGTTTGCCTGCTCTTTCATTACAAAAGTGTTTTATTCATAAGTATCTATATAAATTCTAACCTGATCTTTTTTGGAGAAATATTCAAGTATGTAAATCTATTTCCTGCTGTCATATTCTGAAAAAGGGTTAAATGGTGGTTGTTTTCTGAAATAGTTTTGAGTCTTTGTTTAATTCTGCATGATTGTCCTTGAATTACTTGTTATTGAACAATAGTGCTTGGCAAGTATAATACCCGTAGTACCTTTTTAATGCTTCTTAACTGGAGATTAAAAGAGATTAATTTGAAGCTTTTTGTATTCATATCTTCTTTTAGTGGACTGATTTGGTTTGTTGATTTTTGCTCCCCAATCAGCAGAATGAATACAAAATTGGTTCTTCGTACTCACGGCATTTAAACATAATATTTAGTCTAATAGTGAATTTGAGTGCTAGTAGAATTTTAGCCAGAAAAAGGCTATGTTAATCGTCAGAGAATGAGTGCCATGGTCAATCCCAAATATTAAAAGTTAGGGGGTGTTGGACTATTTTTATGGACTATTTTGAACAGGTGGTCCTCGACTTATATGAATTGAGCCCAAAATTTCTATTGCTAAGTTAGATATTTGTTAATGCCCCATTTTATTTATTTATTTATTTGTTTGTTTGTTTATTTATTTATTTATTAAATATATTTATATGCCGCCCAATCCCGAAGGACTCCGGGCGGCTTACAAAAAATATAAGAAAAAAAAACACGTAACGATAAAAGAAAACAGTTTAAAAACAGCAACACCCTCATACATTCATTCTAATCGGGGCCGGACCTCAATAGTGAGGTCAACAGCCCCAGGCCTGCCGGAACAGCCAAGTTTTTACAGCTTTCCTGAAGGCAACCTTTCTTGTCAGTTTTTAAGTGAATCACTGCAGTTGTTAAATTAGTAACAAGGTTGTTAAGTGAGCTTGGCTTCCCCATTGACTTTACTTGTCAGAAGGTCACAAAAAGTGATCAAATGACCCCAGGATACTGCAGCTGTCATAAATAGGAGTCAGTTGCCAAGCATCCAAATTTTGATCACATGACCATGGGAATGCTGCAATGGTCATAAGTGTGAAAACTGGTTATAAGTTACTTTTTTTCAGTGCCATTGTAACTTTGAACAGTCACTAAATGAACTGCTGTATGTCGAGGATTACCTGTATCTCATAGTACCTAGGAAGAGATGCAGTATTTTCACTTACATTTCTGATTAACTGAATTCCAGCACTTCATCCAAACTCTAAATTTGGAGATAAAGTAAGCATCTTACAGATGCCTTTGCTAGAATAAAATCATTCCCACCCTTTTACACCATCCTCTTTTAATCATTTTATATTGCTCTTCCTTCCAGCTTTATGATTTATTTTTGCTCTCAGTTGATTTATGAGAAAAACCCATAGCTATAACACATGTATTAATGTTGACTTCCAACATATCTCTAGAAACATTAAATCTTTACTGTAATTTGTTTACATCCTCTTCATCGTTGTTGACTGTGCTTCCATGGCTAGTGATAGTGTGGTATTACAGGTTGCTGACTTGTGTCAGGTAGCAGCTAAGTTTCTTGGACTTGAATGCTTGAAGGGGTTGGATTACACTATATAAAACAAAGACTCAGAAGTGAAAACCAAATTTTGGTCACCGTTATCATGGCTGCATCATGTTTTTCAAGAAAATGCCAGGACTTTCAAGTTTGCTTTTTGCATTAAAAATAGCACAGCTCAAAAGGGTGATATTTTCTCTAAGGAATTTATTGTCATCTTGACTTTTGAGAACAAGATCAAATGGAAAGAGCATTGAACATCCTATTTGGAATATTCCAAAAGTTTAAACCAGGATTATCTCACAGTGCAGGCTTGCCACATGCTTCACATGATTTTGATAGAAAAAAATGCAGAATTTAAGATTTTGTAGCTCACTAGCATTTATTTATTTATTTTTGTTTATGTGCTTTCAGGATTTGATGTTTATATGAAAAATGAAACTAAATGTTAATAGTATTATTTATGTTAACAGTATTATTTGTGCACATGACAAATGACAGAATAATTGAAATAAATAAGTGGTAGTGTATATTTTTCTAATGGAGACCAACAGGTGGGTTGCTGCTGGTTCAGCCCGGATTGGGCAAACCGGTAGTAGCAGTGGTGGTGGGACTCTGCCCACCTGCCCGGATGCTTCTGTGCATGTGCAGAAGTGTCATGGAAGAATGTGCCCAAACCAGTAGTAACAAAATTGGCAACCCACCACTGGAGATCATGACCATAGCATTTCCATGAGAAAAAAGGGGGAACATTAACAAGAGACTGCTAAGGGAAAAAAGTTCAAGGAATTTTAAATTCTATTGCAGAGTGAATCATAATGAAAGCTCTGTCTTCTAATATTAATCTACTCTGAGTAAATCTTCCAAGAAAAGGGAGTCTTGAGATAGGAGAAGCAGATACATTAAATTTTATCTATTGGTTTATAAGAAAGATGCACTTTTCATTGCAGAAGGATTAATGGAAATTATTTTTGTCCTTAGTAGGACAAATAGGATCTTTGAATATTTGTCTGGGCATCACTTGCATACTGCTTATACTATACTTCTGAGTTACTGGATATAGGGTGTGTATACATGTGCATTTTTGCAAGAAAAGGGTTCTTTTATTATATAGTCTGTATTGTATTTTAAAGGGGAGGGGAGGAGTTCTGGCATTAAATGCTATGAAATCTAATAAATAAAATTATCTGACAATTACTTTCCTTTGCTCTTTAAGCTTTGAGTATAGTTAGTTGCTAGGTACTAATTTAAGATATGATTACTGAAATGCTGTATGCAAAATGCGTCATGTTTTAAAATAGAAGTAGTTCTCTAATAGTCTTTTAAAAAACAACCTCTACAATTCAGTTAGGTTTTTGAAATATTTGGAAATATCTGTCACAATTGAATACAGTTTGTGGCATGGAAATATTTGAACTGTTATTTCAGTGTTTCCAGTGATATTACAGTTGGAGACCCTTCTATGAAATTATGGGTAATATTAATATTGATGTCTTCCCTTCCCTTTAAGGATTTTAGACCAAGACATCTGTGGAGAACTAGTGCCTCAAGGCAGAAGGGACTGTTTAATGAATCTGGGGTCTGTGTTTCCAGCGCTTGAGCCCTTATTCTGTACTCTTACCCATATCACATTGTGTTGCAAACATTTTGAAAGATCATGTTTTTTTAAACTACTTGTTTCTTCTGTAACCACAAATACGTTTTTTCAACTGCAAATGTTTATGCAATATTAAGTACTTTATTGACTATTGCCGTTATTTTTTTATAATAGCTGAAGCAAATATCAGCTAGTACTTCAACAGGTTCATCTAATAATACAAATTGATTCCCATATAAATTCTCTACAGGAATCTGGAATATGTGTGAAACAAAAAAAAATTGAGACATCTCCATGAATAGAAAAATTATATTTCATGTGTGTTACAGCAATAGTCACCTTGGGCTTGATTTAAAACATAATATTAACATAATTTTTCCTCCTGTCTTTTTACAGATCTGTTCATCTTGATGCTTATGGAGAATTGTTTGCTCGAAGCCTATCTCTGAATCTTCCAAGGACTTGCCTTAACAAGGAAGAGGATTGGTGATTCTTCACAGAGCCTGGGATTTAGCAACTGGCTTCTAATATAACACCCTATATAACAATGATTGCTGTATGGTCCCATTTTCTACCTTTTATCTGGCTTCAGCTTGTCTAGTTCTCAAATTAGAGTTGAGAAACTTTTTGAAACGAGAGCTCATTCCTACATGCCATATTTGGGAATTTCCTGTTCCAAAAAGATTTTTATGTGTTCTGGATTTTTATGTGTTCTGCCTTTTTACCCAAAGGCACTGTGGTGAGATGATTTTGCATCATTTTTAATACTATTTTGCCTATCAGATCTATTTATGGTTCAGAGGCATTCTCATAAATAAATATAATCCTAGCTACTCTTTTTTTAATTACACGAGTCTCTAAAAAAGCAAAAATCCAGTGAATCTTATAGGTATCAAGGGAGATGTCCCTAAGCACTGTGTTACCTAATCTCGTTATAAGTAGCAGCTCCGACCCTCTGGAACGATCTCCCCGTGGAGATTCGTACCCTCACCACCCTTCAGACCTTCCGCGCAGCCCTCAAGAGCTGGCTATCCCGCCAGGCCTGGGGGTAAAGATTTGATTCGCCCCCACCCGAATGCTGAATGAATGTTGTTTATTTTTTAATTATGTGTTATGTTATATGTTACTGTTTGTATCCCCTCCCTATAAGTTGTTAGCCGCCCTGAGTCCCCTCAGGGAAAAGGGCGGCCTATAAATAAACTTATTCCTATTCCTATTCCTAAATCCGTACTCTTTTTAAATAACTTTATTAAAACAAATTGTCCAGTCAGTTGCTCCTGCTGTTAGAAGGATTGTAATATTGAGTGGGACTGAAGAATTGGAGAAAAATGTGAAATTGAGAACATCAGATTTAGGAACAAGTGGGGATCCGGCTGTCCTTATAGTTATTTCTATTCCACAGTTGACATATACTGTACTACTAGTCATGGAAAAGCAAGTATGTCACCATTGTGCTCACAAGTACCTTCCTTGGCAACCTCTAGAGTTTTTATCCTATTTTGCATTTTTCTAAAAAAAGAATACTTAAAAGTATAATTCCGAGGGTCAGCATCATCTTTATTTCAAACATCCTATGCCCTGGTAGCTTAGAAAATAAAAATAACAGATGATTTGAGGGCAATATTGTGCTCAGAAGTAAACCATTTGTCTGGGAAAGCTCAGAGTAAACTGGGGTGATAGTGTGTAGATTTGGAAGGCTGTGTTCTGATAAATTAGTGCTTTGAGATATATTAGTCCCTAACTGCTCTTTCTTTGAGGTTGGACAGGTCTCCATGGAAAACTGTGTGTATGACACAGTCTTGAAATTCTAAACATACCTTTAAAAGATGGAGACTTGTGATTTAGGTAATTCTGGTACACAGTGCCTAGAAAACAAAAGGTTAAAATATAATTTTAAGTAATCTCTCATTAATCTTAAATTATTGATGGTAATATAAATCAATGAACTGTTTCATATTTAACAGTATTTATTAAATTTATATGCCGCCTATCTCACTATTAAAGCAATTCAGTGTGTAAAATAGATAACTGAAATCTCTTGAGTGTCTCACTTAAGTATCTATCAATAAACTGATCTGAACTTTTTGATGTCTTTATAAATACACTGAAATGCCAGTATGAATATGGGAAATAGCACTACAGAATTTAGGGAAGTGTGTAAAATAAAGGATAACCATTACTGATCTGATTTAAGAGGTATGAATTGTGAAAGAAGGGCTTTTGTTCCCTACCTTAATTGAGGATAAAGTACACGTGGTTTGAATTTGAACTTATTTTTATGAGCAAATAAATCCCCCATGCCTTCCTCACTTTCAAATATTGAGATGTTTGGCAATGATTTAGAATACAACCTGGCAAACAGAAGGAAAAATGTCATAAAATAAGCTTTATTTTATATATGGAGACATAATTTTAGGATCCAAATATGTATGTGTGTATAAATGTACATTGCTGTCTTAAAGTTGCCAATATAGAATGTTTAATATGCATTTCTGAATAAGCTGATACCTTCACCATCTATTTGTATGTAATTTGGGGATTGGTAACAGTCCAATAATTCCGGGTTATTGGTTTTTTTTTTTTTAGATCTTCATATGATGATTTTTTTATCATGGCAAATGACACTTTAGAAGGTTTTCATGAAGTGAATCTAGCTTCCCCCACTACTCCAGATCTTTTAGAAGTGCACGAATCTAAAGCTTCTGAAGAACCTACCTCACCTACCATTATTTACCGGCTTCATCCTTCAGCTGTGTGCTCCTTACCTATTCAACCAAGTGCTCTGAATGTGACTGACCTTCCTACACAACCTGTCTACTCATCTGCCAGGCACCTAAATTGTGCAGAAACACCAGGTATCAGGTTGGTTGTAAAAAAAACCCTATTGATTATTACATAGGTTGTGTAATTAATCACTTTGTGTTATCTGTGAATGCAGATAATCCATGCATAATATATTAATTTTTAAAAATACACTCTTTTCTTACAGCATCAATGTCACAGAAACTGTACCGTGTTCTACCTCAGGAAGCTATGGCGGGTTGTCCAAACATGATCATTCCAGGAAGGACAACTGTAGCGCAGAGAGAGAATTTTTGCAGGGTGCAACAGTAACAGACTTTTCTGAAGGAAGAGATGATGTTTTTGGGCTAAGCACAGATAGCCTGTCTCGTTTGCGAAGTCCATCGGTATTGGAAGTTAGAGAGAAAGGCTATGAAAGACTGAAAGAGGAACTTGCTAAAGCTCAAAGGGTAAGAATAATACATATAATGCTATTTCTGTGTAAGGGCAAAATATTGGTTTTGAGATAAAACATGCCAAATCCTGGCAATTCTTTATTTGTCTTTATTTTCTAACTTTTCTGCCCATCTCCCCTAACTATACCTTTCATTATGTACCAATAAAATATTGCACTGCCCTTTAGATAGCTTCTAAGCCATTTCACTGTTTATTGAAAAACAGTGTTATATTGTGGATGTCTGGGGAAGCTATGATGAATTGAAGATGATTTTGCTGTTGACCCTGTCAACTGGTGGACTGAGAAGTCAGCAAAAGAGCAGGTTTCTCGTTATTCCTCTCCAGACAAGGAGAGGAATCAGGATTGCCCACATGCACTCCAGACATGAAGACATACAGTAACTCCCCACGAAAGAGTGTGTGATACAATGGTCTTCCTCTGAGAGCTGAGGAAATCTTTGCCTAAGCTATGGCTTTGAGCCTTCAGAAGGATACTTGTCGCTTATTAATTGCTTTTTGGATATTAAAATAAACTATGAAAATGTAAGGATTTTTAAAAACTATTTTGGAATAAGCAAAAAGTTGATTACAACATTGATTTTTGAATGTCACAGGTGGGCTAAGGGAGCAGAATTTGAAATAAGATTTTGAAATTAATTATAGAAATCTCTCCTGTGAGAAAATGTAGTTTAGGGGGAAATGAATCTTTTGAAATTAAATATAAGAAATATTCTTGCAGGAAAGTGATGATCAGAATAATACATAAAATGGGACCTTGAAGGTTAAACACTAGAGGGAACCAGAAAGAATTAAAAGATTATAATTAAAGGTCCAAATTATTCTTAATAATTTGAATTTAAGGATATTTGGGAATAATACACTCAAAAATTATTTTTAAGACTTATTAACAAGACTGAGGCTGATTTGAATGTGGATTTAAAAATGGAAGATTATAACAATTATACACATAAAGATTTTACAATGAATATAAATAAAAGAAACCACCTGGTGTCTTAATACTTAAAAGATATACAGAAATAACAAACCAGAAAAGTGACTTGTATACCGTTCTTAGTTTGTATTTAGATAAAAGATGTTGGAGGAGATAAAGAGAAAATTGAAAAAAAATCAAGGAATCTATTCAAAAGGAATAAAGATTAAGATTGTTAAAAGTAAAATGAAGGAACATAAAGTGGGGTTATTTGATCAAGGTTAAAATGTATGTTTCTGGTAACTCTTAATGGATTTTTGCTGATCAGGATTGAAAGATGAAGTTCCAAAATTTATTTATAAATAAGACTTAAGATAGAGGAAGAAGAGATCCTTTGTTGTATCCTGTTTCCCTGAAAATAAGACCTCCCCTGATAATAAGCCTAATTGGGCTTTTGAGCGCATGCACTAAAATAAACCCCCGAAAATAAGCCCTCCCTGAAAATATTGCAACACAGCAGCAGCCATGAGGTGACCACCCTTGCCGCCTCCTGCACCTCAAGAATAATAAGGCCTCCCCGAAAATAAGGCCAAGTGCTTATTCCAGGGGTCAAAAGAAAATAAGACCCTGTCTTATTTTGGGGAAAACATTGTATTTTTAGGGAATGTGATAAGGTACTGTGTTAAATAAAGGCAGGATTATATAGCTGGTTTATTTATTGTTATTTCTGGTAACTCTTAATGGACTTTTGTTGGCTAGGATTACATGACTACAATCTATTGATGAATGAAAGTTGCCACATGGCATGAAGAGTGCTTATGTTGCAGCATTAGAGAAGAGGATAAGCTACTGAAGTTGTTTGTACTTGTTATGATGAAGGGAGAAGTTATTTCTTTATATATCTTTTTTCGTAAATATGATTTTTTTCCTTTTTGTACTTTTTAATTTTTTAATTACATTTTAGTGTTACAATTTTCATTTGTATTAGCCTTATCTTTGTAATTGTAAATTTTAATAAAACTACTATTGAAACAGAAAAATGTATATTTTTCATAAAATGCCAATAATAAAACACCAATAACAATTAGCAAAATCGGTCAATCTGATAAAACAGCTGTAAGTATTGTACATTTTTGTGTTACTTAGGCCTGTATTAGGTAAGCATTTTAGCATTTGGATGGAATCTACCTTCTTTAATTCAAATCCATTGTTCTACGTTGTGCCTTAGAGAATTAAAAAGAGGTCCTAACTATCTTCTGTATTAAATCATTTTATATATTTTAAGAGCACCATTGTATCTCACAATATAGTCCCTGATTGCTACTCTTTTCAAAGTGTGGTGCCGAGAACTGCACCTAGTGCCTAAAGCAGAATAGAGTGGACTAATTAGTACCTGTCCTTTAAAATTAAACTTGTGTTGGTGCAGCCTAAAATTGTATTTGTCTTGTTAGCAGCCACCTCACATGGCTGGCTCATATTCAATCTTTATTTTTGAGCTAGCTTTGTTTCTACTTAATTGCCCCGGTACCCAACCTATATTTTAACTAGTTTGCTTATTAATATGTCATGGGGTAGTTTGTCAAATGTGAGGTAAATGTGGGTTACATTTGTAGAATTCCATACAACAGACAAAAAGCAAATAACATTTCATGGAAATTTAAAACATGGGGTCAACTATAGAAAATTGCTATATCTGAAGCTGAGCAGGGGTTTTAGCACATCTTAAAACTTGGGGGTAATAGTGGGAAACAGTGGAAAATTCTGTCTGTAGATAGATATCCACAGTCTGGTGAAGGTGATACTTCCACTATAGAATAACTTAGCATTTTTTTAAAATTTGAATTTGTTTTGCATAAGACTTCTAAGAAAGTGTATTTTTATACCTCTTTAGAGACTGATAACAAAAATGCTCACCATTGCATGCTGCAATACTGATTCCAGAAGCTTGATGTTTACCTACACAGGGAGAGCTCCTTTCCGTTCTGGGATCGTGCAGCCATTGCCCTGATCTACATTTCTTAATATTTACTGCCCCCTAGTGCTATACATTATCTTTAACACTAGTTAAAGTATAGAGGATTAACACTTTGGGACCTAAATTGAATTTTTTTTGTTTAGTTAACCAGTTTTTGTATTCAGAGTTGACTACAAATATAGAAGATATATGATTTTGTTAAATGTAGTTTGTGTGTACATATGTGCAAGTTCCACACATTTAATTGTCTCACCGGTTCAGAAAAATGCCTTTAATTACAGGCAAAAAAAAAAAAAAAAAAGCAATGCAACAATTGCACTTCAACTTATGGACACTATGTTAGCTGCTACATAATATGGACCAAGGAGGTTATTGAGGTTATGTTATATCTTCATATCCCTGGGTTCCTTGTGTTTTCATTTTTCCATTTTTTGCTCAGCCACTTTAACTATTATTGCTCTTTTGAGATTTCTTGAATTTTCTGGCTGTGGGAAGGGTTGTTATTCAGGTATTCAGTAGATATTTTGTAAGCAGTATCAAAGTTCAGTCCTTAGAATCTCAATATAATTTGGGGAAAGGCCTCTCTAAATTTCTGGAACTTGCTGCTCCTGTGATACTGTGCAAGACGAATCACAAAATAACTTGACATACCATAGTATAATTGAAGTCTGAAAATAGCAGGAAAATACTTCATTGGAATACTTGGACTAAAAAGGGGTCAATACTTTAAACCAGTTGATTTTTAATGGTGATTTTAACAATTGTGAGATATTACTTTTTGAATTTTAGTTTCCTTCAATATATGCTTGCTGAATATACAGCTATATTAGTATATAGAGCTGAAACATCTCCTAACTGAATAGTATAGGCCAGATAGCAGCCTCTGAGTGTCTACAATATTGACTTCTTTAAGAAACGCTTTCCTTGCATGAAAACCTACCATTTAATTTTATAAGCTACAAAAGATGAAATTAAATTATTAGTTATGCATTGATTTGTGGAAAGAAGAATTGATATTTTCAGTTTTGGAAAATCAGTGGTTCAGGTGGTAAAAAATACATTGCTTATGATTTTAAAATGAAATTAATTCATCATAAAATTTCATTAAAGTTTTATTTGACCCCTACAAGAATATTTTAAATTAAGTTAAAGGGAAATTAAATTTCTTATTTTGAATGATACGAGCAATTTAACGGAACATGATTTGGTCTTGTTCTTTTATTGCTTTATTTTGGCTTCAGATTTTAACATATATGTTAATATAACTTCAGAAAGACCTGGTTAATAATTTCAATATGACACTGAACTATGCTCTTTAAGTCAGAAGTCTACTTCTTAAATTCTCCCATGTAATATGAGCCAAAAAGAAGTGAAGAAGGTAGAGCTTTCATCTCCTGTTGTCTTTGTGATATTTTATATTAAAAATGGATTCTATGCATTTTGATTAGTTATAAAAAAAGTCAGATCTCTGAATGAAATGCACATGGCTGTCTAGTTGCACATAACATGAACCTAACTTCCATATTCTTTTTGAGTTTGCAAGTTAAAGCTGTCATTTATGACTGTCAGAATAACATCCCCCCCACCCCCTCCCAGGAGCTCAAACTAAAAGATGAAGAATGTGAGAGACTTTCCAAAGTACGTGATCAACTTGGCCAGGAACTGGAGGAACTCACTGCTAGCCTGTTTGAGGTTTGTTAAAAGACTTTGGTATAGTATACTCTAGGAATGATATGGCTAATTTCATGAAACCTTTTCCTCCTAAAATAGCAAATTTGGGAAATTGTTTGTGCTTCTGAACGTTGCATATTCAAAATGAAGAAAATCTCTCCATAGGTTAGATGTTGTTATTCAAATTTATGTTTTTGATTTTAGAATGATATTTTCAGAGCTTCTCAATGGTAATCAAGTCTCAGTGACTGTTTAAAATTGACTTAGATTCATTTTTCCAATTACTGTGCTATACTTCAGTAATTTTAAAGCATGGGTAAAAGGTCTGAAGAGTGAACTATGACATTTTCAGAAGTTGTGTCACCACAGTTGCAATCACCAAAAGGATCTTATTTCTGTCTAAAGCTTCTTATAAAAGTAAAATAAAAGAGAATTTTAAAATTGAATATATTGGGTCCTATTTTACACCTATAGTGTAGATCTGTGTGAAGTAATTATACCACATAAGCTTTGTTTTCAATAGGAAGCTCATAAGATGGTGAGAGAAGCTAATATAAAGCAGGCCACAGCAGAAAAACAGTTGAAAGAAGCACAAGGAAAAGTGAGTTCTAATTCTTGATATTATAGCATTTACAAAATTTCTCTTTCTCTCTCTGTGATTTTCCAACTGCATTTCAAATGTACAAAGTTCAAAAATCAGTTTAGTTGATTTTATGTCAAAACAATATAAAGAGAAATTGGTGAGAAACTGTATTCATACCATTTGAGAATAGGGTTCTTATTTTTGGGATGATTATTTTGCATAAAGAGCTAAATCAGTATTCAAAGTTGCTGAGCCTTTTCAAATTTAACTCACTGCTGAAATGATCAGTGTAATCAATCTATTTATTTGCCCAATTTATATGCTGCTTTTGTGGTTCAAATTGAACACTGTGAGTGGCTCGCATTTTTAATTAACATAAAAAGATAAAAAGAAGGAAATTAAAGCAATTCCTGGCAAAAAAAGAATAACTAGCATAGCTCTTAACTGTTCCATTCATAGTTCCCCTTTCTTTTCTATTTTTAATTAGATATTTTATGTTCCCCGTCAGAGTCTTGGCAGCATGGCTATTATTATGAGATAAACTCTAGGAGCAAATCACAGCACACACAGCCTTTAGACCAGGCAACTTGAAGATGTCCGGAATTCAACTCTCAGAATTCCCCAGCCAGCAAATGCTGGCTGGGAAATTCTGGGAGTTGAAGTAAATGAGATACACCATAAGAGAGAGAAACGCCTTGTAATGGCCACCTATATATAGACACCTCTTAAAAAGGTAAATGACTTGTGTGGACCAGAGTCTTAAAGAGCCAGTGCCTGTATTGCTGAATCATCCTCTTTGCATCAGCTTCCAGTTTACAGCTTACATTTTACACATCAGCTGGCAGCTATTAAATCCTCATTACCTGACACTCCTACCATTTAAAAATGTACAGCTGATAATCCAAACACTTTAACCTAGTCTTTATACTTTTCTACAGATACAGGTTTTGTTAACATATCAGCTGTATTACAATAGCTAGAACAATGCTGTAATCTGATCAATTTCAAGGAAAATATTTATTTATATGTATGTGTGTCCCCTACTAAAAGAATTTTCCATAATTCAATTACTGTTATACATAAATATAACATGTATACAGAAATTCAAAAGATACCAGATTTTAGTTGCCTTCAAAATCAATCTTGTGGCTAGTTTGCTACCTACGCATTGAAATCTTGATTTCCTGGGATTGCAATTCTTTTTATTTCAATCATATTGGCTTTGAATTGCACAGCTTATATTTATATCCACCTTCCAATAGCAACGGGCCATGTCTTCTCTTGTTATAAATAAATAAATAAATAAATAAATACATACATACATACATACATACATACATACATACATACATACCCACCCATTAGTATCTCATCTTACTGTGCAGAATGCAGAATGGCATGCTTCTGATACTTTTTTCTTTTGATAATGTATTTAGATTGATGTACTTCAGGCTGAAGTAGCAGCTTTGAAAGCATTAGTGCTATCTACTTCTCCAACTTCACCAACAAAAGAGCTTCAGTCTAGTGGAAAAACACCCTTCAGAAAAGGCCACACAAGGAACAAGAGTACAAGTAGTGCAATGGGTGTCAATAACCAGGAGGGTAACATGATGCAGCCAATTGTAAAGGACTGCAAAGAGGTATTTTAATAATTGGGATTTGGTGAAATATGGAGCTCAGGGATTACAAAGATTATTGGGTGCTTTTACAGAAAGTCCTTGATTATTATTTGAGCCTTCTTCTCCTGCCACATGCAATTGAAACTCTTCAGTAATGGTGTTTGCAACTTATAATGTTTTGTTTTAAAGAAAGGTCTATCTGTAATAACAACTTGTTAGACCTGTCGTTATATTCATATGAATGGATTTTGACTGGAACATATCTTTGACAGGTACTGATTTTCTCTGTTTAGTTTTAGCCACATACAGTACAAGGAAATGCTATATTGAGGAGAAACTCTAATTCTTCCTCCCCCATCTCCTGACTGTGGTTTGAATGATATAATTGCAGCTACACATTTAATGTAATTTAGGGTTAGCCTTTAGTTTCATTGGCTTAACAAGGCTTCTTCCTATATTAAGCAAGCTAGTCATTGTCAAGTTTTTGTAGGATTAAAATTGGGAGTTAATTCTAATAGGAAAAAGTAGATAAAGAAAATAGAACCTCTTTTTTAAAAGTTGCAGGATTAAAGCACTAAATTAATGGCAACTGGAGGAATCTCAACAATATGCTGTGTTCAGGAGATCTCCCATTTGTTGCATCCATCAGCCAACTATACCATCCACTATTTCATTCCTGTCAACCATCCAATTTATCAGCCACTGATACATTTATTGAGCATGTTTAGTCTACTTTTCCTAAGCAGACGGAGCATATATTTGCCATGTAACTTTAAATATTGGGGGTCCCATAAATTGTTAACTTTTTTTAGTATGGTGCTACTTTGGCTTACACTACTGCTTATCTCTTAAATCCAAAAAAGAAAAATTGATTGAAGTTATGAACAATGGCATATATGTATGTAAATATTAAGAAGCCAAAGGTAGAAGTTGACAATTAAGTAACACTACAGTTCAGTTGTCTCTGTTCTGGGTAGTCTTCAGATATGTGGACTTCAATTCTTAGAATTCCCAGTCAATATAGCTATTGCTGAACTGGATACTCAGTTTGGTGAAGTCTGCCTTACGTGTCTAGTTCTGCAGTTTACTGCCTTGAAACTGCTATGCAATGGTACGATGGAGTTTCATTATCTTGATTTAAGTGGAAGAATGAGTCACCTGCCAATTAATGTGGATTCAGGGTTCTTAACAAAACTCTGCTGTCCACAGATTTTTATCACTGAAGTGCAAATGCTATGTAATGTTTATCCTTTGTTAATTATGGTTTGGTACAATATGGTTTATGGCATATAGCAGCGATGGCGAACCTTTTTTGGCTCGCATGCCATAAGAGGGGGGAGTGCAGGTGGGGTCGTGTGCAGGTGTGCCACATCCATAATGCAGTGCGTGACTCTCCAGTGTGCATGCATACACTACAGGCTCAACCCCCCCCCCATTTTTTGTATGCTTTTTTCACCCTCCCCAGGCTCCAGAGGCTTTACAGGAGCCTGGGTAGGGCGAAAACAGCCTCCCCCACCTCCCCGGAAGCCTTCTGGAGGCTTCAGGGACCTTCAGGAGGCTTCCCTGAAGCCTCCAGAGGAGTCCAAAAGACCCTCGAGCAAACCGGAAGTGAATTCCGGTTTGCTTGGAGGGTCATGTTAAGCGCTCCGAAGACTTCAGGGACTTTTAGGAGGCTTCTCTGAAGCCTTCGGAGCAGTCAAAACGAACCTCCGAGCAAACCAGAAGTCATTTCCGGTTTGCCCGTAGGGTCGTTTTGAGCGCTCTGAAGGCTTCAGGGAAGCTCATGAAACCTCCAGAGGGCCTCCGGGGTGGGGGGAGCGGTGGAGGCTCTTTTCACCCTCCCCAGGCTCCTATAAAGCCTCTGGAGCCTGGGGAGGGCAAAAATGGCTTTAAAAAGGGTGAACTCAGTTGGCCAGTGCTGGCCAGCTGACAGGGCAGCGCCTCGCATGTCCTGACAAATGGCTCCGCGTACCACCTGTGGCAAGTATGCCATAGGTTTGCCATCACTGGTATATAGTGTGATTCTTGAATGAAGACTTGCACTCTCATTTTGCTTGTTTTGTTTCAATGTTAGGCTGATATATCTTTATACAACAAATTCAGATCCTGGAAAGATGATCCTACCATGGACAGGACATGCCCTTTTCTCAATAAAATCTATGAAGAAGATATCTTTCCATGCTTAACCTTTTCAAAAAGTGAGGTAATGCTTTGAAAACATATAGTAATACTTAGATTGGTTAGGTAATATGAAAGAATGTCTTTTAAAACAACTACCACCAAATACTTCGATATCTTCAGTTAAGTCCAAAATTCCCTCTTTTACCTGCAAAGTATTTCCACAGAATTATAGGTGTTTGTATTGCATAAACTGTAGCTCTGGACCACTTCACAATGAAGGTCAGAAATATTATTTCATGAGAAAAGTTTTCTTCTGGATTTGTTATTGAGAATTTCAAAACAGCATATTGAACCTTTGAATAGTTTCAGTTGATAAGGAGTCAATCTGCATATAGTCCACGATTAGTGACTGCCTCATTTAGTGATCCTGAAGTAACTTAACCAGTCTTCACATTTATGACACAAGTCTGTAAAGCAAAGGAAAGCTGAAGTAAGGTCATAAGCACAGTCCCAACTTCACTTTATAACTGCTTTGCTTAAACTGCAAGCTGTTTTGATGGAAAATATTGCAGTTAGTTTTACCAGATTATAATTTCTTTTGTTTCTCTCATTTTTGTACAATTTGCTATTCATCTTACTGCTCCTAAGAACTTACTCTGTTGAATACAGATATTGCATTGGTTCCTAATCTTATGAACCCAGAATTAGCTTCATAATTAACCAAGAATCTCTGGGCAGTTCTGCTACATTGCTATTCTTCTTTCCACTAGGATTAAAAGCTGATACGTTCATTAGGTTCTCAAATTGAAAGCCATGTATCTTAAAATATAAAATATTACACACTGAGAATGCTTTATTCTTGATCATAATCCATCAGTGGGCAACCATGATATCTGAGCTCTTGTTTGTAGGGTAGCCATGGGATACTCTAGCGTAGAAACAAAGAAGAATTGTAATTAAACTCTAAAATGGACTTTGTTTTGATCATCATCTCTGCCTATAGAAATTTGGAAGAAAATAACGTGAAATTTCCCAAAGATACTGGCCACCAAAATGTTGCCTTCCCTTGCAATGCAAATCTAAAGCTGGTTCTTATGTTAATGAATTGTATGGTTTGGCTCCTTTGGTGTTACATCCTGTGTTGTTCTGGTTTATATGAGAAGAACCATGATAGTGTCTAGGCTTCATGCAATTTCTGCTACTACCGGTAGTATAGCTTTAGATAGTGGGGTGGTGGTGGCGGTGGCTGGATATATCATATTTTCATTCCTGTGCCTCTAAAGCAATGTTTCTCAAACTTGACCACTGAAAGATGTATGGACTTCTACTCCCAGAATTCCCAGGGAGCCATGCTGGCAAGGAATTCTGGGAGTTGATGTCCATACATCTTTAAAAGGCCAAGATTGATAAACATTGATTTGAAGTATTGAAGATACATGCTTCATTTTGTCACAGATAAATTAATAATATCTTCAGACAGAGCTCATAGCATGCTTTGTCAAGCCTTGGGAAACACCTTGGGAAAACTACTACTTGCCTCTTTGTGGTCTATTTTCAGTTGGCCTCTGCTGTCCTGGAAGCTGTAGAAAACAATACATTAAGCATTGAACCTGTTGGTCTGCAGCCTGTTCGATTTGTAAAAGCTTCTGCAGTTGAATGTGGAGGACCCAAGTATGTTGCAATTTAAGGATCTCATGGTACTGGGAATATATTGCTGGGTTTTATTCTGGCAGCCAGAAAGAAATGAGTAACAGATTTACACCCAAACAGAAATCCCATATATGCTGTATGGAAAGCTACAGGATGCACTATTTCTTTCTTAGCAAGACATGGACCTCCATCTTCTTTTATACAGAGAGGGAAGGTTGTGGCCCCTGCAGGTGTTACCAGGGCAAAGGCAGTTGATGTGCCATGAGAGAGATTAAGAAAGTAGACCGGGCTATTATTTTATGGGCTTTTATGGGCTTTTGATCAAGTTAGAAATCTAAGTAAGTCTGAGAATCACTATCATCCAGTCTCTGAGTCCTAATTTAGTTTATGGGGTTTAGATTAATAACCTGATTCTAGTTTCTTTTCTTTATAAAATCAGGAGCATTAGTAACATTTACTGATGGTGATTCTGAGGCTGAATTAGAGATTATGGTTGTGAGAATAAATATTTTGTACGATTAAGAATAATTATGTAATGGAAGAGAACAACTTAATTTCACTTTCTAATATTTACTTGTAAGACAAATAATTATAAAAAGAATACATAGATGACGATACTGGCACATGTTCTAATATTTGCATAACAGCTTTTTACTTTAAATGTTGAGTCTTTGTTTCCAAAAAACAATACTTCGTTAACATCTGCATTATATAATGTCAGTGACATGCAGGGGTTATAAAGCACATTTATGTACACTGATTATCTTCTTCGTTTTGGTAGTTGCCTAAAACTATTACCATGTATATGATGTGCTTCAGTACTTGGAAGGGAATCTTTGTATATCCCAGGCTCTGCAGATCTGACACTTAATTGGCTCAAGAACAAGGAATGACTCTTCCTGTCTCCATACTTTACTGTGCTTTCTATATTTTCACTCTTTTATACCCACCCCTACAAATTACACATCATCTTGGCTATATCCCCATTTTTATGGCATAAGGAAATCCCCCCCCCTCGGGTCAGGCATTCCACTGATCTCATTTCCCCCATGGCCCTCCATTGCATCAGAAGCTTACTTCAGGTAGTACTTCAGGTGGAACTTCTTATCATTAGGTAACTAACAAGAGATGAGCAGCTAGCTACTTCCATAGATAACACTGTGGCTGTGTTCATACATTATACTAGGCCAGTGTTTCTCAACCTTGGCAACTTGAAGATGTCCGGACTTCAACTCCCAGAATTCCCCAGCCAGCAAATGCTGGGAGTTGAAGTCCGGACATCTTCAAGTTGCCAAGGTTGAGAAACACTGTACTAGGCTGTAACCCTTGCAAATCACCACAACTGGGTTCATAGAAATACCAAATGACAACAAAGTGAAAGGGTCTCAAGTCTGGAATAGTTGAGATGCTTTTAGGGGGAATTTCTTTTTTAAAAAAATTGCAAAGATCACTATAAAGGACAATTGTGTCTGGAATTGTAAATTTTACCTATGTGTTGTTAACAGCTTTACAAAACGTAAACACTGAGCAGATCAGTTCATAATTTGCAATAATTTATGTCAAAGTTGTGTAAAAATGGATGACAGGCTCTTTGGTAAACAACTGTATCATAATTAGAGTGTTCATGTAAATTAAATCATAAACCATCTTTTAAAACTGTTCCATTCTGTTGACAGGAAATGTGCTCTCAGTGGACAAAGTAAATCCTGCAAGCATCGAATCAAGCTGGGGGACTCAGGAAACTACTATTATATTTCTCCTTTCTGTAGGTATAGGGTAAGTGTCGAGCTCTAAATCACGGTTTGTATATTTGGATCAGGCAGGTAATTGAACATGTGGAATTCTAATTCTTTATCCCCCTTCTTTTGTACAGATCACATCAGTGTGTAATTTCTTCACATACATTCGATATATTCAGCAGGGGCTTGTGAAACAGCAGGATGGTAAGTTAAGAATAAGGCCTACTGTAAGAAAGTTGTTTTATTTCTTAGCAGGGCTGCTATGTTTTTGCAGCAGGTTGCAGATTTTCAAAAGTGTATTTTTGCTATATAAACCAAGAACTTGGGGAAGTTGTAATGCTCCTACAACCTCTGGAACTGTGTCTAAACCCTCCTACTTTGCTGCTTTTTTATGTTCCCATATGGCATAAGTTAGGAAGAGGAATTTATCTTTCATAATTAAGCTAACAATCATCTGTGCAAATTTCAGAGGGACAATATGTCATAAAGCTTTTAATTTCTAGACAATCAGTAGGCTTCATATAAATATATCCACAGATTTTTGTGACAGATTGTCTGTATCAAGGGAGGGTGGAGGAAGAAAAATAGAAAACTATGTTTCATTCTTCTAAACTGGGAATACACCAGTTTTCCTATTCTCTTAGTTCTTTTGTAAATTTTCCATATCTGCACTGCACTTGGGGATTAAACTACATAAATTATTTAAAAGTTAGGTTCAAGCATGCAAACTGATTTTATTTTATACTGGTAAAACATTTTTAAAGATGTAAGCATAATCAATGTACTGTCACTTAAAATCTATTTTGCATGGTCTCAGTATTTTTATATGAAAAATGTTGCGAGAGATTTGATATATTCATCCTTAAATCGTTAAATATCAGTTAAATACTCTGTCATAACCTTTTATATACATAGTATACACAGTTGTTAGTTCTAATTTTGTGTTAATGTTTTACCAAACTTTAAGACCTACAGTATTAGTGTAAAAAGTGGAAATTGTTATTTTGAAATTTAGATGTTTTTATCTCAGTCCTTGTAGGTGCATCTAAAAAACCCCCTAAATGATTGTACAATCCTAAAGTAAAGAAATATTTTTATATAAGTAAATAGTTTTAAGGCAGGAAAAATAGAATTAACATAGTGCAGTTGGTAAAGATTGAGGTGTCATTAAATTTCACCCCAAAATCTTGAATTAGTTTGAAAGATGAATTGAATGATAGGCTATGTAATCAAAAGTGGTTAGACATAATGCTATCCTTAATATAAAATACATGGATTTTTTTCCAACCAGCACCTCTCAGTATCTTATATTTAAATAGTACTTCTGGTATCTGAAAACTCAGATTTAACATTGCTAAATATCTTTGTTCGTTGGGAACTTTTAAAGAAGCATTTTTTTCCACAACATCTCCTTTTCTTTTGCACAGTGGACCAGATGTTCTGGGAAGTAATGCAACTGAGGAAAGAGATGTCGCTGGCAAAACTTGGCTATTACAGGGAGGAGCTGTAACTCCAGCATTTCTGGTGCCTGCATGAACTTCCATAACTGTACATATATTTGAGCCGGTTCTATATCTATGTCTATTTATTTTAAAATGGGTCCAAGATTATGTGCAAAATTGCACTACATACTCCTATAATTCAACAGAATAATTTTACACAAGAGATTAAAGCTGGCAAGGCAAGAGAATTTTCAGGTATACTTGTGACTATAACTTATGACTGAGAAATTCAGATGAAACACTGCTCAAGATTTATGTGCTTTTTTGTGTGTTCTAGAGAGTTTTTAATATAAAATTTCAGCTTAATAAAAGGTTAAATCTGAACTCCCTGGGTCTGAAACATTCTTTTAAAAAATGTGTGGTTGGTAAAATGTATGAAAGAAAGTGATTATTTTTACCAAAAACCAGTAATCGAGGGCCTGAAATGATTCTGGATAAATGGTGATTAATTAGTGCAAGTGGGGTATAGCAAATGTTCATACTGAAGCATACATTTCCATTAAGAGCTGTTTGCAATAAAATGTGGAGATGAATTAAAAATAATATCAACTACTGCTGATTTATCTTCAGAAGTATTGAGTGTCTGTGAATGCTTTCATCTTCTGATTCTACTTAGCAAAATTATTTGAAGTATTTTTCTCTTCAGTCTACAATATTTGCTTTGTTGGGAAATCAAACAGAAACATAGTCTCTAAGGAACATGGGGCTGTTTTTTGTGATTAGAGAATGAATAGAAAGGAGTTCCTGCTGAAGAAAACAACATGGAAAAGGTTCATCAGCTTTGCCCTTGTCCCAAAGTAACGCTCCCACACCAATAGCCGCTGAATAGACATCAGGTACTGTCAGTACTGATGAGATCCCAAAAGACTCTGATTCTTATTGATTCATCACCTTTTCTTTTATTTGAGCATGGCTAAAAATACTCTCAAATCATTAACTTCACTATTACTTCTCTTTCCAATACTGAAATTTAATCATACCTTTTCTATTTCTAGTTGAGGTTTATCTTCCACTTACTATGCATTACACAG
The DNA here is from genome assembly GCF_009769535.1 of Thamnophis elegans. Taxonomy (NCBI): domain Eukaryota; kingdom Metazoa; phylum Chordata; class Lepidosauria; order Squamata; family Natricidae; genus Thamnophis; species Thamnophis elegans. The sequence continues at coordinate 47,753,274 of NC_045547.1, read as the reverse complement.
GTTGCTACTCTGAGGCAAATACTGGGATATTTAATCATTTCTTGGTCATTAGGCTCCATATTGCAAAATAAAAGCTACTGAGTTGACAGATTTTATCTGAATGGTAGCTCTCTGTATCTTGCAGTACTATAAACCAGTTTTTCTCAACATTTTTCTCTGAGAGATTCTTGAAATAATTTTCAGTCCTTAGGAGACCACTGGATAAAAATTGCAAAAAAATGCAAAAACTGCACAATATAATACAATATAGTTTTACAACGTTTATACCAAGAACAACCATTGTGTTGCATATGAAGTTCCAAGACATTTTTTTAATCGTGCAAAGCCAGATTGCTGTAGTCCCTTTCTTTACCTTACCAGAAATGTTTTAGTTTTTTAATGCCTATGCTAGACAATTTTGCTATATTCAGGGTCTGTATTTTTCTGTTCCCCCTAGCTATGAATAGTACCTTGGGCCATGTGGAACCACTTTTCTGGTTTTTGGGAATGCTGGTTTCTGTAGTTGAGCATTAAAATCATCGTCATGATATCTGAAAACTGCAGCTGATTCTCTGGGCATGTCATTAACAAGTTTCAGCTCTATTGTTCAGGTAGCGGCAACAACTGCATGTGCTGCTTTCCCAGCTCAGTATTGGAGTACTTTCTCACGCTCACACTCCTGTCACATATCTATGTACATAATGTATCTACAGTTATGCTACTTGTAAACGTAAGAGAAAGGACTCCAGCAAAATATGCAACTTTTATTGCTTTCTTAGTTGCACATCAGTGGGAAAGTACCTTGAATCTGAGAGCAAAGGTCCTTAAAATGAGGAAAGAAGAAAAATCTGCTACTATTTGCCTGCCTGCAAAAAAGAAATAAGTCTATCTTTTCTCCTAAGAATAGATAGAATCTCTTAAGGCAAAAATGAACAAATTGATGCATGGGCACACTTGGCAAATTACTGAATTATTTGAGAATTAATCAGTATGCTTTTCCTGCAAGAGAAATAGGATGATAGAATGAGCAGTATATGTGAAGCTCACTGAAAACAATATGTCTAGTTGGATTGGGGCTTTTTGTTTTATTTTTGAGTGTGTGGAAACTCTTCTTTTGTGCCCATAGGTGTGATGGGTAAAAAATTGACATTAAGTATCTGAAGAAGGAATATTGAAGATGCTACTGTTTAATTTCTAATGTGATCCCTTTTTCCTATGTATCAAAAGATGGGTAAAATTGAACATTTTGGGATCATATTGACATATTGAGCCAGTGATAGCAGGTGAGGTGACAAAAGTAATAGGTTTTTTTTTCTGCCTTAAATGCTATTGTTAATTTAAATATAATGAAAGATGGTATAAAAGCCTTTCATCAGTATGTTTTGAATTTTAAATAGATTGTGTTTCCTATAAAAATTAATTAAAAAAATGGCAAATCATATTTCACAATTTGATGGTTGGCATACCCAGCATTAAAAACATGAAAACAAACATCCACAAATTGAATACAAAGCAAAGGAGAAAGACAACAGAAAACAGAAAAGAGTAAATGTAGTTTAGGGTTGGACTGTGGAGTCCTTGATTCTGTCTGAACCTGGTTATGTGCTTGCAGACATTTCATTACATCAGTGTGCATCAGTGCAAATCATTAGCGCATTGGTGAGATGATGGAAGACTGCAAGCAAATAGCTAACCTCAAAGAGAATTGAAGACTCCAGACACAACAGCAAAATCTTCAGAACTTAAAACCTACTAGTAGTGAAAGCATGGTTAGAGATATGATAACATGTCTTGCGAAATATATTCCAGAAGTGTCAGCTGAATCCAGCTGAAGGAGATTAATCTAAGGCCCACTATGAATTAAATTTCAAATAGACTTGAATCTTGGGATGGGTTAGCCATAATCTGTATGTTAATCTTGGATGCATCTTCAAACAATTTATTCAAGATCTGCATTTGTAAAATGCCGCATTTTTCGGAGTATGACACACCTATTTCCTTCAAAAAAGAGGCTGAAAATCTGGGTGCATCTTATACACTAAATACAGCATTTTTTGCCTCCCAAAACCCCACCCTCTTCACCAAAATGGCTTTGCAAAGCCTTTAAGAGGCTTTCTGAGTGCTCCTGGGGGCTGGGGAGGGCAGAAATGAGCAAAGAATGGGCCGTTTTTTGCTCATTTTTGCGCCCCCCCCCAGTCCCCAGAAGCACTCTATAAGCCTCCTAAAGGCTATCCATGCCCTTTTTTTGACAAAAAACGGGTAATTTTTGCTCATTTTTGGAGACCCCCCCAGGAGCACTCTACAAGCCTCCTAAAGGCTATTCATGCCCTTTTTTGGGGAAAAAATGGGCCCATTTTCATGAAAAGGGCTGTTTTTGGGAGGACTGCAGAGTGCAAAAACTTTTTTTTCAATTTGCCTCTTCAAACCTTGGTGCGTCTTATACTCCAAAAAATACAGTAACTATACAGAGTGTTATTTAATTTTATATTTAAAAACACAGCCATTCTTATAGAAGAACCCACAAGTATATTTTAGTGTATAGGCAGTCCTCGACTTAATCATTTGTTTAGTGACTGAAATTACAAGGACACTGAAAAAAGTGACTAATGACTGCAGGATCCAATGTGGGTGGGTCATCACGGCCAGAGGTTTAGTCTTCCAAGCTTTCAGACTCATGCTGGAGGCCATCCTCAGGGAATTTCTCTCTGTTGGAATATGTAGTTTGGGCTATTCCATGCTTCATATAAGGTACAACATAAATATGAAGCATAGAATAGCTCAAACACATATTCCGGTAGAGAAAAGTTCCCTGAGGATGGGTGCTAGTACGAGCCCGAAAGTTTGGAAGACTAAACCTCTTGTCTCAGTGACTGACCCAGATTGGGTCTTGTAACATTATCCTGAGACACACACATGTGCCTTCATTCGTGACTTATGATTATTTCTCACACTTACAACCATTGCAGCATCAAGGTGGTTATGTGATCAGAATTTGGGTGCTTGGCAACCGGTTCCTGTTTAACTCAGTTGCAGTGTCCCAGGATCATGTGATCACCTTTTGTAGCCGCCTGACAAGCAGTCAGTGGGAAAGCCAGATTCACTTTAACAACTGTGTTACTAATTTAACAACTGCAGTGATTCACTTAACAACTGTGGCAATTAAGGTCATAAAATGGGGCAAAACTCGCTTAACAATTGTCTCGCTTAGCCACAAAAAATTTGGGCTCACTTGGGGTCATTAGTCGAGGGTTATCTGTACTTCACTATACTCAGAAGTTGGCAAGACTTTATAAAGTTAATTTCAATAAAATATGGATGGAATGTGCTGATCTTAATCCTGCATAGTTGGAAGTTGACCAATGTCCCTGTGTGTATTTTTCTTTGAACTATTTTGTCCCCTTCAAGATGCAGCATTATGTTTTTCCATGTTTCAGTGAAATCCCAGAGGAAGACATCACAAAGGAATCCCTCCTTTATGTCTTTCTGGAAGGTTTAGGGTTCAAAATGATGAAAGGTGCAAAAGAGAAAACAGCAAGGCCAGCAGTGGCATTCTTCCCCACCTTCAAAAATAAATGCCTCAGAAATGCCGCCAAAGAGGAAAATTCAGATGTCTTTAAAAAACTTTTGGAGGATGGTCTTTGGTAGCTGCAGGAGAAGGGAAATTAAAGAAAAGGAATTTTCAATTAAAAAAAAAGCTAAATTGACTTACATTCCAGACTAACACCTCTAAGATGTTAGAAGTGCTAAACTGGACAAGCAAAGAGCTGTACTTATTGAATGACGAAGAAATAATTCGGAGCTCTGTTGATATCAATGCTGGTGACACTGATAACATTTTGATATCTCCATCAAATAACAGTAAATTCATTTGTCTCCAACAAAGCTTGTGATTAATATAAAAAAGACTGCCATCAAAAGTTCTGAGAAAGAATGCAAGTACACCAATCTAATTTATCATGAATCGATTGAATATCTTAACAGATATTTCCAGTCCTTGCTACACTAGCATCAGTTTTTTTAAAAAATGTATTCAACTGTGACCACACTAACATTGTTGTCAAATCACATTTTCATATCTTGAGATCTAAATTTTGGTCATGCCAGATTAGCACCCTCATGCATCTCAAATCATGGACAGGAACAGAGAGGCTTTGTTACGGACCAACCTGGCATTCAATACCAGCAGCCAATGGAGTCCAGGGCCACATAAGGTCCTCTAACAGGACATTGGAGATGAGGTCGTGTTTTATATATCTTTGTTTTTTTTCATAATAATACCCTAATTCTACAAAACAACAACAACAACCAGTTTGCTGTTTTAGTTATCTTAATAATTCTTAGGTCCTTGGTTAGTATCTGACTTATTAAGTTTTGACCACTTAGACAGTGAATCTAACTACTATAGCATACTCACACATAATTTTAACTGCACATTACTACATTCTTTTATAAACTAATCTCCAGTTTCTAGCTCTTTAGGTCATGATAGTAAAGTACTTGTTAATTTATGGAAAATTATTCTAAATCAAATAATGACAAATCTGTGATTTACACCAAAACTATGTTGTCATGATAGCAGTGTGAGCAATCTTATAATAACGTTCACCTGGCCTTGAATCAAATTACTGTTTAAAAAAAAAGATATTTCGGCTGTGGATAATTTATAATTTTATTTGCTATACCATAAGGAAAAGTTGTAACTGATGCTATTCAATAACAAATGGTGTACAAAAATCATAAGAGTTAAACTGGAGGAAGAAGATGAAATGTTATACTGCTGGGAACTTAATAAAGTCTAATTGACACCAAACTCTTATAATTCTCAACATGTGGCAATTGAGTCTTGTTATCCATTACAATTGGAGTCGTTATCACAACCATTTGGAAGACACAATTGGAGTAGAGTACTTAATGTAATAGTGTTTCCAGGGTGATATTTTGTTTTCTACAGCAAAACCTACTGAACACTTTATTACATTATCAGTTTTTGTGAGCTATAATCAACTTCATCAGTTGCATGAAATAGGAACATGAATTCAGCCCTAATTGGAGGAGAAAAAGAATAATGAGATTAGAAGACATGAACTGGAGAAGACACAAAGCATGCTAATTATTTTGTAAGCAATTCAGTTTTTTATTCTCAATGCAGATTTGTATTGTTATGGACATACTTTGTTAATGAATGCACATAAAGTAAGAGATCAATAATCCCACAACATGGCAGCATTTAAATTTAAATGTGGGGACTACTCTGCAGAAAATATAATTGCATTTAATACCACTAATTCCCAAAACAAAAAGGCAAGGTGTTACACCTTTTCAATCATTTTCTTATTTTCTTATTTGTTGGTTTTATTTTATACAGACACATGGGCATCTTTTGGGCAAACAACCAAACAAATGCAATTTAAATATATGCATCAGACACTGGGACACAAATATGTAAGGTGGCAATAGCGTCACCATACATATATCATTATTTTGGTGTCTGCTATGGTGCGCTAGAGACTGTTTCAGCACATTTTATTTATTTCTATTGGTTCAAAGAAAGTTGTAACTACAGATACTTCAGTAATAAGCTGTAGATAAAAGCTAATTATCAGACAGTAATTCACTACAACAAAATGTAATGCTATTTCTAAAAACTTGCTTTAGTTTGTGCCATGATTGGATTTCGGTTCAAAAGAATTTTGTATTTATATTTATTAGTTTGTCAAACATGTACAAGACAGCAGGAATAAATATAAACATGGATATGAATGAAAGAAATGAATACAAATAAATGGGGACAGTATTCTTTAAAAAAATGTTTTTCAGGTTATGATTATTTTCTGAAATATATTCCCTAGTAAAATAATAGTAAAAATAAAATATATCACAGCAACTTATAATAGTTATAATTCTATTCATAATATAATCCCAATTGCAGTATTAATCAACAATCAAAGCCACACAAAAACATAAGAACAACCAAATTGCTTGAAAAGATTTCCATCTCCTAGTTTGAAGACAAGTTTTTTGATGTCTCAAATGCTCACTTTCTTCTCCCTGTATCAGTAAATCTCAGGTTTACAATCCAACTGAACAGAACAATTGAACCAGAGATCAAGGAACATCTGTATTATTTCTTCCTTCTTATTTCTCAATTGGAAATTACTTCCTCTACTGAAAGAATTGGGAACTTGGAACTCTAAAATGTTGCACAACTACAACTCCCAGCAGCCTCAGTGAAGGACATGGACACAGTTTCCTCACTCCTATGGAAGAAAGTTTGGGCTAGTAAAACAAGCAAGATGCGCTAATTTACAGAAAACGGCCTTTCTTTAAGGCAGTGTTCTTTTGTTTAAGTAGAAATCAGAAGAAGAAAGTATTGAAAACAGTATAGGCTGGATTTGTTCAATAATAATAAACACCAAAGAAGAGATTAAGAAAGCATAAAGAATACCTGGTACAATTTTTTCACTTTGAATGAATTTGTCAGCCTCTGTTTTGCGGCTTGTTTTCGGCTGCCATTGAAACGGGGAGGTGGGCATTGTTTCTGGGTGGGGAAGTGTCAGCACTGGAGAGAATAAAGGGAGGTGTTCTCACCATCTACTGCGCATGCTGCAGATAAAGGATTTGCCGCCCAGACCAACTGTCAGGCATACCAGCCTGATGATGTTTTTTGAAGATGTCTCCCACATGACACCTGTGGGGTGTACTGATTGGACTATGGACTGAGGTGACCAGGGGGAGGGGGTTGGGTCACATATTGATATCTATGATTACACGCACTTTTGCCTCAGACCTCACTTTGCTTAGCTACTATCTACTTATGACCAGTAAAAGAACTCTTAATTCTGCAAAATGGAGTTGAGGGGTTTCTTTCTTGGTTATTGAGTGAAGCAGCCTTGACAGAATTCAGTGTATACGTATATCAATTATAGTAATTGTTTATACTGCAATTTTTTTGTTTATACAGATAATTTAGCAGATGAAAAGGACGTATTTATTTTTCCTGTATGTTCTCTTCTTTTGGAGACTATACCAGGCAAATATTACACATAGCTACTTAGCATATAGCACATAGCATATTACATAGCTACTTTGTTATGAGTAATGAACCCAATGGGGCTACCAAATCTATGCTGCAAAAATCCAGACTGTAGTAGATGTCAGACTGTAGTTAATTATATTGATTTTTGCAGGCTGTTCTACAGGTAACAATATTTGTTTAATTTTAGAAATATTTATTTTTTAAAGGAAGAGAACAATTTTGTGGTTATAAGAGACATAATTAGGAGAAAGGGTAGTCTACTTGATAGTAGGATAATTTTGGAAAGTGTTAAAGCAACTTTCTCTGGCTAAGTGTATGGATAAAAGTTGAGATTCTGGAGAAGAGAATAATTTTTAATGAATTACAAAAAGATAGGATTTTCTCCATTTGAAGATTTTGCTATTGGAATGAGCTTCCTAGGGAGACAACTACCATGTCAATTGCTCTTTTTCTAGTCTTCATAATCCCCCCCCCCCAGTTTGATTTAATGACTGTTCCATATTGGAATTCTAAATTTTATGTTTTATGTGCTATTTATTCATTCTATATATTTTAAAGTTATTTTTATCTTTGATTTTTAGAAACTTGATGGTTTATGCCATTCTATGGATGTTTATATTGTAATGTGTGATATTTTAAACTGCCCAGAGAAACAATTATCCTTTCCCCCAAACCTCATTATTACAAAGAATCAGTATAATATTATAATAATAATAATGTGTGAGATTACAGCACCACAGAATTATGCAACATTATAAAATGATCACATAAAGAGAACATGGAGAAGTGGATTTATCTGTGAATCAATGTTCCCTCTAAGCTGCACGGGTGCGCGGCCGCGCACATGGCAACAAAACACCACGCAGCAGTTTCCAACTGCCGCCCAGTGGTTTTTGTGAGACGTCTTCCATGATAATAGGAGAGGAGAGCCAGCCTGGAGACAGCAATCACAAGGCAGAAAGTAGCTGAGAGAAGGGGTGCGGGGGTTGGGAGAAGGCATGGGACGGGCTCCCAGCAGCAGCTGCTCAGATTTGCCATTTGAGAGAGAGGGGGGGAGAGGGAGGGAGGGAGGAGAATGCGAGTGTGTGTATCCCTCCTTCCTTCAGCCCAACACTCTCGCTGGCATTCTGGCCAGACGAGAGGGACTGCAGAGGGTCTCCTTGAGTCTAGGGCAGCGAGTCATTCGATGGGAAAGTTGCATCTTGGAAGGAATGACCCGGCTTGGCTCCCGCTTCGTCTCTCCTGCCTCTTCGCTTCTCCGTTTGGTCGTCGGGCGGCAGATCGAAAGCGGGAGCCAAGCCGGGTCATTCCTTCCAAGAGGCAAGTTTCCCATCGAATGACTCACTGCCCTAAACTCAGGGAGACCCTCTGCAGTCCCTCTCGTCTGGCCGGGATGCCAGCGAGTGTGTTGGGCTGAAGGAAGGAGGGATACTCACACTCTCTCCCCCTCTCTCTCTCTCTCTCTCTCTCTGTCTGTCTCTCTCTCTCTCTCTCTCTCTCTCTCTCTCTCATTAAGAGAGAGAGAGAGAGTTGGTGGGCAGGCTTAGCACTTTGTTAAGTTTGTTTCTCTTTGTGTTATGTATATATACATGTCTCCATGGATGCAATTGTGCAAGCATTTTTTTTCCTCTTTAAAAGAATTTTTGGATTTCTCCTCCCCAAATCTTTAAGACTGAAAGAGTTAGAGTTGAAATATAAAGAGATTGTCAATCGCCATACTTTTAGATTGATAGGCAATTATGGACTATCTTGATTATATCCTCCTTAGAAAGAATATGCTACTGTATGGTTGAGAAAAAGATCAAACTTCATTCCATGGAAACCCAACAAAGTTCATAGGGAGGGTTTCTTTCTACAATGGGCTTCTTGGGTCAAGAGTGAATATCAGTTATCAAAAAGGTAGGTAGAAAATTAAGCAGGCAATAGGCAATTGCAAAAAGGGAAGCCAACTTTCTGAATTCTGTTTCTTTGCACTTAGTGACTTATAAATAGACTTAATGTTCTGAAAACATGACCTAAATTACTATGTATTTTAAATAGCTGTAAAGCTATGCCGAAAAAGTTATTCTCACGGTATTGTGATAAATTCAATAAAAAGAAGGGAATTCTTGATGAACCTAAGGAGAAATGAGAGTATTGGATAGTAAATGGACAAATAAAATTACAAATCAAAGAGAATATTTGCACCTCAGGGTTGAAATGAGATGTTCTTTCTTACTCTTTTCTCTTCCTCTCTTCTCTCTCTGTCTTTCTCATCCTCATTCTCTTTGTTTCTCTTCTCTTTCTCTTTCTTTTCCATTCTTCTGTCATTTTCTCTCTCCTTCTCTGTCTCTTTCTGTCTCTCTTCCCTCTTTTTTTCTTTCTCTTTCCCCTCTTTTATTATTTCTCTCTACCGCCCAATCTGTCCCCATACTTATCTTCGACTGATCATGTTTGCAATAATTTACCTTCTTTCCCAAATAGACACAGTTCCCTTACCGGATCCCTCACTCACTCACTCAAACACACACACACACACACACTCACGCACACACACACAAAACCATTTTTCTCCATTCCAATTCAGATCCTATAAATCAATTGCTCTGCGAAACATCTGTGAAAAAAATTCAGGTGCTCAGGCATGAAAATGTGCCGCTCAAACACTATACTTTTCCGCACACACTGAAAAAAAATTAGAGGGAACATTGCTGTGAATGTTAAAATAATAAAAGTAACTACAGTGTAAAATGTAAAAAGTAGTTACAGCATGTGCTTATTTCAATAAACCAGCTGAGCTGCTACTCTACTGTGATGATGTTGATCACGTGGTTTTCCCTTAGGCCATGAAAAACCTTTTTGGCTTTGTTGATCATGAATGACTCCACTATTATCTGCTGGGCCAAGCAGCCAGCCAGCCATCAGCCCCACCTTTTTTGAAAGCCATATTCAGGCTGCACTCACTGTGAATTGCTGTGACCTATATTACAGCTTTAAGCCTGGAGGGAATGAGGCTCTCCTAGTCTTGAGCATTATCCTGTGATTGCTCTGAAGCGTCAATATTTCTCATAGAAAGAGAGGATTGTAATAATCTTTCTCTCTCATAAATGAGGCATACATTTGAAGATGAGGAAAAACTGCTCAACAGACAATTTACAAAACTTTACATTGGATTGGTGATTATATGATATGATTAATGAAAGTGCATCTGTGGCTTTAGGCCAAGAGTGGGCTAGATTCCAGCTCTGTAGTACTCTTACTTCAAAATGGCAGGAAACCAGTAATATCAATTATTGCCAAAATAGCTCCAAGGGCCACAAGAGAACTGGAGCCACAGGGAAGGCAACTCTTTTCGGCTCATGAAATTAGATCAATGTCTCTCCAATGTCTTTTCAACCGTTTCCACTGTTTTTCCTCTGGGCGGGCATTTAGAGGCAATTCTCCCTTGCTGTGATTCAATAAATCCTAATGTGGTTATATACCCCAGTGAAAAGATCTCCCTTTCTGACCACGTCCCAGATTCTGCTCATTTATTCATTTATATTATGTGGCAATTAAAAATAATCTTATCAAATTATTCTAGGAACACTTAAAATATGTCCATACAGTATAAAGATGCAGATCTCCATCCTTTTTAACAGAGGAGACTCCTTTTTACAATGATTTTTTAAAAAATGCCCCCCCCAGTTAATATCAGATGCTTTATTTGAAATCTTTTAGAAAAGCTATTTTCTTTGACTTTCAAATGGCACTTAAGTGCTTAAATGCACACATTTGTACATATAAAGACTGATATTTATAAATGACTAGGAATTATTAGTGGCCTATCACAGAATTACAGAATTGAAAGGAACCTTGGAGCATGAAAGCTCGCTTAGAGTTTGTCTCTCACAGTCTGAGTCCTTCAGGTGCTTTTTTGCAAACTACAAATGGGCTTTCATGTGTTTTGCACTGAGGAGAGGCTTCCATCTAGCCCAGGGGTGTCAAAACTCAATTTCATTGAAGGCTGCATCAAGGTTGCATTTGACCTCAGAGGCCAGGTGGGTGTGGCTGGGGTGGGCGTGGCCAGCCATGACAGCCTCCTGCAGCCCTCTGCCAGCAAAAATGGAAGTTGGGTGGGGGGGAGTTCTTGGTCACTTCTCTTATTACGGCCCTTCTGATTGCTCAGTTTGACTGGGCAACCAGCTCTTGGAAGAGTCCTGGTTGTCCCTGTGCTCTTAGGAACCTTCAGTGCAGCAGAAATTTTATTGTAGCCTGTAACACAGTGGTTTCCAACCTTGGCAACTTTAAGACTTGTGGACTTCAACTCCTAGAGTTCCTCAGCCAGCAAATCTGGCTGAGGAACTCTGGGAGTTGAAGTCCACAGGTCTTAAAGTTGCCAAGGTTGGAGACCACTGCTGTAACAGATCTGTGCCTTATAATAATTCTGTCTCTGAGCTCTACAGGCAGTTTTCTTGACCTCATGGCTTTTGCTCTGCTACAGTATGCATTGTCAGCTGTGATGTCTTGTATAGAGAGGTATGTGCCTTTCTAAATCATGTCCAATCAATTTAATTTACCACAGGTGGACTCCATTCAAAAAGAAACATATTAGCAATGATCAGGAGAAATGGGAGGGACTAGAGCTAAATTTCATGTGTTGTTGCAAAGGGTCTGAATACTTATGCCAATGTGATATTTCAGTTTTTTCTTTTTAATAAATTTACAGACATTTCTAAAATTCTGTTTTCACTTTGTCATTATGGAGTATGTATGTAGATTAGTGAGAAAAAAAAAAGAATTTCAACAACCGTAGAATCAGGCTACAGCATAACAAAATTGACAGAACTGAAGGTGGGTCTGAATACTTTATGAATGAACTGTATAGAAGTTATAGGTGTAATTAAAAATGGAAGGGCTAAAAGGTATGTCATGAAGTTTGAACCAGTGTCGTCTAGACAGTTGTGGATATGTATGAAAGTAGGAATTCATATGTTCTTGATCGTTGTATATTATGTTTTAGGGCAGGAGTGTCAAACTCGATTTCATTGAGGGCAGCATCAGGGTTGTTGTTGATCTTGCGGGGCGTGGCTGGGGGCATGGCCAGCTTCCTTGCTTCCCTCCTCATTCTGCTCTGCCTTCCTTCTTCACATTCTCATTTCTCTCCCTTCTTTCTTCCCTGCCTCCCTCCTTCTCATTCCCATTTCCCTCCCTTCCTTCTTCCTTTCCTCCTTCCCTCTCCTTTTCCTTCCCTTCCTCCCTCCTTCTCATCTCCTTCCTTCCGTCCTCCGAGGGGAGGGGGAGAGATTGGCAGCGCTGCCGGTCGCCATGCTTATCACAGCTATGGCTTTCCCACGTGCAGTGAAGGGGGTCCCAGTGAGAGGGAAGCCACACGGGCTGCAAGGTTGAGCCAGCAAGCAGGCCATGGAGGTGCTGATGGTGGGCACAGTGCTAATCTATAACTGGATGGTGGCCATTCGGCCTGGAACAGGGTGAGCCTTAGATCTGCAGGGCTACCTGGAACCAGCTGGGGGCTGCCCCCACTGCCTCGTCCCTGCCCTCTGGGCGTGTGCACAGGAGGCAGCAAGTGCCCAGGGTATGGAGCCAAAGTGGCGGGGCAGTCCCTCACCGGCTGCAGTGCAACCCCATGGATCTAAGGTTCCAGCCTGGATGGCGGCCATCAAGTTATAAATCAGTACTTAGTAGCCCTGGCCTGGGGCCAGGGTGGAGGCACTGGGGCCAGTCCTTTGTTGTTTCCAAGGCAGCCCTGTGGGCCAGATTTTGCCACATTGCAGGCCAGATCTGGCCCATGGGCCTCAAGTTTGACACCCCTGTTCTAGGGAATGATGATAGTGAATCAGGAAAAAATGGGGGAAATTATACAACATTCTGAATTGAAAAGGCCATTAGAGTAGATATTCCAAATATTTTGCTACCACCCATTCATTCAGGAACAGTGACTGTGATTAGTACTGTAGAAGACTATGAAGATTATGGATTAAAATGAACATCTCCTGAAAAACATTATCAATTCATCACATGGCAATCGCATCAGATATTTCTGTGGAGTAATCTGTTTAATTATAATTATGAACAATTGTAAGAATCTTTAGGTCTTTTAGTGTGATGCTTTGAATGGTAAGAAATATGATGCACAAGCAGAGGTGGGTTCCTCCCAGTTCGACCAAATACGTAGTAACTATCTGGAGTGTACTGGTTCCATCCTCGGCGGTGCCATCTTGATTTTCTGTTCTGCACATGCGCAGAACAATCATCATTGAAAAAATGGATTTCCCCCCCTTTTTAATGTTGTGCACATGCAAAGACTTTTTAAAGGCTTAAATGCTTTTTCATCCATTTTGCATCAATTCGGGAATTGTTTTAAAATTCACATAGCAAATATTGGTGTTATACATTTTATGTCTATCCTCAATATACGCATATCTCTATAAGCAATGTTGCCCAATTTAAACTATTTGTGCTATTTTCAGCAATACATGCAGTTTTTTGAATATTTTATTCTACCATTTCAGATACACATAAAGGTGCAGACATATTTTTGTGTGAATGTCAGAGAGAACTGGATTCCAGTTCATGTATTGATTTGAAAAGGAGCAATTAGCTAAGTTCATTTGAAAAAAAAAACCCCAATCAATTATTTTCATATTTGAACTAAATGTGTGCTGACTGCATTTTAGCATATACAACTATGTACTTTGCAATCAGCACACTCATTTTGTTTAGAAAATGCTTTTATAGCCCTACCCTGCAAACTGTTTTTCAAACTCCTGAAACATGTTTAAGGAGTTGCTGATTGCTTTCCCTTTCAGTAATCTTTGCATCAAACCACAAATGGCTTTTTAAATGGGTAGGGAGTCACTGTTTGTTTGGAATGCAGTTCATAAAAAACTGAGGTCTCCATATATTTTAAAGTATATCATTGCACTGGATTTTTTTTTTAATTTCCTTTATTTGTATGCCGCCCTTTTCCCTGGGGGGACTCAGGGCGGCTCACAATTCAAAAAGGGAGGGGGGGAAAGACAAACAGTATTCCAATATGGAAACAATACAACATATTAAAAGAGAGCACAACAGTCACACAATTCGGGTGGGGTTGGAATCTTAACCCCAGGCCAGCCGGGACAGCCAGATCTTCAAAGCGGTGTGGAAGGATTGGAGGGTGGTGAGGGTCCGAATCTCCACGGGGAGTTCGTTCCAGAGGGTCGGAGCAGCCACCGAGAAGGCTCTCCTCCGGGTAGTTGCCAGTTTGCACTGGCTAGTAGATGGAATTCGGAGGAGGCCTAATCGATGTGATCGTATCGGTCTAGTGGAGGTAATTGGCAGTAGGCGGTCTCTCAAATACCCAGGCCCACTACCATGAAGGGCTTTATAGGTGATAAGTAGCACCTTGAAGCGCACCCGGAGATCGACAGGCAGCCAGTGCAGCTCGCGGAGGATAGGTGTAACGTGGGTGAAGCGAGGTGCACCCACAATCGCTCGCGCGGCCGCATTCTGGACTAGCTGAAGTCTCCGAATGCTCTTCAAGGGCAGCCCCATGTAGAGCACATTGCAGTATTCCAGCCTAGAGGTCACAAGGGCACGAGTGACTGTTGTGAGGGCCTCCCGGTTCAGGTAGGGACGCAACTGGTGTACCAGGCGAACCTGGGCAAATGCCCCCCTGGTCACAGCTGACAAATGATGTTCGAAGGTCAGCTGTGGGTCCAGGAGGACTCTCAAGTTGCGAACCCTGTCTGAGGGGCGTATAATTTGACCCCCCAGCCTGAGAGATGGAACACTTGGCCAATTCGCGGGAGGGAAACACAGCAGCCACTCGGTCTTTCTGGATTGAGCACAAGCTTGTTGACCCCCATCCAGTCTTTAACAGCCTCCAGACCCTGGCTCATCACATCCATCGCTTTGTTGAGTTGGCACGGGGCGGACAGATACAACTGGGTATCGTCCGCATATTGGTGGTATTTTATCCCGTGCCGTCGAATGATCTCACCCAGCGGTTTCATGTAGATGTTGAAAAAGTAAGGGGGACAGGACCGAACCCTGCGGCACCCCATACGTTAGGGGCCTAGGGGTCGATCTCTGCTCCCCAACTAACACCGACTGCGACCTGTCCGAGAGGTAGAGGAGAACCACTGTAGAACAGCGCCTCCCACCCCCACCTCCCACAGTCGTCGCAGAAGGATACCATGGTCCGATATTACTTTTATTATTTACTTTTTAAATATATGGTTTCTTTGCCTCACTCCCCCCTCTCAGTATTTAAAATTGTATTCAGAAATACCAAATAGTCTGATAAATGTGCAGAGACAAATATCTCTACAATAAATTGAGATGTATCGTATTTTTCAGAGTATAAGATGCTCCGAAGTATACGACACACCTAGATTTTGGGGAGGAAAACAAGGGAAAAATATCTGCCTCTGCCTCCCAGCAATTTGCCTCCTTGCAACAAACAGTACAGACAACATACACTGTTTGTAGTGTTTATTTGAGATTATACTTGTACACATGCTGTTAAAATTGATGTGCTTTCTGGAAGTATACTTATTCTCTGCTATTTTAAAAAATAGCACTTTTTAAAACAATAGCACTGGGCCTCTTCAGATCAAGCATTTATTTTAAAAAGCTTCTTCATTTTGTTAAGTTGTCTAGAACAATAATAAAGCAGTCTTTAAAAAATAAGACTAATAATTTGAACATTCTATAGGCATTTATAGATGTTGACTTACCTTCTTGCAGCAAACAGCCTGATTAGCACAAGAAAAAAAAAATCTGCCTCCCAGCAATTTGCCAAGTGGAGCAAACAGCAAGTTTAACTTTCAATTTCTCCTGATCATCTGTTACAGGCTGCATGGATTGCTATAGCTTATTAAAGCCTCTGCAAGCCAGTTTGCTGGAAAGTGGTAAATTGCTGGGAGGCAGAGGCTAAATGGTTGGGGCCTGTGGGTGGGTGGAGCTACATTCAGTGTATAAGACGCACCCAAATTTTCACCCTCTTTTAGGGAGGGAAAAGGTGTTTCTTATACTCTGAAAAATACGTTATATCTTACTCTAAACCACCTAAATAAAGATACATACAACTCATATAAGACACTGAAAGTTGTATTGCAGAGAATGCAAATATAGGTGTCCAGCACTGGGAAGGTAGGAAGAGGCCTTTCTTCAAATGAAGCCCAATGAGGGTACCATGATCAAAACATTGTCCCTTTTCAGATATTACATATCAAAAAGGAAGGGCCTCTAATCACACACACACAAAGCCATCTTGTCTTTTTTTAACCCTTCCTGCAGATCCTTTTGAAATACTCCCTTGAAGATCTTGCATAGCTCTACTAAGTGGACTAATGGTAGGATTCAGCTGTGCTGCTTCTGTGTCTCAATATTTAACTGACTAATAAATTTTGTAATTGACGTACAATGCTTTTTAACTTTGTTGTACAATGCCCAGAGTCACTTGATTTGTGAGATGGACAGTATATAAATTTAAAAAATCAATAGTTAAACTTATTTTAATAATATTTAATGTCAACATAAAAGACTAACCAATCGGGTATTTGAGCTTTCCTTTTACTGATAGAGTAGCACAGATTTATTGCCTGATTTTATTAATTTTATTCCTGCCATTAATAGAATGAATCTCAATGAAGCTGTTGTTTATATTTGTCTTCAATGTTGTTGATTAATATTGAAATCTTATTTCATAAATAAGCTTTTGGGATGATATTTAATTGTACATACTGAAATCCCCTCCTCTCTCCCTTATCTAAATTGTATCTCAGGGCTAAATCTTCCATGAACATAAGATTTGATGATATGATGATATTAAATGGATAATATTAATGACATTAAATGATTCAGCTATGGTTTTAACATCTTAAAAGAGCACTATTAATACATCATGAAGCAATACATTTATTCCAAAGTGGACATTATATGAGACAATTTTTGCTGAGAGATATTTTACTTACTAAAAATGCACTGAGTCCCTTTAGCAAGAGGGGAAGCATACTCTTGAAGAGAGAAGATGGGACACAGCATGTCTAAATGAATTTGAAGTTATGGGTAATTCTTAACCATTTTATATCAAGATCTATTTAACAGTTCCTAGAAATATATATTTCAAAGGAAAAACATTATTAGGGTGGTATGAATAACTCTAAAACTGAGCTATTTTTAGATCTTTCCAATTGTGTTTGGGCTTTCAAGCAATTAAGCACACTGGGTCTCATCTATTAGACGTAATGGTATGTGGGAATGATTTTGGAAGACCCACAAGCCTGAGCAATAGTCTGATAAGTGGTAACTCAGTTTGTAAGTGGGAGGAAATCATAGAAAGCATCTCAGAAAGAGCAATCCCTATGTTTACCAAAAGTGAAAAGACAGTATAGGTGATATACTTTTAGTCTTGCAAAATTCTGTTAATGTAACCTTACAGTAAAAGGATTGCTGCATCTGGATGTCTTTGAACCAGCTTACAAGGCTGCCACAGAAGGTGTCCCTTTGTTGCAGTGCCTGCTTTCTGAATGTTTTCCTTCCAGAGATTTGTGTGGTTCCCATCCTCACGGCATTTTGGAAATTACTAACCATTTGGTTATTTTCCCAGGTCATAGAACAGAGTGATTTTGGAGACTCTCTTAGTTTGACTTAGTTTATGTTATTATTATTGGCTATGCCTCTTGCCATTGAGCGTACCAAAATTTTGAGTACTTGAAACTGGAAACAATGAATAAACACCTGAAAAATATTTCTTGATTTCTGATTTGGAGCCCAGCTGTGGGATATCACATTGTACAACAGATGCATTTTTCTGTCTCAATTATTCTTTTGTCAAAAGAAAAACAATTTCCAGATTATAATCCATATTTGATTACTATAATCTCCCCATCATAAAAATCCACTTGGGGATGAAGTAGTAGAAATGTTTTATTTAAATACTGTTAGCATTACAGTGCTTCTTGGATTGGATTGGATTGGATTGGATTTATTCAGTTTGTAGGCCGCCTTATTCCCGAGAGACTCAGGGCGGCTAACAATAGAAGAGGGCAGGGGTACAAAATAAAGATAAAAAGACAACACATTTTAAAAAACAACAACAGTCATACCCTCAAGTGGGCTGAGAGATTCAGCAGCCCCAGGCCTGCCGGAACAGCCAGGTCTTAATGGCTTTGCGGAAGCCGGAAGGGTGGTGAGGGTCCGGATCTCAACGGGGAGATCGTTCCTTGCTTTCTCCTTTTTCTTCCTCTCCCTTCTTTCTTCAGTTATAAATACCAACCTCTTTAGCAAGTAGATGATCAACAGGATCAGCTTTTACTTTTTTCATAAAGAAAATAAAAGCAGAGGTATTGGATTTCAACTACCATAATGATTAGCTAGCACTCCCAGTTGCCATGACCACAGCGTAGCTGGTAGTACAGCTCAGTCATTGTCTGTTGTGGAGATGAGATTAACAGAATGTTGGGGTCAGAATATCAACAGAGCATTTACTCAGATTCGGTGTGAAGAATTTCTGATTACCCTAATTTAGAGGAAACCTTTGAAACCTCCTTTTTTTCTGACCTTAGGATGCATCTTATAAAAGTTTGGCTTCAAATTTTTCTATTGATTATATGGTTATTCAGCCAAGTATTCAATTTTAGAAAGTGATAGCAAGTGAATGTGAAACTATGGAATTGCCTATGGTAATTCTTCAGATTTCTTACAAGCCTCAATTGAGCTTAGACAAATTCTGAAACAACAACTAAGATTTAATCAACAAGTAGCTTCTTGCATGAGTTCGCCTGTGTCTCAATTGTGGTATTTTTCTGAGAGGAAATACACTTTGTAAAAAAAAAAACATTCTCTACTTTTTTAAGGTCCTGGGCCAGGTGGGAATAATTTAAAAAACACAGAGGAAGAGAAAAACTCAGCTCAAAACAAGCTCAAAAGGTCACTGTTAGTCAAGCTGTGCCATGTACTATTGTGAAAATTGCCTTCATTTTCTTTTCCTTCCCTTGTAAAGGTTCAAAATCTAGAGCAAAATGTCACCTTTATCTATAATTCTAGGTTCTGATTATCCCACGTACCCAGTCCATGCTACCTATACCTTCTGTTACACTTAACAAAAAGGAAATAAGATTGCTGCAGCTGATGGTCCCCAGCAAGAAAAGGATTTTGCTGCTTGGCTTCAACTGGTATTTTCTTTATTCACAACAGTGGCCTTGCAGGGAGATTGAACACATACCAACTTCCCTTTTTATCTTAGTGTAACATCTGTATATAAGTCTATCTCAAGATCTTAGGTGTAGTAGCTAGAACAGAGGTGGGTTTCAGCCGGTTCTGTCTGGTACGCGCGTATCGGTTAAAAGAATTTAGCATGCCTTCCTGTATTGGGGCTTCTGGGGGCCTGGTAACAGAATGGTCCCTCCCCCTGCCTGCCCTCCCCTGCTCGCCCACCAGCAGAAGCCTTCTGGGAGGTTTTGGCTGACTGGTGCACTGAGGGAGGGTGGGGAATTGCAGAGGGAGGAAATCAAATGGATTTCCCACCCCCTTCAATTGGAAATGAGGTGGCTGTCAGAGGAGAGAGCAGCGCGTGCCCGTGGGCTTGTCCAACGAATCCTCCCCTCCTGTTCCTTCTTCTGTTTGAAAAAGGTGCGCGGGTCATGCTCCCTTGTCTTTCACAGCTGCCTCGTTTCCAATTAGAGGTGAGGGGGGGAAAGAAATCGATCTTTTCTGTCCCTCTCCATGGATCTATGCCCCAATTGGAAATGAGGCTGCTGTGAAAGACAAGGCAGCGTGACCCACACAGCATGTACAAACAGCAAAAGAAGGAACACGATAGGAGTTCCACGTGGGACTTTTCAAACAGCCGAACTCATCTCCTGTTCCTACTTTTGCTGTTTGTACATGCCACATGGGTCCGCACTGCCTTGTCCCAGCTGCCCCACTGCCTCTGGCTTCCCTCCAAGAGTCTCCACTCTCCGGGGCTTGTAATTGTGCAGACTGTGTGCACGGGCCTATGTTTCCAAGGTGTGGAGCTACTCTGGAGTCCATCCCTGATCCCCCGTGGAAAACATAGGCAATGCACGCACAGCCTGCACAATTACAACCCCAGAGAGTGGAGACTCTCGGAGGGAAGGAAGAGGCAGCGGGGCCAGCTGGGAGAAGGACTTTGGTCCTGCTGCCTCTGGCGGATGGAGCTTTAATGTCGCACGGCAAAGATTCCATCCCTCATCCCGGAGCCTTCATAACTTGTTCTCACTCGCCCGGGCTTATGCAGAGGCTTCACTCTCCGGGCCTGTAATTTGTGTGGGGCATGCACGCACCTATCTTTTCCATGGCGTGGGGCCGCAGCTGGATGATGAGGAACGTGAGGGGGTGGGCAGCAGGGCCTCGTCCTTCAGAAGAGGATTTGTCCCTGAAGAGGGCAGATGTAGTAGCATTGGTCTTTGGATGTTCTGCGGAGCCCCCCAGGGGAAAACACTGCTGCCAGGTACTTTTAACCATATATTTTGCAGAATACTGCAAAAAGCCATAAACACAGGCCAGTAATGGTGGTGACCACAGTATGTTTCTGTGTCCGTGACTGTGTCTGTGTCTGTGTCTGTGTCTGTGTGTGAGTGAGTGAGAGAGATAGACAGAGGTACACAGAGAGAGAGGGAGTGAGAGACAGACAGACAGACACACACAGAGGGAGGGAGGAGAGAGAGACAAAGAGCCACAGAGAGAGAGAGACAGACAGACAGACAGACAGTCAGAGAGAAACAGAGAGAGAATGGCAGAGAGAGACACAGAGGGAGGGAGAGAGAGACAAAGAGCTACAGAGAGAGAAGAGAGAAAGAGAAAGGGAGAAAAAAGAAAGGAAGGAAGAAAGAAAAAAAAAGAAAAAGTGGGAGAGAGATGAAAGAAAGAAAGAAAAAGGGAGAGAGAGACAAAAGGAAGGAGAGAGAGAGAGAGAGAAAGGAAGAAAGAAAGAAAGAAAGAAAGAAAGAAAGAAAGAAAAAGAAAAAGAGAACTTATGATCACAATTGAACCCAAAATTTTGGTTGCTAAGCAAGAGCATTGTTAAGTGAGTTTCACCACATTTTCCAAGTTGGCCATGCCCACCTGATCACATGACCGCCGAGCCACTCCCACAAAACAGGCCACACTTAAAGAATAGGTCCCTAAAAAAGTTTGAAACCCACCACTGAGCTAGGTCTAATTTTGGATAGGAAACCCAAGTTCAAATCACTACTAAGGAGCTAAAACAACTGAAGTGTAAATACAACAAAATGTTATAAACCAAATACCCACAAGAATATAAAAACATAATAAAAACAACCAATACAATTATTGTTTTTTAAATAAAAAGTATGATTTTAAAAAAAAAAAACATTGCATGGCAATTTCTTAGGGCTATCATTTTATGATAGCACTTAGACTTACAGTATATATTGCTCTATAGTGCTTCACAGCACTGTCTGGGCAGTTTACAATGTCAGCATATTGTCAGTCCAGGTTCTCATTTTACCGATCTCAGGATGGAAGGTTTGAGTTAACTTGAGACCCTTCAGGATCAAGCTCTAGGCTGTGGTCAGTGTTTTGTCTGCAATACTGCATTGTAACCACTGCTGTCAGCGTTCCAAATATCATGTAGAATTAATTCAGAGTCCAAGGCAAAACGATCCTTAAAGTTCCAATTTAATAAATCAGATGTCTTAGCACATCTGTGAAATCCCAATTCTGGATGTTACATCTGTTTCCCACCCAGTTGAAAGTTCATGATCTTGTCCCCACACCCACAAATCCATCACATGGTCCAATCTTCGTCTTCCACGCTGGCATCTCCACCCAGCTGCTTCCGGTCAGGTGCAGAGGTGCGGAGACAAAAGATGACCTTGGCTTTTAGAAAAGAATGACAACAACACATTCCACAATTCTAGTCCTTTCTATTCCCCCCTCCCAACTACTACACTAATGAACCAGCTTAATGAAATAAGGGAGAGTGTGGCAGACCAAAGATCCTAAAAAGGAATATAACTGCAGGCCTGACAACTGCACAACTAGGGCTCCTTAGTTATCCTTATCCAATATAGTTGGATTAAAATCAAGGAGATTGACTGAATGTGATTTTGAACCCAGGACAACTTACTGGCTGAATTTGGACCAGTAATTCTTTTTAACCTAATTTACCTCACAAGGTAACTGCGGGGATTCAATTTCATTAAAGAGATACCCATATAAACTACTGTGAATTCCTGGAGAATATATGGACCTACTAATTAAAAATATGTCTAAATATTTCAGAAATGTTTGGTACAAGAAATGTGAGGGTTGGCATCATCTCAGTTATGTTAACAAATCTGGGCCCACATTGGTGTCCAGAGATTCTTGGAAATAAAATGCCAAGGGAAAAGACAAAGGATGCTTGGGAGCGAGAAGGGGAAATTTGATTAACATCTCTTTAATAATAGATGTTTGATAAGGTCGGTGACTAAAAATCTGTTTGATTATTTTCATCTAATCTCCATGTATTTTGGTGTGCTGAAAACAAATTAAATATTGAAAAAACTCCTAGATGTCATGATTTGCCATAACATGCAAAATTGTCTTCAAATTTATCATTTTTTTTTAATTTTTTGGTATTTTTTATATTATGGGTTTTTAACCAAATTTAAAGTCCAAATTACTATTAATTAATTCACATAAGTGCATTTAAGATATAAAATGCCAAAAAAACCTTAAAGGATTTGTCCGAGTTATGTAAAAAAAATATAGCACTGTACATCTGATGGTCAGCAATATATACATCACCTAAGCAAGTTTTAAGTCTGTGCTTCTAATGGTAGAAGGGGTTAATCTGTCCTGAAGAATCCAGTGGGAGGGAGACACAGGGCAGATAGCAGCATCTCTGGTCAGTGCAGGGGACATGGTCAGCACTGTGACATCTCATGTACATACACAGAGCTGCTCTCTCCTGCATGCCACACTTGTGCACGAATCATCATCAGGTTCTTGGTTCTAGGCTGTTCACACATTTTCATCGCAATTCATGTTAGCTCGTGATTCTTCAACCTTTATGTTATGGTTCCGCGAAAGTGTATTAATTCGCCAGACAGTTTCTGTTTCATCTGTGGTGAATATACAATGTTGAAGCAACAGCAGAATATTACAGACTTTGTGAAAAAAGTATACTTTGCATACTTTGGACTAAAAATTGGAGATCAAGATAAAGTTTGGCTGCCTCATAAAGTGTGCAAATGGTGGGTTGAGGACCTCCAAAACTGGTTCAAGGGTAAGAAAAAATCTTTCCGTTATGGGATTCCTGTGATATGGCGAGAGCAAAAGAACCATAGTGATGACTTTTGTTCATGCAATGTGAAAGGGTTTAATTCCAAATGGAAGCATTCCATTTCATACCCCAATCTTCATTCAGCAATTTGTCCCATCTCCCATGGCACAGATATACCAGTACCCAAGCCCCCTGCTACCTTGGAAGAGATACCTAGCTCTGATGAAGGTGAAGTCATACCTGAACCAGATGATGAATCAAATTCTGACTTTGAGGATGATACAAGATCAAAATTGTTTTTTTCAGGATGAGATGAATGATTTGGTAAGAGACTTGAATCTTCCCAAAGATGCCGCTGAGTTACTTGGATCAAGGCTGAAAAGCAGGAATTTATTGTTGCCAGGAGTGTCATCTTCATGGTTCAGACATAGTAAAAAGGACTTCGTTCCTTACTTCGCCCAAGAAGACAAGTTGGTTTATTGCATCGATGTCGAAGGTCTGATGGATCAATTTAAAATCCAATATGATTCAGAGCAATGGCGTCTTTTTATAGATTCTTCAAAAAGAAGTCTCAAAGCAGTTTTACTCCACAATGGTTTTTATGCTTCCATACCTGTAAGTCATTCCATACACTTGAAGGAAACCTACGAGAACTTGGAATTGGTTCTTTGTAAACTTAAATATGAAGACCATGGTTGGCAAGTATGTGGGGACTTGAAGGTCTTGTGCATGCTGCTTGGGCAACAAGCTGGGTATACCAAATACTCTTGTTTTCTGTGTCTATAGGACAGTTGAGACCGACAAAATCAGACCAAGAAGAGTTGGCAGCCGAGGGTGCTAACAGTCGGTAAAAAAAATGTCCTCTGAGAAACTTTGGTACCTTCCCATAAAGTTCTTCTATCATCTCTCCACGTAAAATTGGGATTGATGAAGCAATTCGTAAAATCACTTCCAAGAGATGGAGAATGCTTCAAATATTTGGTCACCAAGTTTCCATGCCTATCGGAGGCAAAATCCCGAAGGCCTTTCTTTACCAGAGGACTGATCGGAGGACGGGGAGCCTGCCCCCCAACTATCGCCAGCTGCCCTAGCTGCCTCAGATTTCCTGCACCGCTTCCAGGCCCCGCAGAGGAGGAGAACGAGGAACTCCCCCCCAACTACCACCGGGTCCAGCCGCCTCGGACTTGCACTGAGCGCCTTCCCTGCAGGGCTCGGACGAAGGTCCTTCCCTGCGGGGCTCGGACGGTTGGTTTTGGGCCAGGCTGCAGGAAACAGAGGATAACCCCATGCCAGAGCTGGAGACCCGGAGGACGCCGACCCAAGATCTCCCCCAAGCAGTCGATAACACCCCCTGCTTGGAGGTTCCCCTGCTACAGTTAAGTGACTTTCCGGGGACAAGACTGTTCGGAACCGCTGATCGGGACTTTCAATTTTTTTTACCGTTCCTAAATTATTTTAATTGCCATCGATTTAGGAACGGCATTTTTTTAGCTGGTTTGTTAGGTGTATGAGTGTATGAATGTGAGAGAAAATGTACCCTCTTTTAATTTAATTATTGTATTATTGTATTTTAATAACTATTGTGGGGTGTGTCTGAAGAGAGTGTTTGATTGGTGAGTATGATAGGACCGGGAGTGCGACCTGGAGTCCCCTCCACTGAGTGCAGAAGCAGAAGTGGATGGGGGCCCAGACTCGCCTCCCGCCCTGGAATGAATGGTACACGTGGCCTGCCGGGAAGAATGGGGGCCATGGGGGAGGGTCTACGGGGATGGGGGGATGTCGGAGCATTTCGGTTACGACTGGGAGGGGCAGATATGACAGGAGCTGTAGGGCTAGCCATTACCGGAAAAGAAGGACTCGCTACATTACAGCGATTCCTTGTTCTGGCCCCTCAGGCTCAACTCAAGGACCTGGTGGCAGAGTTGTACAGGGCCCTGGTCTCAGGTTGTTGCTGCTAAATGCCAGGTCGGTGTGAACAAAGCTCCCCTCATCCGGGATTTAATATTAGACGAGGAGGCAGACCTGACATGTATAACCGAAACCTAGCTGGGCCAAGAGGGAGAAGTCCCCCTATCAGAAATGTGCCCAGATGGGTTTCAGGTGCTCCACCAACTACGACACCAGAGAAAGGGGTGGGGGAGTAGCAGTTATTGTCCGAAGGTTGTTAGTTCCTCGCAGGATCCCTGCCCCAGAGATTGTGGGGTGTGAGTTTCTCCTCTTGAAGTTGACCTAGTGGTTCAATTGGGCTTGATGTTGATGTACCTACCTCTCAGCTGCGTCACGACAACCCTGCCTGTGCTGCTAGAGGCAGTAGCCGGGTTGGCGGTGGAGTTCCCCAGACTAATAGTACTGGGGGACTTTAATCTGCCGTCTCTTGGTGAACACTCTGATGGGGCACAGGAGTTCATGGCTTCCATGACAACCATGGACTTGACCCAAGTAGTTCAGGGTCCGACTCATAGAGCAGGATACACGCTTGACGTTGTATTTCTCTCGCGGCCAGTGGAGTTAAGGGGAATGGAGACCTTGCCCTTGTCATGGTCAGATCACTCCTTACTGAGGCTTGACTTCAGGACGCTACTACCCCTTGCAGGGAGGTGGAGCCGATTAAGTGGTTCCGCCCCAGGTGCCTGATGGACCCGAGGGATTTCAGAGGGAGCTTGACTCCCTTGTCCGCAATCCGGCCGAGTCTTTGGTCGCTGCCTGGAACGTTGCGGCGGCTGGAGCATTGGATCGGATTGCACCTTTGAGGCTCTTTGTGACAGTGGATCCAGGAGAGCACCTTGGTTTACCAAGGAACTCTGGGAGATGAAGCGCCAAAAGAGACGCCCTAGGGCGACGTTGGAGGGCTAGTAACTCTGAATCTGATCGATCACTATTAAGAGCCTTTATTAGGACTTATCTAGTGGCGATACGGGTGGCAAAATGTATGCATTTTTCCGTTCTTATTGCGTCTGCGAATCTTGCCCAGCCGCCCTGTTTAGGGTGACCCGCTCCTCCTGAAAGGTGAGGAGCGGGGGAACCCCTGCAGGGAAGAGCTGAGGAGTTCATTCAGTTTCTGTCGGATAAAATCACTCAGATTCGGACAGACCTGGACTCCGCTTGGGCAGTAACAGCCGAGATGCCGAGGATTAGTCTTAATTGGATTTTATGGGATGAGTTCGAATTTGTCACCCCTGAGGAAGTGGACAAGGCCATGGAACGATGAGTGCCTCCACCTGCTTATTGACCCGTGCCCCTCCTGGCTGGTTTCGACCACCAGAGAGGTGACACGAGGCTGGCTCCAGATGATTACTAACGCATCTTTGCAGGAGGGGTCTTTCCTGCAACCATTAAAGGAAGCAGTGGTAAGACCCCTCCTCAAGAAGCCTTCCCTGGACCCAGCTATTTTGAAAAAACTATCATCCTGTTCTCCAACCTTCCTTTTTTAGGGAAAGTTGTTGGAAGGTTGTTGAGAAGGTGGTGGCGCTTCAACTCCGATGGACATTGAATGAAATGGATTATCTAGACTCCTTTCAATCCGGTTTTAGGCCTGGTACAACACGGAAACCGCTTTGGTCGCCCTGATTGATGATCTCTGGCGGGCCAGGGATAGAGGATATTCCTCTATCTGGTGCTTCTTGACCTCTCAGCGGCCTTTGATACCATCGACCATGGTATCCTCGAAAAGCATTTGGAGATTGCAGTTAGTCCAGAATGCAGCTGTGCGAGCGATATTGGGTGCACTGAGGTACACCCATGTTACACCTGTCCTCCGTGAGCTGCACTGGCTACCAATTGGTCTCCGGACACAATTCAAGGTGTTGGTTATCACCTTTAAAGCCCTACATGACTTAGGGCCAGAGTACCTTCGAGACCGCCTACTGGCACATACCTCCCAGCGGCCAGTAAGATCCCACAGATTGGGCCTCCTTCAGATGCCGTCAGCCAGACAGTGTCAGCTGACAGGCCCTCGGAGGAGAGCCTTCTCTGTGGCTGCTCCGACTCTTGGAACCAGCTACCCCCAGAGATCCGGACCATACCACTCTCATGGCCTTCAGGAAAGCTGTAAAAACTTGGGTGTTCTGGCAGGCCTGGGGTGTTGACCTCATTGTTGAGGTCCAGCCCGATTAGAATGAATGTATGAGATGTTGCTGTTTTAAACTGTTCTTTCATTATGTGTTTTGTTATGTGTTTTTTTTCTCTCTTTATTTTGTAGCCGCCCGAGTCCTTCGGGATTGGGCGGCATATAAATGTGGTTAATAAAATAAATAAATAAAATAAAGGTGTGTCATCGGACCAGACATTAGAAGGGTTATAGTTGATCAAGAGTTTGTCAATGCCATGACGGATCCTCAAAAAGAAGGGTGGATTGCATTTAAAGAAGTCGTACAGAAATTTTTAGGCAATAACAAAGATCCTCACTACAAAAAGATCGTCGGAAGAATGCTGAAAGCATTTCAAACTTTAGGTGCCTGATGAGTTTGAAAGTTGCATTTCCTCCAGTCCACCTTGACTACTTTCCTGAAAATTTGGGAGCTGTGAGTGAGGAACAAGGTGAACGATTCACCAAGACATAAAGAGATGGAAAGGAGATACCAGGGAAAATGGAGCATTACAATGATGGCAGACTACTGTGGATGCTTCAGAGAAACATTCCAGATGCTACTCACAAGCGTAAATGCACCAAGAGGAGCCTCACAAGGAAGAAGAATCGAGTTTAGTGTGTGTAGGTGAGCTCATTTCAGTTCAAGAAAGGATTTTCATGAAAATATTGTAATAAAACGTTAATTTTTATAAGTCTATTTCCATTTATTTTAAGGTATTGCCTTATTTAACATAGTTACCTAAATTGTCAGGAAACGTGATGTCCTATGACAAAATGGAGGACATTTTCGGATTCAGCGCACCAAAAAACATAAAGATTATGTGGAATAACCAAAACAGCTCTTGAATTTTTTTTTTTTTTGCAGACCTGTGAAACATCAAGAAATATAATCATTTGTTAAAAGGTAAGTTATTGATCTCTAACTTCCAATACCACAAGCTAGAATCCAGCAGGCAAAAAAGATTACTAGGTTTCAGATAGATATAGTGAGTCCCTACAAATAGAATTTGTATAGAGTGCAGTCTTAGCTATACAAAAGAAGGATTTCTTTCTTTTAAATAGCAGTTTGCTCATCTAAGGTAGTTGGGCCCCATGAGATGGCATTTACAGATAACTAAAAACACAGATACCAAGGTCAAGCCACCAAATCTCCATTTTAAAGATTTAGCACTCAGAAAAATGAATTTGTTTTTCTAGCCATATACATACATTAGGAAGAGAACCTGAGTGCTGAAGAACAAAAGAATACTCACAGCTTGCAGTTGATCTAAGAAAGGTGATCCAAGAATAGGTGTTGACCATGTTTAGATATACACACTACTAATAAAAATGCTACGACTGCTATTACTGAATATGAAGTCCAGATAATCACCCTTTTTGGGCTTTTATGTTACTTATTTAATGCCACATATTTCCTAAACATAATTCACATAATAGTACTAGAAGGCCAGGAACTGCACAATAAATTCCTGGTCTTCAGTGGCAGAAATGCTTTGAAGATATTTTTCAGTACCTGAACTGTGAACCTCTCGCATGTATTAATTCAGTGAGTTGGCCATGCTGTTTAGGTTTTGTTATCTATAATACAGAATATGTGAGTATACAATATTGATTCTATTGCAATAGAAAAACTCTGTGACATTTCAAATAATGTTCCTATATGGCTTTAACATGGTGCAGCAGTTTAAATATGCCCATAATAATTCCTGCTTCATTCAAATCCAATGGCAGATTTCATGTTACACATTGGCATGGGGAAAGAGTTGTATTAAATGGAGCATTGTAATTAGTACAGTGGGAGCTGTGAGTGAGGAACAAGGGTAACGATTCCACCAAGACATTAAAGAGATGGAAAGGAGATACCAGGGAAAATGGAGCATTACAATGATGGCAGACTACTGTTGGATGCTTCAGAGAAACATTCCAGATGCTACTCACAAGCGGTAAATGCACCAAGTACAGTGTTATGGAGTATTTGCATAACCTTTCTCAAATCACATGAATAGTTAGACCTCCATAGAGAAATAAAAGATGAAATGAATTAATTTTATGTTGAGTGGGAGTGAAAGACAATAGGAAGACTTAATTGTGCATACGGGAGCACAAGCCCCTTCCTATTGTGTATAAAGTCCCTATAAATACAATGAAGTTTTTGGATCAGTTCACATGCCATTTTTATGATGTGTGTGAGTTGTTTTAAGATGGTCTCATTAACAGCATTTGTAAAGAAGTAATTACATAGGCTGGATACAGGGGTGGGTTCTGGCTGGCTTTACTGCTGGTTCGCTCAGGTGTGTGTTTTGTGCACTGCATGCTGGATGCATGCACATGCGCAGAACTAAAAAGCAAGATGGCAGCGGTGACCGGGGAACCAGTTTGGGGGTGTGGTAGGCCTGGCTCACTGCCGATTCCAGCAACCCAGGCCATCATACCACTACCAGTTTGTCTGAACCGGGCCAAACTGGTAAGAACCCACTTCTGCCTAAATATGTGTTTTTACTTTTGGATACAGTCTTCATGAATTTTAATGTCAGAGGTTGGCAATCTGGTCCTTATGGGACCAAATGCAATTGTCAATGTACCGGTGACCCCTGGTCTCATCAAAATTAGAGAGCCTTCTAATAACAATAGTTTAATTCTTTTGTTTTTTTTTCCAAAAACATTAAGAAGTTAAGTACCATATTTTTGAACTATAAAATGCACCGGTGTATAAGATTTTGAAGAGGTAAGTAAGAAAAAAAAGTTTTTGCCTTGCCCCAATCCTGCTGAAGCCTGCAGAGGGCTGCTGGGGACTGAGGGAAGGCAAAAAAGGGCCTTTTTAAAAAAAAATGGGATGTGGGGACAGGGCTTCAGGAAGCCAAAAATGGCTGTATTCGGTGTGTAAGATGCACCAACATTTCCATGCTATTTTAGGGGGGAACAGGTGCATCTTATACTCCAAAAATATGGTAGGTACCTAAACTTCAGTTAAAGTACTGTAAGTATATCTGGTCTATTAAGAAATGAATAATCTACTTGTTTTGGTCTTAAACGAAATAAGCTAACCTGAACTAATATGTTATTGGGGAAATCAATAGCATTAGCTGTTTCTAAGAATTCAGTTAATCTCTTTTCTGCTTTGAAAATTATGTATCAATATGGAGATAATCCAAATGGATTTATGAGAAATGCAAGAGATATGGACTAGAATAAATCTGGTTCACCCATCTCTAATTCCTCCTTATACAGAGAGGGAAAGGCAACTGATGCCCATCATTTTTAAGATATTATTCTCGAGCATTGCCCAATAATCCAGGAAAATTGTAATGCAAAAACATCTGGAGGTTCCATACCTTAACCCCAATATAGCAACTTTTCTATGCATTAAAATTTCATTAAATATTAATACATAATACAGTATAATGTGAGCTGAATAGTGTTCATTCAACTTTGTCATATTTTTAAGACACTTTCTATTTTAACCATTTTAATCCAACCATGTGTTTGAATTGACTTAGTATAAAGGAGGGAAAATAACTTTGTTGTTTTTCTAAAAGATGCATTTAATGTAATGTGATTTTAGTCCCTTACAGGAAGCCTGCGAGACTACCAGCAACTTCTTTAGTCCTATGTTTATTATTCTTCTTAAAAAAAATACTCTCTTTTCAGAATAGCACAAGGGACTCTTGACTTCCATCTGTCTTTTTCCCCCTTGGGTGGTTGTGTTGGGAACTGCAAGATAAATGGTTCAGCTGAACCTATCAGCAGCATCTGACGTGCCTGAATATAAACCTGATAGTAAAATCTGGACCTGTCTTCAGAAAACTGTTTGGAGAGCAAAACCTTTAAGACCCTCAGATGCCTGCTGTGATATAGTTAACAACTAGGGATCACACTAATTGAAACAGTATTTTGGTGTGATAGTGCATTAAATTTGCACAATGGTCCAGGGCAATTAACTGTAGATGCAACACAGCTCTTTTTTTCCCCAGCATTAAAGCAACCCTTTTTCTAGTCACAAACCATTTTCAAACAGACATTGGTTCCAATTTCCTATTGCAGTTTCTGTGGGGAAAAATGGGATTCATAATTCTAAGTTAACTCATTTTGACAGTAAACTATCAGTAGATTTTTGCTTCCTGTAAATGTTCATCTTTTCTGACCTTCCTTCTCCAACGTTGCTTATGTCATTATTTACTGACATGCAGAGAAGGAAAGTAATACATTTTAATAATGGATATATAATTCTAGGAAATTTAGTCAAGCTGCTGCTTGCTTGGTATCAAGAAAATCATTTCCATAAAACAAAAACTTTTTAGCAAGTTTTAAGTAATTTTTTAAAAAATGTGTTGCTTTTCTGAGGCTTAGGGTCAAATTTAACATTAAGCCATCTTGTTTATTACTAGCTTAATATGATACCTGAATCCACTTTTATGGGTTTAGTAGACTCTGCAGTTCATCCAATAAACCATGCTACATGTGACCCAAGCCATTGATATGGAGTATGTTTGCCTTAAAAATTCTGTGTATTTTTTCTCTAGATGCAGTTTGTCTAAGCATTTATGCAGTGAGCCCATATTCCATTTAAGCAGTGAGCCCACTTTTAGATATACAGTATATTACAAAGAAAAGGCAACCATGGTCGAGCTCCAGGATTTTCCAGTTCACTGTAATTACTTTGATTGCTGCTATGGCATTTTGGTTTTATAACCATTATTATTTCCTTTGTTGGAGAAAATGGAACTTTTCAAAAACCGTTTTTGCTATTCCAATTAATAAAAAGAAGAAATTTCCTTTCATCCAAATTGTAAATATAGAAATATTCCATTCTAAAATGGAATAAAAAGTATCAAGGGAGTCCACAAGAAGAGATGTGAAGGCAGCAGGAGAATAAATGAGATGATTTAGTTTGGTAGCTTCCCATACACTGAAAACAAATAAGTTATAATTTTAGGTTCAGCCAAAAACAAACAAACATGAAAATCGATACAGATTAATAGAATGTTATGCAATAACTTACATATGTGCAGGATTCTCATAGGCATCAAACAAGATAGTAGCTATGAGCTTACATAGTTTTAGAAAAAGAAAAGAATAATCCATAGAAGAAAAGTATTATTTATTTAATCAATTTGTATAGCCTTCTTCAACAAATGACTGGGTGGCGAACAACATTAATATTAGACATAATAGGTACTTTGATGGAAATGCCATGTCACAGTTGCTGCAATTATTATTTCATTTTGCTTTGCTCAGGAACTTTGAGTTCTGGGGACATCTGGTTAACCATTGCAGAAAGAAGAATGCAGGAATAGATGTCTCTAGTATGTTCCAGAAGAGAATTATTCTTGTATATCTGGATTATTATTTTTTTGCAAAGCACAAAGTCAACCTGATAATACTAGATTAAGCAGATGTGCCATGTGATCCAACCCTTAAATTCCTTAACTATTCTATTATATGCATTGAGAAAAGAGTAGCCAGCAGCAACAATTGTGTTTGTCTATTTCTGTTATTCTTTCTTTTTGTTGTTGTTAATTGCGAAGTCAAGTCTGACCCATCGTGACCCCATGGACAACATTCCTCCAGACCCTCCTGTCCTCTACCATCCTCTGGGGTCCATTCAAACTCATGCCTACTGCTTTGGTGATTCCATCCAGCCAAAGCAAGATGGCAGCACCTACAGTGGCACCGAGAGAACCAGTTTGGGGGCATGGCAGGCCTGGATTACTGTCAGTTCCAGCGACCCAGGCAGCCATGTTACTACTGATTTGGCCGAACTGGTCCGAACTGGTGGGAACCCACCTCTGATGCATATGCTATTTAATATGTCCTAGTGGTGGGTTTCAAAAATTTTCGCTACAGGTTTGGTGGGCATGGCTAGGTGAGGGCAGGGCCATGTGACTGAGTGGTTGTGGCCAACATGATATCACTCCCACCCCTCCCACTCAGTCACATGCCCCCCCAACTAGCCATGCCCACAGGGAAAGGTAGGAAAAGTTTTAGTTTTCGGTATCTATCTCCGCCCTCCCTTTACTATTCCACCCCATTTCCCCGCTTCCTCCCTCCCCCTCTTTGGTTGCTTACCTTCCGCAGTAGCTGGTCCAGTCTGGCAGGCAAGCTGACCGGAGTTTTTGGCGGCCCCCAGCCAGCCACTACTGCTGGGAAATGGCTGACAGGCAAAGAAGACTCTCAGCTGCTGCTTCTTTGCATACCAGCTCTGAAAGAGGCCGGCAGCTGGCCACAGGCTGCTGAAAAGCCCTCAAGTTGGCGAAAAAGCAACTACCATCGCTGCCATCTTCTTCACGCATGCACATCCCATTGCCTTGCAAATCCATTGCTGAATACCACCTCTGTACTGTTCTTAGAATCGTTTTACTTAATGCATTGTTTTAAGCCCATTTTTCTATCCCTTATAATAAAAAATATGCCGGAACAGGAAAGTTGTCTGGGACCAGAACACCAGAATAGGTTAGGTTGAGATGGTTAGAAAAAGTATCAATTTAGATATATTAAAAAATGCTTAACTATGTAACAAATTTTGTAAAGTTAGGGAACTTAAGACTTTGGAAGCAAAATGTATTTTTGGTATGTGGTACCCAAAAATAACGTTATGGCTATTGGAATAGGCAGCATGGGAAGATCTTTGCAGTATATCTCAACCAATTTTTGAAATTAACAATTACATAGCTTTAGTTAGATGGAAGAAGTGGATTTGCTGATCTGACTCAGGTCACAAAAATGCAAAATTTAGCGGCATTTTCCCTCTCATAGGTAATATAAGGATTGCAGGATGTTTGGCTTCTTCCTTTCATCCCCCTGTCTAAATGTCTGCACTGTTTTTGTGGTGCTATTTCAGTAAATCCTATTTCCAAAGGGAATTGAGATTCAAAGGGAATGGAACATACAGATGCTTTCGGTGTGCTTTAGTCTTCTGTTCTGTTTTCTGCCATTAGCAATTTGTTCAACATATCCTTATTATGTTATACATATATACACACAATTATTACTTGTTATATTTTATTACTCTGATTATATATGTGTGTGTGTTTATTAATATAAATATAATTATTACATGTATTTTTATCACAATTGTATTTGAAAGGATAGCATTTTTTTCTGAAAAACAAAAAGAAAGGGAAGAATATTGGTATAGAGACCTCATTTAAAAATCACATCTTGGACTGGCAACTTGATCCTTAAACAAAGCAGTCATAAAGTGAAACTGAGACTTTGCTTATAATCTTACTTCAGCTTTCTTTTGCTTTACAGACCTACAAAGGTCGTAAATGTGAGGATAGACCACAAAATTACATTTTTAAAAATCACTGCAGAACTGTGAACGGTAGCTAAATAAGGCAGTTTCTAAATAAAAGACTCCCTTTACTGAGAGTTTTATTATCATACCCATTTCCCTCTGATAAATATCCACTAAATTTTGGTTTAATACAAAACCTTTGTGCTGGAAATAAATGGAAACAAGTCAAAATGAAGCACTTTCTTTTGTTAGAACTCTTTGTAGCCATTGCTGGTAAAACTAAATGATTACTAACAAATGAAACATTTAGCCTACTTTAGTATAAACTGATTTAGGCAATAAAAATCAATGAAATTAAATTCAAATGTATGTCTGATCAAGTTGGATTTGATTTTAATTGTTTATTTTATTGGTGCACAATACTTGTACAAAAGTTGTCTTCCTTTAAACAATCCCTCGGCATATTTAACTGTCTCCTAAACAACTTGGGTATCCTGGACTTTTAATTGAATTCAGAATGCATATAAAAGCTTGCACCATTTTGCATAATTTTTGTTAATTATTCTTGGAGTGAAATCTGACCTGTATATAGATAAAATTATGAATGTGCATTTAACCTTTCCAATCTATATTTTTTCTTTCTTTGATGAAAATTAAAATGAATTCTCCATTGACTACCAGTATTAAAGCATATTCACAATTTTATCATATTTAGAAATGCCATATTGATTTTGTATGAACAGTATTATTGCAATATAATTAGGGCTTCATTCTCCAATTCAGCATGGAACCCTGTATCTCACACTATTATATCACTCTCAAATATGGTATACCTAAAACGTAGTGAAACTACTCTGTTCTTTATCAAACTGCAAAGTCTGAACATGATCTCTTTCTCTAAGACTGGGAACATTTATCTATTGGTGAAAGAATGAAATTCCTCAAGCAAGTAGCCTATCTCAAATCATGGCTAATGTTCAGACTAACCCCAAAGGTATCCACAATTTTCAGCAATGATGTCTGCTGCGTGGCACGACAAAACCGCGCTCCACTAAAGCGCGCCCGATTAAACTGTGTCGCTGATGTCATCAGCAGCGCGACAACAGCGACCGCGGAGAAAAAAGGGCGCTTTAAAAAGCGCTTTGAAAGCAAGCCGATTCAAGTTAAGGTAAGGGTTAGGTTTAGGGTTAGGGTTAGGGTTAGGTTAAGGGTTAGGGTTAGGTTTAGGGTTAGGTTAAGGGTTAGGTTTAGGGTTAGCGTTAGGTTAAGGGTTAGGTTTAGGGTTAGGTTTAGGGTTAGGTTAAGGGTTAGGTTTAGGGTTAGGTTTAGGGTTAGGTTTAGGGGGGTTAGGTTTAGGTTTAGGGGTTAATTTTAGCTTTAGCGTTCACAGCGTGCTTTTTTCGTCGTGCTGTGATGACGTCAGCTACGCGGTTTCATCGAGCGCGCTTTAGTCGAACGCGGTTTTGTGGTGGAACCTGTCTGCTGATACTGTACTTCCACCCTTTTATTTGTTTGCATATTTAACATAATCTCAAAAATTCACAGTCCATTATTTGAGAGGGTGGAAAGGATACGTTGTTATTGCTGTAATTTCAATACTACTAATAAGAATTGTTTACAGCAGTAGTTTTCAGACTTTTCTTCATCAAAGACCCCCCCCCTAAATACTTTTCATGGCCATATACCATTTAACTCAATATTAACTCAATATTTAAATCATAACATTTCTTCAAGCCTTCCCAGACCCCATGTGATGACATCGTGCCCTTCCCCCAGAGGTCCACAGACCACTATTTGAAAACCAATGGTTTACAGAACTATTTATACTTCTCACTTATCCAACTAAGAATGGTGATTTCTATTTCTATTCTGGTTGTAGGCCGTGTTATCATCACTTGATTCAAGGAGTGAGATAAATTAACAAACACTATATAATAACCTTAATCATTGAGGAGGAAGTTTTTGCAGGATTTTTGGCTATGACACATTTTTAGAAGCTGTCTTAGTAAACAATCTTATAAGAAAGGTAATGGATTTGCACATTTACAACAAGCCATGTTGAATCATGTTTCTTTAAAATAGTTTTTACAATACACTCAGCTTTAAGCCATGATTTACAAATCACAGTTTCAGATTGCCTAACATCCACTAAATTAAACTAAGTTACTATAACCTGAATATTATATGTTTATTTATTTATTTGATTCTCACATGTGAGACGATGATGTGCTTGATTTAATTTGTGTGTACATGAAACGGTATTCTGAAATACAGTGGATTAAATGCTACTGGTTAGAGCTAAATGCAGCATTTAATTTGGAAAGTTCTCTCGAAATGTTCTTTTTGATCTATTGATATTAGTATTTGAATAGAAAATCTGGAGTTGTGCATTATATAAATTCTAGGTGATTGATGGAAAAAAGGATTAATGTGATGGACAGAAGCACTTTTCTTTTGGGGTACAACAATTCTATGACCATTTCTAGAACTTCATACGAGGTCAAATACCCAACTTTTTTAATTTAGGAAGCTAAAGAAAATGATTATTTAAGTTAATTACAAGTCGAATTGCTGGTTAGCCAGTTTTGAGAGGACTGTTATCCTGAAAAATAGGATATAAAACTTGATTTATTGTTCAGTTTCTGCCAGATAATGTTAAAGTTGCTGCAATCTCTCTAGCAGGCGATCATATTACCATGGCAATTTTAGAAACTGGAATAAAATCTCCATTAATTACTCCATTAAAGAAAACTGTTTGTCACCAAATGTAATTGTGCCTTCTTCTACACTAAAAACATTTAGAGGCTGGTACAAAAGGTTTTGTCCTGAAACTTAAATGATTCTTACCATTATTTAACACACAGACCAATGAAGACCTTAATTTTTGGAGATTTTTTTAAAGGCAGAGATTATTACATAATTGGAATTTATAAATTATAATTGGGTCCAAATTTGTTCCTCCTTTAAGCTTAAAAATTAACATGCTATAATGTAGTAGTACCTAACTCTACTAATTCTTCCTGCTGTTGCTAGAAAAATGACCACAATATATTATACTCAGACTATAATAGAATGGTTCCTTGAGGTTTTCACTGAAAAGCATGATTGTAAATACAATCATTCAGTAATTCTAGGTAGTGCCCATTAAGATCTGGGCAGCATACAAGTTTAATAAATAAGAATAAAAAGTAAGCAAAGATAGTACCAATACTAGAATATCCAAAGTGCTACTGGAACATATCAGCATTGACAAAATAATCATCAGTCAATTGCAAAAGGCAGCTTCACTTGGAACAGTTTACATCCTGCAATGATACTGTATCTTTAGCACAATCAAACAACATCTCCCTATCTCAGGACCTTGGGAAGTACTCAATAGATGGATTAAAATGCCAAATCCTGTCTAAACATTTGGCTGAATGTGCAATGAAACATAATAATAAGAAGGTATCAAACTATGACTACTTATTATATGTATTGTTTACAGTAACTTAAATCATAATATGTCTGTTTCAGTTTGGGCTTATCTGAAACATGAAGGTAATTATAACACCAATTTAGGGCTAGTGTTATACACAATCAGGTCATTTTGGATTTTTCAACAAATCAGAGTTAATACAGGTATAAACTATGGCTTAATGTGATATGCAAACCCAAAAGCTTAACTGATGTGTTGCTTCAATGAATGCGGGTAGTCCTTGACTTACAACAGTTCATTTGGTGACTGTTTATTGAAAAAAATAACTGATGATTGTTTTTCACAATTACATCCATTAGAGCCATCCCTTGGTACATGATCAAAATTTGGATGTTGGGCAACTGATTCATATTTATGACAGTTGCAGTGTCCCAGGGTCATGTGATCAGCGTATGTGACCTTGTGACAAGCAAAGTCAACGGGAAAGCCAGATTCACTTTAAAACAGTACTAACTTAAGAACTGTAATGTTTCACTTAACAACTGTGGCAAGAAAGGTGGTAAAATGGGGCAAAATTCACTTAACAAATGTTCCACTTAGCAACATAAATTTTGGCCTCAATTGTGGTTGAAAGTTGAGGACTATCAATTGGTACAACTGAGAAGCAGTTTTTTGTCGCAGGTCACCATAACTTTCCCCATCTCAACATCTTATAGGTGTGTGGACTTCAACTCCCAGAATTCTCAACAATATGTATGACAGCTGGGGAATTCTGTGAGCTATGATCACATACAGTATTTAAAAGGAGAGGCTGTGAAGCACAACCAGTGGAGTCCATCTGCATTAGACACCCCCAGCTCTTACCATATAAATTACTCACTTTATCTCTCTATTTGAGTGCTGCATTCATATCATATTCAATCAATACTTACTGCTTCC
Organism: Thamnophis elegans; assembly: GCF_009769535.1. NCBI lineage: Eukaryota > Metazoa > Chordata > Lepidosauria > Squamata > Natricidae > Thamnophis > Thamnophis elegans. Next base: position 47,714,356 of record NC_045547.1, on the reverse strand, counting down.
TTTCTCCCAACTTTAAAATGTTAAAATTATTGTTAGGAATGTTCCAGCAATAGACTTGAAATTGCCTAGGTATGTTTCAGAATTTGTTGGGAATCTAAGTTATTAAAAAAAAACCTCAAGAATAAAATCAATATAATTTGAGCTTATTTCATACACTCTGCTCAAGTTTGAACAAAGACTCCCAGTGTTAAATAAGAAGCTGCAGCCAGTGTGAAAGGTATGAATGAGCAGTTTGTTTCCATTGCATTCTAGAACATGCAGTGGGCATCCTAGAGCAAATAACATTTGAAGTTCATAATTCCACAGAGAACTAAATTGACTGTGAACATCATAAAAAATGAGTGAATAGGAAGTCATTATAGGTGTGGAGAGACACCAGCATCTTACAATAGCAGAGTTGGAAGGGACCTTGGAGGTCTTCTAGTCCAACCCCCTGCCTAGGCAGAAAACCCTATACCTTTCCAGACAAATGGCTATCCAACATCTTCTTAAAGATTTCCAATGTTGGGGCATTCACAACTTCTGGAGGCAACTTCTGTTCCACTGATTAATTGTTCTCACTGTCAGGAAATTTCTCCTCAGTTCTAAGTTGCTTCTCTCCTTGATTAGTTTCCACCCATTGCTTCTTGTTCTACCCTCAGGTGCCTTGGATAATAGTTTGACTCCCTTTTCTTTGTGGCAACCCTTGAGATAATGGAACACTGCTATCATGTCTCCCCTAGTCCTTCTTTCCTGCAACTGTTCTTCATATGTTTTAGTCTCCAGTCTCCCCTAATCATCTTTGTTGCTCTTCTCTGCACTCTTTCTAGGCTCTCCACATATTTTCTACATAGTGGCGACCAAAACTGAATGCAGTATTCCAAGTGTGGCCTTACCAAGGCATTATAAAGTGGTATTAACACTTCACATAATCTTGATTCTATCCCTCTGTTTATGTAGCCTAGAACTGTGTTGGCTTTTTTTGGCAGCTGCTGCACACTGCTGGCTCATATTTAAATGGTTGTCCACTAGGATTCCAAGATCCCTTTCACAGTTACTACTATTGAGCAAGGTACCACCTATACTGTACCTGTGCATTTCATTTTTGTTGCCTAAATGTAGAATACAACTTGGGATACAACTTTGAGGCAATTGTTGACTTTTCATATCTATAAAGAAAGATGGTTTTATTTTGTTTGTCTGATTATTGTAGATTCCCTCTTAGAGAGTAGATAGCATATTTTTCTTCAAATTATCAAATTATCCAAAAATGATTCATGGTTGTAGGGCAGGAATGGCAAAAGTATGTCCTAGCAGCCTATTACAATATGCCAGGGTAAATAAAATCCAATTTAAATCAACACTTCCTTCCACTGCTTAACTGACAAGAAATGTTGAAAGTGAAATTAGAGATTAAAATGTCCTCCGGTCCATCGAGATTAAATATAAACATTTTAATCTATTTAACACTAAATAGCAATATATAATATAAGCAAAATATTTACTTACAACTGGGACAACAGAAAAATGAAAATTACCATGTCTCAGTGTATTTTTAATAAAATTGTTATAAGTGAAAAATGCAAATACAAAAATATAGTGAAAATTAAAGACAAGTAGACCTCCTAGCGGCCAGTAAGATCCCACAGATTGGGCCTCCTTCAGATGCTGTCAGCCAGACAGTGTTGGCTGGCGGGCCCTCGGAGGAGAGCCTTCTCTGTGGCTGCTCTGACTCTCTGGAACCAGCTACCCCCGGAGATCCGGACCATACCCACTCTTATGGCCTTCAGGAAAGCTGTAAAAACTTGGCTGTTCTGGCAGGCCTGGGGCTGTTGACCTCACTGTTGAGGTCCAGCCCCGATTAGAATGAATGTATGAGGGTGTTGCTGTTTTTAAACTGTTTCTTTTCTCGTTACATGTTTTTTTCTCTTATTTTCTGTAAGCCGCCCAGAGTCCTTCGGGATTGGGCGGCATATAAATATATTTCATAAAATAAATAAATAAATACGTATGGCAGGGATAAGAGTTAAGGGCATGATAGCTAGAGGTAAAACTATGTGGTGAGTGCCCCCTTCCCCAAGTGTACTAAAAAAATGCTTATTTTTCTTAATGATTAATCCAGGGTTGCAATATGCTTTTGTGCTGTGTCAGTTTCCTGGAAAATGAAAAATAATAAGGGTTTAGGCTGAAAGCATCATTAAATGTTAATCTGTCAGAACTCCTGAGTCCACTAAGGTCAGTTTCAGTAACTAAATATAGTGACATGTTCTGACCCCCCCTCCTCCATCCAGAAACGAAAGCTGAGACAAACGTAAATAAGAATGTTTTTTAATAAGTCCAGACTCTCAGTGGTTAAAAGCCAAATCAACAGACAGATAAGCACTTTGGCAGCAAGTCCTACAAAACTTTGCAGCAATGCAAACAAACTCTGGCAGCAATCCAGCCTGCCAAGTTTGTTTCTCGTTAGTCCCTAATGTTGTCTTCTGCAAGAAGGGCGTGGCACAAGCAGTCCCTTTTATAATCTGGAGAGGAGCTTAAAGAGTATCATCTGAACGTAATTACCTCCTGTAATTACGTAGTTGTTCTTGACACCAAGTAGCCCTTCGACGGCGTGCATCCCGGAACAACTCACAGGTGGTTTCTGGATCAGTCTCCCTTGTCTCTTCCCCACTGATCCAAGGCTCAGGTGCCACCTGGTGGCCAACCAGTCTCTCTGCGCCCTGCTCGGAGTCGGAACCCTGTCCAGGGTCCTCCACATCCTCCAGGGCCGACTCATAAGGCCCCTCGCTGTTGGAGTCTGGTGGCAGCTCCAATGGCTCCTGCCAGGCCACAACAGTGACAGATGGAAGATCTTCTGTGAAATAATGCAGCTTTGCCAAAAGCTATCAGTACACAAACTCTCTGGGACCCAACACATGTTCTCCCATGCATCCTATACTAAACTATATATGTGAGCATGACAGAAAACCTCACAAAGGAGTACTAGCAAATCTTGATTGTCTTATTATGGAGCTTCTGATTACCGTATGCAAAAACTTGCCTTTGGATAATTTGAAAGGGAAACAAACCAATGATGTAGAAAAAACATAATTAGTGACACTGTTTTCCATTCCTTCCTTTGTTTTTCTTTCCACCACGTAAAATCAGCCATGAATTTTGAATAAGTACAATCGATTCCTAGTGCACCCTTTCTCATAATGAATCTTGGTACAGTCTACTGATACATTCACTTTAGAAATATGCATTTGAGGTCACTACAAGCTTGCTCAACTTCATGACAGAAGCCTGAAGGCTTTACTTGACCATTTTCAAGTTTCAGAAAATGATACGGGTGGGCAATCTTTTTGGGGAAGGCAAAAATGAGCTATTTCTGAAGGTGTGTGGGGTAGCAGGAGGTATATTAATGATGCATGCTGCTCTAAGGCCACTAATGTTCCTTGGCCTTTAAAAAGGCCAAGGAAGTTAATAGAATGACTAGTCTAGAGATGTGGACAAAAATGGCTAAAATTCCTGCATGTTTCACAACTATATTTCTCCTTTAAATACAAAGCAAAATTTTAAAAATGCTGAATTGCCTGGGATTGGTAGAAAATGGATGCAGCCAGATATACTAAAAAACATAACTGACAAAAATAAAGGTAAAGACCTAAAGGAAACCTCACAAAAATATATTGATTAACAAAAATAAAAACAAGTACTGTTCCTTTGTGCTACATTTTTTACAAACATTTTTCCTTTAACAGTATAAAATATTTTGCAATTCATATACTTTCATTTTATAAACTAATCTTAAGAAACCATCAGATTAGTGTAATTCCAGATTGTTAACCCAGAGGTACACTGCAAACTTCTCATTTGAAAAATCAAGAGCGACAGATGGCAAAGTTAAACTTTTTTTAATGAGATGGAAGGGAGAAAGATTTCTGATCGTATTATTTTTATAAATAACTCAAGGCAGTGAACACATCACATACAACAGATCTTCTTCCTATTTTCCCCACAACAAGAACCCTGTGAGGTGAGTTGGGCTGAGAGTGAGTGACTGACTTTCATGTCTAAGGCGCGACTTGAACTCACAGTCTCTGGCTTTCTAGCTTGGTGCCTTAACTTAACCACTACACCAAACTGGCCAAACTAATAAACACAATAAAAGTAGAAATGTATTTAGTAGAATTAAAGGAAGAACGTTAGAAATGATAAGCATAGCAATAAAGAATGTAAGAAAAAAGAGAAAAAAGTAGAGCTGAAAATTATATTATAAACAACAGCACAAACATTCATCATGTTGTGAGGAGTCTTCTTCCCTGGTGTTTTGTCAAAGACTATAAAAACTAATAAAACAAAACATGCACACCATCATTATTTGAAATGTCGACAAACAAAACTATCAACAATATATTGCTACAAATTTCTCCTTCCAGTGCTGTATAATAAAGAAATAATGCTGTGAGAGATCCAGTTTATCCCCCAAACAGATGTAGACACCACTTTTAAACTGCAATTATCCCACAACGTAAGCTTCTTAGGAGTAAATAGGTCAAAGTTATATTTGAAATGCCCAGTGTTTTCCAGCATTCAGTGTGTTATGAAACTGGTTCTTCACCAGCGGGGATCCCAATTCATGCTGGGATCTGAGACTACTTAGTTACTACCTCTCAACTACAAGAGTAGGTGAATTTGAAAGTTCCCCTTTCCAGACAGTAATTGATGCTAGCATGTATCCCCAGTGCTTGAACCTGAAAGTGTGTAGTAGAAAATTAATTCCACCTTTACAGGTAATTGTAAATACAGTGACAACTTTTGGGAAATCTTTGCCAAAGAAACACCTTGAATAGTTTGTAAACTCATGAAAATATTGTGATGGAGATGTATTAGCATGAAAAGATCTCATAAAATCAAAATCAGTTATGAATTATTTCTATTTTATCTCAAGAATGTCTTTATCATCTGTCTATTTTTTTTTCATTTGTACCAAAAAGGATAAGTTCAAATTTAATAGTTGAGAAGGTTTCCTGGAAATAGTTGTAGCAAGATAAATAAGGCATAGTATAATATGAACCCCCAATGTATATGTTTATTTAGATAGTTATCACAAAGAATTTTAATGATTTTACATTTTTTAATTATTTAAACTGGGTGACGTTTTATATTCAAATGGTTGCAGAGTAAGAAGAATTAGATTGCTTTTAGTTTTTTTTTAAAAAGCAATATTCTTTCCCTTTAGGCTTTATTTTTATTGTTTTATTTTAGTTTGTCAAACATGTAAAAGACAACAGGTATAAGTATAAATATAAATATGAACATGGTAAATGGGTATGAATAAATGGAGACAGTAGACAGGGACAGTAGGCATGCTGGTGTGCTTATGCACGCCCCTTACAGATCTCTTTGGAATGGGGTGAGGTCAACAGTAGACAGTCTTAGGTTAAAATTATGGGGGTTTGGGGAGGTAACAACAGAGTCAGGTATTGCATTCCAGGCATTGATCACTCTATTGCTGAAGTCACATTTTCTGCAATCAAGTTTGGAGAGAGGGAGGGAGGGAGGGAGGGAGGGAGAGGGAATCTTACAATTCACAGTAACTGGTTTCCTTTGCTATTAATACATATTCCAGCATGTTCCATAAACCACCTTATCAGTGATGTTCTTGATCTTCACATGCTAGCCTTTGTTTCCATCAAGTAACACTCAATACCTCATGATTTAAATTGACATATCCATGTCATTTTCTTGATAGTAATACAGAAGAGGTTTGCCATTGCTGCCTTCTTTAAAAAAAAAAAAACTTTTCCATCTAACCTGCAGACCTGGTATTTTTGGAAATCTCCTGCATACTATATCTGACCCTACCTGGCTTGTGAGCCAAGTCAACCTTGGCTAAGTGCTGCCACCTCCTGTAATGCATACTTTCCACAGAAAATAAATTCTTTTTGTGTAGCAAGTGTTGAGTATGTGGGGATCCAACAGAATGTTGTTTGTCTATGCCTTCTTAGATTTCACACACTGACAATAGAACTTGGCAATGTACTTTCATGGCTTCCTCAGTCTATTTTTCATTGAAATTCAATTGCTCTGGAACAGTGGTCCCCAACCTTTTTATCGCCGCGGACCAGTCAGCCTTTGATAATTTTACCGTGGCCCGCTGAGCGCGCGCAGGGGTGGGGGGATGTTGTTCGCGACCCTGCGCCCCTGCCTGCCCACCACCTCCGCCCACAGGGCTCCCGCGAAGCGGTTCTGGGCACTAGCCCAGAGGGCGGTCATTGGTCGGCGTCCTTCAGAGGTGCGGGGAAAGGTGCATGAGCCTGTTCAGGGTGTCCAAGTTCCGGCACGCCGAGGCCAAAGTGGCCCGCAAGGAGGTGGGTGGGCGGGCGTGGTCGTCAGCCGTGCTTACCTCCGGATCATCTCCCCGGTGAACCGCCACCCCCACCTGCCGGGACGGGCGGCGGTTCCCTCCTCGCCCCCTCCCCAGGTGGGCTCCATGGGGAGGAAGGGAGTGGCTCTGCCCTCGGCCTCTCGGCGATCCCACTGAAGAGGAACGCCAGTGCTTCCGGAGGCCCGCCCGGCTGCTGGCTGAGCCATGCTCACATGGGCGCCTCCTGAGACACAGTCAGGCCTCACCCAGGGGAGCCGCGGCCGCCCTCCCGGCTACTTCTTGGCCGCGGGGCAGCTCCGACGAGCCGAAGGGAAGTCACCGGGACTGCATCCGGGGAAGCCTCGCCCTGCAAATTAGCCGGTCGGGGGGCGAGCAAGGCGGCTTCCCTAAGAGCCCCTCGCTGCGATGAGGCTGGCTGGGCTGGGACCGTATGCCCGCTGCCAACTGGGCTGGGGCCGCTCGGCAGGTGCCTTGTCGCTTTCGCTGCAGCCGGAAAGCGGAGCTGCCGGGGTTCGCAGGCCATGCAGCAGCGGGGGATGCGCCGAGCATCGCATGTGGCGAAGCCGGAGCCCTGGCTAGGGAGGGCGGGTTAGCCCTCCTCTCGGCGCCGGAAAAAGCTTCGAAGAGCCTCTTCAAGCGGAGCCGCCTTGGCCGCTGAAGCTTCCGGCTGCAGAGGAAGCGCCCGAAGGGCTGTTTCTGCGAGGCTCCCGTTCTCTGCGTTGACGCCTGTTTTGTTCTCGGGGCTTCCGTTTCCCCGCAGCGCGGCCGCCTGGGACAGCTAACACCCGGCTTCCGCGGCCCGGTGCCAGGTACTCCACGGCCCGGCACCGGTCCGCGGACCGGGGGTTGGGGACCACTGCTCTGGAATGACCTTAAATAGAAAATATTTGTGGATAAACACTTACTGGGGGTGGGTGGGCATGTTCTGTAAGACTTTTTCTTTATAAGCATTAAGTTCTGATTAAGATAGATATCTGACCTATTTGATCAACTTTTAATATTTTTCCCTTTTGTTGAATACTTGGATACTGATAAGAGGCATAGTGGGCCTCTGTGCAGTTTGTTGGCCACTGTTAGCACAGATTGCTGGACTGGTTGGGTCAGGGGTCCAGCAGAGCATTGCTTATGTTCTTATGTTTTATGGCTCCTATTCAAATTATTTTTTGTTCTCTTGAAAGAAAAACACATTATAACTTCAGAATGTAATCGCTTTTGCTAAGCATTCAGTTGTTTATCCTCACCAATTTATTGAAATTTATTGGCATGATCTAGTTTTATTCATTTTAAAATTAACCTTATATTGTGTCTTCCACTGCTATGAATGACATGGATGTTTCTGCAAATGATCTATTCAGGCTGCACCCTGCTGCCAAGAGACGGGCTTATGGCTAAGATCAAAGAATACTCTTGGAGGATTTGAGTTTATAATCCTCAGAAGAAAATATAGTCTATGGGGATTCTTGATTAAATGGATAGCTTTCATTTGCTTCTAGTCAAAATGATCTAAGATCTGGACCTACAAACTATACCTCAAAGATGAAATCAAATACGCAACAAACCCTACAAATCCTTTTTGAACAACTCCCTTAAAAAAAATCATGATACTATAAAGCCAACAGTGTCCCATCATCAATATTAGTTTGTAATTGGCAAAATTAATTGAGGTTTATTAAACTCTTCAAAATGCTGGTTTTAAAGGCTTTATATAGCTTTTTTCACAATAGGTGGCAGCAAGTAGCCAACTTTGATCCTGAAAAAATAAACAGGGATAAACAGGGATGTGAGATCACCAGGAATTCCTATGGTCAGAGTATGGAAAGTTTAAAAAAAGAAAGAAGGAAAATATCCTGGAAGATGGCCATGCAAATCACTGCCCATACTATTGGCCATCCAAGCCATATGGATATGCCTTTATAGTTACCAAAAGTAAAGCACAACTCAAGGGAGTCTTTACCTTTTACCTTTCATGTATCAGCCTAATACTAGTGAGAAGCTTCTTTCAAGACTCGAATTCCTTCAAGGGTCACCATCAGGGACTTATTTCTCTCCTGCACAAACCTTGCAGATTGGCCTGATCCAGTGGTGGGTTCCTAACCGGTTTACTACCAGTTCGCTGAGAGGGCACTTTGCTCTGCATGCGCAGTTGACTGAAAACTGTTCTATGCATGTGCAGAAACATGCCGGCAACAGCAAAAGATACCGGAGAACTGGTTCAGGGGCATGGCAGGCCTGGATCGCTGTCGGTTCCAGCAACCCAGGCTGCCATACCACTACCGGTTCGGCCGAACCGGTCCAAACCAATAGGAACCCATCACTGGTCTGATCTGTTCTTTAGGCTGCAGGGGACAAAATAAACAGCAGTGAGTAGCAATTGGTTAAGTTGGGCAGCTATAGAAAATGAATGAATGAATGAGCTGACTCCATGGATTGGGAATTTGGGGTACCATCTTTGTGATCCTAGGTCTCTTGGCAGCTTTTGATGCTATCAGTCATAGTATCCTCCTGAGCTGGCTCCATGGATTGAGAATTTGGGGTACCATTTTATGGTGATTCTCTTCCTTTCTCTGGAACTGGTTCCAGTGCCTGCTGGTTAGCAAGGAGAAGCCATCCTGTGCGTGTTTGAACTACAATATCTAGGGATATTATAGCTTTGACTTTAGATGCAAACCCAGATTGGTTTGCAATTCGGGGGTCCTCCTGGACACTCATCTCCTGATGAACCAGTCCAATCCTAAGAGGCTTTGCAATGCACCATTTACTACCATCACCAGAAGCAGTCCATTGGATGACTTGTATTGCACCTGGAAAGTGCCTTGTCCAAGACCCGGGACTCAGTTCCCTTGGTAGTTGCTTAGGCGGATGTCTGGAACTCGCAGCTTGTGCATCTTCAGGTTGGGGACAATGTTCTTGAGCGTAGCCCAGGACATAATGGTCAGTGATGACTCTGTGTCGATTTCCATGGAGCATGGGGATCCCTCAAGGAGGACTGTGACTCTCAGCTTTGCAGTTCGTGTGATGCAGGTTTGGCCGATGGTCATGTGGTAAGTCGCTCCAGTGGCTCCCTCTGGCTGCTTGGGTCACGGTTGCCATGTTCCACATCTCTATGGCTTTGGGTACGACGGCTGATTCTGTGGCTATCAGGTTGCTGCTGGGAACTTGCTCTTGCAGACTCTGGCAATGTGTCCCTTCCACTCGCAACGCTGGCAGATGGTGTCCCTGAAACAGCAAGCCGATCTTTGGTGATTGCCTCCGCAGCTGGTGCAGGGTGGAAACTGTGATTCGAATTTCCATGCTGATTCCTTGTGATCAGTGCGCATGCAATAGACATCGTCATTGCTGTCTGACGCTTTTGGCTCTGTGGTCTCGTGATGCACGCTGGTGGTTTTGCATGCGCTCTTTGGGCTGTTCTGCTTCTGCAACGTTTCTGTCAACTTGGTCGAGGGCTTGGTGGCCCTGGCTTCATCTAAGGCAGTGATGGGCAACCTTTTTGGCGTGGTGTGTCAAAAATCGGCAAAAAATTGAGCATAACTCGCGTTGTGTGTCACTTCGACAAAAACATAATTTTGCGCAATTTATAGTTTAAACTACAAAAATGTATAATTGCAATATATAATTGTATTTAATAAACCAAAAACAAATTATTTAACATACCTGCTTAGTAACTTCTTTGTTCATCAGTCAATTTCGTATGTTGCCCTTGATATTATTGAACTTGTTTGGGGTGCCGTGAACCAGGGCTGTGGAGTCGGCTGCTTCCAGCTCCACGTCCTCATCAACATGCCGCTCCAGCCCGCCCCTGCTATGAATATTCCTAGTGACGCAAGGGCGAAGAATATGAATATTCATAGCGGGGGCGGGCCGGAGCGGCATGTTGATGAGGACGTGGAGCTGGAAGCAGCAGACTCCACAGCCCTGCCGTGAACTGAGATAAGTGTGGTGCGGTCGTAACCGACAGTCCCAGGAGTAGACTCTCTGTGCCGGCCTGACTGGAGAGAGGCGCGCACTGTTCCCGCGCTCCTCTCCTGCGGGTCCTCCCTCGCCGCGCTGATGACGTGTGTGCGCACGGCACGCACGCCTTACCAGCAGCCCCTGCGCTCAGAAAGGGGCAGCGGCGATACAGTAAGTGAATGTGGGCGGGGGAGATCACACGTCCCGCCCCCCCCGTTCCTCCAGCACAGATTCTTTCATCCTCGGCGGGCGTGCAGGAGCCGAGGATGAATCGCATGAAATCCTGTGCGTGTCACCCCAAATGGCTACGCGTGTCAGCACTGACACGCGTGTCATAGGTTCGCCATCACTGATCTAAGGCAATCTGGAGTGTGAGGTTAGTTTTAGCAAGCAGCCTCTTTTGCAAGTTAATGTCCCGAATCCCACAAGGAGGAGCTCGTCCAGGTCTCTGAATTCACAATATGCTGCAGCTTTTCAGAGCGCGGCAACATATTGATTAATAGTCTTGCCTTCCCTTTGATTCTGGAGGTTGAATTCGTGCCTCCTTACGTATTTGGACGGTTTGGGAGCGTAGTGCTCCTAAGCACCTGTTGGAGTACTGATCAAGCGACTGAATAGAGTGGCGTTGATTCGGATAAGTCCATCACCATCTTGAACACTTCGGGCCCACAGTAGCTTAAAAATATCGCCTTCTTCTGGCCTTCGGACAGGCCCAGGAGGTCATTGGCTTCGAGGAAGCAGTCAAACCTCATCATGTAGGACTCCCAGTGTTGGTGGCTGGGTCGAACAGAGCTGGTGGGGCATCTATAGTCATCTTATTTCTTGCTTGAAGCTGATTCAAATCTGCCACTTTAAGATGGCTTCTCACTGCCATTATTTTGCTCCAGGCTGGATTACTTGCTGGATCGTTTCTGCTCTTGGTTTCCTTCCTATACCATCCTCATTGCCAATGTTAGATTGTGGGAATGGATGAGGCAGACTCAGGCTTCAGCAACAACAGCTCTTTATTAGTGACTCAGAATCCAGCAAAGACACTGTTCAGCAACAGCTCTTTTATAGGGCTCAGGCAGGGCCTCCAATCAATTTGATTTGAATGAATTCCTGCTGGTAACAGCGGACCTGAGTGAAAACTACTTACAAGGCTATTTACATGTAGATTACTCCAAGTACTTAAGAGTAGGTATCACTGCAATCTTCCAGATAAATGTTGTTTATTTCTCTTATCAATTTTTTTCCCAGACTTGTAGGGGTAAGGTATATTTTCCATTCATCAGAAGGTGGTGCCCTCAGCTTAGGTTCCAGCATTGTCTCAGATCTCACAAGTATTTAATCCAATTTTAATTCTATTTATGGAAGCAAAGTCAGTTATTAAGTAATAGTTCCATCACTTTAAAATACCTTTCCAAAAACAATGCCTACCAGTATAAAAGTCCAATTCTCTATGTTTTAAAAGTTTTTTGCTTTCTTCCCCTTAGTCCTTTCTTTTGGGTCTGGGATTTTTCTCTAAGTAGTTATTCGCTGCTTTAACAAATAGTTCTAAGAGTCTTTTTTCTTAATTTTTTTTCCTTTTAGGATTAGGTTCTAGGTACAAAAGGAATCATCTCACCCAGATCCAATCACTGTTCATCTATACCACTCCTGCACTTTATTTGTTGTCTCGGCTGTCCCAGCTTCACGGCAGCTATGATGGTTGCCTCTTCTCCTTGTGGATGAGAGGGAAAAGAACCCTGGGTCAAGTGGGAGAGATGCAACTCTCTGCAACCTACAGGGCATCCCTCCTTTTTTTACCACCCCTCTAGGGTGGCTTTAGTTCCTTTTGAAGCCCTCCAATAGTGAGAACTAGGCGTGGGAGCACAGAGACCCGCTTCTCGTATCCAATCTTGCCACAACATCAGCCGGATATCCTGCACAGAAACTGGTTACTTTTTTTTTTTTTAATAAATATTTTTTAATTTTAATTAAAACAAGTACAGCATCTTTCTTTACATCTGTAGAAAATGTATCAATCGATTATAGATCCTCCACAATCAACAAACATAACTCATATTAACTCAAGCATTATTATATATCCATTTTCATTTAACTGTACTTATTATTTAAAAATGTTAATACAAATAATAATCTTGAACAATACCTGCCCACACCAGTGGGGAAAAAAAAAAGAAAAGAAAAAGAAAAGGCAAGAAAAAATAAAACAAAAAAAGACAAAAACTACAAAGGACAAGGCAGGAAAGGAAAACAAAACACAGGTATCTATTATAAAAAAAAAAGAAGTATATCAGCTGGTTACCACATGCTTTGGTGCTTCTCTTCCATTAACTCATATTAATTCAAATATCTTGACTCAAATGTATACCATATTAACATCATTATACCTTCAGTTTTAATTACCTATAGTTATTTAAACATCCTTCATCCTTAACTATGCAAAAGAGTTAATCCATAGCACATGCTGACCTTTCATTTACTTGCTTGTAAAATCCTCTATTATCATCAAATCCTCATATCCTATTTTAGCTGAACATCCATAATATTTAATTATATCATATATCATAACATTTTCCCAGTATTGATTAACATTTGATTGTATGTATTTTATTTAGTTTTTATAATAGTAATAATTGTTGTAGTTAATACTCTTTATGTATAATTCAAAAATATTTTCTCATATCCAATTGTTATATATCATATCAACTCCACATTATATACATTATCAATATCAGTTATTATTCATCTATATCTGTTACAAAGAGAGCAATTAGGTTTAGCTAGATTTCAATTGTATTCTTCAGTCTATTAGCCAATTCCATATTATATACATTACCATCAATGTTAATTATTATTCAGCTATATCTATTACAAATTAAAGTAATCAGATTTAGCTAATTTTAAGTTGTATTCTCCCATCTGTCAGCCTGTGTCCCAACAGCAAGATTTTCTCAGTCCAATAGCCATTCGTTGGATAAATTTACCAAATGTTTTTATAAGCAAATCCAGACAAAGATATCTTCGCACCTTTTGACTCTGAATGTCAGTGATGAAATAATAATGTTGTCCCGGGCTTGTAAAATTTTTCAAATTGACTTTAATTCTCAAGGGTGGATTTTCCATTCCTCCTGCACTCTGTCTCTTTAAATGAGTCTTCTTTACAGCTCCCCCCCTCCTTTCTTCCTCTGAGATAGACCAGACACCATTTCTCGCATTTTCCATTTGTATTTCAGGAACATTTAAACATTCAATGATCTCAGTTTTTACTTCATATTTTAAAATCAGATGATCCAATTTTCTTTCCAGTCTTTGATAGGAGTCAAAAAGCTCTCGACATGTGGAAAAAAGAATCTGAAGTGAAATCTTAGAGGTATTTTGAGACGCCATGATGTGTCGCAGTTAAAAATTACAAGCTCTTTTTTTTCACAAACTTCGAAGCACTTTTCTTAGTCTCTTTACAAGCTGTGCAATCTTATCTGATCGTAAACAAAGCCAAGTAATAAAAATGTCAGATCGTGAAGGGGTAATTAGTAGAAAATAAACTTTACGATCCACTTAGGGAGAGTCAGAGGGGGGAGGATGTCGAAGAGTTTCTTGAAGCGTTTAAGAAGTAAAGTAGCCACCAGCCATAAATCCATTAAAAAAAAACCAATTCGCCGCTGAATTCTTCTGTTCTTTGGTTTCAATTAGCTTAAGCTTTTAATGCGGACAGTCTCTCTTGAATAATAAAATCAGCTTACCAGATGACATCACTTCTGCCATTCTTAGGGGCAACCTGCAGTTTCAGTTAGCACGCAGCTAATCCAGAAAGGAATTGGCACGAGGAGTTAATACCCCCCCCCAGAGACTTGCGGGTGTCTCTGTGGTCCAGGGTCTCTCCTCACCTTCACTGTCGTCTCCAGGACAGCTAGAGTTCAAAGAACCCGTCCAAAAATCCTTCGGAATAGAGGAATTTCAGGAATAGCCTGAAACTCCGTCTTCTCACTGCTAAGCCCCGCCTTCTTCCAGAAACTGGTTACTTGAGGGACTGCCTGTCTCCCATAATATTTTCCCAGCTGGTTCAATATAGCAGGATTGGCATGCTTCAAGTTCCATTAATTAAACAATCTTATATATCAGGACCATGAAATCTTCTCTGTCTTCTAGAATGATCCACCCTTTGATATTCAAGTGGCTTTTATCCCACTGCTAGTCCAAAGAGCCTTAAAAATCTAATTCTTCATCCAGGTCTTTGTGAGGATGGCTGATATGTCTTTCTTCTTTCTTGTTCCCCTCCTGGTTTGTTTTCTTTGCTTTTGTTATTCTATTGCGTGCTGGGTTTTTTAATGTGTTTTTTGTATTAATTTCTGATTTAAAATGTATTTAACAATCATATAATTTCCAGAGTCACTGGGAGTTAATCAGCATGTTAATTTAATAAATTAGTATTAATCTAATCCAAATTATAATAAATGGATTAGTGTCTTGTGCATATCCAGCCAAAACAGCCAAATCATGGCTTAGTGTTATTTGATCTGAATATTGCTTTCTAGTTTTTCTTGTCTAATCATAGATTTCCAATATTTGTCTTAAAATATCAGTTGCGTCATTCACTAATAGATGACCTCCTTACCAACCTCCCAAGATTCCCCATGAATCCAGCACCTCACTTCATGCCTATCTCTGTCACTTTTGCAAAGTTTATTTATTTATTGGTAAATATTATATAACTTTCCAACTTAAATACATAACTTTGGTAATGAATTTAAATGACTATATCTAGGCTTTGTCATATACATCTCTTAGACAGTTGCTGCTTGCTTTATTTTAAAATCCTTGATGTTATACATTCAGTTGTGTATGATCAGCTGTAAATCACATATAGTTTAATGTTATTAAGCATAGTCCCAAAGTTTTATACTTTCTGGGATTTAATCCAATGTCTTTGTTCTTTGGGAAATAACTTAATTTACCACTAGAATCTATATGAGTGTGGAACACCTCATGATGTTATTTAGGAATTATATTAATGTCCTTCCAGAAAACTATGATCTTCAGGCAAAGGAGTGATCTTTACATTTTAAGACTGCTGATTTTAAAATAAGGCTTCACTGCTGCAACAGATAAGACTGTCCTAGAACATCAAACAAGGATCAATTTAAGTTAAAGCAGTGTTTTTCAACCACTGTGCTGCGGCACACTAGTGTGCCGTGACATAGTGTAAGGTGTGCTGTGGGAAAAACACCCGCCTATAGTCAATATAGGCACAGAGTTAAAAAATTTTAACATTTTCTAATGGTGGTGTGCCTCGTGATTTTTTTCATGAAAAAAGTGTGCCTTTGCACAAAAAAGGTTGAAAAACACTGAGTTAAAGGACAGTTCATTAATGGGGATGGGAACCTAAAAACAAACAATAGGAAAATAGGGACAAGAGTTATAGGAAGAGAAAAAGCAGACATGTGGACATAAGCAGCTTAATTTCGTGAATTTATATGGTAGCTGAAAAGAGGACATTCATTCCTGAAAACAAATCAACAAGTGAAACAATAAGCAATGTTATGTTAGCACTGGCAGTCTATTACCACATCACAGTATCCTTGTCAACTGTATATAATACAGTGTCAAAAAAGATACTGTGGTGCTGCACTTTAATCCCCAGCTTTTTCTCATAATAGACCACCCTGGTGAGCAGCTCAGACTTGCTATTTATAAATATCCAGGGGGCCACAGGTTCCAACTCATCTATGAGATAAAGTCAGTGTGACAGAAGATGAAAGACATTGAATGGGGGAAGGAAGAAAGCTAACAGTATATTTTACCTGAAAGCTTTTTTGCATTCTATTTTTTGCTGCATTCATTCTCAGAACATATATTTGGTTAATAATAGCTATCTTCCCACAACATATTGAACTCTCAAGGGTGAGCTAGTACGTTGCAAATATAAAACCAGATATACAAGGTAGGAAATGGTAATTTTTAATTCAACCTAACCCAAACAACATTATTTGGAATTTCATCTTTTCTTGGTCCATCATACCAGGTAAAAATGGAAAAGAGGTGTTGGTTAATATAGGGTTAATCCCAGAGGTGGTATTCAGCAGGTTCTGACCACTTCCGGAGAACTGGTAGTGGAAATTTTGAATAGTTTGAAGAACCGGTAAATGCCACCGCCTCCATGTATTCTCTGCCTCTCGAGTTCCAGCTGATCGGGAGGAAATGGGGATTTTGCAGTAACCTTCCCCTGGAGTGGGGAGGGAATGGAGATTTTACAGTATCCTTCCCCTGCCACACCCATCAAGCCATGCCCACCAAATCACACCACGCCCACCAAGCCACGCCCACAGAACTGGTAGTAAAAGAAATTTGTATCCCACCACTGGTTAATTCTCTATTTTGGTTTTCTGCAGTGACATAAAAATTTAGAGCAGCTCAGAACAAAGCTAATTTAGGCCATTTCTACAGATTTATTTTTTTATTCATAGTTGTGGTTTTATTTCCCTTTTTTCCAAACATGGAAGGGAGAGATGGAGACAGCTACCAGCCTGGATATTTGGGATGGGCCACTGATTTCAGCATTATATGTATTTTGCACAGCAGTAAGCAGACTGGGACAGCCAACAATATGAGATATTATTATTGTGCCATCAAACCGGGTGACTGCCAGGACAAATCCCTGCAGTTTTTTTGACAAAATTTCAAGAAATGGTTTGTCTTTGCCTGTTTCCTAAAGCTGAGGGAATGACTGGCCCAAGGCTCATGCCTAAGGCAGGGCTAGATCTCATGGTCTCATGGTTCCTAGCCTGGTGCATTAACCACTTCACTAAACTGACTCTCTTATGAGTATGAATGCAGCCAAGATTTATGAATTTCTCAGCTGCATTGCAAGTATGCTTAAACCTTGGAAATAGACAAGATGTATCTGTTTTAGGATCAAATAGTTGATCTGTCATCCATCAAAATAGATCTCCATAAATAGATCTGGTTGTGATTTCAGGCAGCAAAGTCTATAATTTCATTATATTTTGCTAAGAGGTGGCATGAATTCATTAGTGTATAAATTAAAAGCTGATAGATAAATTGAAGCCAATGAGTTCTTCCCTATCTGTCTACAATAAACTAAGCTAAAAACTGATTTGCATTTAGGAAGATGTTTTTATTTACAGATAAATAAATTCGATTAATTAATTAATTAATTAGCCACAGTCATTCCTATCTTCAAAACGGGAGACCCCAGCCTAGATGAAAATCACAGACCAATCTCATTGTTTTTGCATCACCTGCAAAATCATGGAATCAATTATAAACCAACCCACTACCCTCCACTTAGAGATAAACAACCTAATCTCTAACAAGCATTTTGGTTTCAGGAAAAATGTGTCCTGTAATCTGCAACTCCTACACTGCAGAAACATTTGGACTACACAACTCAATCAGGGTAAAGCAATACATGCAATTTACATAGATTTCTGCAAAGCCTTTGACTCAGTGGTACATGACAAACTACTGTTAAAACTAAGCTCTTACAGCATTTCCAAATCCCTGCACAAGTGGATAGCTGCGTTCCTATCAAACAGGCAACAAGTAGTCAAAATAGGGAGTGCCCTATCAAACTGTGCACCAGTTAATAGCGGTGTCCCCCAAGGCAGCGTTTTAGGACCCACACTCTTTCTGCTTTACATAAATGACCTCCGCAATCATATTATAAATGCACCAACAATACTGCTGCCTTACAAAGCAACTTTAACTATGTGTCAGTATGGTTGAACTCCAAATCTCAACCAACAAATACTCTGTCTTACACATTGGCAATAAAAATCAAAACATCAAATACAAGCTGGGTGGATATGACCTCGTAGACGACCCTCACTCTGTCAAGGACCTCCTAGGAGTACTCATCTCAAACGATTTAAGCCCCAGAGCTCACTGTAACAGGCATTAAGGCAAAAAGACATTAAGAGTTGTTAACCTAATTTTGCAAAGCTTCTTCTCTGGTAACATTGTACTGCAAACTAGGGCATACAAAATCTTTGTATACAAAATAAATAAGTAATAAATAAATAAGTTAGCTTGTTAACTTATATACTAACTAAAATCCATCTTATTTTTATTCTCATTTTAAAACTTTCCAAGGAAAGACTGCCTTGAAAGACAGTAGTTAATATACAGTATATATTATATATGTATACATTTATTCTCCAGAAAATATTTCTTTCCTAGTGGTTTATTACATTTAAAAGTTTTCAAAAGGTATTACCATGGACATTCCTACCTATGATTGTCCAAAACAGGCAAGCAAACCTCTTGATATTCTCCTTCCATGGATGACATGATGATTCTCTCTGAAATCCCAGTAGGTTTAAAACAGCATTACCCATTCCTGCTTCCTACTATGACAACCAATCTTTAGAGATTAATTATGACATAAGTAAAATAATGACATTCACTAAAAGGCCAAGGATGCTAAATTGGTCACTAAGTGAGCACAGGTTAGAACAAGTAAACTGCTTTAAATATCTTGAAATAAACTTCCATGTATTGGATAAGACATGTCCATAGAGATTATGTGACACAAAATGCATGTACCAGTAAATTTGCTTCAGCTAGCCAAGCTGTTTACTGTTCTCAGGGTGCCTGGTTTATTCCTATTACAGTAAAATTCCTTTCAGAAAAAGCTCATGTGTTTTATAGAGTGCAACTTGAGATTTATTTCAAGTTCTCAAGAATTGAACGTGCTTAATACAGTTCCTAAGACATATTTTCCAAGTGCCTGAGGGTGTGTCCAGTGCAGTTTGTTGTATAAAAGTAGTACTGTTTATAGTTGAAGATGGAACAGGGGTTAAATCTTTGAATTTAAGCTAAATTTTGTTATTTCCTGTGTAAATTTAGCCACAACTGGTTGGCTAATCATTGGATGACCCCTTTGTGTCAAAATGAAAAAACAGGGTTGAAGGACCTATGCCATTAATGTTGTTGGGGTATAATTAGCCAGGAAGAATATTAGACAGTGAATAATTGATGTGGACCATCAAATTGAGAATAGCCTAGTTCCTAGTTTAGTTTAGTTTATTGTCATTGCACATCATACAATGAAATTAAATGCCATCTTCAGTGTACATTATAACTATAAAAATAAAAACACAAATACACATCCTTCACATGCTATATAATTTAAATTGAAAACCCGATATTGCATTAATATTATTCCTGATGTCTTCTTAGGCAATCAAATTACCAGTTTTAAGCTTGCCAGGTTTCTTGAGCTTATCACTATACAAAATTTTGAAGAGCATGGAAGAATAATAGAATTCCCATGGTGAAGAAATGAATGATGTCAGAATTTGCAGAAACAGAAAAACTGACCTTTTGGTCAGAAAACAACAAAAACATTTCTGAAAGGCTGGAAACTTTATATGGACTCTTTGCTGAAAGAAAAAAAGAATTGATGACGTATGAAGATTAAGAATGATGTGTACTAAATAAGAGAAAGAAGAACAGTAAGATTGCAATTATTAGCCATTGAAATAGTCAAATGTTTCTTAATTTCAGTCCTACAGAGATCTGAAATGCAAAATTATCAAACTTTTTTTAGTTCAATATCCAGATCATACGGATTCTTTTTCTTACAATTATCTTTTATCTGACCATAGTAATGCACTCTATCACCGTTAAGTTTTATTTAATAACCAACAAGATTCAACAGATTATTTATTTAAAAGATTTTTATGATCTACTATTTTAAAATACAAGTCTGAACAATTCCCTTAGAGGTACATGACTTGATTAAAGTTGCTCCAAGTTTAGTAATAACAATAACTCCTAAAACTCCCATTTATTTGTTTTAGCTGTAATTTCAGTGGTCTTTTTACTGAAGTTAATAGTGTTAGTTTTCAAAGTGCTTTATCAAAACTAAGAAAGTTTTACCTCTATTACTTATATTATCTTTTATTCCATTTTATCTTATATTGATGTTTTAAGTTAAATAAGATTGGTCAATGACCAACATCCACAGTAATTCATTTGCAAAAACTGTTTACCACAGATGTAATCCATCATTATTTACTATTTTTCTTTAAGTCCTTAAATGTATTTATTACAAATGCTAGCTTTAAAGGAAATGATCATTTTTTGCAGTTTAAAAGAATACAAAATATTTTGGAAATAGTACTTGCATCTCAGATTTTTCTGTTTAATCATATCTATCTATCTATCTATCTATCTATCTATCTATCTATCTATCTATCTATCTATCTATCTATCTATCTCTACCTACCTACCTACCTACCTACCTACCTACCACTATTTGTTAGTTTGATAAGGATGTTTTTGTTCAATTATTCTGTGTATACTAGCCTTTTGTTCTCTTGGATTATTTTAAATGATGGTGGTGGTTGATTTTGTCCTCAAATTAACATCTAACTTTTGAAATCACCCCATGCTTAGCTGTAAGAAGACTGATGAGGCATGATGTAATAGACACTTGAAATGATTCATATAGATGAAGATCAAGGTCTGTTTTATTCCAGAGTGCAGGTCATAATATAGTGGATTTAGGCTGCAGCAAGGCAGATACTACTGAATGTTTGGGGGCAGGAACTTCTTGATGTAAGAGCATTTTGACAGTGATCTAAAGAGATGAAGGTCTTCCCTTCCTTAGAAGAGTTCAAGCAGAAGATAGACAACTATCAGACCAGTATGCTTCAATTTAAGTTCCTTCATAGAGGATGCAGCATGCACTGTGGCTAAAGGATTTTATTATATGATTATAAGATCTTGTTCACTATGGTGTTTGGTTACTTTAGAATTCAATGGATGACACCAGATAAATAAGATATGCCTCCCATGGAATAATGACTCTGAAGTTATAGTTTTATATTCCATCCCTGCAGATTTTTTTTTTAAAAAATTCAGAATATTTTAAATGTTTTGTTGTTTTTCTATCTAAAACACACAGGCCTCAGAAAACTAATTTGTATGTTAATACCCTTACAAAAGTTTTTGCTGCAGTATAAAATTGTTCTTCTGATTATTAGATCTCTCCTTTATTGCTTTTTTGCCAAATGTTATTTGCAAATAAAATTGGTCAATCCATCCAATTAGAAAGATATAGTTACTGTAAATATGAGCTTCTTTTTAAGTCAACAGTGAAGGGAAACTTATTTACAGATCCTGAGGACGCGTCATTTTGTGCAGATCTGTCACAGAGTTTTATTAAAAATGTAATATAATTAGATGACAATTTCAAAGTTCCATTGTGTTCTAACACATTCCATTTCTGGACTGTGACCCTCACCTTGATATTGAAAGTCTCATAAAAGCTGCACATATTCAATTACACTACAAGCTGCTCTAGAATTTACAGAAGCTTCCCTTTGTGAGTAACGATGCATGAAGAAATACCACAGACACTGTAAGTGTAAAATTTTTTATTGTCAGCTTCTTTTTAAAACAGAAAATAGAAAATGCCCATAATTGATAACACACACACATATAAAGATGCATACAAACATCTTGCTGTGAAAGAGGACATCAAATAAAAATTGTTAGCATTAATTTCAAGGACAGCAGGATTAGGCAGGACTTAAGCCAATGGGTCCAAAGCAAATAAAGATTAAATCTTCTGCAATATCACAGAAGGTTCTGAAGGGTTTATTGGTCATTCATGCCAAAAATCATATGTCCCCAATTTGTGTGTTTTTTCAAAGGCTACCTTGGTGCCATGTTACAGGCATTCAGTGATGAACCATATAATGTGATTAGCCATCCTATGTCTAAGAAGCAACGGGTGGAAACTAATCAAGGAGAGAAGCAACTTAGAACTTAGTAGAAAGGGAATTGGTCTTACCTGATATGCCTCTTCTCATAAGGTGGAGATAGGGTCCAGGGTTGACTTTGTCTGCTCGTTGATTGGACTGAGTCTGTCAGAGCTGTTTAGACACTTCCCCATTTCTAGGGCTTCTCAGCTTTTCAGCAAAGTTGAAGTGACAGACCCGACGTGTCTTGTGTTGAAGTTATGTTCGTTTGAAGCGAGGACCAGCATCTGTTAGGTTGGGGATGGATGCTATCTCCACCTTATGAGAAGAGACGTATCAGGTAAGACACCCTTTTTCCATTGAGGTGGAGATAGCATCCAGAAATGGGACATGCCAAAGTTGGCTTGTCCTTATGGGTTGACTAGAGCCCGGTCTGAGGTTCCCTATCCCGTGTGAACACTCTGCAGCACCCTTTGACCAAACACTGCCTCAGATGAGGCAAAGCTGTCCAGTTTATAGTTTTTAATGAATGGGGAAGGAGAGGACCATGTGGCCGCTCAACAGAGCTCTTCCAATGATGCCTGCATCACCCACGCTGCAGTAGTGGCTGCACTCCTGGTAGAGTGAGTGGTGATTCGAACTGGCAAATCATATGACTTGGTGATACACACCCTTAGCCATCTACCTGTAATCAAGGAAGTTACTTTCCTGCCCAGGGATGAAGGCTGGAAGGGCAGGATTAGGGACTCTGACTTCCTAGGGGAAAATTCTCTTTATGTAGACCTTGAGAGCCCTCCTGACATCCAAGGTGTGCCACTTCTTCTCCAAGGGGTGAGAAGGAGCCAGGCTCCATCAATGAGCCACAGGCACAGTTTGGTAGGATAGATTCCTGGGCCCTGTGGAACCAGGGGCACATCTTGGGAATGAAGGGGGGGATCAAGATGTAACACTACCTGTTGGGGTGGAAAATACACAGGTCCTCCCTTATGGAGAAAGCCTGCAGTTCTAAAATCCTGGCTGAGGTGATTGCTGCGAAGAATGCCACCTTCAGGGTAAGGAAACATAAGGTGGCCATCTGCAAAGATTTGAAGGGAGCTCCAGTGAGAGAGTTCAAAACCCTGTACAGGTCCCAAGTAGGGTACCTGTGCACCACCGGTGGTCTGAGTTTTGTAGCGCCCCCTAGGAAATGCACACTGTAGGATGCTGTTTGAGAGACTGTAGGTTTCCACAAGTCAGCACTGAAGCCAGTGCTGCCACCTGTCTCCTGATAGTATTTTGAGACAGACCCCTGTCCAGTCCATCCTGGAGGAAATCCATGATCTGGAGCACTATCACCCCTGTGGGATGGATGCCTTCGCTAGCACGCCAGATACAAAAGGTCCACAAGTTATATATGTGTTTTGTGGAGGGCCTCCTAGAGGCCTGGATGGTCTTAATTACCCTGGATGAGAAATTGTCCTCCCTCAGAACACTCCACTC
This sequence comes from Thamnophis elegans, assembly GCF_009769535.1. Lineage (NCBI taxonomy): Eukaryota > Metazoa > Chordata > Lepidosauria > Squamata > Natricidae > Thamnophis > Thamnophis elegans. The sequence goes on along the minus strand of NC_045547.1, from coordinate 47,690,860 downwards.
AAGCTCCAAATGGTCAGATGGAGCCACTGTGGTTCCGGATGAACCAGAGACCCCTGGCTGAGTGAGATCCTGTCCTGAGGGATCCTCCAGGGCCGGTCCACTGACAGGTTCAGTAGATCGGCAAACCATGGCCATCTGGCCCATATGGGGCAACAAGCAAGACCTCCACCTTCTCTATTACCTTCCGTATTACCCTTGAGATAAGGGGAAGATGTGGGAAGGCATAAAGCATTCCTGGAGGCCAAGGGCACTGAAGAGCATTGACCCCCTCTACCTCTGGTGCTGTAAACTTGGTGTAAAACCTTGGTAGGTGCATATTGTCTGGGGTGGTGAAGAGGTCCACTACCAGGAAACTGAAACAGTCCGTGAGTTTTCAAAATAGTGGCGAGTGCAGCCACCACTCAGCGTGGTCCACTGAAGCTCGGCTGAGCCAGTCCGCCTACACATTTGTCATCCCGGAGATGTGTTCTGCCATGATAGATGATAGGTGACTCTCCGCCCAGAAGCACAGTCACTTCTTGCAGGAGGACCTGGAGCAGGTCCCCCCTGATGGTTTACGTGGGCCACATTGTCCGTCAGGATCAGTACATGCCTACCTGAGACTGTCTGTTGAAATTGACGGAGGGCCAGGTGGACTGCTCGTAGCTCCAGCCAATTGATATTGTGAGTCCGGTTCCTCTGGTCCCATTGTCCGTGGGCCGTCTACAACTGAAGATGCACCTCCCTCCCATCCATAGAGGCTGGTGTCCATGGAATGATGGAAATACTGGGCACCATTTTGCTCAGGACCTGTGAGAGCTTGGCCTAGGATACAGTCTGCTCCCTCTTGAACTGCCCTGTTAGGTCCCTGAGGCTGATCTCTCGCTCCTGGGACAGGTAATGTCAGCTGCGACTTCATTTAATAATCAGGAAAGAAACCACTCAACTCCATTTGTTTGAAATCAAGTGTACTTTTACTAATTATAAATGAACAGTAGCAAAACTAAGCTGAATCTGGTTAATTAGGCGCGAAAGCAAAGAATATCATGTATCATTCAATCCCCTTCCCTTGGCACCCCAGTCCATAGTCCAATTATAATGCACCCAAATGTCGGGTGGGAGATAACTTCAAAAGACATCACCAAGATGGAATGCCGGACAGTTAACCTTGGCGGGAAACTCCCTTCCTCCACATGCGCAGTAAGATGGTCAGGTCAGCGTCTAGAATCTTTCTCCAGCACATCATGATTCCCCTCCCAAATACCATGACCCCCCTCCCCGTTACAATGGCAGCCGAAGCAGCAGCAAAGCAGAGGCTGACAGGTAAGCTCTGCATGCCACCATATCAATAAGTGCTCCCAAGTGGAGAAGCTGGTTAGTTGGTTCAAGTTGGCTCTTCTCTATATTAATAGAGAAACCATGGTACTGCAGTGTCTGGGCTGTGACTCTCAGATCCTCCTTAGCTCGGGTTATAGAGAAGGACTGGATCAATATATCATCTAAATAGCATTGGACCCACACAGGCATAGCCCGCAGATGAGCCGCAAATGCTGCTAGGACTTTTGTGAATGCCCTGGGTGCCAAAGAGAGTCCAAATGGTAGGGCCCTATACTGATAGTGACAGCCTGCATAATAAAAATTGAAGTTATTGCTGGTGGAGAGGCAAAATGGGAATAGGGAGATAAGCCTCCGTTAAATCTATAGACATGAGGAAGTTGCCCTCCTGTACATTCCCCAGAATGGTTTGCAATGAGTGCATCTTAAAATGCCTGTAAAGCAGATGGTGTTCAGGAGTTTGGGGTCTAGAATCACTCTTCATACATCTCCCCCGAGGTTTTGGGTATCACAAATAGAATTGAATAGAATCCCTCCCCTCGTTCGCCTTCTGGTACCTGCTGTATGGCTTGAATTTCCAGCAGGTGCTGAATTGCAGCTTGCATGAGGGCCCTCTTTGCCAGATTGTTTGAGACTCTGCATTGAATGAAAAACCTTGGGGGTGTGGAAATGAATTCAAGGGAGAGCCCTGACCTCACCGTATCTCTGACCCAAGCATCTGTGGTAATTTCCTCCCATCAGTCGGCAAAAAGAGCCATAGAAGAGCTCTTGTCTAGAAAAAGACAAAGATATAGTATTTACAAGAGATTGAACTATTTTCGAATCCATGAGTTCTGTCAGCTGACTCCTTTCACTCGCAGTCGCTGGTTTCCCCTTGGTGGCAGAGCTTTGGCTCAAAGCTCAATGTAAATTGTTGAATACGAAGGCCTCTGGTATCTGGCTGAGGTTTGCACTCAGTTTAAAGGCTTATTTGAAACCTATTGAGCCTACTGGGCAACAGGAGCTTCTCTCCGCCCAAGCCTCTAGCCAGCCACCTTTAAAAGGACATTAGGGCCCCCAGAGCCTGTCTACAAGCCAAGGCCAAGTTTTTTGGGGCTGTCACGATGCTGGCTATATCTCTTGAGGCTCAATCTAGACCAGTGGCTATTTTAAGAGCTTTGCACTCTTTTTTTCTTACGGCCAACAAAGACAGCAATCGCAAGCGAAGATAAGGGAGGCAGATTATGCACTGCTCTACAAGGCAGCAGGAAGCCTTGGGATCTCGATTCCAGCTGCACCAAAGCCAAGCAGAGCTTCACGCTCTCCGGGCATCATACTAGTCGTGAAGCGTCGCAAGCCCCTTTAAAATGCTGGTGCATTTAAGTCTCCTCAGTGCTCAGGAGTTTTAACCAACCCCATGGAGCTGACTGCAAGATCGCACTCACAGAAAGAGTGACAGGTGTGAGGCCTCGATCACCGTAAGCAATCTCAGTAGGCGCAAATCAGCTGTTTTTTAAAAAGGCACAAAGCAGCATTCTGACAGGAGTGAGCTGCATGTCAGTGAGCCAAGATGGTGGCAATAGTCATCGGTCTCAGTGATCAAGAGTCTGACAGGGACAGAGCAGCTATCCCAGAGCCACTGGCAGCCCCCACCACCACCTTTGCATCCCTCTACATCAATGAGCCACAGGCACAGCTCCAACGCTGTTCAAAAAAAGGCGAAATCCCGCAGGGGCTCCTAAGCTATTACAAAGTTCGAAAAGGAAAGAGATAAGGCCCCTTGTTCAAAGGCTAGTAGCCAAAGGATTCAAGATTCACATGCCAGAAGTGAGTCAAGCCATGCCTGTGGCAGACACTCATTAGTTCTGTCACCAGAGGGTGCTGAAGGGCATTTTTCTCCCCCAAGCCTGGTCTTCCCCATCAGTACCTCTGGTCTATGGGGATCAGTATCAAATTTGCATACTCCAATTGCCATTGCAGATCAACCTCAGTCATCAGTCAGGGCAATCCCAGAAGCCACATTTACACCAACAGCTGCAGGCCTTTGCCAGAATCACAGCCATATCCATTGACCCAGCCAAATTTGCAGAACATAATTGCTAATGCAATTAGGCAAGGCATTGCGGCAGGACTGCAAGACAGGTCTTCTTGGGCCCTGAACTCTACCCACAGCACTCTGGTGCATTACCAGACCTGGGGGCATACTCACCAGCCAATTCACAACACAGTCACTCTCCTTCCTTGGAAGAGGGGGAGATAAGGAAGGCAGACTTGTCAGAGGATGAGGGCATGATTCTGGAACAGCCAGCTTCACTGGATTGTCCCAACTGACTTTGTTTAAGTTGCTGCTTTTCAAAGCTAAAGCCTCAGCAAACCTCAGGGTTAAGAATACCTGCCGGCAACACAGATCCCGACCTCCTCAGTGGACCCACTCTTCTCAGAACAACCCCACTGAGGTGGAGACAATTCCATCTCCTAGACTCATTATAGACATTATCCAAAGGCATCCTATGCCTACCTCAGTTGATCAGTGTTTTTATAATTTGGGACCCAAACTCGCCCAGACTCTACAGTTTCCTACAGTAGACACACCAATAGCAGCTCTCTACACTTCTTCCACCATGCCCGGAGGGCCGGAAGAATACCTGAAGCCAAATCTAACTTTACAGAGGAGCCACCAAGTAGCAGCATGAGCAGTCTGGGCATCTACCTTGTTCTTCAACCGAGCCTCATTGCTCTGGTTGAGACAGCTGCAGGAGAGGATCCCGATGAACGACACCAGGGTGCACCAGGATGTCAGCAAGCTGGTGGCAGCTATCCAGTTTTCCATGGATGCTACTCTCAACACTGCTAGATTTGCGTCCAAGTCCATGGCTTCATCTGTAGTGATGTGTCACTGGCTCTGTCAGTGGCAGACGGATGTTTGCCACCAGTGGCGCCTGGCATCAGCCCCCTTTAAAGTGGCATCCTTGTTCGGTGAATCCCTAGATCCCATCGGTCTCCCATTGGTGGAGACCAGGGATAAGAGAAAATTTTTGCCATCTGCTACCAGAAGGGGTTTGTTTTACCCCTCGCCACCAGAGAAGTTTTGACACATCCGCCCATGCTGAGGGACTGAGTCGAAAAGCTGGGGAGCCCTAGCAACAGGGGAGAGTCTAAACAGCTTTGACAGACTCAGTCCAATCAGCGAGCAGATGAGGTCAACCCCATTCCTGGATGCTATCTCCACCTCAATGTAGAAAATTTCTGACAGAACAATTATCAGTGGAATGACTTGCTTTCAAAAGTTGTGGGTGCTCCAACACTGGAAGCATTTAAGAAGAGATTAGACAACCATTTGTCTGAAACGGTGTAGGGTTTCCTGCCTGAGCAAGGGATTGGAATAGAAGACCTCCAAAGTCCCTTCCAACCCTATTATTCTGTCTTAAAAGAAATTAAAATGCATTTAATTTATCAGAAGAGACGGGAAATAAAATAGCATATATTTCAGGTTGTAATATAATTTATTTTCAAGATATATTTTAAAATGAAAAATGCAAGGTTGTTGAAATTTTTTTTTTCAGACTAGACAAAATTTCAGGGTTCTGTAGTCAGCATTCCTTTTCTACAATCAACACAGTTTTTCTCCTCTTTTCCTCAGTTGGAGTTTGCTATAAATTCTGATTACTTTGCTTGGCTGTTTTAATCTCCCATCATAACTACATCAGTGGGGGTTCTTTTATATGTTTTCAAGGGCTGTTATACATACATTGTAATCTTTTTCATCTTGCACTGAGTTTTGCTCAGGCCTTAATTTATTTGTATCAAGGTTATTGCAGAATCAGATGACTTTTCTACCTTTTGAATGGCTTGCTTTTATAAAATCTCTCTTAACCATAGGCATGTGAATATATGTAATCATCTCTCTCATTACAAAAGTCATTTCTGTAGGTCTCACTTTTTCATATTTGACACCCTATTTTGTTTAGTATTCCCAAAACAAATGGGAAGTAAGCCTTTCTCTTGCAAATATGAATTTAAAAAATGTTTAAATGATCCCAAAGGGTGAGAGGGGCTCGTTATTCAAAGTAGTTCCCAAAGCACCAATCCAATGGAATTGTGTAAGAATCTACAATTAGGGATTTGGCTAAAACGTGTGTTTATTAATTTATCATTAAATGAGCCAAAAAGCTTTATAACAGGGCCATAAAAATTTTTATAGTGTTTTTTTTGAACGCTATTAAGTGCAGCAACAAATATAGCCTGTATTATACCAAAATACATATAGTAACAGATGGCTGATGTGTAGAAATATTTTTGTTATTCTTGGCTTTTCATATATATTAGACTTGTACTGAATTAGGGGCACTATATCTGCTGTTGCATCACAAAAGAAGCTGTTTTAATTAAATCCCAGGGATGAGTTTAAATTGTTTTATTGAGCAATAAGAGAATCAAGAAGAGGACTGGAGAATTTATTGTTTTACCAAAATACTCTATGAAGACATGATTCAAAAAGGCTACCATCATGCACTGAGGGTTACCATTAGAATAGGAAATAGTGGAATATCTTCATTAGATTGCACTATTTATAAGAGGGTACACTGCTCCTCCAAAACTTTTTTTTTTAATTTAAAAGAAGCAGTGTAAATATCCAGAATGAGCCATACACCATTCTATACAATTCTGTTTCTAAACCTATTAAATGGTATACTTTCTTACATGAAAGTAACTTAAACATCTGAGTGTTTACACTGGTGACTTCTAGGTTGACTGCTATATGCTCTACAGTTTTTACATCTGATCTCATATATTCAGTTGGTACATAACTTGGCAATCAGGCTGGCTTCTGGAAGAATTCAAAGAGACCATATTATAGCGGTACTAAAGGCCTTAATTGTTTTTCAGGTTTGTTTTACTTATTTATAAAATTTATAGCTGCTCATCTCACAGCCAGGATTCTGGGCAGCACACAAAAGATTAAAACCAAAACATAACATGCCAGATAGAACTCAAATAACAATAACATATAATCTATGCCTGGGTCTAAAAACAAAGCAGTTTTAACCCATACAACCAAATAAACTAATCCACCAAAAGGACTTCTTTAACCATCTGAAGTGCATAGGAGAACATCTAGGTCTTGGGAAATGCAATATGGGTTGGGAGCGTTTGTTTCTGGATGAACAAACCAATCTTCAGAGCTTTATGTGGCGTAGGCTCAATTTACCTGAGAGAGTGTTAGCCCTTTGAAACAGCCAAATCAAGGAACAGAAAACACAAGGAATACAGGTAGTTCTCTACCTACAACCATAATTTATCCCAACATTTCTGTTGCTAAATGAGGCACAGTTGTTCAGTGAATTTTGCCCCATGATACGACCTTTTTGCCACAGTTGTTAAGTGAATCACTGCATTTGTTAAGTTAGTAACATGGTTGTTAAGTGAATCTGACTTCCCCATTGACTTTGTTTGTAAGAAGTTCACAAAAGGCATGACCCTCGGACATTGCAATCGTCATAAATATGAGTCAGTGGCCAAGCATCTGAATTTTGATTACATGATCATGGGAATGGTGCAACGCTAATAAGTGTTGAAAAATTGTCATAAGTCACTTTTTTCATTGCCGTTATAACTTTGAACAGTCACTAAATGAACTGTTGTGAGTCAAGGACTACCTGTAATGGTATTCTATTTATTGTTTGACTTCTTAATGAGTCTTGCGTTCCTTCTTGAGGGGTGTTTCTATACTTATTTACAGATATCATATTTCTATTTGCTGAAATAATTGAATTAATTTATGGTACTATGGATGTAAATTGGGGTACAACCTTTGCTGTACTGAATTTATTGTTTACTTTTCCTAAAAAATAAAATCTGCAGGGAGAAATAGAATTTTATATTTAAGTTGATCCAAAGGGAGTGGGGAGCAACAGTGAAAAGAAAGACATTAATAGCATAGTTTCATTCATAAACAAACACTATTGAGACTATTCCAGTAAATGTATTGAAAAATTAGTGGAATGACTTGGAAAAAATCTCATTATCTGCTTATAGGATAGACTGGTCTTCTCAGAATCACTATCAGGCATGACAACATTCTTTAAAAAGATAATATTAAAAAATGAAACTTTTAACTCCTTTGAGTTAAAAGCAATGGAGCTAATTTAGAATGTGGATAATATCTACATAAGAGAAACTGTCCAATTTCTGTATTAGTTTGTTTGCCATTAGTAACAGGTTCGATTGGGTGTGAGATGATATCGCCATAATAAATGGGTGGGATGTGAAATAAAAATTGCAGCAAGGAGGTTTTTCATGCTTCCAGGTAAGGAATTGGTTTCTTCAGGAGGAGGAATAATGCATACTGCAGTCACCCTGTGCAATAAATGTGTTCGCTGATACAGCTCTGAATTTAAATTCAGTTCAGTCCATCTATGCAGAATTTAATCTTGAAAGTTTCTGAGATGTTTCTTTGGCATGAAAAGAGAATATTAACCTTGTTTTTATGCCTATTAATCCATTTGATTTTCTTTCTGGCAGTTACTTTGAGACATAGATGTGGTTCAAATAGTTTTTATTTACAGAGTTACTCCGGTTATATATAACAGGAAATATCCTTTTACATCATTTCATTTTCAGTGAAAAATGTTTTATTAGCTTACAAACCAAATAAAAATATTTCCAAATATTTGCTTATCACATTTTTTAAAAAAATCTATGCAAACATTGTTCATGTACCTTGCATACAATGTTCCCTCTAATTTTTTTTCAGTGTGTGCAGAAAAGTATAGTGTTTGAGCGGCACATTTCATGCCTGAGCGCCTGAATTTTTTTCACAGATGTTTCACAGAGCAATTGATTTATAGGATCTGAATTGGAATGGAGAAAAATGGTTTTGTCCGTGCGTGAGTGAGTGAGTGAGTGAGTGTGTGTGTGTGTGTGTGTGTGTGTTTGAGTGAGCGAGGGATCCGGTAAGGGAACTGTGCCTATTTAGAAAAGAAGGTAAATTATTGCAAACATGATCAGTTGAAGATAAGTATGGGGGGACTTCCGGTGACGTCATTGGCTATGGCGGCAGGCTTGGAGATAGCTCTGAAGCCTAGCTGACAACCAGGGGTCTGGCGGCATAGAGAGCAGTCGTTCGCTGGTCTTGGAGGGACTCAGCGAAGAACAGAGGTGCTTCTCTGCAGGCGGGGGGAAGTGCGATCTCCTCGGCAAGACAGAGGCTCAGCACTGATCCCAGACTTCTGGAGAGGGACGCGTGAGCTGTCCCAGCCATGATACAGCACTTTTGTCTGGCATAGGATTTTCGGAGTGAATCTGGACGTCCTAAATTTTTTTGAAGAGTAAGTTGGATTTACTATTTGGTTACTGCATCTCTGGCAATCTTTTTTCCCCCTCTTTGATGGGACTTTTAGCGGCAATTAAGACAAACAGGAGCAAATGAACTAACAATTGAAGACGGATTTACATCATAAAGAGTCGTTGAAGGCGGCCTAGGTTGGTGGAAACAGAGAAGAGGGAAGTTTTTTTACCCAGAGGCATAGCTGATAGTAATCAGCGGACTTGCTCTGCCTGCTACCAAGACTTTTGGAAAACTTTTGTGCTGAGGCTCCACTTGAGACAGTCAATATTATATCCACCGTGTGCATTGTTTTCTCTTTTCTCCTTTTGGAGCTGGCGTTGGACACTTGAAAGGGGAACACTTCGAGCTGAACCTTTCTTCTTTTTTATTCTCTTCTCTTTGAGGTTTGATTTTTTTTTGTGTTGATGTATTTGCCCCCCCTTCTTTCCTTTCTTCCTGATATGAGCCCCCTCCTGTACCTTTTTTAGACCTCTCTATGGGACTATATTTATATATATTTTTCCGTATAGATAGCAGCAAAGTAAGTTGGAACATTGCTTAAACTGGTAGCAGATAGCTTATGAAGCAGTGGGATATTCTTAACTTAATTGATATGAGCTGGGCAAAGGGGGGGGAAAAAAACCTCAGCATTACCTACTCAGCCGTCCCCATCTACAACTCCTCCAATAACACACAGAACTTTAGACAATATGGCTGGGGTAGAGAAGGCACCCACATTGCAAAATATACAGACAACTTTGCTATCGATACAAAATAATATTGCTAGGAATCAAGGGATCACTGAAAAATCCCTGGCCGACATCAAAAATGAAATGGGAGACATGAGGGGTGAACTGAAACAGCTGAATTTACAGCAAAAGGAGATTTGGGCAAAAATGGAGAAACAGGAGGGTCAAATTCAAGAGTTAGGAGTAAAAATGAAGGAAAGTGAAGAGAATATGGTGAGGTGGGAGATGAGGCAGCCACATATTAATAGAAGGTTGGAAGATGAGATTGCTATGTTGGAATTAGAAAAGTCAGCCTTCTTTCTCAGATTTCAAAATATTCCAGAGGAAAGAGGGGAGAAACTGAAGGAAATTATGGTGGAGATGATAGCAGGGATCGCTCAGAAAGATAAATTATTGATACAGAGTGACATCGATGACGTATATAGAGTCTATACTTCTTATACTAGGAGACAGAAACTGCCACGTGAAGTGCACGTGATGTTTACTAAGCGATCCCTGAGGGAAGAAATTTACCAGAAGGCACGTGACCAGAATACCATGTATGCGGGGGAAATGGTCATAGTACTAAAACAGATACCAAGAAGAGTGAGGGAAAGGAGGCAGAAATATCAGGACCTAACAACACAATTGAGGAAACTTCAGGTGATGTATAGGTGGCTTTTCCCAGAAGGGCTATCTTTTCTCTGGCAAGGCCAGAGGTTTCGGATTGAATCATTGCAAGATGCACAAGACTTTATGGAAAGCCAGTTGAAGAAGGGAACTCAGAATAATGAGGGAGAACTGGACAATAAGAGCCAAGGAGAGGAGCGAAAGAATAGTGTCCCGGGAGATGAGAAAGGGGGAAATGAGAAACAAAGCAGAGATGAGAGACCGCAAACGAGGCAAACAACAAAAGCTAAAGCCTTAAACAAATAAACATGGCGGATGAACTCCGCTTAATTTCCTTAAATATAAATGGTTTGAATTCACTAAGAAAGAGAAATAAAATACTGAATGCTCTACGGAAAAAGAATTGTGATTTGACATACTTGCAAGAAGTACATATAGCGAACCACCAGCAAAATGTGTTGTATTACCCCCGGCTGGGTATAATGTATACAAGTTTAGCAGATGAAAAGAAAAGGGGCATTGTGTTGTATGTTAAAGACCATATCGATTCTAAATTGGTGTATACGGATGGGGAGGGTAGAATCTTAATGGTCGAATTGAAATTTGGTCGATATAAAATCTTGCTGGTGGCCATATACGCTCCGAATGACAGCCAAAGTACTTTCTTTAGAAGGTTGCATTTAAAAATTGCAGAGTTAGGCTATGATCATATATGTGTGGTGGGTGATTATAACGCAGTGGCAGATAGGACAATGGATTACAACCCAGGAAACATCCAAAAGGGGGGGGGGAATTAAGAGAAAGGAGGAGAGTTCTCCCCAAAACCTTTGAAGACATGAGGGAGGAATATGAATTAAAGGATGTATGGCGTGAACTCCACCCACAGAAACAACAATTTACTTTCTTTTCACATAGACACCAATCCTGTTCTAGGATCGACATGGCCTGGTTGACACCAGAAATTGGGGACTTGATTAAGGAAGCAGCAATTGAGGTTAATACCTGGGCCGATCACAATCCACTCTTATTGGTGTGGAAAGGAGTAAGGCAGGGGAGGAAGAGAAGGTGGATGATGAATACAGAGATAGTGAAAGAACAAGAATTTCAGCAAATGTTTAAAAAGGAAATGAGGTTTTTTTTTTAAGAAAATAGGAAAGGAGTAACCCCACAAATACTTTGGGATACGGCCAAGGCTTATATGAGAGGCCTGGCTATTAAACATACAATAGGTACACACAGGAAAAAATTAGAAGAGAGGGCAAAATGGGTAACTAAACTGGAGGTGGTAGAAAAAGCCTTGCAACAGAACCCACTAGATGATAGGAAAAAAGAAGAAATGGCTAGAATTAAGCACGGGATCTCTCTTTTAGACCAGGAGGATGTCACTCGAAAACTTAGGGGGATTAAGCAAAACTTTTTTGAGCATGCTAACAAACCGGGTCGTTGGCTCTCTTATAGACTTCGAAAAGAAAGAGAGAGCAGATGTATAGCTCAACTGCAGAATAGTAAAGGGGAATTAGTAGAAACCAAGGGGGAGAAACAGGAAATTATCCAAGGTTTTTTTCAGCAACTATATAGTAGGGAAGAAGTTTCTGAGGACCAAATTAAGGAATTTTTAGACAATGCAAATCTACCCAAGATCTCAAATGAAGCAAAAGGGGTACTGAACCAAAAGATAACAATAGATGAATTAGAAAAGGCAGTCAAAAAAATGGAAAACAACAAAACTCCTGGCATGGATGGTTTGCCAGTTGAAATCTATAAATCTTTTTTGGAAATTTTAGGACAAGAGATGATAGTAATATTTAATGCTGTCTTGACGGATTCTATCACACCGAAATCATGGGCCGAGGCTTATATAACCCTTTTGCCTAAAGCTGGAGCTGACCGCACCCAAATTAAAAACTATAGGCCCATTTCACTTTTGAATGTGGATTATAAAATCTTTGCAGCTATATTGGCAGATAGACTTAAACTTTTCCTTAACAAATTTATACACCCTGATCAGAACGGCTTCCTGCCGTCAAGGCATTTGAAAGATAATGTTAGAATTATTTTGGATGCCTTAGAATATTATGAAGCTCGGCCGGATAAACAAGTGGCCTTTATGTTTCTTGACACACAAAAGGCTTTTGATCGGGTAAATTGGAACTTTATGTTGTCACAATTAGAAAATATGAAGTTTGGAGAAAGCTTCTTAAATGCAATTCGGGCAATTTATGTACGACAAACCGCGAGAATATTGGTAAACGGAGAAGAGGCGGGTGATATTGAGATTGGTAAAGGCACAAGACAAGGATGCCCGCTATCCCCCCTACTGTTCATCCTCACATTAGAACACCTTCTTAGAATAGTGAGAAGTGACACACAAATTAAAGGGTTACGAGCTAAAGCTCAGGAATTTAAGGTCCAGGCTTTCGCCGATGACCTTGTTTTTATCCTGGAGGATCCTATGGCTTCTGGGATATAACTTTTACGTAAAATAGAGGAGTACGGTAGGATAGCGGGGCTACGTATAAACAAAGAGAAGACAAAACTGTTAATTAAGAATATGACTCTGAACCAGAAAAGGGAAGTACAAAGCCTGTTAGGGATCAACATGGCCCACAAAGTACAATATTTGGGAATTTGGCTCACGGAGAGATGTTCCTCTATCAAGGTAGATAACTATATGAAATTGCTACAACAGGTATCTAAAGATATGACTAATTGGAGTAGCAAACAACTGTCTCTGATGGGCAGGATTGCGACAGTCAAGACATATGTATTACCAAAATTTTTGTTTCTGTTTCAAACGGCACCAACTAAATTGGACAAAAAATTTTTAAAATCTTTGGAGACAATAGTGACACAGTTTATATGGCAAGGCAAGAAAGCACGAATCAAAGCCCAAAAACGTAGAGAACTGGGAGGCTTCGGAGTACCCAACTGGGAAGCATACTATAACGCACAATCATGACATGGGTGAAAGATTGGGTGATGTTGAATAGAAGGCGCCTATTGGCTATAGAGGGACATGACCTCCCCCAGGGATGGCATGCCTCCCTCTGGCAAGAAAGAGACACCCCCCATAGGTACTTCATGGGACATTATATTCGGAAGATTTTGATGGAGGTCTGGGAAAAGATGAGGAAAAAATACTATCTTAGGGTTCCTTGCTGGTTGGCACCATTAGAGGCCTTAACGCATCCGAGTGTATTTAATTGGACAAGAAACATAACATATAAAGACATCATGACAGAAGATGGCAACATGAAAACAAAGATGGAATTAGAGCAACAGGGCAGGAATTTGGAATGGTGGGAATATTTACAGATTAGAAACAGGTTTAAAAGTGATAAGGCACATTTTGAGATCTACCCAAAACCTCAGGGGCTAGATAAGATCCTGTTTGGTGGAGACAAGAAAATGTTATCGAAGATTTACCAATTTTTGACCTGCCAAGATGCTAATGAAGAGATGGACAAAAGCCTTCTAATAGCATGGGAGAGAAACCTTGGCTATGAAATTGAAATGGGCAAATGGTGGGATCTATGGAGTAAGACCATTAAACTTACAACATCTACAGCATTCAAAGAAAACATATACAAGATGGTTTATAGGTGGCACTTCCCCCCAACGAGGTTAGCCAATATGTTCCCTGGGTTATCTCCATTGTGTTGGAAATGTGGAAGAAAGGATGGCACATTCTACCATATTTGGTGGTCCTGTACTGAGGCCACGAAATATTGGAAAAGGATTAAAAAATGGTTAAAAGAGGTTACCGGGGCAAACATGGAATGGAGACCCGAGAACCTTCTACTAAGCATTAAACCAGAAAACAAAAGCAGTTCAATATGGCATTTGAGCCTACATATAATTGTGGCCGCAAGAATAACTTATGCACAATTTTGGAAATCCACTACCATACCGTCGGAAGATGCTATAATTAAAAAGATCTATGAATGTGCAGAAATGGACAGAATGACGGGTTGGCTGAGGGACAAAGGAGAAACGGAACATTATCTTAGCTGGAACCTATGGTATATGTGGGCGACAAGGAGAACAGCAGGGACTTAAAATGGGGAAAGTTAACATGGGTATTGTAATAGATCCCTGAACTTTGCAATGAGAAGATGTGGCTTAGAGACCTAACAATGAGGAAGGAAAGAAAAAGTTGGGCTGTGAATGACTGTCACTGCGGGGTGGTGGTGGTTGTATGTTTAAAACGGTATTTGTATCTGTATGTTTTACGCTTAAAAAAAAAAGTATAACTAATGAATGCCGATACAAAAGGCTGTATATTTACTTTATATTGTTATGTATGATTTGTCTTTCTTATGTTGTATTTTTCTTTCTGTTTTTTAAAGGTAATAATGTTTAATAAAAACTATATTTAAAAAAAAAGAAAGAAGATAAGTATGGGGACATGTTGGGCGGTAGAGAGAAAGCAGGGGTGGGTTTCAAAAATTGTTCAAACCTACTCTGTGGGTGTGGCCTCCTTTGTGGAAGTGGCTTGCTGCCCATGTGACCGGATGGGAATGGCTTGCCACCCATGTGACCAGATGGGAGTGGCCAAGACGATGTTATTACTAGATATTACTAATTACTAGATATTATTAATATTACTAGATCATTATTAATGCATAGATAACTGTGGGACATTACACACCCACCCACACCCACACCCACAAACTATGACAGTGCTAGGAAAACACCAAAAAAATAAGAACACCCCCCCCCCCCCCGAAAAAAAAGACTGCCAATGAAACCAGATATTTTTTCCTAAGCCTAAGGACAGGAAAGACAAAGTCACTGGAATAAAAACCATCAAGGCAATGTGGAAAATTATAAAGGACAGGCGCTCACAGAACCATCAACCACCTCAGAATTACCTAAACAAGGAGGGTGAAACACACTGCCTTGCAACAAACCTGGCCTGCCCATAGAAAAGCAGCCACTTTGAGACACATAAACCTGGTCTGAACACTTAAAAGCAACATATTGCATCACAAATAAAACATTTGCAAAAAGGAATAACATTTCTTGTAATAAACATTCTATAAACAATAAATAAATAAAAATTCCCTAAAATAATTAAAAACTACCACGTTCAGAGAACACCAAAGGACCCCACAGTCCTCTCCCTCCTTATCTTTTTCTTTTTTGTCCTAACTTTCTCTTCCTTCCCCCACAACCCCACTCCGTTCTAGCACTGATGACGTTACCAAACTAGGAGTGCTGGAGAGGAGCTCTCACAGGACGAAGAGCTTCCCGCTACAGGCACAATCTATCTGCAGCTGTAAATGACTGCAAGCAGCAGCTTCAGGCACCTGCTCACAGTTGACAGTTGCATTTGGGAGCGGAGGTGGCGGCAGCAGAAGCGGGCACAGATGGGATGTCCCCGCTTGCTGAGTAGAATGAGGCGGCGGGGATGCGTTGTTTCAGGGCGCCCCAACCGCCGGCTCCTCTGAGTGCAGCCCATTCCTCCTCCCAAGAAAACTGTTTTCTTTTTAAAAACACATCTGCAAACGATCTTTTTTTTTTTAATAAATGTTTTTTAATTTTAATTTGAAACAGGTACAGCATCTTTCTTTACATTTGTAGAAAATGTGTCAATCAATTACAGATAAACTTTGGTACATCTCCTCCACAGTCAACCAACATAACTCATATTAACTCAAGCATTATTATATATCCATTTTCATTTGACTGTAATTATTATTTAAAGATATTAATAAAAGTAATAATCTTGAACAATACCTGCCCACACCGGTGGGAAAAGAAAAAATCAAAAAGAAAAGGCAAAAAAAATAAAATAAAATAAAATAAAAATAATACAAAAAAAAGACAAAAACGACAAAGGACAAGGCAGGAAAACAAAACAAAACACAGGTATCTATTATAAAAAAGAAGAAGTATATCAACTGGTTACAACATGCTTTGGTGCTTCTCTTCTATTAACTCATATTAATTCAAATATCTTAACTCAAATATTTACCATATCAACATCATTATACCTCCAGTTTTAATTACCTATAGTTATTTAAACATCCTTCATCCTTAGCTATGCCAAAGAATTAATCCATAACACATGCTGACATTTCATTTACTTACTTGTAAAATCCTCTATTATCATCAAGTCCTCATGTCCTATTTTAGCTGAACATCCATAATATTTAATTATATCATATATCATAACATTTTCCCAGTATTGATTAACATTTGATTGTATGTATTTTATTTAGTTTTTTTAATAGTGATAATTATTGTAATTAATACTCTTTATGTATAATCCAAAAATGTTTTCTCATATCCAATTGTTATTTATCATATCAACTCCACATTATATACATTACTATCAATATCAATTATTATTCAGCTATATCTGTTACAAAAAAGAGCAATTAGGTTTAGCTAGTTTTCAATTGTATTCTTCAGTCTATCAGCCAATTCCAAATTATATACATTACTATCCATATCAGTCATTATTCAGCTATATCTATTACAAATTAAAGTAATCAGATTTAGCTAATTTTAAATTGCGTTCTTCCATCTGTCAGCCTGTGTCCCTCCAATAGCAAAATCTTCTCAAACCAATTGCCACGCATTGGATAAATTTACCAAATGTTTTTATAAGCAAGTCCAAACAAAGATATCTTCGCACCTTTTGGCTCTGAATGTCGGTGATGAAATAATAATGTTGTCCCGGGCTTGTAAAACTTTTCAAATTGACTTTAATTCTCAGGGGTGGAGCTTTCATTTCTCCTACACTCTGTCTCTTTAAATGAATCTTCTTTATAGCTCCCCCCCTCCTTTCTTCCTCTGGGATAGACCAGACGCCATTTCTCACATTTTCCATTTGTATTTCAGGAACATTCAAACATTCAACAATCTCAGTTTTTCCTTCATATTTTAAAATCAGATGATCCAATTTTCTTTCCAATCTCTGAAAAGAGTCAAAAAGCTCTTGACATGCGGAAAAAAGAATCTGGAGTGAAATCTTAGATGTATTTTCATACGCCATGATGTGTCGCAGTTAAAAATTACAAGTAAAGACACGCTGGAAACTGTGCAATCTTATCTGATCGTAAACACAGCCAAGTAATAAAAATGTCAGATCGTGAAGGGCTAATTAGTAGAAAGTAAACTTTACGATCCACTTAGAGAGAATCAGAGGGGGGGATGTCAAAGAGTTCCTTGAAGCGTTTAAGAAATAAAGTAGCCACCAGCCATAAATCCATTAAAAAAAAGACCAATTCGCCGCTAGATTCTTCTATTCTTTGGTTTCAATTAGCTTGAGCTTTTAGTGCAGACAGTCTCTCTTGAATAATAAAATCAGCTTACCAGATGACATCACTTCTGCCATTCTTAGGGGCAACCTGCAGTTTCATTTAGCACGCAGCTAATCCAGAAAGGAATTGGCAAGAGGGGTTAATACCCCCCCCCAGAGACTTTGCGAACGTCTCTGAGGTCACTGGGTCTCCCCTCACCTTTCACTGTCGTCTCCGGGACAGCTAGGGTTCAAAAACCCGTCCAAAAATCCTTCAGTATAGAGGAATTTCAGGAATAGCCTGAAACTCCATCTTCTCACTGCTAACTGCTCACTGCCTTCTCTCCTTCTGCAAACGATCTTGAAAACCTGCGAGATTGCTTTGGGAGGGGGAAGACAGGCAGCATTCCCCCACCCCATCTCTGGTTGCCTACAGCCTTGGAAGGTTCGCAACTTGCACAGTAAAGGCAATTCAGAACTTCTCTTGCTCGTGAGATTTTCTTTACTGTGCAAAGGCTTACTTTAAGGCTGCAGGCTCCCAGGGTGGGGGGCAGGGGGAAATGCTGCCCATCTGTCCCCTTCCAAAGCAACCTTGCAGGTTTTCAAGATCATCCGGAGAGGCGTTTTTTTAAAAGAAAAACCCTGCAGGCACCCAGCAACAGGGGCCAGGAGTTGTACCGGTGTTCCGGAAGTTAATTACTTCCGGGTTCACCGACGATCCGTTTCGTGCGAACTGGTGCGAACCGGGAGGAACCCACCCCTGAGAGAAAGTGATAAAAGAGTGAGGGAGAGAAAGAAAAAAGAGGGAAGAGAGACAGAAAGAGACAGAGAAGGAGAGAGAAAGTGACAGGAGAGTGGGAAAGAAGGAGAAAGAGAAGAGAGACAGAGAGAAAGCAAATCTGAGCAGCTGCTGCTGGGAGCCTGTCCCTGGACCTAGAACTGATTGTTGTCTCCAGGCTGGCTCTCCTCTCCTATTATCGTGGAAAGCGTCTCACAAAAACCACCATGTGCGCAGCCACGCAGCCGCACAGCTTAGAGGGAACATTGCTTGTGTATTTAAAATATCAGTTTTTATTAATGCATTAATTACCAAAATGGGTTTGGGATCAATTCCAGTTACAATTACAGGTATCTTCTTATTTCTAAGTAACTATTAGGGTAGTGGAGTATGGCATAAGTGATATTTGGAACTACAGGTAGTCCTTGACTTACAACAGTTCATTTACTGACTGTTCAAAGCTACTGTGGCATCGAAAAAAGCGACTTATGATCATTTTTCACAGTTACAACCTTTGTAGCATCCCTATGATCACATGGTCAAAATTCAGATACTTGACAACAGATACTTATGACCATTGCTGTATCCCAAGGTCCTGGGATCCTCTTTCACAACCTTCTGACAAGCAAAGTCTATGAGGAAGCCAGATTGTCTTAACAACTAGGTTACTAACCTATCAATTGCAATGATTCATTTAACAGCTGTGGCAAGAAAGGTCATAAAATGGGGCAAAACTCAACAAATGTCTCAATAGCAGAAATTTTGGGCTCAATTGTGGTTGTAACTTTTTTGTATTTTAATAAATAAGCCTTATTTAAAATGGTGAAGATTTTTTTTAAAAAAAAACTTGCATATAATAAAAGAACTTTATTAAGCTGATCACATATGTGTGTGTGTGTGGAGAAGAGTATGTGCTGTGGCAAATTATATTGATTATCATCAGCTGAACGGGTATGTTTTAAAGAACAAGCTTTAGGTGTATGATGAGATCAGCATTTAATGAAAACCTACGGAAATGATTGATTATTTATTTTGGAAAGAAGTTGACTTGGCAAGGGACTGATTGTAATGGATATAATATTATTAGTCTTCTGTGTCCCATATTCTGCCTCACAAGAACGGGAATATTTGATTAAGTTAAAGGGTAGTAAATTTAAAATGCAGTAAAACAAAATACTACTTTCATACTGCAAAGTTCCTGTATTTTATGCTATGGGAGGTTGCTGAGGTTTGATAGTAGAACTGCAATTTTAAGGCCCTGTGGAAAAGAAGCTAAGAATAGCAATAATAACAATGCAATAATTGAACTCATCCTGCCCCTTCCCTATATAATCAGAGAGTTTCATGTCATAACCCAGTGTGCCATGAGAAGTAATGTCAGTGACCCAACAACTTTTTGTTATTGTTGTTTTCTGTTAGAGGAAGCATCTCAATCTTAAAATCTTTTTTTCATGACACCTTTCAATGTTACAATTCAGCGTTCCTCAACCTTGGCATTTTAAAGATGTGTGGACTTCAATTTCCAGAATTCCCTAGTAAACATGTTGGTGAGGAATTCTAGGAGTTGGAAGTCCACATATCTTAAAGTTCTCAAAGTTGAGAAACAGTGTTGTAAATGCATCGATGCCTTCCTAGTAGGATCACTTCACAACATAATTAGAGAAAAGTTCCAGCTCTCCTTGTATCATCAACTTGAAAGTTTTTCCATTTCCCTTATTACAAAAGGGAATTCTTCAGATGCTTGAAAACCAGGATGACAGCATACCTGCATATAAGACTGGCATTTGTTGCATATATGTCGGTACATCAATTGTTCTTGAATCCTGTGACTGAGGAGGATGCATTTTGTGCAATAAATAGACATTGTACCTCCAACAAATGTTGGTTTTGCTAGCAAAACAGAATATTTCAACCTTAAAACTCTAGTCTTAATGCAGTAAGGAAGCATTTGGGGAGTGTCCTGTGTAAGAAATTGCATACTTACTAACAACCCTGGTTTATTTAAACAATTAGTTTGAGATAACTATTTAGATAACAAGACAACAGTTTCCTACATTCCTTTCCTTTTTTAAGATTAGTAATTACTAGACAACCTTTGAAAAAAGGTAGTACAGATAGATGTGATCAGAAGGAACATTAAATTTTAGGCTGACAATATTTTTTACTCCAATGCTGGGTGGTCCTGTGATCAGCTAAGAGGAGTATATAGCATAAATAGAAAAATACAGGTGAAACTCAAAAAATTAGAATATTGTGCAAAAGTTCATTTATTTCAGTAATGCAACTTAAAAGGTGAAACTAATATATGAGATAGACTCATTACATGCAAAGCAAGATAGTTCAAGCCATGATTTGTCAGAATTTTGATGATTATGGTATACAGCTCATGAAAACCCCAAATCCACAATCTCAGAAAATTAGAATATTACATGCAATCAATAAAACAAGGATTGTACATAGAATAATATCGGACCTCTGAAAAGTATAAGCATGCATATGTACTCAGTACTTGGTTTGGGCCTCTTTTGCAGCAATTACTGCCTCAATGTGGTGTGGCATGGAAGCTATCAGCCTGTGGCACTGCTGAGGTGTTATAGAAGACCAGGATGCTTCAATAGCGGCCTTCAGCTCTTCTGCATTGTTTGGTCTCATATCTCATTTTTCTCTTGGCAATGCCCCATAGATTCTCTATGGGGTTCAGGTCAGGCGAGTTTGCTGGCCAATCAAGCACAGTAATCCCACTGTCATTGAACCAGATTTTGGTGCTTTTGGCAGTATGGGCAGGTGCCAAGTCCTGCTGGAAAATGAAGTCAGCATCCCCATAAAGCTCGTCTGGGAAGGAAGCATGAAGTGCTCCAAAATCTCCTGGTAGATGGCTGCATTGACCCTGGACTTAATGAAGCTCAGTGGATCAACACCAGCAGATGACATGGTTCCCCAAATCAACACAGACTGTGGAAACTTTATACTGGACTTCAAGCATCTTGCAGTGTGTGCTTCCCCATTCTTCCTCCATACTCTGGGTCCTTGGTTTCCAAATGAGATGCAAAAGTTGCTCTCATCAGAAAAGAGGACTTTGGACCACTGAGCAGCAGACCAGATCTTTTTTTCTTTAGCCTCGGTAAGATGCTTCTGACAATGTTTGTTGTTCAGGAGCGGCTTGACAAGAGGAATACGACATTTGAAGCCCATGTCCAGGATCCGTCTGTGTGGTGGCTCTTGATGCACTGACTCCAGCCTCAGTCCACTCCCTGTGAAAGTCCCCAACACTTTTGAATAGCCTTTTCCTGACAATCTTCTCCAGGCTATGGTCATCTCTGCTGCTTGTGCACCTTTTTCTTCCACACTTTTCCCTTCCACATAACTTTCTATTAATGTGCTTTGATACAGCACTTTGGGAACATCCAACTTCTTTTGCAATTACCTTTTGAGGCTTTCCCTCCTTATGGAGAGTGTCAATGATGGTTTTCTGCACAACTGTCAGGTCAGCAGTCTTTCCCATGATTGTGATTCCTACTGAACCAGACTAAGAGACCATTTAAAGGCTTAGGAACCCTTTGCAGGTGTTATGGCTTAATTAGCTGATTAGAGTGGGACACTTTGAGCCTAGAATATTGCACCTTTTCACAATATTCTAATTTTCTGAGATTGTGGATTTGGGGTTTTCATGAACTGTAAGCCATAATCACCACAATTATGACAAATCACGGCTTGAACTATCTTGCTTTGCATGTAATGAGTCTATCTCATATATTAACTTTACCTTTTAAGTTGCATTACTGAAATAAATGAACTTTTGCACAATATTCTAATTTTTCGAGTTTCATCTGTAATTGTAGTGGGAATGAACTTCAGTAATAAGTCAATATTTACTTACCTAAACAGATAAACAGAATAACCACAGGTGGGCAAAAAAGTAGTTGGAGCAGGAGTGACTTCCCACTTCCTACAGCAGACAATGCAAAGTATTATTGGTTTCGTATAACCGATAAATCAAGCAACATGTTTTGTAGTTTTAATAACTGCTTGCATGGAAAATATCTGATAGGAATTGAAATTTGTAGCCTGAACCCAGGCTTCGCCTGTGTGGGTAGTGAAGTAGCTTTTGTTATTTAATTCTTGCACAGAGAGGAGAGCCATTGTCTGAACAGTTTTTGCATCAATTTAACTAGAAATTGTGTAAATTCCTGCCTTCCCCCTTCCCATGAGAATGGACTTGACAACAGTGGCTATCTTTTGATTGGACTTGGGCACTTGCTTCTTGGAAATAGCAACTCCTTTTGCATTCAGATCCTATACATGTAAATGAGACTAATGAGTACCCTCTAATCCTCACTCCACCTTGCATTCAGCATGCCAAATTAGCAAACTTTTCTATATTATTCTACCTTTAGTACTTGGGCCTGCTGTTTAGCTTGGTAATGTATGCATAATATAATATGGCAATTTGTTGTTATCATCATGAAATATAGTTTATAATAACAAATAATGCTTGCTAAAGCAATTTAACATCCACTTTTAGAATGAAAAAAACAAAAGACCCTGAAACTTTGAAAAAGCAAAGGAAAAATTATTCTTTGTGGAGAAACAAGAAAAATATAAATTGCCCCTTTCAGTTCTATTCAAAGCTAATTAAGGGTTGTGCATCCAATTCTTGTCATGAAATACTCTTACTTGGATTTTTAAACAATCTGAATCCATGCGACTGTGTCACATAGTACCACACTGTCCAATTTATTATTCTTGGCTTTAGATGGTTTTTTATCGAAATGATTACCTCATCCAAGTTAGAATATGTGACAAAAACAAGCAGTATTATGAGTGCCATCAAGCAATTATCCAGTTTTTATTTTTGCAGAAAATTAAACCCCTTAAACACATGCCATCAGTCATTGTGCTGTCTTTCTTCCACTCAAGACTGACTTAGTTCTCATATCATACTAAGACAGAACTTAGTATACAATGTCCAGAACGTCAGTTCTGATCCAAAAAAACACTGTACACATTTTGTTAAATCTAGCTTTGATGAAAAAAGAATTCCTTAAATATGGTATACAATCCAGCCATACAAATGTACTGAAATACTCTTGAATTCTTTAGTGTATTTCCTAATGTTAATAAGATGTGAGTAATTCCGACTGAACTCAGTACAACAGCAGTACATCAGACTGTGTTGTTAAACTTTTGCTATGTCATTTCCTTATATGATGAAATGAAAGTGGTCCTACTGGGGAAGGAAAGCGAGCTATTCTATTTATAAGAGTATCCCTGCAAATGGCAACTCCTTGCCAATCTTGGCTGACCTTAGAAGCTAAACAGGGTCAGCCCTAGTTAAAATTTAATGGTATACAAGCTGGGAATATTCCTGAGCTGTAATTGGTCTGTGAAGAGAAAATAATAAGAAAAAGCAATGACAAACCATTTTCATAACATTGCCAGAAAAGTAAAAGATGTGATAACCAGGCATCACTAGGCCCCTCAAATACTGGCATCAGTACAGACATCAGTAGGCCCCTCAAATATTGGAATACTGTGACCATGTCACTACTAGTCCTTTTTCTTAGTGTAGAGAAAAGAAGGATTTGGGGTGACATGATAGCAGTATTTCAGTATTTGTGGTGCTGCCCCAAAGAAGCAGGGGTCAACTTATTTTCCAAAGCACCAGAGAACAAGAAACAATGGAAACTAATCAAGGAGAGAATCAACCTGGAATTAAGGAGAAACTTCCCAACAGTGAGAATAATTAACCAGTGGAACAGCTTAAATTCAGAAGTTGTGGGTGCTTCATCACTGGAGGTTATTAAAGAAGAGACTGGGCAGTCACTTGTCTAAAATGGTATAGGGTTTCCGGCTTGAGCAAGGGGTTGGACTAGAAGGCCTCCAAGGTACCTTCCAGCTCTACTGAATTGAATTATTGTAGTTTTATTTACATGAGGAAGATTTTCTTATATTGGATTAATATTTGGAATTTTCTAACGTATTTCCTTAGTTTATTATGCATATCACACATATCTTTAAAAAGGTCATGAACTGGCTGATATTCCCTTCTCATTGTTTATGCAACTACTACAGATGAACTAAAGGCAAATGTTGATGAAGTTAGCAAATGAAGCCAACAGAGAATGAACGAACAATAAACAAAAAAAATCAGATGGTATTCCCACCTTCACGTGACATAGCTTATTGTGGCATAAATCCTAGGTGTGAACTTGCTGATTAGTTTAAGATTTAACATTCTTTACACTCTTTCATAATCAGAATTCTGTTATTGTGTAAATTAGAAGTATAATTGATCAATAAATAGTTAACTAGCTTCCTGGTTTGGGGGTACCATTAGAAATGTACTTAGGAAGCCTTATCAGGTATTTTTAATCCAATCCTAAATGTTGTGTATTGAAGAAAGTCCTCGCTGTTACGAATGACAGCTCAGAAGCAGCCAGGCGCGTCTTAGCCAATCAGACGCGCCTGTCAGTTGCCGAGCTGTCATCCGCGCGAGCTGTAACACGAGCCAGGTGCTTGCAGTATAAAAGGCAAGCCGTTTCAACAGTTAACTGTCTTGTTAGAGCAACAACCTTGCTGATTGCTATATTGTTTCAGCTGTTCCTGCAGCCGCCCAGCCGGCTTTCAATTATTACATTGTTGCGAGTTTTGTTACACTCCTTCAGCTACTGAATAAAAGGTTACAGTGTTTTAAAGGACCTGCTTGGTTTTCTTTCAGTTATAATACTGGCGACGAAGACTGGGGACCTGTAACCTGAAGAAAATCAACTGCAATTTTCTTCTCTCAGTTGTTTAGAGTTCTCCTCACCGTCATGGCTGGTATGCCTACTTTTGCACCTTTTGGAGTCGGAGGTGAGACTTGGGAAGCATTCCTGGAAAGGTTTGAGTGCTTTCTGATCGCAAATAACTGCCAGGGTTATTCTCAAGCGCGAAAGTGCGGATTTTTTCTTACAGCTTGCGGTCCGGAAATGTTTGCCACCGCAAGGTCTTTTGCCGCCCCAAGAGCAGTTTATGACCTCTCCTGGCAAGAGCTCACAGATGGGCTTCAGGCTTACTATGCCCCTACCCCCTCCCAAATAGCAAGACGTTTTGCTTACCGCAGGCGCGTCCAAAAGCCTGCAGAGAATGTCAACCAGTTTTTGCAAGCTTTAAGAGTTGCTGCAGCACAGTGCGATTTTCCTGACTTAGAGGCTAACCTTGCAGAACAATTTGTCTGTGGATTAAAAGACATTTTCCTCAGACGCCGGCTTTTGGGCAAGCCTAAAGTCACGTTAGTTTATGCCATAGATGAGGCTCGCGCTGCGGAGTTGGCAGATTCGTCATCCAGCGAGATAGAACGTTACCTCGCGCAGATGACAGTTGCTGGCAGTTTACCAACGGGTCAAGCCTCAACTGCCTTGGTTACTCCTCCACTACAACAGCCAACGTACATCACCAATTTAATTGATGAGCTTGCCCCTCTTCCAGACTATTTACTTAATTTACAGGTGGACAGGATTGGGGCACAGCCCCGCAGACAGCAACCGTGTCAGCAGCAGGCTATCAGCCGTCCACTTTCTAATTCAAATGCCTGTTTTAGCTGCGGTGGTCCACATGCCAGGGCTTCCTGCCCCTTTAAGGCTGCAGACTGCCGCCGTTGCGGAAAAAAAGGACATTTGGCCAAAGTTTGTAGAGCTGCTCAGCCTGCTACAGCTGCATTGTCTGCTCCTCCACCTCCTTATGGGACAGCTGCTTCAAACAGAAGTCCTCAGCCCCGCGCGTCTGCTCAACGACAGGATAATTGCTTCAACGTCAAGCAAGCTGGCCTGCCGCTTCCTGATGTCTCCATCAATTCTTCCTCAGAGGGTACGAACAAGATAATTGTCACTCCATTGATCGAAGGTCAACCTTGCAACATGGAAGTAGACTCTGGAGCTTCCAAATCCTTGTTATCTTGGGACAAATTTTCTCTTTTGTGCCCCCATGTTAAACGCTGTCACCTTTCTCCTCCTGACTCTATCTTAAAGGACTATCAGGGGTCTAGCATTTCTATTGTTGGTTCCTATAATGTCAGAGTTTCTTATGGGCAGCATTGTACAATTTTGCCTGTTTTAATTGTGCTTAAGCCCTTGCCATCCATTCTAGGTTTGGATTGGTTCAGCCCACTGGGTCTCTCAATACATGGAATTCATTCCATGACAGACACTTCTGCTGATGTGGCATTAGTTTTGTCAGATTACGCTGACATTTTTGATGGCCAGCTGGGCCGGTACAAGGGTAACCCTATCTCTCTCAACTTGGATCCCCAGGTTGCTCCCATCAGACTGAAGGCCCGCAGGATGCCTTTTGCTTTAAGGCCCAAGGTTGAAGCCGAGCTCGACAAGCTCGTGGCACAGGGCATACTGGAGCCAGTCGACCATTCACCGTGGGAGACCCCAATTGTCATTCCAGTGAAGCCCGACGGCTCCATTAGGGTCTGTGCCGACTACAAATCCACCATCAACCTCGCCTTGCAAGCAAACCCTTATCCAGTCCCTGTTGTACAACATCTGCTCCATTCCCTGGGGCAGGGTTGTATTTTTGCCAAACTGGATATGGCGCAAGCCTACCAGCAGCTTCCTGTGGATGACGATGCGGCGGCTGACCAAACCATCGTCACCCACCGGGGGGCTTTCCGTTGTCGCCGCCTACAATTTGGCGTATCCGTTGCCCCGGGGATTTTCCAGAGTCTCATGGAGCGGTTGCTCCATGGGCTTCCAGGAGTGGTACCATATTTTGATGACGTCCTGATCGCTGCAAACAGCCGATCAGACCTCATCAAAGTTCTAAGGAAAGTCCTCGACCGTTTCAGGGGCGCGGGACTTAAATTGAAACGCAGCAAGTGTTTCTTTGCTGTTCCCCAAGTGGAATTTCTGGGCTTCACAATTGACGCCCAGGGAATTCACCCTACCCCTTCAAAATTGGCAGCTATCAGGGACGCACCTGCTCCAACTTCCAAGGCGCAGCTACAATCGTTCCTGGGGCTTTTAAATTTTTATGCACCTTTCATTCCACACAAGGCATCACTGGCCGAGCCCCTGCATCGGTTGCTGGACCGATCAGCGCCTTGGCAATGGGGCAGCCGCGAAGCACAAGCGTTCGCAGCTGTCAAATCCCTGCTGACGTCAGATGCAGTCTTAGTCCAATACAGTGACAAGATGCCTCTGACTCTAGCATGTGATGCCTCACCCGTGGGTTTGGGAGCCGTTCTGAGCCATGTCCTGCCCAATGGTTCAGAAGCTCCCATAGCTTTTTACTCCCGGACACTGTCATCAGCAGAAAGGAATTACAGCCAAATTGACAAGGAGGCTCTAGCTGCAGTGTCAGGAATTAAAAAATTCCACGATTACTTATACGGGCGGCATTTCACCTTGTTTACAGACCATAAGCCACTCCTTGGGCTTTTGGCAGGTGATAAGCCAACCCCTCCTATTCTATCCCCAAGAATGACACGATGGACGGAATTCTTAGCGGCGTACTCCTACGCCTTACGATACCGTCCGGGCAAGCAGATAGGGCATGCAGATGCCCTGAGTCGCTGCCCACTTCCATTGAAGGAAGTTAAACCAGTTCCTTGCCTTTCAGTTTTGGCAATTGCAGAGCTAGAATTGCCTTTGTCTGCTACAGACATAGCAGCCCACTCTCGGTCTGACCCTACTTTGGCAAAACTTCTTAATTGGGTCCTGAGAGGTTGGCCTTCTGGTACATTACCACCTCAATTCAAACATTTTAAAAACAGACAAGCAGAGCTTTCAATTCATTCCGGCTGCCTGTTGTGGGGCGACCGTGTGGTCATCCCAACGGTCCTGCAACAACAGATTTTGCAACGCCTTCATGAAAGTCATCCTGGGGTCAGTAGAATGAAAGCTCTTGCTCGCAGTTTTGTTTGGTGGCCAGGGTTAGATGCCGACATTGAAGCCTGGGTTGCCAAATGTGAGACATGCCAACAGTCCCGGCCTTCTCCTCCTTCCTCTCCCTCCCGGGAATGGGAGATGCCTCGAGGGCCTTGGTCTAGGTTACATATTGATTTCGCTGGTCCATTCCATGGGCAGGTTTTCCTTATAGTTGTGGATGCGTACTCTCGATGGGTGGAAGTATTGCTAATGCACTCCACCACATCTGACAGCACGGTGCGAGCTTTGCGACGGTTGTTCGCAACCCATGGGTTGCCAGACACAGTGGTGTCTGACAACGGCCCGCAATTTACAGCCACAACTTTTCAAACTTTCCTGGCTGAACTAGGGATACGACATGCGCTGGTTGCCCCTTACCACCCGGCAAGCAATGGCCGAGCGGAAAGGGCGGTTAGATCGGCCAAGGAGGCTTTGGGCCGGCTAAACCGTGGTGACTGGCAGGCTAGGGTGGATGCTTACTTATTGGCACAGCATTCCACACCTTGCCCTCTGACACAGAAGAGCCCCGCGGAGATGTTGATGGGCAGGCGCCTGCGGACCACCCTGGATAGATTGCATCCCGTCTATTCAGGAATTCAGTCTGGCAACCTGGGGCCTCCAACCCCATCCCGTTCTTTCCAACTGGGGGATCTAGTTTGGGCTAGAAATTATGGAGGGGACTTGAGATGGGTTCCAGCAGTTATATCACAAATAACAGGACCCGTTTCCTATAGGGTTGACTTATCCGATGGATCCTCATGGCGAAGACACCTGGATCAATTGAGGAAACGGAAGACAGCAGCCGTAGCTTCTCAAGCGGATGTTCAAGGGTTTCAACTGCAAGTTCAACAAAATCTAGCCAGTGTAAATGCTCCTCCCATTCCAAGGGTTCCAGATCCTTATATACATAGCCCAAACCCCTCAGAGGCAGACTACCAGCCTAATGCCCCTCCAGCATCATCTGCCACCATGTCTCATCCACACACTTCACCTTTTAGTTGTGCAATTCCTCCACAATTACCACAAGGACATCGTTGCCAGGATCCGCCTGCAATAGAATTAAGGCGGTCTGAGCGAATCCGTCGTTCCCCTGCTTATTTAAAAGACTACGCGTGCTTGCGCACAGCTGGGGGGGAAGAAGTGTTGTGTATTGAAGAAAGTCCTCGCTGTTACGAATGACAGCTCAGAAGCAGCCAGGCGCGTCTTAGCCAATCAGACGCGCCTGTCAGTTGCCGAGCTGTCATCCGCGCGAGCTGTAACACGAGCCAGGTGCTTGCAGTATAAAAGGCAAGCCGTTTCAACAGTTAACTGTCTTGTTAGAGCAACAACCTTGCTGATTGCTATATTGTTTCAGCTGTTCCTGCAGCCGCCCAGCCGGCTTTCAATTATTACATTGTTGCGAGTTTTGTTACACTCCTTCAGCTACTGAATAAAAGGTTACAGTGTTTTAAAGGACCTGCTTGGTTTTCTTTCAGTTATAATACTAAATAAGTATGGAATTGCTTCTGAGAGCTGAACAGAAAGCCATGGTCTCACAAAATGGCACTACTAATGCTGCATAGAAAGAGAAATTTTTATTAAAAATAGTTTTAATGTCAGTGTATGAGTATATGCATGTCAAATAAAACTCGGGCTTCCATGGACAAAAGGTGTTTTCAAATACCCACACAGTACCTTTCAAGAACATCTCAACATAATTGCATCTTCCCCAGGGCTTATGAAGCTCCCCTCTGTATCTGATACACAATCTTAGGGAAGGACTGTTTAAAGCCTCCTTAAAAGAAGAGAGTGACAGACTGGGCAGGAGGTAATTTGGAGCCGTATATTAGTGAAACAGTTGGAAGCCAACACAACAGGCACATATAGAGATAATCCTTCATTTTCCACACAGGGGTTCAGCCATTTGTTCAGCTGTGCTCTGAGAGCAGTACTGTTCCCATCAAATGGGGCACAATGAAGGAAGTCCTTTGAAATAGGGCTTGGCTTGACATGTTATGTATACAGAAAGCAATCTTTGCTAAAACAGATTCATAGAAAAGGAACAGAAATTGCTCTATCTGTCCTGGCATTCTTCCTTCTGCAGCTGCACCTTTTTCTGTTTCTATTTCTTTATGACCTGTAAATTTCTCTCCAGTGATAAAGAGCAATAGCAGAGATGATGTAATTCATGTTGTTTATACAGGACTGTAACAGCAGTTGTATCCCCCTGCCTCTACTTCAGAGTTTGGAAAGAGATCAAATACCATTTCAGTCTTTTTCAAAAGCTCCATGTGGATGGATTCTGAGTCAGTCTTCATGTGGCATAGTAGCAGTAGCAGCACCGCTTATGATTTACTGACTGAATAGCGCACTACAGTACTGCTGTGATCTCTTGGCTCCTTATCCCTATGTGCAAACTATCCATCATTAGTACAGTTACTCGTGTATCGGTAAATCGGAATTGGGCTTTTTGTATTGTAGCAGTGGACACATTTAAAATTGAGTGGTTTCCGGTTACTTTCTATTTTGGACACACAGGCAAGAACATCACTGCTTAAATAGTCAAAAGAATAAAAACTCTAAATGTGAGCTGAAAATAATTACTGAGAGGGTATGATTGATGATGAACATGTATGCGTGTGTTTTTGTTTGGAGAGGGGAGTACATTATATCTGGGAGGAAGAATGAAAGGAAATGTTATGGAGGAGTTAAATGATTGAATGAAACATTTCACACCGTCACATTTTGTTGTGGAGAATGATTTACCACCTACTCATCCAAACAAACAAAACTACAAGATCCTAAGATATATCTGGCAATAAACTTGCACTTTCAGAAAAGTGGAATCCTATAGCAGACACTAGCAAGTGAAGTGTTGGACTGAAATATTAATCCCTTCATTTTTTTCAAATGATGAATGGCTTTGAAGTTCAAACATAATCTAAGGCCTTGTGGTTTATACAGAGCTTCAAAGGGTAGCATCTATAAAACAAAGCAATGTAAACTGTACAATTTTACTGTTTCAGAAACAACTTCGTAAGTTTAGGTTTGGTCTGCCTTTCCCTAAAATTCAGCTTATACCTAGTGGTAGGGTCACTCACATCACTCACTCACTCACTCACTCACTCACTCACTCATTCATTCATTCATTCATTCATTCATTCATTCAATTTTCTATTAACTGCCCATCTCAAACAATGATTCTGGATGGTTTACAATTCCAAAACTATAAAAACAATTAAAAGAACATTTAAAAGAATAATACCATGCATGTCTCTTGCATAGTGCAGTCTGCGCTACCATCTATATCATCTTCAGTTGTTTGGGTTTTGATCTCTCATCAATCATCTTTGGAACATTTCCTTATATATGTCACTCTTCAGTTCAGTTACCATATTACTATCTATCTATGAAAATATACCATACTATAGTATAGCTACTATGCTATCTATTATGTTCAGCCCAAAAACCCAAGCATAATAACAAGACATGGCCTCAATTCCTATATAGCAATAGCATTTATACCACTTTACAATGTTTTACAGCCCTAAGTGGTTTACAGAGTCAGCCTATTGCCCCCAACAATTTTGGTCCTCATTTTACCCACATCAGAAGGAAGGATGGAAGGCTGAGTCAACCTTGAGCCTGATGGAATTCGAATTGCCAACTTTTCAGGCAGTCGGCAGAAGTAGCTGCACTCTAACCATTGTGCCTCCATGGCTCAGCATTTGGTTTATTAACAATCATAACTTACACTGTCATTATGAAATAATCTCTGTAGCAAACTGTCAAATAAGAGATAATGTGCAATTGTTGAGATCCCATAGGATGCTGAAAATGGTTGAAAATTAAAATTGAATGGGAAAATGTATTTTAACATTTTTCCTGTTTCTATCTCAATAGAAATGTGTTTCACCTCACATTTAGCCAATGACATATTTTTATTTGAAACAAGCTCTATGCAGATTAGTACAAGAGATCAATTGGTTGAAATAATCTGATTCCTTTTTCTCCAAGCAAAGCTCATGCTTTGGATGTTAATCTTTGCCTATATTGACATATATTAAAATATCAGCATTACAACAGTAAGTAGTTTGGAACAATGCTGCCTTCAGTACATACACATATTTCTATCAAAAATACAGTTGTATTACAGT
This sequence comes from Thamnophis elegans, assembly GCF_009769535.1. NCBI lineage: Eukaryota > Metazoa > Chordata > Lepidosauria > Squamata > Natricidae > Thamnophis > Thamnophis elegans. The sequence continues at coordinate 47,658,805 of NC_045547.1, read as the reverse complement.
AGGTATTATAATGATGATGTTGAATGTTTTATAACAATCATACCAATTTATTCTTTCCTTACATCTGTTTTAGCTAAACAGGTATCCCTAGCCATTTAACCTAGAGCACTCAAAACAGCTGTGTGTTCAAATGCCATTGAACTTACTTCCTCTTAGTAATCAGATAAATGCTATTGCTATTGCTATTTACATTATTCGTAAGAGTTTTCTTGCACACCAAAGTTCAAAAGCATCAATACTCTTACTATCTTGTTTCTTCAAAATCACACTTTTGCTTTCATGCAGTCTCACAGAAAATACTATTGCTTGCATGAGTCTATAGGGAAGAAAAACTATCATAGTTGCTAATAGCTAGTGGAATCCATGACCCATAATTTAATTTTCTTTTGAAGATATTTATATTAGAGGTTTTCTCATTAATTAAGTATGTAACATAAAGGGTAAATTGTAACTTTGTTTAGCCTTGAAGTTCTTTTTAGAACTTCAAGACTAAACAAGAATAAAGCATTGTTGTGCTGTTATCTTCCTGACCAAAGTAGCTTGTTATTTTTAACTATCTGTATTCCAATGAAAGATTATAATGTTATGTTTCCAGTGTTTTACACCTTTTGAGCATCTAAGAAAATATTTATTACAATTATTTTAAGCTGCATGGTGGTGCTTCTTCTGCAATATTGCTGTTTATATGGCATTATTAGAAGTCTCTTGAGAAGTTTATATGTGTTTGTGCCATAAATGTAATAGTTTAGAGTTTTAGAGTTTTTAGAGTTTTATTGGTTTTGTATGCCGCCCACTCCTGAAGGACTCCGGGCGGCTTACAATAAAACAGGGAGAGGGGATAAATAAGACAATACAAGACAATACAACACTTAAAAAATACAGCAACATTCACAATTGAAGTGGGGCCGGATACTTCAACAGCCCCCAGCCTGCCGGAACAGCAAGGACTTAGTAGCTTTACGGAAGGCCGGGAGGGTAGTGAGGGTCTGGATCTCCACGGGGAGCTCGTTCCAGAGGGCCGGAGCAGCAACAGAGAAGGTCCTCCCCCGGGGAGTCGCCAGCCGACATTGGCTGGCAGATGGAATCCGGAGAAGGCCAAGCCTGTGCGATCGAATCGGTCTTTGGGAGGTAATTGGCAGGAGGCGGTCTCTCAGTTACCCAAGTCCGATGCCATGCAGGGCTTTATAAGTAACGACTAGCACCTTGAAGCGTGTCCGGAGACCAATGGGCAGCCAGTGCAGCTCGCGGAGGATAGGTGTAACGTGGGTGTACCTAGGTGCACCCACAATCGCTCGCGCGGCTGCATTCTGGACTAACTGAAGTCTTCGAACACTCTTCAAGGGCAGCCCCATGTAGAGCGCATTACAGTAATCCAGTCTTGAGGTGACGAGGGCATGAGTGACTATCTGAAGTGCCTCCCGCAATTGGTGCACCAGGCGAACCTGGCCAAAGACCCCCCTGGTCACAGCCAACAAATGATGTTCTAATGTCAGCCGTGGATCCAGGAGGACTCCCAAATTGCGGGCCCCCTCTGAGGGGCGTATAATTTCACCCCCCAGCCTGAGAGATGGAATAGTTAGCCAATCTTTGGGAGGGAGCATCAATAGCCACTCAGTCTTGCCGCGATTGAGTGCAAGCTTGTTCGTTCCCATCCAGACCCTGACAGCCTCCAGGCACTGGCACATCACTTCTACCGCTTCACTGAGTTGGCACGAGGCGGACAGATACAATTGTGTATCGTCCGCATATTGATGGTATTTAATCCCGTGCCGGCGTATGATCTCACCCAGCGGCTTCATGTAGATGTTAAATAGGAAGGGGGACAGGACCGAGCCCTGCGGCACCCCATAATGAGGGGCGTAGGGGTCGACCTCTGCCCTCCAACCAACACCGACTCCGACCTGTCCGAGAGGTAGGAGGAGAACCACTGAAGAACGGTGCCTCCCACCCCCACCTCTTGCAACCGTCGCAGAAGGATACCATGGTCGATGGTATCGAAGGCCGCTGAGAGGTCAAGGAGCACTAGGATAGAGGACTGACCCCTATCCCTGGCTCACCAGAGATCATCGATCAGCGCGACCAAAGCAGTTTCTATGCTGTAACCAGGCCTGAAACCGGACTGAAAGGGATCCAGATAATCAGTTTCATACAAGGACCATCGGAGTTGAGAGGCCACCACTTTCTCAACAACCTTCCCTACAAAGGGGAGGTTGGAGACTGGACGATAGTTGCTCAAAATGGCTGGGTCCAGAGAAGGTTTCTTCAGGAGGGGTCTCACCACCGCATCCTTTAGGAGGAGCGGAAATGATCCCTCCCGGAGACAGGTGTTAACTATCATCTGGATCCAGCCACGTGTCACCTCCCTGCTGGTCGAGACCAGCCAGGAGGGGCACGGGTCCAGTATACAGGTGGAGGCACTCACCGCTCCCATGGCCCTGTCCACTTCCTCAGGAGCAATAAGTTGAAACTCGCTCCATAAGCTCCGCTGAAGACCTTCCCCCGGTACCTCGGCTGGTACCGTGCAATTGGAGTCCAGGTCTGTCCGAATCCGAACGACTTTATCCGTTAAAAACTGAACAAATTCCTCAGCTCTACCTTGCAAAGGGTCATCTGCATCCCTCCCTTTCAGGAGGGAGCGGGTTATTCTAAACAAGGCGGCTGGGCGCAATTCAGCGGATGCAATAAGAGCGGCAAAATGCGAACATTTCACCGCCCGTATTGCCATGAGATAGGCTCTGATATAGGCTCTCATCAGTGCTCGGTCTGACTCAGATTTACTGGCCCTCCAGCGGCGCTCTAGGCGTCTCTTTTGGCGCTTCATCTCCCGGAGTTCCTCGGTGAACCAAGGAGCTCTCCTGGATCCGCTACCTCGGAGAGGTCGCAAAGCCGCAATCCGGTTTAGAGCCCTTGTCGCCGCTATATTCCAAGCAGCGACTAAGGACTCGACCGGACTGTGGACGAGAGTGTCAGGTATTTCTCCAAGCGCCGTCTGAAATACCATAGGGTCCATCAGGCATCTGGGGCGGAACCACCTAATCGGTTCCTCCTCCCTACAGTGGGGGATTGGTTTCCGAAAGTCAAGCCTCAGCAGGGAGTGATCTGACCATGACAAGTGCAAGATCTTAGTACCCCTCAACTCCAGATCACACCTCCACTGCTCTGAGAGGACTACGAGGTCAAGTGTGTGACCCGCTGAGTGAGTCAAACCCCGGATTACTTGGGTGAAGTCCATGGCTGTCATGGAAGCCATGAACTCCTGCGCCCCGTCAGAGCGTTCACCAAGTGTGGACAGGTTGAAATCCCCCAGCACCATAAGCCTGGGGAACTCTACCACCAGCTCGGCTACTGACTCGAGGGAAGGGCTGTTGCAACACTGTTGGGAGGTAGGTACATTAACAACAAGCCCACTTGACCAAGGTCCAACTTCATCAACAGGGACTCACATCCGACAAGCTCCGGAGCAGGGATCCTACGAGGAACTAATGACCTTTGGACGATGACAGCCACTCCCCCACCCCTTCCCTGGGGTCGCGGCTGATGGAGCACCTGAAATCCTTCTGGGCACATTTCAGTGAGGGGGACTCCTCCCTCCGGGCCCAGCCAGGTTTCAGTAATACATGCCAGGTATGCCCCCTCATCTAATATTAGGTCCCGGATGAGGGGAGCTTTGTGAACCACAGACCTGGCATTTAGCAACAACAGCCTGAGACCAGGGCCCTGACAATTCTCGCCATCTGGCCCTGGAGTGGAACTAACAGGGCCGGAAGGGGGGATCGTTGTAATGTAGCGGACCCTCCTTCCCTGGTAATGGCTAGCCCTGAAGTTCCTGTCATACCTGCCCCTCCCCGTAATGACTGTAATGCTCTGGCCCACCCCCGCAACCGTAGGCCTCATTTCCCCTCTCATGGCCTCCGCTCCTTCCAGCAGGCGATTTATATCAGTCATTCTAGGATAGGAGGTAGGCCTGGGCCCCCCTACCACTTCTGCAATAGCACTCAGTGGAGGAGGCACCAGACTATATTCCCAATCCACTCAAACATACACAGCCACTCACCCATACAATCCGCACATGAATCAATTAAAAAAACAAGTTACAATGATAATAGGAATTTAAAAAGTGGGTACACACATCAGCAATCACACCATACACACCTCATTCATAAAATTGCGGAGAGATTAAATTTGCGCAGTTCTTAGATGAAACAGGAGTGAGGAGAAGGAGGGAGAGGTACTCCGCTCCTCTCCCTTCCTATGACGATTAAGTTGGCTGAGATGGTTAAAAGCCCAGCAGCAGTCCACAGAGAGTATGCAGGGGGGAGTCGCGTTTTCCCCCCTCCGGTAAGGCTGAAAAGGTCCCAAGAGTCTAAGGTGGTTGAGGGGAGCAGAAGGCCTTCCTATGCGCAGTGGGCATCCCCGTTTGTCCAAAAACCAAGGCACTATGATAGATGAAATTAAATAAGTGCTGTTCAAGATGGTACTGGCATTCCTAGGGCAGTTGCAGCTAATAATAGTCAAAGCAGCTGGGGCTGAGATAGCACGTCCAGAGGCCCTGGGATTATGGTTAGGCAAAACTTGATGTTTAAAAGCACAGCTGGAAAAGGGCCAGATGACCAGCAAGGGAAGTAGACAAAAGCTCCACAATATCGATGACAGGCTGTAGGAGAAACTCTCCCAATCCACCAAGGGAAGAAGTCCAAACAAACAGAGCTCAGGAGAGAACGAGGGCAGTGATAATATAAAGGCTGAGCTACAGGGGGAGGGGAGGGGGGACGTCCGGAAGGGCTATGGCAGTGGCAATTGTAGTCAGCCGCCCAATTCGTCCAGTCTCTACGGGCGCCCAGATCATTTTCTCCCCCTCTGGAGCGGAGGCAGTCCAGGAAAGTCCCCAGGGGTTCAGCAAACCGGGTGGGTACCATCGAAAGATGCTGCAGGCACCCAGGGATGGAAAGAAACGCCGCCATCATCTGCCCGCCGCCTGCAGCGGCAACAGCGAGCAGCGAAGGAGCCACACCAGAGAGACAAGGGGGGTGGGGGGGAGGCGGCCTGGGGAAACTGTAGCGGCGGCGGCAAAACCAGCCGCCCAGTCCCGACCACTTTGCCGTTGGAATACAGCCGCCCCTTCCTCAGGGCGAGGCGCAAGCTGCCTCATGTAGCACACCACCCAGAGCAGTCAAACACAAGCCCCAAACCCAGGGTCTCACCGGCAGCGCTGCGCAGCTTAGAAAAACGCCCGCCACTCGCCCGCTGTCTTCAACACCGCTGAGGCCAGAATGGGACCACAAAAACCATCCAGGGGCCGTCCAGCAGCAGCCCCCCACGTAAGCCAGATGCCTCTCTGGCTTGCCCAGTAAGTTAATCTCCTGCCAGGACTCCTTTTCGCTGATCACCGGGATCTCAATCCGCAGATTGTTCGTTCTTTTCGTTCTTTGTAAGCCCAGCGTTTAGCTTGGGCAGCCATTTCTGCACATGCGCACACACAATAGTAGTTGCTATTCGCTATTAAATCCTTGTCAAAAAATCCATAACATTGTTTTTTCTTTTAATACCATGCTATAGCATCCCGAGTTATTTTCTACATTGCTTATAGATTGCTTTTGGTTTCATTTATCTCATAAATGGCAACTTAGACTAAGTGGTGAAAAATCTGGGAAAAAGTCACTCATAGAGACTCTATCTTATCAATTCATTATAAATGAAAGTGGGAAATTCTTCTTAAGAATTTCTAGGAATCTATATTAATTCCTCATAAGCAGTAAAAATACCTTTCTGAAGTCCCTGTTGCTCTTGATTTCTTAATATTGCCCAGCTGCATGCGATTTGACAATAGAGGTAGTCCTTTTTTAGCAATCACAATTGGGACTGGCAACTTGATTGTTAAGCAATTTTGCTAAGCAAAACCCTCAGTTGTGCTTAGCACAATCTTTCTTCAGGTTTCCTTTGCTTTGCAGACTTGCAAAGGTTATAAATACAAGGGCTAGTCATAGTTACTTTTTATCACCTTTAAACCTAACAATGGACACTAAATCAGTAAATACTAATTTGCTAACAAAAAAGTTCTTGCAAGTACTCTCTCTCTCTCTCTCTCTCACACACACACACACTCACACACACACACCTCAATTGCAGAAGTAAACCCTAGAAACTTAATTAAATAATAGATTAAGGAGTTTATGAATTATGTAGCATTAATGGAAAAAAGATGGTCTGTGTGTCATGAAATTAGTAAAATTCCGACAACTTCTGTGTAGTACGGGTATATTAATATATTAAAATAAGAACACATGATGTACTAATTCTACAAGGATCATGACAGATAAACTGAAATAAAAAAATAACAGATTAAATAATCAACACTCATATTTAGCACACTAAGAATCAAGACACAATCTATAATATTTCTACTTTTATTACTAATTACTAGACTTATTACTAATTACTAAATGTATTGCTAATAGGTCTAATCACACTTGGCCAAATAAAGTAGTATATTGTATTCTTTAAAAACTTTCTTATTACTGTTGGTTAAAATAATCAATTATTAGGTAAATGTAATCATTTTGATAAGATGAATAAAAAATATATTCAACACCTGTCTATCTTGACTGGCACTTGTTTTAAGAAGTTGAAATATCCATGAAAGCTAGTTTTCAATCTAGCCCCCAAGCTAATCCTCACATTTCTGGATATTTTAGGATCACTCACTACATTGCATAACATTCAGTGGTTCCTTCCATCCTGATCTCTAAGATTGACCATGAACTTTAATAGCCATATTTTGTAGATCACTTTTTCTGTTCCATCATTTTCCATTTTCACTTGCATAGTATATTGTTCTTCTACAAAAACAATTCTTTCTGTATAGTCTTTAGGGGTTAAATTGTTACTTTACAAAATGTTTCACTTTTGATTTTCTTTCATTTTTAAATTAAATTAATTTGAATCTCTATTGACTCATTTCTCCTTCCATGGTCTTTTTTTGGAGGGGGTGTTTGATAATAATTTACTTGCTTTCTTTGAGCCTTTTTTCAAGTCAGTGAAGGTAATTTATTGTTAAAACATGTGCTTCAAAATGTTGCACGATGTTATAGTTCAGTTCTGTCCTTGAATTGCAACTGCTGCATGAACAGATCACTATTAAATAAATCTTTTTATGTCACTAGAATATAAAAATAGGCTGGCTTATTAAATTTATAGTAGCATGAAGATATGGCAAATGTAGAATAATAAATTTAATGGAATTTGGATGTGGGTGCTTACAGGATTATGTCTTAGTCAAAATTGTATGTGCATTCTTGATTAAATCCATCTTCAAAATCATTTTTTAAAAATAAATTGGAGAAATTGAGTTGCACTTTCAATGTGAAATTTTTGTCTGGGTGTTTGGATTGCTTTTTCCTTTAGGGATAGAATTAAAAGGTATATCAATTTATTATTGTTAGGGATTCAATTTATTATTGTTAGGGATTCTACACAACTCACAAGTCCTGCATATATTGCATAAAGTTGGACATTTTTATTTATGCAAAGAGTTTTATTTTATGAACTTCTCACTTGTATATCTAGATCTTTGTGTTACTGGCCTTGATATTTACAAGTATGAGCTGCTATGCCCTCTGTGGAATGGTCTTTTGCATACTGATGATTAGTGCCTCTCATGATATGGTACACTACTAGTGCTTGAATTATTTGGAATTCTGATAAATCTAATTTGGTATTGGGACAATCCTCTGAAAATATGTTGTATTATAACAGAACTCATATTACTTCACATTAATATTTTTGCAAATTTAATACTGTGCCATTATTCATATTGGTTCTAATATTTCATTGTATGTTAATTTATTCCTTGCCATATTGCCAACTTGTTTTTAACTGCTGTGACAGATTGGTTCTGGGTAATGGCAGAAAAGAGATGTTATATAATTTTTTAAACTCAGAACAGTCAACTTAAATATAGGCATTATATGATAAAAGGCCCCAGAAGGAAAATTTGTATTAAGCCAAGCTGTCTAAAATATGCTGTTCATAAATATATGTGTATATATGTGATACAATTAAAAAATCAGGAAAATACAGCCTTCATCTTTAACTGAAAACTGCATCTTTTTCAAAGACATTTTTGGAATACTTTCTTAACAGCAGTGACCATTTGCTATTTTTATATTGACTCACCTGAAACATTTACTAAGGCTTCTTCTACTGCTGAATTGTTTACTGCTGTTAACTGCATGCTTTTTTGCAGTAAAAAGCAGCTTTCTTGTTTCTTTTTCCAAATTCCTCAAACCTTTATTGGGGATCATGATGTTTCATTAATAAAATGGTAACAGATTGATGTTCCATTATATCTATTGAAAATAGCCCTCTTTCCAGTATTAACCCAATACTGACAATTTTAAAGGATTTTTGCCTCCTAATCTTTAGGAACAATTCATTTTCTATCCATTAGTTCAGAAAATGTAACTGACAAATAGCATCTGTGACAATCATCCACCTCCTTTTTTTAGCCAAAATCACACATACTCTGACATTTAAAAAGTGGATATGAATAAAATTGTTTTCTATTTTTGTAGCACTTCATTTCATGGTTCTGGTTTCCTGTCAACCACTGGGCCCCCAATGAAACTACAATATCAGCCTTCTTTGGCTCCTTTTGGCCATAATTTCCCACAACTTTTTTTGCATTTCTTTTACTGTGGATTCCTTGGCCAAAACTGACCAAAACAAATTATACAAGTCTTTCAGGCTAAATTCTTTCTGTTTAGAAATACTCAATTTGAAAATAACTTGAAACTGCTCATTTAATTGAAAACACTAGATTTGAATCAATTTTATCATATATTCTAAACTGTGTATCTTACTCTTGTCTTATCATTTATTTAATAATTACAAAAATTCTGTCCTATCTAATATTATGTTACTTTGGTATATCAAGATCAACACACTTTTTTCTGGAGAAAAAAAATCAAACTGTGCATACAATTGCTTTAAAGGTATCATATGAAAGCAGTTTTATTTGTCAGAGAGATAATTTTAAAAGTTTGCTGCATCTTGAGATGAATTTCATGAAGTCATTTTTTCTAAAATTCCATATTTTATTAATTCTCTTGAACACTGACAAGAGGATATTCCATAGGAATGAGGCAAAAACCAAAGGAATACTATCAATTCACATTTAGTTTATACCCTGGTTGTCCAATCTTTTGGTTTGCCTGGGCTACATAAGGAATTGTCCTGGGCCACATACAAAATACTGTATATAGTTAATGTGTGTGTGTGTGTGTGTGTGTGTGTGTGTGTGTGTATATATATATATATATATATATATATATATATATATATATATATATATATATATATATATATATATATATAATATTATATAAACTTTATTTTTTTAGTATCTTGGGGAACTGCATGTGGTCCACAGACCTTGAGTTGGTCACGCTGGTTTATACTGTTCATTTATACATTGAACTTTGTCTTTTATCTTCAATTATCTCAGACACATTTCCCTAAAAACTGCATCTTTTCAGCACTTACATGATTTGGGCTTTTGTGATTTAACTTTTTATTAATTGCACTCTTAATTTTTACATCAATCATGGGATTCTGCAAATGATAAAATGGGTGTATTGCAACCACTGCATTGGGGAGTAGTTTACATGCTATTTTATAATTTTGATTAACCCTCCAATTCTTATAGAAGCCCACAACAATAATTCCCTCATGCTTCTATTCTTCAGATTCCTTAACAATAAATTTTCTCATTTTTGGATTACATAATTTATTTCCTTAGAATTTTAGCTTTCTCTGATTTTTACTTCCATTTGTCTCCATGTTTTCAGTCCTATATCTTCCTGTTCTTCGAATTCATATCTTACCTCTATTACCTTTATCAAGGTATACCAACAAAGTAAGCCTGAGTATTTATACATTAGAGATTTTCTTTCTTTTTTGCCAATTGCCTTCTTTTCTCTTCCCTCTTTTCATCCTGGTCAACTGTCACCTGACATGCACTGAAAAGAACCAAACTCAAGTGGTACAGGGAAAATAGCTTACTAATATTAAGTTATCTCAAATGGAGAAAAAATGATCCACTTCCCCCAAAATCATATGCAAGTTATCAGAATTTATTTCATTTTAAAACAATTTTCCCCAAAGGGTGACATCTAATTTGTAAATCACTGCACTGCCCAACCTTATAAGCCCTGTATCATTATGCATTTTCTTTGTCAAAATCATCTACACCATTTGAATACAAAGTTTCAAGCCATACACTTAATGATTAAACCAGTCTTTGAGTCGCAATTTAATATGGTATGTAGCAATCACATCACACATAACTGCTTGCTAAATGTCTGCCAGAGCACTGAAAATGGTTTTGCAATACCATAAAATTAATTCTGCAGTACTAGCGTGACAGTCTTATCACTATCACTGATGGCTAGGATCAGTCTTTAGCTGTACTATAACCACCCTAAGTCAGTGCAACTGAGAAATAAGCTGCTTGTATCTCATTAGAATTGAACAAAGTTTAATTTTTGTCTTTTGTATATACTGCAAACATTTTAATTTTTTTTTGCATATATTGTATTTTCTAGCAGTTTGAACAAAATATTCAGGAAATCTGTGCTACTGTTCTCTTAAAACCAGTTTTCTCTTATTTGTAATAGAAAATGTCCATTTTATGGTCTGCTGATTTTTAGCATTTACTTTTATATATTCTTTGGAACTTGTTTTCTTGTTCATTTGCAATTGTTGGATCTTCAGATTAGAACTGCACTGTAAATTTTGTTTTTCAACACAGATTTCCTTCATTTGAATATTTAGAACTAAAAGGATTTATTTTTTGTTTTGTTTCTTACTAATAAAATTTCATCTTGTCTTTATCCTTCCGTCCCTTGTCGTGGTAATATGACTTGGTAAAAAATCTTGTCTCCTTCTTTGGCAGTGCAATTATTCTAGCAGATAGCCATAATGCTCTGGATATAGTTTACCTTGATTTCAGGAAACTTGTAACAAGATTTCAAGAGTGTCAGATGAAGAAGATTCCATAGGAAGAATAAAGATACACTTTTTTGAGGTACATTACATCAGAAAGGGCATTGGTACTTACCTGATACACCTCTTCTCATAGTGGGGGGAGGAGTATCCAGGATGGGTTGACCTTGTCCTCTCGTTGATTGGACTGAGTCAGATAAGCTCTTTGGGACATGCCCTGGTCACCAGGTACTGCCCAGTTATCGGCGAAGAACTGTATCCGACTCGTTGTGCCATCCACTCCAAACTTTTATTTTAGTTTCAAACTTTTATTGAGTCATACCTTCAACATAACAGTGTAACAACCAACATAACACATGCTACATCACCATATCAGGGAGGGGCTGGATACTCCTCTCCCACTATGAGAAGAGGCGTATCAGGTAAGTACCAATGCCCTTTCTCCATAGTGAGGGGAGGAGTATCCAGGATGGGATGTACCAAAGCCTACACGTCCCTAGGGAGGGTAACATATGAAAGGAACATGGCCAAACTATGCCTGGTGGGACATGTCCCCCGCCTTGTGAACAGCCTGTAACACCCTGCGACCAAATGATGCCACTGCCGAGGCAAAGGAGTCCAATTTGTAGTTCCTCACGAAAGGTGAGGGGGAAGACCACGTGGCTGCCCTACAGATCTCAGTCAATGAAGCCTGTGTGGCCCAGGCCGTAGAAGTGGCTGCGCTTCGTGTGGAGTGTGCTGTGATAGGGCACGGTGACTGCAGACCCTGAGATTAAGCAAAGGAGGAGCCAACGTCACAACAACACATGTGGTCTCGTCAGTCCGAGGCAGCCGTTGACACTTTTGCCACTGGATGGTCCAGCAGGCCCTAAACCGTCCCGGAGAGACGGTGACCAGGAAGACAAAGCCTTGCTGGTCTCAGGAACACCACAAAGTCCCTGATTGACTCAAGGGAAGCGCTTCAAGCCGGCAGCAAACAGGCAGCCCCCAGGCTGATGAAGTTGGAGACGGCTCTGGAAGGAAAGAAGTGAAAGTGAGTCAATCGGATGATGTTTTCTTTTACTTTGAGAAAGATTGCCCAAAGAAACTTTTTTAAAAAAAAGACAAATTAGTCCTTTAAGCAAAAGAATAAAGCGGCGAATTTAATTCTTATTGGACTGCCTTGAAAAGTGTTTGTTCTTTCTTGTAACAATACTTTATAGATTGAAGTGATTGCAACGTTTCCTGTTTCTCCGCTTGAAGTGAAAGGATTGATTTTTCCCCCCGCTATTTTTTATTACCTTATTTTTTGGCTTAAATTAAAACTCTCTTTTCTATTTTAATAAATTTTCCCTTCTATTTGTTATTAAATCCCACCAAAAACAGTTAAAGATTTTTGTTTTCCATAAAATTGAGAAAAAAATAATGAAAAACTGGGATCTGCCATTCAGAAGCCAGAGTCTGAAGTTCCTTCTTTGAAACAATGTATCCTTTGTTCATTCCTATTTGATCTTATTGACTTTGTAACTGAAGGGTTTGCAACTTGCTTACAAAATTTGATAAAGAATCAAGGACACAAATTGCTTTTTGCAGGTGCTCTTGGAAAATATTTTGGCTAGAGAAGGAAAAGGAAAGAAAAAGATAGAGCCCTTCTCCTTTGAAATGTACAAAAGAACTTGTACTTTTGAAGAAGTTGGATAGACTATTGTTTATCACAGCAAAAGATGATGGAGTTGGAGCCCCCAAAATTAAAGAAGAGAATGAAAATATAGAAGATAAAGACAAGATAATAGATTTTTTTTAATGGAGCAAATATTGATTGATTGATTGATTGATTACATTTATATGCCGCCCTTTTCCCCGAAGGGGACTCAGGGCGGCTCACAGTTCAATCAGGGAAGGGGGTACAGACAGGGGGATAAAAAAAGACAAGACATAACAATACAAAATTTAAAAACACACAACAACCATACCATTCGAGAAGGGGGGCAAAAACTCTTTAGCCCCAGGCCTGTCGGAACAGCCAGGTTTTAAGGGCTTTGCGGAAGGCCTGGAGGGTGGTGAGGGTTTGAATCTCCACGGGGAGCTCATTCCAGAGGGTGGGAGCAGCCACAGAGAATGCTCTCCTCCGGGTAGTCGCCAGTTGGCATTGGCCGGCGGATGGAATTTGGAGGAGGCCTAATCTGTGGGATCTGATCGGTCTATTGGAGGTAATTGGCAGCAGGCGGTCTCTCAAGTACCCAGGTCCAATACCATGAAGGGCTTTATAAGTGACGACTAGCACCTTGAAGCGTATCCGAAGACCAATAGGCAGCCAGTGCAGCTCGCGGAGGATAGGTGTTACGTGGGTGAACCGAGGTGCACCCACAATCGCTCGCGCGGCTGCATTCTGGACAAGCTGAAGTCTCTGAATGCTCTTCAAGGGCTGCCCCATGTAGAGCACGTTGCAGTAGTCCAGTCTAGAGGTCACAAGGGCACGAGTGACTGTTGTGAGGGCCTCCCGGTTCAGGTAGGGACGCAACTGGTGCACCAGGCGAACCTGGGCAAATGCCCCCCTGGTCACAGCCGACAAGTGGTGTTCGAAAGTCAGCTGTGGGTCCAGGACGACTCCCAAATTGCGAACCCTGTCTGAGGGGCGTACTGTTTGACCCCCCAGCCTGAGAGATGGAAAACTTGGCCAATTAGTGGGAGGGAAACACACCAGCCACTCGGTCTTATCCGGATTGTGTGCAAGCTTGTTATCCCCCATCCAGACCCTAACAGCCTCAAGGCACTGGCACATCACGTCAAAATGGGTGAAAGCGGAAAGAAGGAAAGATGGAAAAGTGAATTTGACACTTTGGAGCTTTATCCCAGAGTTCAAGATACAGGAGGGAAAAAAAGGGTGATAATGATGGAGCTAAGAAGAGAAACCTACTCAGAAATAAGTTTGAAAATCAAAGACAAGCTAATGTTAATAACAATTCAAGGGCAACGAGTCTATTTGAGAGATCTTTTAAGCAATAAAGTGTGGAGAGAAGTTTATAAAAACTTTATAAAGGAGCTGAAAAGAGAATTGACACAACAATTGGCAAGAGAGATAAGACTGTTTTGCCACTGGAAAGACAGGTTGATAATGAAAGTTGATGATAAAAAGTTAGCTGGTTTTTGGGTAGTAATAAGTAGCGATTTTAGTATTTTGTAGATAGTTTTAGATTAACATTGAATGTTTATTCATTAACATATAATTAACTACGACAATAATAATGAAATGATAACATTAATTAGTATAAGTAACCTGGTTATAAACTGTAAATTGGGACTTGGTGAAAAGACCTATAAATTTTATTAATAATTTTTTGTTTAGAGCTTGTTATAAAGGTATAATTACTTTGGGTCTGAAGAGTGGAGAAATGACATAAATACTAAATAATTTTTTCATTGATCACAATAATAACAGGGAAATTTTAATGGATATTTTTGGGGATTAATAAGTAGGAATGTTAGCATTTTGTAGATTGTTTTAGATTTTTTATTAAATGTTCATTTGTTAACATATAATTAACTATAATAATAATGAAATGATAACCTTAATTAGTAAAAATAACTTGGATATAAATTGTAATTTGGGACTTAGGGAAAAGACCTATAAATTTTATTAATAAATTTTTGTTTAGAGCTTGCTATAAAGGTATAATTCCTTTTGGGCCTGATGAGAGGAGAGGTGATATAAATAGTAAATAATCTTAGCCAACTATAATAAAAACAAGGAAAAGTTAATGGATAATTGTGTGTGTGTGTGTGTGTGTGTGTGTGTGTGTGTATGTATGTATGTATGTATGTATATGTATATGTATATGTATATGTATACGTACGTATGTATTTAAAGTTACAACCCCTGGTATGCCCAAACATGGGAGGAAGTTCACTGCTTCCATTCTCTGTCCATCAGCTCGTCACAAGAGACCATCCAGACAGAAACCCAATATTTTTACTGTTGCCTTTTTGTTGTATTTGTGCTGATAAATAAATAAAGGGAGACTAGTATAGATCTATTTCAAGCTGTTTAGCTCTCATCAGCTAGCCATACCCTTACTGGGATTCGAACCTGGGCTGTATTGCATCTTAGGCAGATGTGTTAACCATTAAGCATACATATACATACATATACATACATACATACACATACATACATACATACATACATACATACATATATATATATATATATATATATATATATATATATATTGTTGTATTTGTGCTGAAGGCAAAAAGGTAACAGTAAAAATATTGGGTTTCTGCCTGGATAGTCTCTTGTGACGAGCCGAAGGACAGAGAATGGAAGTAGTGATCTTCCTCCCATATTTGGGCATACCGGGGGTTGTAAAAAAATCTAATATATATATATATATATATATATATATATATATATATATATATATATATATATATATATATATATAACTAGTAAAAGCAAATTGGAGATAAGCTTTAAACTGTGAGTTGGGGGGAAAGGGGGGAAATGCTTAGATATTTTACTAACTGAATTTGTTTCAGAATATATTATAAAGGTGTAATGTTATTGGAGGTTTATTGAAACGGCAAATGAATGCCAGTAAGTGGCTGTGTCTTTAAATAGAAATGATTTTAGATAAAAACATGTTTAAATAATTGTAATTAAATGAGAATTGTGCTACAGTGGTAGTAAAATACATAAATTTTCTTGTTTGATTTAAAATGTATAATTCAATCTGAATGAAGTATATGTAAGGATTGTGGAAGAAACGCACGAAATGTATTTGTCACCAATCGACACGCTTTCTACAAGATGTAATGAAAGATGATTCTTTTTTTTTGTTTTTGTTTAATTGAAACAAAACTTTTTCAAAAAAAAGAAAAAAAAAAGAAAAGCCGCAGTTCGCCACTCGACCCTTGTGGGGTCTAGTCAATTAGGGAGGCTTACCTAAATCTATTCTAAATACTACCAAGTTTCCAAGGTCTTAAAGGAATGTTTCAGTCTTCTTTGCTTATTTCTTGATTTTTGTCCATTTCCCTCCAGGTCATACCATTGGTTCTTTATTGCTATTGTTAATAAGCTGTAAAGTAGATAAAATAGGTTAGATGTCATTTAGAATGCACCACAATAAAATAAAAATAAGTGAGAAAAAATGAAGGGTATACATATAAGAGGGATTCATTGGTGATGCAGTGGTTAGAATGCAGTATATTGCAGGCTAATTTTGCTGACTGCCAGGAGTTCGATCCTGAATGGGCTCAAGGTTGACTCAGCCTTCTCTCTTTCCGAGTCGGTAAAATGAGGATCCAGACAGTTGGGGGCTATAGGCTGACTCTGTAAATCGCTTAGAGAGGGCTGCAAAGCACTGTGAAGTGGTATATAAGTCTAGGTGTTATTGCTGTTGATCATCATCATCATCATCATCATCATCATCATCTAGTGATTGTCTGTCTACTGCAGGATGAAGGCCTCTTCCGCATGTTTCCAACCAATATGGTCCTGTGCTTTCTTTTGCCAATTGCGCCCACAATACTTGCTGATGTCGTCCATCAGGTCTCTTTTGTGGACAAGTTTTATCAAATAGGATCCATTCTATGACTGCCAAAACAGGGATTAGTGGCCTGAAAATGCTACATCAAAAAAGATGTAGTACGATCATCGACAACAAGATATATGAGACAGCTGCCAGAATTGTTAATGGTTAACAGAAATCTAGCTGCATTAAAAGAAGCACTGTATCAGAAAAATACGAAGTTAACATTCCTCTATACTCAACAGTGGGGAACACTTTGGGAATACTTTGTAGATTCCAGATACCAATTTTCAAGAAAGATATTGACAGGTTAGAGACAAGGCAGAAAAACTGATACAAGGATTTCAGAACATACCCTATGATAATAGGCTGAAAAAAAAATCTTAATGTGGAGGAAGGTAGACTTGAAGTAACGTGTTCAAGCACATAAAGGAAATTGCAGGGAAGATTGTCAACTAGGACCAAAAATAAGAGTTGTAAATTGTACTAGATTTATTTAAATAAAATGACATCTGTACAAGGTGTAACAGGCTACCTACATAGGCAGATGGGTATTCCATGTCTGAAGAATTTTAAAAATCTGAACAGTCAGCTCTCATAGGACTTTTTCATTGGTTCTACTGCACATTGCAAAGAGTTAGACTAGATGATCATGGTGGACTTATCCGTTTCTACAATTCTATGATTCTACCCAATCTGCAACCAGGGACTAAACTTCCTGACAAATCAGCCTTCTCATACTTCAAGCATGGAGAAATGGGACATTTTAAGAAATACTGTTTCCAAGTGAAGGTCTGAGATAATAAAATTTAGACTAAAACTTGTGGGTCAGGAAAAACACACCTACCAATAAAGACTTGTATTTAGAATTAATAAAAGCATTAGACCATGATGTGAGTAGATATAGTCATAGATGGATGTCCAGCAGTGGCTTGAGGGAATTCTGGAGCTCCAATCCAGAACCAGGCATTTTCAAAACTAAATTAAGTAGCTCTAGAAAATATTGCTAACAAAAACTCCTTTTAGGAGTTTATGATAAAATACTGGTAGAAGTGTTTTAAAGCACAACTTGTAAGTTTGTAAGCAGTTATAGAAAACAGTGTTGGCCAAAGAACTGGAATAGACTAATTTATATAGTTCAATACTACAAGAGCCGTTCTAAAGAATGCTCAACTACTAAATAAGTGCACGCATACAAACAATATATATGGAACAAGAATTACTAGTGTTGGGAAGATTTCAGAGAAATTAGAGGAATGATCACATTGCAAATTTCCAAAAGGTAATGAAAAAGGCAAAAGAGGATTAAAATATATTTATTTTTGCTGCATTGATTATATTAAAATTTTAAATTGCAGGAGTTGCAGTCTATAATGTATTGTAAATTGTCCTTTAAAACATAGATATTATCAGACTACAGTACTTTATCTGCAAGTTAAAATATATATGTTGATTAGGAAGCAATAGGACATGGAATAACTAATTCAAGATTGTGATGAACTGTGTTGAAGTTATGTCTTATTGAAGATCAAAGTGGAAGTTACAAAGGTTGCTCTTATGCCCAATATTTTTTTAAAATAGGGTCATGCCAGCTGTTGAAAGCCAGTTGGTTAAATGGTTAAAATCAGAGACCATGAGTTAAGTAGAAATCTAGCTGGGTGATTGCATCAATAATTCTCTCTCAGACCTAAAACATCAAACCAGTTCCCCAAAATGTTGTCAAAAAACACAAAGGAACTTATCCAGGCAGTTTTTAAGAGTAACTTGAAGGAAAACAAAGTTAGCTATTATTATCAGTCCAGTGCAAATACCTGAAGAAGTGATGGGAGAAATAGCAGACTTTATCTTCCTGGATGCAAAAAATGTTGCACTGAAGACTGTAATCATGAAACAAAATGACATCTGCTTTTTGGAGGCCATAAGAAATGTACTCAAAAACCATACTGACAAGCAATAATTTAGAAAGATTTGTAAATTTTTTATAAACCTGAAAAAATACAAATTGATGCTTTTGTACAGTGGTGCTGGAGAAAACTGCTGAGAGGATTTTTTTCCAATAGCATGAAAATAGCATTCATTAGGATGATTAGGTTAGAATATACAAGCAGATAGTGAAACTTTTTTTGATTCATAATACGGAAGCAAGAATTTTTGGAGTAGACTGATGTTTGGAAAAATTAAAGGCAATTTAGAAAGAAGCCAGCAAATGAAAAGGTGACCAGACATTATCATTAATATCATGAGCATGAGCTCACAAATACTCAGAAAAGCAGATAGTGACCAACAGACTGGAAAACTGTTGCCCACTGTAAGATATTGTATGATGATGATATCAATTTAGTTATGCCTGACTTTTGGCAATTCCATAAGCTGGGTCTTTCTACCTCTTCCAATGTTGCACTAACTCACTGTATGCAAAGAGTTATAAAGAACTGAATGATCAAGCAAACAGGAATTAAGACTTCAATTCAGTTCAGTTTTTGGAAGCAACATGGACAAGTCTACATAGTTTCTTTGTAGTAGCATAGAAATGGCTTGTCATTTATATTTTTTCAACCATTCAATCCAACTTACAGTCTTATTTCCTGGTGGTTTCTCACCTATACACTAACTAGGTCCAATGCTGTTCAGCTTTTGGAGGATGAGCCATGGTCAAATAAGGGCTGCTATCTTTATTGCCAATAGTTAAGTAGTGCTTCACAATTGTCTACTAAAAAAAGGTTTGTGATTCCTAATTCAAGTAGAACAAGTTATACTTCCCTAAAAAATAAATTCAGTAAGGGCATTTCCCAACATAATTGTCAATTAATGCTACTTTTAGTATTATACATTTTCTACATAGGGTGTGGAAGTACTTTTGGCTGATCTCAAAAACAAGGTTAGACACAGTAAAACTTGGATGAAACACCACTAGAAAATAGGCTAAACAGCTTAGCTGAAAAAACATAATAGAAAGCAATGGAAAGTCATTTCTGTAGTTTTACCAAGAAAGCCCAACATGTGTCTATGAAGTTACCAGGAGTTACGTTTGACTACATTCTTTGCTGAGGATCATTTATACACATTAAAATCTGAATGTTTACATGAGACTTACAAGGAATTTCTTCTGTAAAAATACTGACTTCAATTAGGTGCAAAGATTTTGGCATGGGTAACACAAATAAAATTCAAGCATTGTTAAAACCTGCAATTCTAAACACATTTTTAGGGAACACAACCTTCTAAATACAAATATGTTCTTCATTGTAAAATGTTTATATGTATTTACATCATTATTAGACAATTTGTATCTATGCTTGAGTCAATGTTGACTCCTCATGACCGCTTAGGCAAATTCCTGCAGTTTTCCTGATGGTTTGCCACAGCCTCCTTCCTGGGGTTGAGAGTGACTGGCCAAGGACACCCAGCTGGCTTTGTGCCTAAGGTAGGACCAGAACTGTCTGTGTTTCTAGTCTTGTGCTTTAACCACTACCTTAAATTACAGTGCTTAATTTATGTTCCACAATTTAAATATTTGTCCCTCCCAATTGTTTCATTTATTAAAAAAATCAATTTTGTACCAGTTTCATATATAGAATACTAGGCATGGGAAAAGAATAATTTATTATTCAAAATATTGTGATCTACAAAGATCAGGAATTACAAGATTATATTTGTGGGAGTTGTTTCTTTGAAGTGTTTTCTTCAAACTGTCGTTTAAGTACAAGAGATGCTGTTGTGCACTATTTCTATTTTCATTGGGAAAGAAACCCAAATTTAAACATGAACTGAAGATTGTATGCGATAGATATGGCTGATCTAATTACAAAAATTAAATTAATTGCTTTTAAGATTAGCACACTGAATTAGTGTGGTGCTAGAATGTTATCACCACATACATGGGTCCTAAGACCTTAGTTTAAACGCAACTCCTAGGGTATAGAGCAGTGGTAGTCAACCTGGTCCCTACCGCCCACTAGTGGGTGTTCCAGCTTTCATGGTGGGCGATAGGGGTTTGCTATAACTCTGCTTTATAAATTTTATAAAGTAAAGTTACTTCCCTACTTTATAAATCACCATTACTGTGGAACCTGTGGACCGTTAGAAAATTTTACTACTAACAGAGATACAAAAGTGGGTGGTAAGTATAAAAAGGTTGACTACCCCTGGTATAGAGTGTTGCATCTGATGTCCTGTGTAAAGGAACCATACCCAATTCTAGAATTTTATTATTTACTGAAGGTTTTCCAAACTAAGGATGTTATACTTAATACTCCTGTCCTTGTTATTCTCACAACAAATACCAAAGGTATGAGGGGTGAAAAATAGACTGGCAAAGGGAGTGTATCCCCAACAGTGACTTAGCTTTGGGATTCTTCTATTTCAATCAATGTTGAAAGCATATTACTGGACTTGCTGTGTTCCTAGTTGGAATATGAATCCATCCCTCCTTCTGCATTGGGTAGAAATAGAAAATACATGTCCTTCTATTATCAGGCTGTTTTTCTGAGGATTGCACAACGTGGTCACAATCTTACACAAAAGAATTACATGTACAACAGAATGAGGAAGCAGCACATAGGCCTCTTGAAATACACCTGTAAGGAATCCAGGGTCGTTATTTACATGTTCGGAAATGTCACTTTGGAAAACATCCCTAAGTGATTGCGGAAGAGGAACTGCAAAGTATTACAGCTTGGCGGCGGCGGCAAGTTCGCCCCAATTTCAACTCTAAATATGGTGCAAAAGCTGCGGCCGCCGTTTCCGTGCTTCCCAAACGGCCCGAAGGAGCGTGTGCGCGCGAAGCTTCCTCCTTCCACCGTGTAAAAAAAAACAACAAACAACCCTCCCCCTTTCCCCGGATGTCTCGGAATCAGTTCGCGGTCCGTGCAAGGCCGCTCTCTCGGAAGTTGGGCACCGAGATCCCGGCGGTGGCGGCCCCCTCGCCGTTTTTCAGCCGCTCCGGCAGGGCAAACCGCGGCGGGAACGAGACTCGAATACTCGCCGCGTGCCCAAGCAGGCAGGAGGCCTCGTTTCTTGTCAGGGCCCCCGGCGGGAGCGAGTCTTGGGTCGGTGAAGCCGTTCTAGGCCGGCCTATCACGTCCGCCTTCCCGCTCGTCCCGTAGTCGCTGCCGGGCGGCGGCGGCGGGGTCACGACGGCAGCGCTGGGGTCAGAGGGTAAAGGTCGCTCCCCCAGCATCCTCCGTGCGGGGTGCTCAGCCATCTTGGATCCTCGGGACAAGAAAATTCATGCGGTGAGTTCGGCCCTATTATTCTTCCCCCGCTGCCACCTCCTCTGCTGCGGCCCAACTACGAATCTGCCCGGGAATCCGCCGGCGGCCGGGGAAGGGCTTCGGTCGGGTCCGGGGCGGTTTGGGCTCCTTGCGGTCTGTCTCGTCCCCCTCGGTTTCCGTTTGCTTTTGTCTCCGTGAGGGAGCGAGAAGGGGGGGGGAGATGTGTGAGGGAAACAGGAGGGGGAGGAACACGTCGCGGCGGTGGCGCGGCGCTTAGCACGGGAGCGCAGGAGCCTCGAGGCCCAGCCCGTCTGCGTCCTCCCGCCTTTCCTTCCTCGGCGCCTGGAGGAGCAAGGGGGGAGGCCCCGCCGCGGGAGGCAGCGTAGGGAGCCCGGCTGTTAGGGTCCCGGTTTAGCTCCTTCTCCGGCCCCGCAGCTGCGTTTCCCGCCACAAGCCTCCCCCTCCTCTGCATCGCTGGCGGAGGCAGCGCTCGGCCTACTTGTCTCTCTCCTTGCCCTTTATGCCTCCGGGGTGCGAGCGCCGTTCGGGGTCCGCGTCGGAGCATCGAGTTCCCCCTGATGCCTGAAACTCGGGGTAAGAAACGGGCAGTGCAGAATCCGCTCCTCCTTAATAAGTGTGTGGGGGTGAGAGTGTCGGTTCGTAGGTGGACTATTACTTTCGGGGCCTGCTTTCCCGGTGAAAAAGGCCCTTATTAGATCCTGTTGCCTCAAGAACTTCGTCGGGCAGCTGTAAGAAAATCTCTTTCCGGCCCAGCGATGTTTGCAGGAGAAACTTCTAGCTGTTCGGTTTCGGTTTTTTTTTAATTCGGGACGAGGTGTTGAAGGTCTTGTTTTGGTTCGAAAGCATTGGTTCTGCAATAAGCACTGCAGCTCCTCGCTCATAAGCTTAAGTGGGCAAATTTAATATATTTTCTTCCTTACTGCAAAATGCAAAGCCATCCTTTGTTTGCATTGTTGCTGCATGTAGGGACGTGATCAGACTTGTCACATTTTAGTGAACAGGAGTTAGGTTTTGGTGAGACAAATTGTTCAGTGCATCCACTCAGGTTAAAACATGATGTAATCCTTTCCTTATGTGGCAGGTATGTAAAGGTTGATACCCTATATATAACAGAAATTTGCTCTCTACATTGTAGTTGCTCTATGGACGACTAGATGTATTATTGTATTTTAATACCAGCCTTATCCACTCTTCCCCCACTTTTTAAATAATAAGGTGGCTTTAAAAATTACAATTAGCATGTGTCATGTAGTGTTCTTGGTATCAGTTTTTGCCTCCTAAACTTTTGGAAAGTTTTCAAGAGTGTCAAAACATCCTACAACTGGTTACTTGAATTTTGTGCATATTTTTTTTTTTTTTTTGCTTTTGGGAGAAGAAACTATTGTTGCAAATGAAGAAGTGCATTGCCTTTACAAAACATACATATGGTGTCATGTATATGTAAACTATAGAATTCTGAAGTACCTGTAGGACCATGCTGTATTCTTAACAGCAATTTGTAGTATCCCTGTCTTCGTTTTATTGTTTAATTTCCAGGAAGTGTGAGATATAAGTAATATTAAATATGAATTGCTTTATAGTTTGTAAATATTTGGCAAAGCATTTGTAGATAAATATATAATCAGTCATCTCTTCTCTAGTTGCTCAAACTTTCCCCTTCCCCCAATAGCTAAACCACAAACAGGTTTCCCCATAATGTCAAACTGAAAAACTCTGATTAAAAATCACAACACCAGTTTTTAAAACTTTGGTACTATGTAGTGGAAAATAGGCTGTTCTTATATTTTAAAATTTGTCTGAATGTATTCCTATACTTTATACTTTTATTAGATATTTTTATGCTGTAAACAGATTTTTCTTTGAGGCTTTTCTTTAGATTGACTAATTGTACATGTTTTTTCCACCAAGTCTTATCTTGAGGAATCTATAATCAGAATTCATTATCTTTCTGGCTTATTGTGATACCTGAGTGCAATGTCAGATACCTGAGGAATAGTTTAGTATTGTACAAAGATTGATTAGTATTTTAAACGTTTTGGATTAATAGTGATGGAACACTCAAATTGTTAAGCTTTTTTGTTAAGAAATACAGACTCCTGCTAAAACATAATGTATAATATAGCTTGCTTTGTTTTTTGTTTTGTGTATTTATTCATTTATGTAATTTATAAAATCACCTATTTCACAAATGAAACTCTGGCCAGTGTACAACAAAACAATATCTAAAATCTTTATCATTAAATAATTAAAAAATTAAAAAATATAAGAAGAGAGTTAAAGCAATAATAATAGATGAAGAGATGTTAATTATAATGGAGCCACCTCACTACTTTATCAGTCCCCTGGTATTCCAGATCTTTAGCATAACCATTTTCAGAGATCTTCAGAAGCTCAGAAGATATGGGACCATTGTCACTCCCGGGCGAGAAGATTCCACAACCTGGGTGCCAAAGCAGAGAAGGCCCACTGTTATGTATAAACTATACTTTTTCTTTGTATGTTGCCCAAAATTAGTCAGTTGTCATTAATTTGACAAACCAAAGTTAAAGAAATCAGAACTTAGTGAAAAGTGGTCCAACATAATATATTATATTAAGTGTTGCTTAATATAATGTTGCTGAATTAAAAACTACTGCTCATTTGTACCCATTTGTAATATGGCTCTCAGTGTCAGTGTCCTTCCAAATGTTAAAGTAATATTGGGACATCAAAAATTTGTTTCTCCTACAATAGGGTATTTAGATATAGTTACTGATAATATAAAATGACTTTATTTCAATTGTTCCGATACATATTTTTATAGCCTCACTTTTTAATGGAACTTGAATATACTAACTGGCTCAGATATCATGGTACTCTGTGATTTGTTTTAACCATCGTCTGTGAAACCAGCTATGATAGCTAGGATCGCACAGTGTTAAATAAAATATAAAAATTATGTTAAAGCATATTGCAGGTTGTAAATCTAATCAGTAAGATGTTTGCCTTAATAAAAAAACAACATAAATGCCTTTCTCTGTGCATTCCTCTTTTATATTGACTTTTAACTGTTGAATATTGAATACAGATAACCCTTGACTTACAACCACAATTGAGCCCAAAATTTATGTTGTTAAGTGAGAATTTGTTAAGTGAGTTTTGCCCCATTTTACGACCTTTCTTGCCACAATTGTTAAGTGAATCTCTGCAGTTGATAAATTAGTAATCTGGTTAGGTGAATTTGCCTTCCCCATTGATTTTGCTTTCAGGAAGATTGCAAAAAAGTGATCACATGGCCCTAGAACGCTGCAATGGTCATAAGTATGAGTCAGTTGCCAAACATCTGAATTTTGATCGCATCACATGAATGCTACAAAGGTGGTAACTGAAATACGGTTATAAGTCACTTTTTTCAATGCTGTTGTACCTTTGAATGGTCACTAAATGAACTGTTTTAAGTCAAGGACTACCTGTAGTCCTCGACAAAATCAACATGATTTTGGCATATGGTTTTTTTGGCATATGAGGCTCTCTTTTTTGTTTTATTTTTCTATTTACACATATTGAGTAAAGAGTATGAACTTATTCACACTGCAGCTTGTTAGACCAGGATTGTGTGATATTTTTTGATGAATTCCTCACAATATATTCTAAAAATCCTACTGTATTTTTCTTTTTTAAAGAAGTATTTGAGGCAGTTTAGTATCTAATAACTATGATTTATAAAATATAGATTGCTACATTTTGTTAGGAAACCTATGTTTACAATCAGTACAATTAAGGGAATTGTATATGCATTTGACATTTGTACTATGTGGTTCATATACAATTTTCTAGGTGGCTCAAATGTTGTAGATATAGGTTGGAAACAGTACATGTTCTCCAGATTCTCAGGTTTTCTGACTTCCTTAGGATGCTCTACAACACATTTGATGTAATAGAGATAATTTTGAGTGTAAAGCAGGTAAGATTATTTGAATATTGGGATTAAAAAACTTTGGGAAATATCAAAATTTAACATATTAAAGAAGAATATCTTTTGGTGTTTTGAATTACTTCTCTGTCAGTTGCATTTGTCAGAGTACATTAGTTGATAAGCATATCATTTGTATTTTTTGAGTTTTAAAGAATTAACAGTACAATCCTATAGGTAGTTAAATAGAACTTAGTTTCAGGTAATTCAGTCTAGGATTGCAGTTTGAAGTATTGGTTAACTAATCTTACGTTGTTTACAGTTCTTATAGTCAGTTGGTTTATTGCTAAATTTCTGAAGAAAAATTTCATGATTAGGTGCTTTGTCTGATTTTAGATTTGCAGGTTAGATTTGCATTGAAAAATATGTGGTGTGATGTTCTGCACATGATCAGTTGCATATGTAGTTTCCCTATCTAAAAGACTTCTGTTGAAGACTTTTCTACATATTAATAATTTAGTATACAAAGGCTTTGGCAGATCTCAGTAGTACCTACAGTATACGCGGATCATGCTTTTATAGTTCAAATCTTCCTTTTTTACTTATTAAAATATTCATATTTCAGCTGGTAATATTTCAGTGCTAAAAAAATCAGCGTATTTTTCAGAAAGCTAACCCCCTAAATTTAAGCAAAGCTACATTTTAAAAAAGAGGAAATGTATCTTTAAAGTAAGTTTATTCACTTCTTTAAAATACTATAAATCTGGAGAATTTTATTTAAATTTCTTTAATTTATTAAAGTTTATTATACTTTTTACAGGAATGGTATGAAAAGTAACTATGATGAAGGGATATCCTTTCTGAACTAAAAAAAATGTAGGGCCATTAGCTCCATGATTCCCTCCCCGATTGCAAAAACAGCGCATGCGGCGGGCACTGCAGACTCACCTTCTCTTTCCTCCTGGTGAGATCCGCCACCTGGAACGCCTTTTTTTCAGATCCACCACCTTCTGCACGCACCGTTTTTGCAATCGGGGAGGGAATCATGGCGGTGCCACCCGGAAAAGCTTTCCTTCCCGATATAAAAAACCTGGTGTGTGGAAAGCTGCTTTGGCCCTTGTCGCCAAATGCGGGCTTCGCAGCCAGATAGGTTCTTGCTCCCCCCTCTTCCCATTACAAAGTTTCCTGGTAGGAGAACCACATGGATTGCTCCCATGACAGCTGGCCTGAAAGGACTGCTTAATCAGGATTTGGGGGGATGGATCCCCCCCCCATTCCTTGCTCTCTTCCCCATCCAGGTGGATCACAATCAGAAGCAGAGGCAGTTCACCTTCCGCTTCAACAACTGTCATGATAATAAAGCTGTCCTATCGTATGAATATGTAGGAAAGAGGCTGGTGGATCTTCAACTGGGCGTGCATAAGGCAGCGGATCTGAAACGAAGGCGTTCCAGGCGGTGGAGATCACGGCAACTGCCTTATGCCTCCTGCGCAGTGCCCACTTCGCCAACAGAGTCCCAACCCCTGCGCTTCCCAGGGCCACTTTGGGAAGCAGCAAAGGTGTAGGGGGCTAGCTGGGAAGCCTGGCAATGTGTTTATGAGATGGTAGTGTCCAGCAGGACTAAAGTGCTGCGTGTCTATCATGCTTGCTGCAAGAAAGCCAGGCTTTCAATGCTTACGGTTATAGGTAGGAAGATGGGGCATCCAGGAGTGAAGCCTTCAGTGCCAAGTCCCTCTTCTGTCCCCATGAAAATCCTATCCCACCCCACCCCCTCCAGTTAAATACGCATAGGGTGATAGGGTTTGTTTTAATTGGATAAAAAAGCTCATTATCAAAATCTGAGTGGAAGTGAAGATCCCCGCCGCCTGGAACCACCCAAATATGATATATCTATGAGATCTAAGAATGCATGCCCAGTAAGTGTGAAATTTGACTTCACAAAGCTATATAGAAAATATTTATATGTAAGTATAATTTATATAGCAGCCTAAAAATCTTCATTTTTCTATATTTTTATACAGTTCTGAACACATCTATAGTTTAACATTGACCTGTAATATTGACATGTTTGGGCCAAGTGTATATATATTTCAGGTAACAATATGTACGAATATCCTTAGCTGTCATATTAAAGTTGATTATACTTAAATGTGTTTATCTTTGGAATCCTATGACCCATTGTTTTTAAAAAAGTATTGGGTAAACTTCAGAGACATAACTTCAAACTGACAAGATGGAAGTTCAAAATTAATATTAGAAAATATTATTTCACAGAAAGAGTAGTGGATACTTGGAACCAATTTCCAGTGGAGGTAATGGCCCAATCATCAGTAACTGAGTTTAAATATACTTGGGATAAACACATATGTCCATCATCTGACAAAAATTATAAAAAATAAACTCAAAGGCCGACTCAAGGGACCACTGGGTCTTTTTCTGCTGTCAGTTTTCTGTGTTTCTATGTTTTGGGCTAAAAGTGATATAAACTGTTATTATAAATAGGAATCTTAAAACCATGGTAGAAAATGTAATGTTTCACCTATAGAAATAAGTACCTTTTTCAAGAAAGTAAACACTGTCTCTTTAAGGATGTCTCAGTAAATATTTGAAATATGAGAATAAGGAGGGAAGTATTCTCATTTTTTATTTGAGGCCAAAGGGCAAAACCCCCCAACACTTTTGAAGAGTAAAATACTTAGTGACTTAAAATTACATAACTTTTATATTGCTGCAGATATCTTCAAAGATTTAGATCAAAAGCAGAAATGATGTAGTAATTATGTCACTGGATCTATTAAATAACATTAGTAAAAGCTGTTGGAAAAAAGTAATGTCTAAAACTGCCAAATATAAACATCTTTAGATTCTAAAAGTGCAATTTGGAAATCTGCCAAATGTTCAGTAATATGATGGTAAAGCACATGTATAGTAGAATCTCTTCTTACTTTCCATTTTTTAGGTACTTCTACCTTTTTTATCTAACGGAGGAATTCAAAGATAAAATTTATATGATCAAAAGATAAAAAACCATGCAGGTTCAAAATTGGAAATTTATTAAATGTGTTAAACCTGATTAGACCAGATATTTTTATTTATCTAGTTTTATTTATCTAGTTTTTAATAAGTAAATTTTGCAATGAAGTGGGATATTTAAAAAGTCAGCCAATTTTACATATAATTATTGAGACAGTTGCTGAATTAAATGATAATCCATTTAATAATATTACAGATTGTAAACCAATGTCGGAATTTCCTCTTTTTACTTTTGACTGCCTCATTAGCTCTAATAAAATTTTTCTTTATGTTAGTTTCTCAATAATATCAGATTTAATATCCTTGTCTTTCTCATTTCCATCTGGGACAGAATCCCCACATCCATCAGTTCTGGAATTGAACAGGTTTCTTAATTTTGTTCTATTTGATAATCTCCATTCTTCTTCAGTGGAATTTAAATAGATAAGAAAATTATATTTTAGTGTGGAGACAGTTATTAAGAATCTCTAATTTTGCTGTTTTATCATCTTAATTTACAGAAAGAAAGGAAAAAAAAGAGGCTTTAAAATAACAAAAGCAAGTTACCTACAAGGAGTCATTCAGTCTAGTATTTTAACACATTAAACTGTGACCACACAAAATAATATTGATTGGTCTTGTATTACATTGATAGATAAGTAACTCATAAAAATAAAATGAATGCACACCAGAAATTCAGGATGTAAACCTGGGGTTGTAAATTGTTTTTGCAACATTGAAGAATAATCATTTTTTACTCTGCTTTATAAAACAGTAATTATTCATATGATAAAGTTTTTAGTTTATAATTTAAATATACTTTCATATATTTAAACCATATTAACAAACAAATCGAAATTCAAACCAGAATGGGGTAATAATAAGATACGCCCATATTATGAGAAAGTGCTTCCTCAACCATTTTAGCATAATGAAATCAGTAACAAGCCCTTTTAAAACATTTTCTGATATGGTCAAAACATTGACAAAATAGTTGAATTAGACTACTCTCTAGATCATAAAGATGTTTCTTAATAATTTAAAGGTATTTAGCCATAGATTTTTTAATTTGTATATTCTCTTTATTATGAATTACCTGCAAATAATGCATGTAGCATGCAACTATACAAGAATGAGCTTAACATCCCTGATAACCAAGATGGGGTGGTCACTGACCTTGAACCAGACATCGTAGAATGTGAAGTCAAATGGGCCTTAGAAAATCTGAGCAACAGGAAAGCTAGTGGAGGTGACAGTATTCCAGCTGAGCTATTTAAAATCTTAAAAGACTATACAGTAAAGTGCTATACTCAACAGTGGCCACAGGATTGGAAAATTTACATTCCAATTCCAAAGAAGGGCAATGCCCAAGAATGTTCAAACTACTGCATCATTTCACATGCTAGCAAAATTATGCTTAAAATCCTACAAGCTAGGGTCCAGCAGTATGTAGATCGAGAAGTACAAGGCAGGATTTCGAAGAGACAGAGGAACAAGAGATCAAATTGCCAACATACGCTGGATCATGGAGAAAGCTAGGGAGTTCCAGAAAAAATCTACTACTGCTTCATTGACTATGCTAAAGCCTTAGATTGTCTGGATCACAACAAATTGTGACAAGTTCTTAAAGAGATGGGAGTACCAAACCATCTTATTTGTCTCTTGAGAAACCTACAGGTGACACTTGAAAAATTAGAATATTGTGCAAAAGTTCATTTATTTCAGTAATAAAAAGTGAAACTAATATATGAGATAGACTCATTACATGCAAAGCAAGATAGTTCAAGCCGTGATTTGTCATAATTGTGATGATTATGGCTTACAGCTCATGAAAACCCCAAATCCACAATCTCAGAAAATTAGAATATTACATGCAATAAATAAAACAAAGATTGTATATAGAACAATATCGGACCTCTGAAAAGTATAAGCATACATATGTACTCAGTACTTGGTTTGGGCCCCTTTTGCAGCAATTACTGCCTCAATGCGGCGTGGCATGGAAGCTATCAGCCTGTGGCAGTGCTGAGGTGTTATGGAAGACCAGGATGCTCCAATAGCGGCCTTCAGCTCTTCTGTATTGTTCGGTCTCATGTCTCTCATCTTTCTCTTGGTAATGCCCCATAGATTCTCTATGGGGTTCAGGTCAGGCGAGTTTGCTGGCCAATCAAGCACAGTAATCCCATGGTCATTGAACCAGATTTTGGTGCTTTTGGCAGTGTGGGCAGGTGCCGAGTCCTGCTGGAAAATGAAGTCAGCATCCCCATAAAGCTCGTCTGGGAAGGAAGCATGAAGTGCTCCAAAATCTCCTGGTAGATGGCTACATTGACCCTGGTCTTAATGAAGCATAATGGACCAACACCAGCAGATGACATGGCTCCCCAAATCAACACAGACTGTGGAAACTTCACGCTGGACTTCAAGCATCTTGTAGCGTGTGTCTCTCCATTCTTCTTCCATACTCTGGGTCCTTGGTTTCCAAATGAGATACAAAAGATGCTCTCATCAGAAAAGAGGACTTTGGACCACTGAGCAACAGACCAGGTCTGTTTTTCTTTGGCCCAGGTAAGACGCTTTTGGTGTTGTTTATTGTTCAGGAGCGGCTTGACAAGAGTAAGTAAGTAAATCTTTATTACGGTCAAAGACCAGCAATACACATTAGTTTTTACACTATGTTAAAAAATACTGACATTAAGATATAATTAAAAGGTATTGACGTTAAAAATGGAAAATAACATACATGTTCTCAGATTGTTTGGGTCACTCCCTGGTTTACCTGGGTGCAACGCTGTTAAGTATAGGAGTAAATACAATGGTCCAAAGATTGTTAGAGATATGTCCAGATAATTGGTACAAGATAACAACTATACTTCTGTAGCCAATTTTTTTCTTATGGACATTGCAGCAACACAGAACTGACGAGGAATACGACATTTGAAGCCTATGTCCAGGATCCGTCTGTGTGTGGTGGCTCTTGATGCATTGACTCCAGCCTCAGTCCACTCCTTGTGAATGTCCCCAACACTTTTGAATGGCCTTTTCCTGACAATCCTCTCCAAGCTGCGGTCATCCCTGCTGCTTGTGCACCTTTTTCCTCCACACTTTTCCCTTCCACATAACTTTCTATTAATGTGCTTTGATACAGCACTTTGGGAACATCCAACTTCTTTTGCAATTACCTTTTGAGGCTTTCCCCCCTTATGGAGGGTGTCAATGATGGTTTTCTGCACAACTGTCAGGTCAGCAGTCTTTCCCATGATTGTGATTCCTACTGAACCAGACTGAGAGACCATTTAAAGGCTCGAATGCTTTGCAGGTGTTATGGCTTAATTAGCTGATTAGAGTGGGACACTTTGAGCCTAGAATATTGCACCTTTTCACAATATTCTAATTTTTTGAGATTGTGGATTTGGGGTTTTCATGAGCTGTAAGCCATAATCATCACAATTATGACAAATCACGGCTCAAACTATCTTGCTTTGCGTGTAATGAGTCTAACTCATATATCAGCTTCACCTTTTAAGTTGCATTACTGAAATAAATGAACTTTTGCACGATATTTTAATTTTTCGAGTTTCACCTGTATGTGCAGGTCAAGAAGCAACAGTGAGACACGAAACCACTGATTGGACACAAAACCACTGATTGGACACAAAACCACTGATTGGACACAAAACCACTGATTGGACACAAAACCACTGTTTGGACACAAAACCACTGATTGGTTCAAAATTGGGAAAGGAGTCCGGCAAGGCTGTATACTATCACCCTGCCTATTTAACTTCTATGGAGAGCACATGAGAAAGACAGGGCTAGATGAATCAAAAGTCGGAATTAAGTTTGCTGAGAGAAATGTCAACAACCTCAGATATGCAGATGATACCACTGGCAGAAAGGGAAGAGGGACTAAAGAGCCTCTGGATGTGGGTGGAGAGTGCAAAAGTTGGCTTGAAACTCAACATTAAGAAAACTAAGATCATGGCATTTGGCCCTTTCAATTCCTGACAAATAGATGGGCAAGAAATGGAGGCAGTGACAGATTTTATTTTCCTGGGCTCCAAAATCACTGCAGATGGAGACTGCAGCCAAGAAATTAAAAGATGCTTATTCTTGGGGAGGAAAGTTATGGCAAATCTAGACAGCATACTAAAAAGCAGAGACATCACCCTGCCAACAAAAGTCAAGGGTATGGTTTTTCCAGTTGCAGTGTATGGCTATGAAAGGCTGCGCAGCAAAGAATTGAGGCCTTTGAACTATGGTGCTGGAGAAGACTCCTGCGAGTCCCTTGGACTGCAAGGTGATCAAACCGGTCAGTCCTATAGGAGATCAACCCTGACTGCTCTTTAGAAGGCCAGATCCTGAAGATGAAACTTAAAATACTTTGGCCACCTAATGAGAAGGAAGGACTCACTGGAAAAAAAAGGGGACAACAGAGAATGAGGTGGCTGGATGGAATCACTGAAGCAGTAAGCGTGAGCTTAAATGAACTCCAGAGGCCTGGAGGAACGTTGTCTATGGGGTCGCGATGGGTCAGATATGATAACAACAATGCATGTAATTTTCAACTTATGATAGGTCACTTAACGACCAAAGTTACAATGTACCCGGAAGTTAAGATTGCTGTCCCACCTCCATAGTCACATGATCACATTTCAAGTTCTTGGCAACTGACTCATTTATGACTTGATTGCAATGTTCCAGGTCATGTGAATGGATTTTGTGATGATTTTTGCTTTTGTAATAATTTTTGATAATGGTCATTCTCTTAATAACCATAGTGACTCGCTTAACAAGCATTAAAAAATGGTCAAAAATCAAGTCAGAAAAATTCCAGGTTCAATTGTAGACATGAGATGAGTATTATCTATGCATATAATCACAGTATTCTTCAGAATCATGCTAATAGTAATTGAAGAATTTTAAATTTTGCTACTGCATTAAGGCTGAATTGTGAAATCAAAGTATAAATTTAGTAATAAAGATCTGGTTTGAAATTTTATATAATCCAAAATCCTCTTGTAATAAATCATATGTTTAGCAAACATAATTAATAAGCTCATAATACAGATTTATATGACTAATTGTCCTTATTCTCCCCAGTGCTATTTTCAGATTGAGGCTGTCCCAAGGAATAGGTTTATCTTGTGAGCAAAGGTCAAAATTACATTTCTGTACCAATATTTGCTAAACGTACCTTGCAGTTTTTTATGTACAGTAGGAATCCAATATTGTAGAGTTGTGGCTAAATGTAGATCCAAGACCCTGCTATGATGTTAAAGGGGACACATAGCGACTTTGTAATTATTCCTGTGGGTTTGTTTCAACCTGATTAATTATCTTGAAAGCAAAATACATTGTATTATAAAGTGGAAGGTCAGAAAAGTTAGAAAACTATATTATGATAACCATAATTTAGATTTAAACAAGCTAGATGCGTATCCTAGGTCTTACATATAAATAGTCCTTGATTTATGACCACAATAGAGCCCAACATTTCTGCTTTTAAGTGAAACATCTATTAAATTAATTTTGCCCCATTTTATGGCCTTTCTTGCAATAGCTGTTAAGTGAATCACTGAAGTTAGTAACACGGTTGTTAAGTGAATCTGACTTCCTCATTGACTTTGCTTGTCAGAAGGTTGCAAAAGATGAACACTGCAGCCATCACAAATAGGCATTGGTTGCCAAGTGTCTGAATTTTGATCACATATCAAATCATTGGGGTAGTCAAATGCATGAGAAAAATGATCATAAATCATTTTTTAGTGCCATTGTAACTTCAGATGGTCGCTAAATGAACTGTTGTTAAGTCGAGGATTATCTGCACCTAATTGGTGCTAGAAATCTAAATTTTGCTTAAAGTTATTTAAAGGTATTTCATTCTAAGTATATATGTCAATGAAATTCCATAACTTACAAATTTATTCCCCTTGCACTGAGTAACATTTTAAACAATTTATATCTATTTTGGTCTGATATAAGATATATTTACATCTACAGATGAAGAGCACTTCTATGTAATATTTATTCCTAAATGTTTAAAAGATTTTAGCCAATAATTGAAATGACAGTGGTTACAGATTTCCATAGAAAGGGGATTCTGGTTCTTTAGTTATTCTGAATGGACAGCCATTATATTGGCATTATTAATTTTAAAAATACAAAGTAGATCTCTTGTATTGTCTTATTTCAAGATGCCTGATTCTTCAAATATTTTCTTCTGTTCTCCATAGGGGGAAGGGAAGAGGATCCAGGAATGGGTTTTGCTCTGCTCTTTTGCCTGGTGACTGAGCCTATCATTTTTTTGGCAACACTTCCTTAGGCGGGAAATCCTCCCAGTTTCAGCTTAGTCTTTTGCCAGTCAAGACATATTAAATTTTGCTCCTCTAACAATCATTCTTGGATTTTAAAAGGAAAGGAAAAAAAGGATCGCTAGAAATCACTCTTTAGTGATCGCACAGTTAAATGGTCCGCCGGTTTAGCCGCTTGTCTGGCTTCATAGCCAGACCCCTGCCACCTTGCGACACAGTGGAGAGGGGCTTCACCCCTTTAAGGGTCCAAGGGCTCTGGCACAAAGGATTACAGTCTACTTGGGTTGGTCCGGGCACACTGACAGTGGTGGAACGTTTGGCACCAATTTCAAAGCTGTATCAGCTGCTGTTCATTTTGAACCTGCCTGCTTTGCCGCGTGGAGACATGACAGCCTCGCAGGGTCCAGCATCCAAAGTACTCAGGTACAAGACAGGAAGGGACGTGATTCTCCTTCCAGGGCCCCTTCTACTAGCCAAGGGTCTGCTGCCTCAGCAGCAAGAATCAGAAGCCAAGCTCAACCTTCTAAGAGCACGAAAGCCTCTAAGGTGGTTGAGAAATATGCCCAGAGGCGGCAAAAAGCCCTAGAGTGGCATATTGCAAAGGCTAAAAAAGCAGCAAGAGGCACAGGGCCGGGGATTTGCCCTCAGGAGAAATCCATTTTTTCCTACCCTTTGGAACGACTGTTGGAAGACTCGAGCCTCTTGCAGCCCTATTATTTCCATTCCTGGTCACCAGATGGCATCAAAGAGCAGGACCCCTGGGCTTGCTTTCACAACATCCTACCGTCCGCAGATTTCTAAAGGCGCAACCAATTTAAAGCCTCCTGTGGTTCATAGGTACCCAACCTATCGAAGGGACCTGTCAAAGGTGTTAAATGCACTCACTTGGAGCCCCTTCAAACTGCTGAGATTGGTCTACTTGCCTCTCTTGCAAGGTGGCATTCTTGGTTGCCATCATATCAGCCAGAAGGATTTTGGAGCTGGAGGCCCTTTTGGTGAGGGAGGACCTCTGCATAGTCCATCCAGACAAAGTGGTATTGTGTTTGGATCCCTCCTTCGTCCCCAAGATGAATTCCTGGTTCTCCAGGGCCCAGGAGTTGTTGCTGCCAAATTTCTGCCCGGGGCCCACTCATGCCCGGGAAAACGTTAAGACATTAGGAGGGCTGTGCATATTTACATCAAGTGGACTGCCTCCTTCTGAAGGACGGAGTCACTTTTGTCTCCTTTCAGCCTTCCTCCTTGGGTAGCAGGGTCTTCCTGACAATGGTGGGGTGATGGATTTGGGCGACCATTGCCAGGGCCTACGAGACACAAGATCTTCCCATGCCTACACGTATCATGCCCCACACAACAAGGAGTGTGGCCACAATGACTGCGTGGGCGACATAGGCTTCTATAGAGGAGATTTGCATCTGCAATTATAAATTTGACACCTTCACTTCGGCCAAGGCGGCCTTTGGCAGGAGGGTCCTCCAGTGGGTCCACGTGGATCAAGGGACTTTGGCCCAGACTGCGACCCACTCGTGAGCTTGGAGGGCTTTGATAAGTCCCATTCCTGGATCCTCTTCCCTTCCCCTATGGAGAAGGAGTGTTGGTCTTACATGACACACTGCTTCTCGTAGGGAAGGGAAGAGGATCCAGCCCCACCCTAAGAGACCATCTGGTCCACAGTCTAGGAGGAGCTAATATTTTCACAGGTCACAAGCCTCGGCATTGTCACGCCTTCGCCAAAACTGAGAGGATTTCCCGCCTAAGGAGGCGTTGCCAAAAAGATGACAGGCTCAGTCTCCAGGCAGAAGAGCAGAGCAACATCCATTCCTGGATCCTCTTCCCTTCCCTACAAGAAGCAACGTGTCAGGTAGGACCAACACTCCTTCTCCATTGTGCTGATGAGGGAATCCAGGAGACAAGATCAACCCATTCCTCGTTTCTTTCTCAGCACACCGAGAAGGAGCATATCAGGTAAGACCAATGCTCCTTCTCCATTGTGCTGATGAGTAATACATAAGTATTGGTCAGTACTTTTGGTTCCTGAATCCGAGTTTAAATAAGTGAAATCACATCAACAATCAACCAATGGAACAGCTTGCCTTTGGAAGTTGTGGGAGCTTCATCACTTGAGACTTTCAAGAAGAGATTGGATTGCCATTTGTCAGAAATGGTGTAGGGTCTCCTACTTGAGCGAGGGGTTGGACTAGATGACTTATAAGGTTCCTTCCAACTCTTTTAATCTGTTAAAGTACATAAATATTTTTATAGAAAACAGCATTGTAAACTGCTTTTCTAGAATTTCATTTCCATTTATCTAGAGAAAAAATAATATAATATTTTTGCAACACAAGAGAAACTTATTTTACTTTTTAAGGTGCTGATGTTATTTTTTTTTAATGTAAAAAGTAGCTTCTTGGTGTTTTAAGAGTCTTTTAATGTAATTGTTATTAATTTGTGTAATATGAAATGTATTTTTCACAAATTTCTTTAAAATTGCTTTTTGACAGTGGAATTAGGAAGATAAATTTCAGTACTATTCTGAAGAGTTTCATATGCTATTTCAAAGAAGCTAAATAATGAAATTATAACACAACTGAATGTCTTTCATAACAGGAGTATAAATTATGCCATTGTAATGTGCAGTAAAATATATGAGGTCTTGCAGTTTAAATCTGTTTTTTCTATTTTTTAAAACAGCCTTTCAACTCAAAATATTAATGTTCTTTATGGTTTTTAAAATAAAGCACAGCAGAATGGAGAAAAGTTGGATTATTTAAAAGTAACGAACTTTCATAATTGTGAATATTGCTTTGAAAACCTAGATCCCAGTTCACATATAAATGATCCATTTTTGGGGCCATGTTATGTAGAAGATCTGCTACAATAAGAATAAGCTTGTCTAATAGTTTGAAAATAAAATAGTTTATCTTTTTGGTGGCCTGGATGCCAAACTTTAAAGATTTGTCCAAGCTATTTAAGTTTCAGCTGTTGTAATCTGAGGATGTGGAAAAAGTATTTGCTGTAAAGTCAGTTGTTAAGTGAATTAAAGCAGTGTTTTTCAACCACTGTGCCGCGGCACACTAGTGTGCCGTGACATAGTGTAAGGTGTGCCGTGGGAAAAACACCCGCCTATAGTCAATATAGGCACAGAGTTAAATTTTTTTAACATTTTCTAATGGTGGTGTGCCTCGTGATTTTTTTCATGAAAAAAGTGTGCCTTTGCACAAAAAAGGTTGAAAAACACTGAATTAAAGCATACTTCAGTATAGTATACATCAGCTAATGTTTCTCATTTATATTTGGGTTGTTTAGGCCATGTAAGTCCTGTGCCAGGGTTTTATGTAGTGAAGGACTAGATAATGGCAAAATAGTGAAGGCTGAATTTAAATGTTTAAGGGCTTTAGAAAAAAATGGAAAAGTATTACGTTATGTTAATTCTATGTTTAATATATTTTTATTAGATTTACCGTATTTTTCGGACTATAAAGTGCACCAGACTATAAGACGCATCTAAATTTACAGGAGGAAATCAAGAAAAAAATAGTTTCTGGCCTCTGCACCTCATGTTTTTGCTCTCCCCAGTCCCCAGAAGTACCCTGCAGTGCTCCCCACATCCTGTTTTTGGGCTCTCACATCCTGGATGCATCGCGTTTTTGCCCTGCCTGGCCTCCAGAAACCCTCTTCAGTGCTCCACACGGCCAGTTTTTGGCCTGCAGAGTGCTTCTGAGGGCTGGGGAGGACGAAAACGTGATGTGCAGAGGGCTTGGGAGCCCAAAAACGGGCCCATTTTGGAAAAAATGGAATGTGTGGAGCACTGCAGAGTGCTTCTAGGGGCCTGGGAGGGCAAAAACACCACTCACAGAGGGCTTGGGAGCTCAGAAAGACCCATTGGAGTGCTTCTGGAGGCCAGGGAGGGCAAAAACGCACGGAGGGTTCAGAAGGCCAAGAATGCCTGTATTTGGTCTATAAGATGCATCCAAATTTTCACTTTTAGTCCCCCCCCCTACATTTTTCTTACACTCCAAAAATTACAATATATGTCACCTTTTGTGCAGCAGTCTATTTATCACTACAAGAGCAATTCTATCATGTAGTCACTGCCCGAGGGTCACACAATGAACTTCCAAGGTTTGGAACCTGGGGCTTTCTGCTCTGGTTCAGCATCTTAATGGTTATAGATAAACAGAAGTTAACCCATGCTTGGATTCTCCCGCAGCGCACAGAGAAAGAAAGTATTTCTAGCTCAGTCCATTTTACTAGGTTTTAGCCAGAATATATATTTCAACACTCAGGTTCTCATAGTCCCTAAACAACAGATTAGGGCTTCTGTTGCATCACTGTTTGGCTTAAGTTGAAAATATATAATTGAGTATCTTTCACCTCATGCTGATGGACCTCTCCAAGCAGCTTCATGTATTTGTACAGCAGAAAAAGTGCCAATTCTTGTAGCATCCAACATTAAAATTCCTGTGAACCCAGCATCTCTTTTCTCAAATGAAAATGAATCCTCAGGTAGGAAGAATACAACTCTTAAGATAATGCCCACCCCTCCAAGTCCAGAAGCTTACCATTGTTGAGGATGTTGTATTAAGCTGAAGGCTTTGTAGTAGTTGTGGAAATAATTTGTCTCCTTTCTGCTGTAAAATGTTTTGAAGGCCAGTCATATTATTTATATATGACAAATGTAGCTTTGTAATCATAGCATCTTTTAGAGATAGTTGTAAGTATGCTATATTCAACAATGAAGGAATCTGTTGTTTTAGAACATTTTGTTAGTTTGAAGTCATGATAAATTGCTAAGATTTCAGTTACCGTATATACTCGAGTATAAGCCGACCCGAATATAAGCCGAGGCACCTAATTTTACCCCAAAAAGCTGGAAAAGTTATTGACTCGAGTATAAGCCTAGGGTGGGAAATGCAGCAGCTACGGTAAATTTCAAAAATAAAAAATCAGTGTTATTTGAAACTCAAAGTTATGTTTATTCAAGGGACCCGCTTAATTAAAGTGTTCTATAATATCAGTATGACTTATAATACTGCAAGTCTGCAATATTAAAATACTTGTATAGGGGATCCCCGGGATCCCACGAAGAGATCAAATCACAACCAGTATGCCACCTTCTTGGTATATTGTTTTTATTTTCACTGAGTTTTTAAAAATGAGCATTATTTCACCCTTTTTTTCTTTATGTTTGGTATCTGCAATTTGTGTTAATTCTGTTCATACATATAATATAAATGAAAAACCCAGCTCTCTTAAAAAATATTTTAAGTTCTTTCTGGTGCTCCCTTTTAGAATTGGCCAACTAATATTTCTGTTCGCCCAACTAATGTCAGGCAGAGTTAACTGAAAAAGTAATTTTTCATGAAAGGACATTTTCCTAGGATTTTAATTGTTCTTACTGTCAGATTTCTCCTTATTTCCAGCTTGAGTCTCCTTCTGACAAGTTTCCATTGCTTCTTGTCCTGTCCTCAGGTGCTATTGCTGCCGCCGCCTCCTCCTCCTCCTCCAACAGCACCAGCACATTTGCTGCCCAGCGCTGCGGCTGAGGTGAAGCCGCCAAAGCTCCCGCTGGCGCCCCCGCAGCGTTGGGCGGATATCCGGCAGTGCTGTTGGAGGAGGAGGAGGCGAACCAGCCTGCCATCGCCGGCCACCGCTAGCCCTGCCGCTCTTCCCACCCCCTTCCAAGCCCCACAGGTCGTCCCATTCAAGTTATTGGGCGTCAACACCGCCACGTTTCCCCCAAGCCATCGCATTCGAATTAATGGACTTCTAATCCCCTCTCTGGGAGTCGCTTTCCCCGGGTTTACCCTATTTCGACTACCGAGGAGTCTTGCGGCCGCTGAGCCTCCCATTTCCTCTGCCCCGCCATTTCCCCTTCGCTCAAGAAGGCGCTAAGCAGAGACGCCCGCGACGGCGAGAACGGCTTGTTTATTTCCAGCCGCTGAGAAGACTTGCTTGCACTCAAACGCGCCTTTAAGCCGCGTCCATAAATACAAGCCGAGCCTTCTCGCTGCGTTCCCAGCTTCGGGCCGACCCGAGAGAAAAACAAACCAACCGAAGTACATTTTCTCTTAGCAGAGGCTTCCCCTCAAGGGGCGGCGCGGGAAAAGCCTTCCTAAGCGCCCCAAGAATTCTCGGAGGGGGGAAGGTTGGGAGGAATGGAAGCGCCCCAATGGCGGGGCGACTGAGGAAAAAGCCGCCTCTCCACTCCTCTCCCCCTCGCCCCTCTTCTTAGTTCTCACCGGAGAGGCGGCTTTATTTCTCCCCAAACTCCCCCACCCACATGAAAGCCCCCATCTCC
This sequence comes from Thamnophis elegans, assembly GCF_009769535.1. Taxonomy (NCBI): domain Eukaryota; kingdom Metazoa; phylum Chordata; class Lepidosauria; order Squamata; family Natricidae; genus Thamnophis; species Thamnophis elegans. Next base: position 47,617,547 of record NC_045547.1, on the reverse strand, counting down.
ACTAATGCCTTGAAAATTCAGCCGCGTAGGGAAAGCACATTCCATCGCATGCTTTCTCCGCGGCGCACCCCGCAGTCGCCAATCCAGCGGAACCACCGCTCGCCTGCTGCCTCCCCACAATTATCAGCGAGGCGTCGCTGGAATTCACACACACACACAAACACCAGAAAAGCCTCGAGAAAAGGGGGGGGTACAACCTCCCCTTTTCGCTCCCGTTAAAACAGCCGGGTTAGGCTGGCGGAGGGGCACGAAGATGGGGGTGTGGTGGAGGCGCCCGTCCTCCTGCCTTGAAGCAGCTGTAGACAGGCTCGCGCCGGCTGCGCAATCTTAACAACCTTTCCCTGGAAAACCAGCTGTTTCCCCCGACCTGATTCCTGCGTGCGTTGCATCAAACTAAGGCTAGGGATCCGACGGATTCCCACCTTGGACAAACAACAGCAATTGTTATTGTTGTTGTTATTATTATTATCATTATTTATCTCGAATGTCATCTTTCCTTGATCCCAACGACCAGGTGTCTCGTTTTAGCCGTCCGCTCATACCCCACCCCACCCCGCCTTCCCAAGCCGCTTGATGCTGGTAAGCACAGGAAGAATGGGGAGAAAACTTAAAACTAGCTACCGTATGGCGATGGCAGGCTGGAATCCCCTCTCCAAGGGATCCCCGTGCAGAAAATGCGGGGAGCAGCAGCGAAGCCCCGGGGCTTCGCTGCTCCATCCGCTGGACTGTGGGGCTTGGAAGGGGGTGGGAAGAGCGGCAGGGCTAGCGGTGGCCGGCGATGGCAGGCTGGTTCGCCTCCTCCTCCTCCAACAGGCAACAGCACTGCCGGATCCAGTTGTAGACTCGAGTATAAGCCGAGGCGGCTTTTTTCAGCCCAAAAAGTGGGCTGAAAAACTCGGCTTATACTCGAGTATATACGGTATACAGATTTGCACAAACTAGTAAATTCTGAAGGGTAAAGAAAAGGCTATGGACTTTCGTAACACAGATACATGTAGCATCTGTTCTATGAATCCTCTTATATAGCTCTTCATTTTTTCTCTTCTATTGTTTTTGATATATTCAGGTAATAGAATCACAGTCAACCTTGTACTTCAGAAGCAAGCTGAGTCTTCTTTCTAGCATCAAAAATCCTGGTCTCTTGAATATTGCAAAAATTCCTCCAAATATTTTTTTTGCTGATGCTCATATTTGGTTCTGCAGTAATTAGTATTTTGTTTAGCTTTTTTTTTCAATTAAGGAATAGGCAGATTTTAGAAACACATCTTAAATTCTAAAACATAAGGGTTAACAGAAGGAAAATATTACAAAAGATACAACATTTTCATAATATTTTCTCATTGAATAATTTTTCAGTGCCTGAGTTTTTATTTGTGTTCTTGAATATGACTGTTATGAATGAAGAACATAAGAATAGTTGCATTAGATGCAGCCAAGACCTATTTTAAGTCCAGCACTTTGTTTCACAGTGGCCAGTCATGTGCTTCTTGTATGCTCAAAAGGAAGAGATGGAGACATACTTTTCCCCACTACTGTTCCATTGCAATTAATACTTAGAAATGTAAGATAAGATTGAGGCTGAGTTCTGTAAATCTTTATGGTTTTAACCAGTTCTCTTTTTAAAACCAATGATTTTCATTACACTTTGCGATAATGTTTGCAGCAGATTAGTATATACACTGTAAATACATGCTTTCTTTTTCTTTTCTAAATCTCCTTACAATCAATTGTGTTAGGTAGCCTATTTCTAGTCTTTTGAAAATTATTTTTTTTCTCTCTTTTTACATTCTCTACCCCATATATAGCAATAGCAATAGCAGTAGACTTATATACCGCTTCATAGGCCTAAAATCAATATATGATTTTATACTTCTCTATTATGTCTCCATTTGGTTATCTCCCCCCCTCCCCAAAGGCATGGTCTCAAACATCCTAAATTTGTTTTCCAGAAAGAAGTATTTGAAACCTTAATTCTTTTGATTGGCCGCTTGCCTTTTTTTCTAGCTCTGTTACATCTTTTGCCAAATGTGACCAGAAGAATTAACACAGGACAAACCATGTGTCTGTAAAAGAGCAGTATAGACTTTTTATTTTCAGTAACATTTCTAATTATCCTAATCATGGGATTTCCCCACCTAAAATTCCAAGTCTAACATATTGATTTACATTAAACTTTATGTTTTATATTTTTTTCTTGAGGAAATCAGTATAATTTGGATGAATTGTAATTTCTTTCATATAAAAGTTTTACAATCTGTCAGCAAAATCAAGTAAATGTCAAGTCTAAAATCTTTTGAAATAACATACTTTGTTTATGTTGCATGACCTTGTTCAGATCATATAGCAACTAGAGATAAGTCAGAATACTTTCCTCCTAAATGCTTCTTATTACATTGACTTAAATATAATACCATCATGTTTTGATGTCCTAATATTCTCTTACCGTACTATAACTATATTACATAGTACTATTCTGTATTTCACAATATTTAACAGCAGTATGATTTTCTCTGGAGCTAAGATGACAACAGAAATGAAAACAATCAATAAATTGCTCCATTTTAAGCTTGCTTGCTGACCTCATGCTCATGGTCAGTCCCTAAAATTAAAAATTCCAAAAACTGATTGGAGATTCTCTTAAAAATCTTCCTCAAGAATCAGTTATTGTATGTTATTAAATGCATTGGAACAAGATAATTTATTCTAGATTATTTTACAATTGAAGAAAATGTAGCAATTTCTTGAATCTTAATTTTATCATATGGTATCTATGAGTTTTCCAGAGTGGGTTTGCAGGATGGTCCAGTGATGATATTATCACAGCCAATTGGCCTCGAGACTGGGTTGAAGCTGAAGCCACTACTGGGCTCCTCTCCTCTGACTCCAGTTTCAATCCAGTCTGGCCAAAGAGAGGTTGAAATTTATTGAATCCTGATCTGATTTACCTTTTCTGGACCATCCTTGACTCAGCTTGCTTCCTTCTCACAAGGACACCCTTCCTTCACCTCCCAGTAAGTCCCTGCCGATAGCTGTGGGTGTTTCCAGCTACTCGAGGGTTAAATCTCAAGGCTTGGAGACTTGTGGCTGGGTCGCTGTCCCGGTGGCCATTTTGGCCGGTGACCACGTGGAGCCTTGAGAGGGCAGATCAGAGCCGGTGGGGGCTAAAGGGCTTCCGGCCCGACAGCCCAGAAGCCTAGTACAGAGCGTGCCTCACTGCAGCGGGATTGAAAGAGGGCGCAGAAGAGCGCGAAGGCTGCTGAAGCCCCAGGGGCGGCAGAAGTGGCTGGGAAGGCAAGTGGCAGCAACGGACTCCCTGAGAAGCCGCGGCAACCCTGAAACGCGCCCTTGCAGCACTTAAAAGATTGGGGAGTACAGCGAAGGGAGTGAGGACCTATATCCTTTTGGCTGTGGAGGTGGAGGTGAGGAGCGAACCACAGGAAACACGAGGAGTGGTCGTAAGTAGCTGCGTGATGGCGGATAGATCCCCTTCCCCTCATGTCCCCTGGGGAGGGGACTTCCTCCAGGCAGTGTCCCACTGCTTCTTCCAGGAGGCTTAAAGCCTCGGCTGATCCTCGCCCTTCCCGTGCCAGCCAAAGAGATGAAGCTAGGAGGCAAAGGGCTCTAGTGAGAACTTTTTCCAGGACAGAGAAGTTGAGGGCTCTGCAGGGCAGGATCAGTCCCTCCCCCTCCAGGTCCAGATCACCTTAGGGGGTCTTTCTAGGCAGAATTCTCCCCCTAGATCACCAGATTCCTTGAGGGAGTGCAGTGGGGGGGGCGCCCATTCCCCCCCTTTTCATGGAGGACCTTAACCAGGTAGACAATCAAGCTGAATTTCTTTCTCAAGAGACACAGCGGGGAGGGAAAGACCCATCCAGGATTTCCCTGGCACCTATCCCCAACCTTGGTCAGGTGCCAGTGGGACCCAGCTGGGATTCCTTAGATATGGAGGATCTGCCTGTCGGCCTCCAGAATCTCATTGAAAGAGCCATTGCCTCAGGTATGGCTGCAGGCATGCAGCGCCAGGTGCCTTGGCCTGTACCTCAGGGTGAGGTCATGGTCCCCAGTTCTTCATCATCCCAGCTACAGGGCCCGACCCTGCCGGTCTGTCCTCCTGGGTCCCCTACCCAGGCGAGTGAGGGATCAGTCTTGGGGGACAAGGCACAGCGAGACCCAGATCTTTCTGAAGATGAGGAGAATTTGGAGCCTGACCCCCCCCCCACCTTCACTGGGTTGTTCCCTCCTACCCTATTCCGGTCCCTCCTATGCAAAGCATGTGCCACGACACAGCTGGGGGGTGAAGGGGGCAAAAGAAGGGGAGCCGGCGAAGAAACCCCAGGGCCCAGTATATTCTGAGCCAAAAATTGTTAAGGAGGAGATCCCGGCTCCTGATTTATTCCTGGAAGTAGTTAGGAGGCAGTGGGAGACACCTGGGGGTTTTCCTACTCCAGGCAGTAATGACAGATATAATATCGAACCAGATTTCTCCCAAGCATTGCAGATGCTCTCTGTGGATCCGCCTGTGGTGGCCTTAGCTGCTCCAGCTTCGCTGGTACCCAAGGATGTGACAGACAACCTGAAGGCAGAGGACGGGAAGACAGAGATGATCCTCAGAAAGAGCATCCATTCATCGGCTTGGGCCATTAAGGTGGCGGCCTCTGTGTAATTCTTCTGTCGTACGGTCATCCTTTGGATGGAGCAGATCCAGGCGCGCATTCCACCGGAGGACGTTCGTCTACACCAGGACCTAAACAAATTAGTGGCAGTTGCTCAGTTTTCAGCTGATGCAATCTTAAATGCTATGAAGTTTTCTTCCAGGGCTATGGCATTGTCCGTCGCGTCTCGTCGCTGCCTGTGGCTCCGGGGATGGCAGGCAGACATCAAGGCAAAGTGGCAGCTGGCCTCAGCAGCCTATACAGGGGGCTCCCTCTTTGGAGCTTCCCTTGACCCAATCCTGGTGGAGGACAAGAACAAGAAAAAGGTGCTACCATCATCAACCAAGAAGGTGGAGCAGAGGACCATGTTCTACTACCGCAGGTCTGCACAGCAACCACAGGAGCAGGAAACTCACCAGAGCAGGTATCCTCCCGGCAGGTCGGATAGGCTACCCGACAGGGGATTCAATTGGGACAGATCCTGCTTCCAGCCCCAGAACAAACCGCCCTTTTGGGGGGGTCGCCCCTTCCGCCGGGGCAAGTAGGTCCCTACGACCCCACCCTTTGGTGGCCATCTGGCTCTGTTCGCAGATGCCTGGGTGGAGATTTCCACGGATGCCTGGGTCTTCAGTCTGGAGTTCCTTTCCTCTCCCCCCAATTGTTTCTGGGTGTCTCCCCCCCCGGCCAGAAACGTTGATAAGCATCTGCAGATGCGGAAGGCCATCCAACACTTGCTTGACATTGCGGCCATAGAGGCGGTCCCTGGGGACCAGAGGGACGAGGGGTTCTACTCTAACCTTTTCCTAGTGCCAAAACAATCGGGGGAATGGAAAAACATTTTAGACATAAAACGCCTGAACCAATTCCTGGTATACGGATGCTTTAAAATGGCCTCTCAAGTCCATCCTGGCAGGGATTTGGGAGGAGACTATATGGCATCCATCGACCTCACTGAAGCCTACCTGCACATCCCCATTTTCCCCGAGCATAGGCGTTTCCTACGTTTCTCCTATCTAGGGGCTCACTTCCAGTACAGGGTGCTTCCGTTGGGTGGGTTTCGGCCCCAGAACCATTACCAAGGTGCTAGCGGTAGCGGCTGCCCACCTGAGGGAGATTCCCATCAGGCTCTTTTGTTACCTGGATGACATCCTCGTTCAGGGGGCGTCTTCTGCCCAGATTAGGTCAGATCTCCAGTGGGTCATTGATACCCCAGCTTGTTGAAGTTAATTAACCAGATCCAGAAGGGTCATTGTGTTCCCGTAGCTCTTCTTTCCAGCTTGATTGGAAAGTTCATCTCATGCATCGGAGGGGTCCCATGGGTGCGACTACATGCCAGGATGCTCCAATGGAGGCTGCTGCCATATCAGAGGGCCAATTCCAGCAACTTGACGCTCAAGGTACCAGCAACACTGCAGGTGCTGATGTCTCTCAAGTGGTGGATGTCCCCAGCATTGCTCAGGGGCTGCGAATTCAAGGAACAGGAGTACCTCATATTAACAACAGACGCCAGCCTGCTCGATTGGGGCGGCTACACTAGACTCCCAGCTGGTGGTCAAAGAGCAACCTTCGACACAACATAAATTGGTTGGAGCTCTGGGCGGTCCTCCTCGCCCTACGACGGTTCCAAACCTCGGTAGAAGGTCACCACATCCTCGTCTTAACAGACAATGTTACAGCAAAGGCGCACATCAATCGACGGGGGCACACAATCCAGAGCGTTGCACTCCGAGGCAATGTTGCTGGAATACTGAGGGAGAAACATCTACGCTCCATCCGAGTGGAACACATCACTGGTGTAGACAACCATCAGGTGGACTGGCTGAGCCAGGAGATGGTAGACAACGGAGAGTGTCCAAGAAGCTCTGCCAGAGGATCTGCCAGAGGTTCAGGAGACCAGTGGTGGACCTGTTCGCCACTCCGTCCAACACTCAACTGCCGCAGTTCTTCTCTTGGTTCCCAGCTCAGGGAATGGAGGGGGTCAATGCCCTTTGCTCCAGGTGGCCAGTCGGGCTGCTGTACGCTTTCCCCCCTGCCTCTCCTTCCCAGGGTCATCCAGAAGGCAGTCAGAGAGCAGGCGGAGGTAATCCTAGTGGCCCCCTACTGGCCCAGGAGGGCCTGGTTCGTGGACCTGCTGAGCCTGACGGCAGGGAGACCGTGGAGGATTCCCCGGAGGGAGGTGAGATTACTACAGGGGAAGTTGATCCACCCAGACCCACAGTGTCTCCAACTGGCCTTGTGGAGATTGAGCGGGAGTGCCTGAGAGGCACCCTTCTGTCCCAGAAAGTGATCAGAACCATTGAGGCTTCCCGCAGACAGTCAACCAACTGATTTACGATGCCACCTGGTTGACATTTGTTTCCTGGTGTCAGGCCGCCCACATGACCCCTGCCAGGGCCTCGGTCCCCCAGGTGTTGGATTTCCTCCAGGAGGGTCTGGACAAGGGACTGTCCCTAGCTACTGTTAAGAGACAGTTAGCAGCACTAGCCTTGGTGATTCCTGGGGAAAGCCCCACTCCGCTGCTTCATTTGTCTTTAGTCAAAAGGTTCCTCAAGGGGGCGGCCCACCTTCATCCACTGCCAATCCATAGGTTTCCTATGTGGTATCTTCCCATGGTGCTATGGGCCCTTACGGCCGAGCCTTTCAAACCGCTTGGGACGGTCAGCCGGAAGCTACTCACTTGTAAGATTGTGTTCCTGGTGGCTATCACTTCGGCTAGGCGAGTATCAGAACTGGGGGCCCTCTCCTCCAGGGAGGATCTATGCAGGTTTCACAACAACAGGGTAGTGCTTCACCTTGACCCGGCATTCCTGCCCAAGGTGAACACGGTCTTCCACCGTGCCCAGGAGGTGGTTCTCCCAGACTTCTGCCCAGATCCGGTCAGGTGGCACCGCTTAGATGTAAGAAGGGCCTTACGGATCTACTTAAGACGGACGGCGGAGTTCCGGAGGTCTGATGCTCTGTTTGTATCGTTCCAACCCTCGGCGCTAGGGAAGAGGGTTTCCCTGTCCACCATTAGTTGGTGGATTCGTCTGGCCATTGACCTTGCCTACGAGGCGCAAAACTTGCCGGTTCCAGCCGGAATCACGGCACACTCCATCAGGAGTGCAGCCACCTCAGCGGCCTGGGCCACCCAGGCCCCTATAGAAGACAACTGCAGGGCAGCTACGTGGGCCTCCCCGTCGCCCTTTATCCGACACTACAGACTGGATGCCTTCACATCCTCTGACGCAACATTTGGCCGCAGGATCCTGCAACAGGTCCTGTCGGATCAGTGAGGGCCCACTCTATGGGACGGAAACTTGGGTATATCCCATCACAGGGCCATACTGCAAACCCACTCTGGAAAATGACAGTTGGTCTTACCTGAACTGTTATTTTAAGAGGTATTTGCAGGATGGACCAGTTCCCACCCTAGGTTAGATAGACAGTATTGGGGTTGGAGGTGTCTCCTTTGTGACTTGTTTTCAGGATTTCGGGAAAACATACTACATTGAAACTGGAGTCAGAGGAGAGGAGCCCAGAGGTGTGGCTTCAGCTTCAACCCAGTCTCGAGGCCAATTGGCTGTGATAATACCATCACTGGCCCATCCTGCAAACACCTCTTAAAATAACAGTTCAGGTAAGACCTACTGTCATTTATATACATCATCATCATGATCATTTATTACATTTTTATCTTATCTCTTTTATATATAAATTTTGTGAACATATCCAATACTCCTGTCTCCTGTTCTTTTACAACAACTCTGTGGGCTAAAAGAGAATGACTGGCTAAATCATCTACTTCTATGATGGCAAACCTATGTCATGCGTGCCGGAAGTGGTATCTCTCTGGGCTCATGAATCATCACCCGTTACTCTTCCGAGTTTCTGCATACTGGCCAGCTGGTCTTCACACATGTGGGAATGCTGGAAACTGGAAGAGCAGCTGCTGGTGTGTATGCATGCACTGGATGACTGCTCTTCTGGTTTGCAGCACGTGCATGCGCACCGGCCACCTGGTCTTCTGGTTTCTGGCTTGCATGTGCACGCAAAAACCAGCTGGCCAGTGTGTACCAGTGTGCATCAGAAACCAGAAGACCAAGTGGCGGAAACCAGAAGAGCAGCCACCTGGTGCACACATGTACACTGGGTGGCTGCTCTTCTGGTTTCTGGTGTGCATGTGCACACGCGCTCCCGTTTCATGCCAAAAAGGTTCACCATCACTGACTTAGCTAGTTTTCATGCCTAAGGAAGGTCTAGATTCTAGAACTATCATAGTCACATGGTTTCCAGACCAGCACTTTAACCATTGCACCAACAAGCTCTATGCATTGCTACTTCATTCAATTTAAAAGTCTGTAGAGATTCTCAGTCATCCAGGTCATGGTTGTCCCAAAGGTGTTTTTTTCAGGAGGCAATTGGTCATTTGCATCCTTTTAGAGCAGGGGTATCAAACTCAAGGCCTGTCGGGCCACCCTGAAATAGCAAAGGACTGGCTGATGGTGCCTCTGCCATACGGCTCTCTCAAGCTCCATTTTCATTGGCAGAAGGTTGCAGGAGGCTATCACACAAGCTTGCTTGGAGGTTTATCTATGTCTTCAGGGTCACCTGAGTAGTGCTCATGGTTCCTGTAATCTGCAATGTTTTCTCTGGAAATCCATTCCTACTCCCACGCCATTCCAAAGATGTTCATCCCAAATTGTATAGCTAAAAGTCTGTAGAGCAGGGGTGTCAAACTTAAGGCCCAGGAGCTGGATCTGACCTGCAGGGTGCTTAGATTTGGCCTGCGAGGCCACCCCGGATACAGCGAAAGATCGGCCTCAAGTGCCTGCCAGTGAAAACAGAGCTTGGGAGGGCCATGTGTGGCCCTCTCGTGCTCTATTTTCATTGGCAGAGGGTTTCAGGAGACCGTCCCAGCTGAAAGCCGAGCTCGGTAGCCCGTTTTCGCTGGCAGAGCATTTGGGCCACTACAGGTGGCCCCGATATGAGTGACATCAAGCTGGCCACGCTCCCCTGAAATCAAACACAACCCTTATGCAGCCCTCAATGAAATCTAGTTTGACACCCCTGCTGTAGAGATTCTCAAGTCATCCAGGTTCATTTATTCAATTTACTTAAAATTATGTAGATTATATTTAGTGTATAGGTATTAAACATTCAGAATTGGTCTGCTTAAGGAAGAATAAATTCTTATTCCTAAATTTAACTTGTTTCCATTTATGTTTCAAAGGGAAAGTGTAGGTATAGTGTGTGAATATTATTTTCATTTTTAAATACGTGAAATACTTGACTTCTACCCTACCTATTTTGTTTGGAAGTCTCGAACATAAAATTACCTATTATTCTTATAGCTGCTTGGTATCGCTCATTTTTATTAGCTTTATATCCCTGAACTTTAGCCCAACAATTGGCAGTTGGCAAAACTTTTGGTCAGAAAATGACATCAACATAATTTCCAGTTCTATAATCCCATTTCCCTAAAATAAAAATAGAATCCTCATTAATTTTCTCTTTAATCTGAACCATTATAGAGAGTCCTACACTTCTATCATGTTTGTTATTTAGCTGTTTCAATTGTAAGCTATTTCAGTTGTTAGTTTCTGGCTTTTGTAACTGTTCTTCTCATCTAACTATTTAACTAATTTCAGAATTCTCAAATTTACATTGTTATATGAGCCATCGCTATAATTTAGCTTTCTTGATTCAAACTGCTGTAGCAATATGTTAATTAAGAGAGAATTCAACTCTACAAAAAGTTTCAATTTTTTCCACTTTAAAATGTCCTTCCATTTGTTTCCCCATGTACTTTATTTCTGCTGTCTGAATGATAGAGGGAGTTTGTGGAATAAATCCACAAATTACAATTCCTTATTAAGAGAAAATGATAAGAAACAAGAAATGAATCTTCTTTATATCTGTTATGTAAGTGTCTTGGAAAATTGTCATAGCCATGCTTGTCTGTTTCAGCAATATGGTGCTGCTGCCATAATAAATAATTTTCATAGTCTGTTTTTATTGAAGAAAAAAAGTTCAGAATTGGAAAATAAACAGTATTAGTAATAGTGATAGTGATGTATAACAAAGTACCCTGCTTTGGGAAATGATGAGTTAAGAAATGAAGTATTAAGCTAGGAAGATATTTGAAAAAGAAAAAGCTGCATTTTAAGATTTATAATGAGCATAGTACAGTCTTTAACATTGTTCATAAATGTAGAGTTAAAAAGGAAAAAAACGAGACAGTAAATTATCCAGTACAGGTAATCCATTTCATTTAGTGACCATTCAAAGTTACAACAGCACTGAACAACATGACATGACCATTTTTCACATTTTATAACCATTGCACCATCCCCATGGTCATGTGATTTTTCACATGCATTTAACCACTCCCATGATTATGTGATCAAAATTCAGACACTTGGCAACTGACTCATATTTATGTCAGTTGCAGTGGCCCAGGATCATGTGATCACCTTTTGTGACCTGACAAGCAAAATCAGTAGGGAAGCCAGCTTCACTTAAAAAATTTGTTACTATCGTAACAAAGACAGTGATTCACTTCTCAACTATGGCAAGAAAGATTGTAAAATGTGGCAAAATTCACTTGTAAAATGTCTTTCTTAGCAACAGAATTTTTTGGCTCAATTGAGCTCATTCATGAAGATCTATCTGCATTAAATAATATTTTGCACTTTACTGTATGTATTTATAAATTAATTATGATTGATCAAATCAAATCAACAGCAATATGTATTATGTAGAGTTATTCCTCTGTGACTAAGATTGGAGAAGGTTTTTTTTTAAAACTGACAGTAAGTGCGTATTAAATAACAGATTTAGAAGTCTGAGAGTACTTTAAACTAGGTTTTAAGAAAAAGAAAAGTACAATTAACCTTTGATGATTAAATTTGGAACAGAGATTAATAAAGACAAATTCATAGATAGCATATGTTTTGAAATTGTTGTAGTGTTTTGGGTTGTACTTTAAGGGTTCCTTTAAGAAATAAATTTAACTTTTTTGAAGATTGATGTTTGACTTTTTTAATAAAATAAAACTTACTGTATTTGATAATGTTGTGAATTCACACAACTTTTCTAATAACCCAATCTACTTCATTTACAGGAAGTATCCATCAAAGCTTGCTTGCTTCAACAGACAAAAAAATTAATGGGCAAAATTACAGTTTTTAGGTAGGTAGATATTTTCCTAGTGTGTGTTAGGTGATTCTTTTAGGAAGACTTTTAAGTGGTTGATAAAAGTATTTCTTTGCTAAACATTTGAAGATGTTTAGGAATAATAAGATAAATTTGTTGTATCTTTGTTTGTTTGTTAAATATATGTATGGTTGAAAAAATGAGGTCCACATAGGACTGTACCTCCTGGAATAGATTTAATGTTAAGGCTATGGTACTAAAAATTAACTCTCTTTAAATTGAATTGGCATTTTTTTATTTGCTGCTGTTTGCATTCTCAGTGAATTATACATAGCAATTAATTGTAATATTTATAATAATTTTAACTCTTACAGAATTATTTGCACAGCATATTGAAAAATGTAACCTTTTCCAAATGCCCATTTCTCTCCCTCCCTCCCTCCCTCCCTAACTACCTACTGTATTTCTCTCTATCTCTTTCTATTTCTCTCTATCCCTCTGCCTACCTACCTACACATCTCTCTCTCCCCCTACCTACTTACTGTATTTCTCTCTCTCTCTCTATCCCTTTATCTCCCTCCTTCCCTAACTACTCTCTCTCTCTCTCTCTCTCCCTCCCTACCTACTGTATTTCTCTCTTTTTCTTCCCTCTATCCCTCTACCTACCTACTTTTTTTAAAAAAATTGCCTATTCAAAACCTTGGTGTGTCTTATACTCCGAAAAGTACGGTACTTTGTGTAGTACCTTGAAAGAAGCATTGGCTTGGTTGGCAAGTCCAACACTAGAGAAGCTACTTCCCAAGTGGTTACTTGTTTTTACTGGACCTTTAATTATTGCCTGAATGACTTAGCTAATATGGAGAAATAGAAATAGATCTTGCATCTGGTCTCTCTATTGAATGTGTCACCTTGTCAGGCTGTCTTATGGTCTGCTTGCTATTTGATAAATCTATCTTTGTAACTGTAGATTACCTGGTTTACCTGGTAACTTACCAATACTTGACTGAAGATTCTTCTAGCCATAGCCACCTGATGTTTAATGCAGTAGCATTATAGGCCTGAAAGCTGGGGAAGAAAATTGTGATCATCATGTTGGCTCTTTCAACCAGTTTGAATCTCTAATCTGGACAAATATCAATCTAGAATATATGTAATTTGGTTGTATGCATTTACATATTATTTGGGCAGCGCTAATTTAAGAGCAATGCCTAGCAATTATGGATATTTCCACTATAGCAAAGATTATAATGAAAACAATAAAAATTGAAAAAATTAAATAAAACTAGTATTGTATTACTATTGTTGCAGGGTTGTGACAGTCTTTCTCCACCAGCACATGGGCAGTTTCAGTCTAGATTAATTAATTTTCAAATAGTTTTCAATGCAGATCAATGTATATGGCATATCGCCTAATTCCTCCTCATAGTGGTGAGGATGTGAGTCACAATTGCCACAAAATGCAAACATTTATTGGACCGCAAAATTATTAATTGATAAAATCTCACATTGAGATTGATATAGAATTTTGGGGTCAATATTTTTGAGCTTTTCTGGTTAATATTTGGGGACTGTAATTGAAATGTTGATAACATGACATGGGCATTCTCACAAAACAATTGCTGTGATGCGATGAAAGTCACATGGTGCCCTTTTACCAGAAAATTAAATTATAATAATATGCTCCATCATTTCCTTGATTCTTGTTGGATGCTTTTTAAATTCATTTTGGGGAGCAGCAGATTAGAGTTCAAGTATAGTAGTGGGCCACAGGCCTGTCAATGCTGAATTTTTAAAGATACTTAAGTGTATTTGGGAATCCAGTCCTATTCTTGAAAATAAAAAAAGTATTCTTTGTGTTTGTGCTTTGCAGCACAGTCATTTCCTATTTACTTGTAAAATAAAAGAATATAAGTCAAATCAAGTAATTGGAGAGATGGAGATGTCTTTGGCATGGTCACATCTTGTGGGTTTCAGGTTCCAGCTGACAGGTTCATTTGCCTCTCTCTCTTCCCATAGTTTCTAAGGAATCAGTACCAATTCCAGGATGGTTACCGTGTTTCCCTGAAAATAAGACAGGGTCTCATTTTCTTTTGACCCCCCAAAATATTGATTGGGTCTTATTATTGGGGGGGCTTATTGTTTTGGGGTTGCCGGGTGGCTTCTCTCTTGAGAGCGGGTGCCCAAAGAGCCAGGCACAGTCTCGGGGCAAACATCTGTGTTGTGCTGTCGCAGCAATGCAACATACCAGCCATGAGGTGACCACGTTTATGAGGAGCCACCCGGCAAGCCCCCTTTCCAGTCAGACAGCACCACTCATGGACCCAGTAATATCCCAAAGGCGCTAAGTCACATGGTGCTTTGCCCTCCCCCCAGCTCCCGTGGCTTGACACATTCGGGATACCCTTAGGTCAGTGCATGGCACTCTGCCTGGCTGGAAAGGGAGGTTGTGCGAGCGCCTGTTCTGTCCTCAGCTGGTGTGTCTCCCAACCTCACCATGCCCTTGCCCAACTCTCCTTGCAGGACCAGTGTGTTGCCGCTGCGGTGGCGCTCCGAGCATAACCTATTCTCCAGCTTCCAAACTCCAGAGATCCACAGCCGAGTCTTTCGGCAGTGGCTGCTCTGGGAGTACACTCTATGGTTGTGAGCTGGCTGAGGCAGAGCGTACTTCCAGAGCGTACAACCATAGAGCGTATTCCCAGAGTGGCAACTTTTGGAAGACTTGGCATCCTACCTCCGTGCTTTGAAAACCGCAGAAAAAGCAATGCAGTGGTGGCAGTGGAGGTGCCCTGGTTCTGCAGGGAGAGTTAGGCAAGGACATTGTGAGGCTGGGAGGTGCGCGAGCGAAGAGAGGAAAAGCCGCTCGTGCAACCCCCCTCTCCAGCCATGCAGAGCCCCATTCATTGACCTAGGGGCATTCCGAAGGCACCAAGCTGTGGGAGCTAGAGAGCGGCAAACAGTCGCTCATGTGGCTTGGCGATACCCCTAGGTCAGTGAATGGTGCTGTGCCCGGCTGGAAAGGGGGGTTGCCGGGCGGCTGCTCATGAGCATGGTCACCTCATGGTTGCTGTGTAGTGCTGCTGCAACAGCGCAACACAGCCATTCAACCCTGAGGCTGTGCCCGGCTCTTCGGGAGTCCGCTCACAAGAGAGCAACCGCCCGGAAACCCCCACTCTCCAGTTGGGCACAGCACCGCTCATCGACCTAGCAGTATCCCGAAGGCGCCAAGCAATGCGAGCCTTTGCCCCCCCACCCCGTTCCTACAGCTTGGCGCCTTCAGGATACCGCTAGGTCAGTGAGTGGTGCTCTGCCTGGCTGGAGGGGGGTTGTCCAGAGGCCTTATTTTGGGGGGAGGGCTTATATTTTTGCCCACCCGAAAAACGTGGCATGGTCTTATTATCAGGACATGTTGTATTTTCGGGGAAACACGGTATTATATAGTGTAGTTCAGGATTTCATTGTCATCATGACTAGTATTTTTTCATTGAACTGGTAGGTATTGGTGTATTGATATCTCTTTAATATGGTTGGATAATTTCTACTGATACTCAGGTTTTCAGGGGCTTTTCCTGTTTACAAAGTTTGATAATCAATTTATATCTAATCTGGAGGTAAAAAGATTGCTAAAGAATATAAATCAGCTTTGCTCGCCAATACAATTAATAGATTTGTTGAAATCTTAATTTTTCTCTAGAATGAGTGAGTTTTTCCATTGAAGAGAGTGTATATAAATGCACTTTGGATATTGAAGGAAATGGAAATATACTTAGAATTGTGGTTTAAAAGATCATAAATCCAAGTAAGCAAGAATTATAATTATCTATTGAGGTTATACTGTTTCAGTAACTGAAGTGAAAAAATGTTCTCATGAAACTCAGAAGACTAGCAAAGATCAAAGCACTTTGGTTTCCATATTTAATCAAGAAAAACACTGCTTCCTTTTTTCCTTGGCAGGACAGTATTTAAAGCATGGATTCAGTGTTGTCAGTATTTTTCAAAGTACTTGTACTACTATTTACATGTAAAAGTAATTGGGATGCCTGGGTGAGTTTCATACTGTTGATAGTTCACATTATAAGCTGAAAAGCAATGGATGGAAACTAATCAGGAGAGAAGCAACCTAGTACTAAGGAGAAATTTTCTGATAATTAGAACAATTAATCAGTGGAACATCTTGTCTCCCGAAGTTGTGAATGCTCCAACATTGGAACTTTTAAAGAAGAACTTGGACAACCATTTGTCTGAAATGGTATAGGGCTGTGACAGCAAACGTATGGCAGGTGTGCCGGAAGTAGCACACAGAACCATCACCCGTTGCTCTTCTGGGTTCCAGTGCACCAGCCAGCTGGTCTTCACCAACATGGGAGTGGCAGAAACCAAAAGACCAGCTGCCTGGTGTGCATGCATGAAGCGGGAAGTTATCTTCTGGTTTCCGGCATACACGTTGGCTATCTGGTCTTCTGGCTTCTGACATGCATGCCAGAAGAACGGCCCACAGACAGGACACAGACGGGATCCCAGCAGTCGCTTCCTAGGGGAGCAGAGCTGTCAGCCAGGACTGGTGGGCTGGAGCTTACCTCCCTCCCTGCCCAAGTGAGCTTCTTGCAGGGACCCAGCCCTCCAGCCCATGTCAATGTGCATCTTTCATCCGGAGCACCTGGCCAGCTCGGGTAACCCAGAAGAGCAGCAGCAGAAGCAACGCTGCTTGTTCTCGGTGGCTGGTGAAGGAGGGTGGGCGGCGGTTCTCCAGAATCCCAGCCGCAAGCAGCAGTATGAAAACCACTCCACCACCCCACCACCCCAAAGAATAGCAGGGGCAGTGCTGCTTGTGTGTGTGTGGGGGGGTTCTCCAGCATTCCGCCTGTAAGCGGCAGGGTGAAAATCGCTATGCATCTCTTGTGCAGCCCCCACCACCCCAGGAGAATAGCAGGGTCAATGCTGCTTGTTCTTGGTGGCCACTCCCTCCCTTGCCTGCCACCAAGAACAAGTAGCATTGTGGCAGGAGGGGAGTCCGCGCCAAAGGAACGTCTAGCCAGTGCCAGGGTAAGAGATGCACTTGTTAGGAAGTGGCTGCACTCCCTTGACAGAAGGGGCGGGAGGGGGGCTGCCCTGGATTGTTCTTGGTGGTGGGCTGGGGGGGGCAATTCATTGACACTCTTCTGGGTTCCAGTGGCACCCCCTCTTCCAGCGACCCATTTTTGGTGTCAGGAGACTTCAGGGAGGCTTGCCAGGGCCAAAACAGGCGGGGCTGCGGCACACATCGGTGGGTGGGGAGCGGGTGCATGGGGGACATTGCATTATGGGTGTGGACACGTACGCGACCCCCCTGCATCCCCCCTGCATTGGCATGCAATGGCAAAAAGGTTAGCCATCACTGGTATAGGGTTTCCTGCCTAAGCAGAGGGTAGGACTTGAAGACCTCCACAGTGCTGTCCAATTCTGCTTTCTATTCTATTAATGTGAGTACCTTCCTGATAGTATATTACTAATTTCAGAAGCTGCATTTAAAGGTATTGATTCTTAGTGTAATTGGGACAAAAGTGCTTATATTCTCCTCTCTGCTGCTTGGAAAGTCCAAGCATGGTTTAAATTAGTCTGGTTGTCCTAGCGGTGAGTTTAATTTTTTTTCAGCCACGCCTCCTCTTCCTCCTTATGGCCAGTTTTTCAACTCAGTCTGGAC
The DNA here is from genome assembly GCF_009769535.1 of Thamnophis elegans. Taxonomy (NCBI): domain Eukaryota; kingdom Metazoa; phylum Chordata; class Lepidosauria; order Squamata; family Natricidae; genus Thamnophis; species Thamnophis elegans. Next base: position 47,600,081 of record NC_045547.1, on the reverse strand, counting down.
CGTAAGGACACAGTTGAGTGGGTTCCAGCTTTTTCAGTATTTTAGCTTCGACTCTCCAAATTTTGTGCAGGTTTATTGTGTTAGTTTATTTTTTTCCTTTTTTATTCATTTACTTAGACTTTCCCCCTTTTTTCATTTGAATCTCCAGTGAGGAAAGAGCAGGTTGTTGGGGTAATTGTCTTCCGTGGCGTTTACATCAGAGACAAGGCTGCTTATTTGCCCTGGTCATTGGCATGCTTGGGGAGTATTTTCCAGCTATCAGGTGAAAAGAACTCTCCTCACTGGACTCCGTGCCGCTGAGCTTTGATGGCCGCCATTTTCCAACCAGTTCCCCAATGTGTGTGGTGGCCATTTTAAGCCTCCACTTCACACGCTTTTATTTGTAGCCCTATTGCCATGCTGCCCGACTCCAGGAGGACTGCTGCCAGATGGTGTGCGACATTGTCCGGGTTGCCAGTTGGGTCACAGCCATCCCCCCTTTTTTGCACTAGGTGGTTTCAGAGCTTTGGCCACCCCAGCTATCGGCATGTTACGAAACCCTTACACCAATGATAATTGCCCTGAGGCGCGGTGGACCTGCTCGGCGCTATACCTTTATGGTCAGCTTCCATTGTGGCCTGGGCTTCAGGAGCAAATCTCCTGCATGTGCCACAGCCTTTCATGCGAGCCTCTGAAGGCTGGGAAGTGAGCAAAAGACAGCCCAACCTCTCTCGTCTGCAGAATGGCTGATGCTCACGCTGCATCAGAACAGCCTGGCCCTTCCAGAGATGACCACAGTCATGGTAGATCCAGCTCTGCTGGGGCCAAGGCTGCAAGCAGAGCCAAGAGGAAAGGCAAGGTAGCAGGGAAGGGCAAGGCAGCACAGAAAGGCAGGACTTCCAAGGCTTGAGGCAAGGATGCTGAACGCTGCCTACGTGTCCTAGAGAGAGTTCAAAAAGGCCCAGCACTTGAGTAGGGCAATGGAATAACAGGCCGGGCCACCAGGGGAGGGTGATTATTTCCCTGATCCACGCCCAGAGCCTATGCAGGTTGTTGGGGAGGAAGGGGAGCTATTAGAATTGTCCCCTGACAACTCGGTGATTAGCTCTGGATCCCCGGTCAAATCTCTGCCCTCAGAACCTGATTCTCCACCTGGATCACCCCCCCCCCATTCTTTCAGGGCCGGAGCCTCCCACCATTCAGGCTAGATGCCGCAGGGGAGATCAGGGGCCCAAGTTATCAGTGATGCAAGAGGTGATAGCCCAAGCCATTTCTCAGAGCATAGCTGAGGGCCTTCAACCTAGGGATACTTGCACAGACAGCAGGCCCAGGAAGGATGGGGTTGGAGTCAGTAGATGCAGAGCGAGACATCCATCCCTAGAATCCTTGGTGATTGAGGTTTCTGTGGGGGAAGAATACAAACATGATGAGCAGGAGTTGTCTGAGGATAAGGAGCTTCCTCCAGACACCCCTGCCTTTTCAGGCTTATTTCAGCCTACTACCTTTAAGTCTATCCTACATAAAGCTAAGTCCATCACCCATCTGGGTACTTCAGCCCAGGCAGGCTCAGGGGGTAATGAAGTGATCACTCCCAACCACAGGGATAGTATGTTCCAGGCCCCGCCTTAGGACTTGGTTCCTGTGCCTGATCTTTTCATGGATGTGGTGCAACACCATTGGATCAACCCTGGTTCCCTAGCCACATCCAGTGGGGGTGACAAGAGGCTCTACTCATTTGAACCTAATTTGGAAACCATCTTAAAATTACCTTCCCTGTATCCTCATTGATCTCTAATTCGATGCTTCCTGCTGACCTCATGGAAGGCCTCAAAGCCAAGGATAGGAAGGCAGAGAAGGCAAGTCATAGGATTCATCAAACAGCCACCTGGGCCATTAAGGCCTCTACCTCCACCTCCTTTTTTAATAGGATTTTAAAATTCCATTCTCTGGTGACCTGAACTGCAGTCCAAGTTACCAGCAGAAGACAAACATCTCTGCCAAGATGTGAATAAGATCATTTCAGCGACTCAATACTCAGCGGATGCCTCCCTCAATGCTGTGAAATTCGCATCCAGAGCCCTGGCGTCCAATGTAACATCACAGCGCCTCCTTTGGCTTCGCCATTAGCAAGTAGATACAAAATCTAAGTGGAAGTGAAAGGCTGCTCCCTTTAAGGGGGATAAACTGTTTGGGGAGGCTTTGGGTTTGGTCCTGGTAGAATCAAAGGATAAGAGAAAGGTACTTACCACCAGTAGCAAGAAATAGGAAAGGAAGAACCCTCCTTACTTCAGGAGGCAGTCCTTTTGAGTGCCTGACTCATCTTTTCAAACCTCTACCTTTAACAGACCGTTTTCTCAACCCTCTGACCTTTCCCAGGACAGGCAGTCCTTTCCTGGATAGAGGAGGCAGCAGTACTCCTTTCGTAGACCAAATCATGGCGGGGCCTCCCACAGGCTCTTCCATAAGAACAAGTGAGGTGGCTTCCTATTGGGGGCAGCTTCAATGGGAACTCACCACGACGAACTCCTGGGTCTTACAGACAGTGACACAAGGTCTCACCCTGGAGTTTGTATCTCTTCCCCTGAGAACCTTCGTCTGTTGCCCCACTCCCTCATGTCCAACCAAGAAAGCTCATGCACCAGGAGATCCAACATCTGGAAATCAATGCCATAGAACGGGTACCCATAGAACAAGAACAGAGGGGTTTTTACTCCATCCTCTTCCTGGTACTGAAGAGCTCAGGGTGGTGGTGGAGAGCAATACCGGACTTAAAGGGCCTCAACTACCACCTGATCTACAGGAGGTTCAAAATGCAATCCCTACAAACCATCCTAGCAGGAATAAGACAAGGGGATCTACTCACGTCTGTAGACCTAAGGGAAGCATACCTACATATACCAATTCGGCCTCATTATTGAAGGTTCCTGAGGTTCTTTTACGGGGGTCGACATTACCAATACAGGACCCTTTGGCATGTCATTGGCCCCCAGGACCTTCATCAAAATTTTCTCAGTTGTCACAGCATTCCTCAGACAGAGACTGGTGCAACTCCAGTGTTACCTGGATGACATACTCATTCAGTCACCATCCAGGAAACAGGCAATCCGCGACCTCCGGTCCACCATGCAGGTCCTCCAGGCCCACGGGTTCTCCGTGAACCTGGAGCAAAGCCACTTGATTCCGACTACCAGGTTTCTACATCTAGGCATGCAGATAGACACCTTGGCCTGCAAAGTCTTTCTGTCTCAGGAAAAGTTAGACAGCATAGGAGCCTTAGTTCGCAGAGTTCAGGGAGCACAGCGGTTCCTGTGCTGCTTCTATCCCAGTTATTAGGCAAAATGATATATTGCATATCGGTGGTCCCTTGGGTGAGGCTTCACGCAAGGGAGCTCCAATGGCTCTTGCTACCATTCCAAAGAGTCAACAGAAGCAACTCTCCTGTGATGGTTCATCTCTCCCCAAAGGTAAGGCGTTCCCTCAGGTGGTGGCTGTCCCCATCCATGAAGAAGGGGTACCTGTTTAAGGAGCCACATCGCCTCATCGTAACAACAGATGCCAACCTGTTTGGCTGGGGTGCTCACCTCGGCCACCAAGTAATTCAGGGTATGTGGTCACTGGAGGAGTCAGTTCACATTATCAATTGGTTGGAACTGAGAGCAGCGAGGCTCACCCTCCATCACTTCCAGGACATTCAGCACCAGCATGTTCTGTTGATGACAGACAATGTGGCCATCAATCACCAAGGGGGCATGAAATCCCGATCCCTAGTGGCGGAGGCAGAAGCCCTGGGCAGATGGGCGGAGCGTCACTTGAATTCGAGCAGACCACATCTCGGGTGGACAACACTCAAGTGGACTGGCTGAGCAGGACCACATTAGACAATTCAGACTGGCGTTTGCACCCAGATCTCTTCCTCCAGCTGCTACAGAGGTTCAGCGTTCCGATAATCGATCTGTTTGCCAGCCAGAAGAACACACAGCTACCCTGCTTCTTCTCCCGTTTTTGCTCCCCCCAAATGGAGGGGATGGATGCCCTTCATTGCAGATGGCCCCCATGCCTCTTATACGCCTTTCCACCCCTGCCTCTTCTGTCACAGGTGGTTCAAAATATCACAGAGAGGGTGGAGGTCCTCCTAGTGTCTCTGCATTGGCCCAGGAGATCCTGGTACACCGACCTTGTTAGCCTCTCAGTGGCCAATCCCTGGCGCATTTCTCCAGGTCAGGTCTCCCTCAGCCAGGGCACCATTGTCCACCTGGATCCCCAGTGGCTCCAACTGGCCGTCTGGCATTTGAGGGGGATCTCCTGAGGAGACATAACTTTTCAGACAAAGTGATTCAGACCATCCAAGCATCCAGAAGGCCAACGACCACTAGAATCTATGATTCCACTTGGACTCTCTTTACCACATGGTGTTCCACGCGAGACCTTGATCCCATCACAGTGTCTGTTCTACACATCTTGGACTTCCTACAGGAGGGCCTTGATAAGGGACTTGCACCAAACCCTTCAACGTCAGGTCACTGTGCTGTCCATCGTTTGATCAGGAGGCCCGTCCCAGCCTCTCAGCAGACTCCCAAGGGTACGTAGTTTCCTCAAGGGTGCTTCAAATCTGCACCCCCTGGTGGTTCATCGCTACCCAACTTGGCAGCTTTTGTGGTCTTGCGTGCTCTAACATCAGCTCTATTTGAACCACTGGGTTCTACCAATCTGTGGCACCTGACTCTTAAGACCATGTTCCTCATCGCCATATCGTCGGCTAGGAGATCTGAGTTAGCGGCTCTGTCTGTCTGGGACGATTTATGCATCATCTACCCAGACAGGGTGATCCTTTGCTTGGAACCTTTGTTCATACCCAAGATCAATACTTGGTTTCACAGGATGCAGGAGATAATTTTACCAAATTTTTGCCCACACCCTCGCCACCCCAGGGAACGAACCTGGCATACCCTACACGTCAGACGGGCGTAGCGTTGCTATATTAAAAGAACAGTGGGATTTCGCAAATCTGAAGCCTTGTTTGTGTTGTTCCAGCCAGGATACATAGGATGGAAGGAGACATCTTCGACCATAGACAGATGACTGAGGGTGTGCATAGCATTGCTGTACGAGCAACAATCTCTACCTATTCCTCATCATATCACTGCTTACTCTATGAGGAGCTCCTCCACCACGGCAGCCTGGGCGACCCAGGCGACGATAGAAAAGATTTGCAGGATGGCAATATGGTCGTCTCCCTCGTCGTCTGTGAGGAATTATAAATTGGACACATATGCCTCTGCCGAGGCATCCTTCAGCAAGAGGGTACTACAAAGGGTCAACTCCACATCTGACACCCTGGACAAATCTTCTGCCCTTTCTAGTGACATTTAACTTGGGTATGTCCCATGCTTGGACTCTCCAAGCAGTGCACAGGAGAATGACCATTGGCTTACCTGAAGGGTCATTCTCTGTGCTCTGTGGGAGAGTCCAACCCTGCCCAGGGTCTTTTCAGGTCCAGGTTCAGGAACACCTGAAGAATTGCCACGTCATGTCATCACACACCTTCTGGTTCCAGTGATCGTTGAAAAACTGGCCATAAGGAGGAAGAGGAGGTGTGGCTGAAGAAAAATTGAACTCAGTCCTAGGGCAACCAGACTAACCCTTGCTTGGACTCTTCTGCAGCGCATAGAGAACGACCCTTCAGGTAAGCCAATGGTCATTTACTTTTTAATTTTATTTATTTGGAATATTTGTAAGCCAGTTACAATTCATAAAAACAAGAATAAAATTCTGTAATATACCCAACTAATTAAAAACAATTAAGAAGTAGTACAGAGTGGCATTTCAGAGCCAAAAACCTGCTAAATCCCAAGTGCAAGGGTAAAAAACTAAATTTCATCTAGAATAGAATATTACTGTCAAAAAAGGGAATTTAAAGGCCAGAGTAGCAGAACAAAAGAATGACATATTTCTTCCAGCTGTGAGACATAGGAATGTCTACATTGCACATCTTAACATCTGGGCCAGTTTATCTTCAAGTAATTGTTAAAGGCCTTAAAAATCACTGCTAGAACTATCAGTCTTTATGAGCTAATAGAGGCTTTTTTAAGACAAATGCTATATGATTTCTGAAGAATGTTCTAGAATAGATTCACAGCTGTATTCTGTATTTCTTGCAATTTTCAAATAATTTTCAAGGACAAACTTAGATAAAAGGTATTACAAGAAACCAAAATGTTACTAAAGACTACTATGGAGAGACCATCCCTGTCAAGGGAAGCTTGCTGAATGCATTCCAGACAATATATGTCACCTAGACCTTGAGTAATAAAGATACATTCAGAAATTTACCCAGTCTCTACACTTATTCCTTCAGAGACATTGAATCCTTGTTCAAAGACAAAAGCCTTTCAATTTTCCAGACCTATAAACTACAAATTCATAATGCCTCTACCATTTTAGGATTCAGCTTCATTTTATTGACCACCTAATCATACAACTATTGCCTAGTTTTATGATTTGCAGGGATTAATTGTTATTTGTCTACCTGTACTGTAAAAGAGAATCTAATCTGCGGACCATATGAGAAAATATTGGGTGTGTAGGGTTAAAAAATAAGAAAATAAAGCCAACCAAAAGCAACATACAAAAATTGGGAGGTTAAGAAATTGCTTTTCACTGAAAATTATCTTTGATTGTAAATATTAAATTTATAAAAACAAGATACAAATAAATCTCAATTAATACAGTTAATAAATCCCTTGAAATGGTCACATTATTACAATTTGCACTATTCAAAGTAATATTTCTATGGAAAATATGGTAATTGGTTCCAGCTTGATGAAATAAGGAACGAAAAGTTTTAGGCATAAATTTTCATATTTATATTAATGAAATTTTACAGTAAAGGATAATAAGAATGTACTTATAATTTAAACATATAATTAACAAAATCTCACAGTAGTTGTACAAAGCCAAATAAAAATAAATACATTGTTATGGCACTAGGAGATGGTGACGGAAGAGGATGAGATGGTTAGATAGTGTCATTGACACAATGAATATAAATTTGGGCAAACTCAGGAAGACAGTGGAGGACAAGGGGGCCTGGTCCATGGGGCCACAAAGAGTTGGACACAACCTAGGGACTGAACAACAAGCCATAGTCAGGCATTCTAACATCCTATTTTAGTGTTTCTAACAACACATTCTTGTTCAATTGTGTCAGATTTTTGCTCTAATGTTATGGTTTCTTTTTTTAAAAAAATATGTAGTTTTCCTCTGAAGGAATCTTCTCCAATTTCCACATATGAAGATTAGCAGTGTCCAAAATCCCAAACACAGCTCTGCAAAATCTCAAACACAACTAGCTTCATTAACTGAAGTTTTTATTAAATGTACTTAGTGTTCTCCTCCTCCCGGTCTTTTAACCGAATTTATGACTGGTAGGGTTTTTTCCCCCTTTATTATTTTAATGTGTGGTAGTTTTAATCTTTGTAAGTTATCCAAACTTGTCTCTCAACAAGATGGGTGGCACATAAATGAAATAAAGGAAAGGAGTACCTGAATGACATTCTCATTCACTCATCATCCAGGGGGCAAGCCCAGAGAGATCTCGACATCACCATCCGCGTTCTTTAACATCACAGTTTTTCCGTCAATTTCGACAAGAGGCACCTGACTCCAATATCCAGAATTCAACATCTCAGCATGGTGTTCGACTCCAGGAGCTGCAAAGTCTTTCTCACACAGGAGTGGGTGGAAAGCATCATATCTCTGGTGAGATGCATCCGAGCGATTGGGTCAGGGTACATCGTGTCTTTCTCCCAGTTGCTGGGAAAACTAATCTCGTACATTGCAGTGGTACCTTGGGCACATCTGCATGCGCAAGAGCTTCAATAGTTCCTGCTACCAATCCAGAGACGCAAGGCCAGCAACACCAGGAGGATGGTACGCCTCCCACCAAGGGTGGTTTGGTGACTCAGGTGGTGGCAGTTGGAAGCCCTGCATGGGGGATCCTTCTTCAAGGAACCGAAGCACCTGGTCATAACAATGGACACCAGCCTATACGGTTGGGGCGCTCAGATTCATGTAATACAGGGCAGATGGTCGTAAACGGAGCTCACCCACAGCATAAATTGGCTAGAGCTCCGGGGCGCCAGGTTAGCCCTGCGTCATTTTCACATTTTCACTAACGACATCAAGGGCCGCGACATCCTAATACTGACTGAAAACATTGCCACCAAGGCATATATAAACCACCAGAGTGGCACTCAGTTACAAGCCCTGATGGCAGAGGCGGAAACCCTAGGCCGATGGGCAGAGTGTCACCTAACATCGCTGAGGGCGGACCACATCTTGGGGGAGGACAACGTGGCTGCGGACTGGCTGAGCAGGACTACCATCAACAACTCGGAATAGCGGCTCCATCTATCGCTGTTCCGTCAGCTGTTGCAAAAGTTCGGCCTTCCAAAGTTGACCTGTTCTCCACTCCGGGCAACACGCATCTCCCCCGGTTCTTCACCAGGTTTCAGTGCCCCGTCGTGGAAGGGACAGAGGCTATCCGATGCTGCTGGCCTCCCGGCCTACTATATGCCTTTCTGCCTCTCCCCTTTATACCCTTGGTGATCAGGAAAATTTTGTCGGAGGGGGCGGAAGTGTTGCTAGTTGCACCACACTGGCCGAGGAGATCCTGGTTCGCCGACCTTGTCAGCCTGTCAGTGACCAAACACTGGCGCATACCTCAGGAGCAAATCTCCCTCTGCCAAAGGGCCATTTAACACCCTGACCCTCAGTGGCTACAATTAGCCTTTTGACACTTGAGGGGGATCTCCTGAGGCTAACCAGGTTTTCAGACAAGGTCATCCATACCATCCAGGCGTCCAGACGGCGCTCCACAGTCCGAATCTATGAGGCGACATGGTGTGCTTTTTCATCTTGGTGCCAGTCTCATCAATTTATCGCCACTTCTGCAACTATTCCGCAACTCCTGGATTTTCTACAGGAGGGACTGGACAAGGACCTAGCACCCAACACGCTCTGTCGGCAGACAGCAGCCTTGGCCACCATTCTGTCCACAGACTCATCTCTTCTGCTTAGTAGGCATCCTCAGGTTCTTCCTCAAAGGAGCTACCAACCTCAGCCCTCCTGCAATACACCAATACCCAACCTGGGATTTGTCCGTTGTCCTACAGACTCTGACCGTCACTCCATTCGAACCGCTTTGATCCATTAGTTTGCATCACTTGTCTCTCAAAACAGCCTTTCTTATAGCTGTCACCTCGGCCCGCAGGATTTCTGAGCTGGTAGCTCTTTCAGTCAGAGAGGACATTTGCATGGTGCATTCAGACAGGTCATTCTCAGACTGGACCCGGCCTTTGTTCCGAAAGTTAACAGTGTCTTCCACAGGATACAAGAGGTGATTCTCCCTGATTTTTGTCCATGACCCAGCCATCCAAGGGAGCACATGTGGCATAAGCTTGATGTTCGCCGTGCTGTGTGCATATACAAGAAAAGAACTGCTTCTTTTCTCATGTTGGAATCATTCTTTGTGTCCTTCCAGTCCGTTTCCATGGGCAGGAAAGTATCATCTTCCACCATTGGCTGCTGGATAATGGCCTGTATTAAGATAGCTTACGAGCAGCAGGCTAGACCAGTTCCTTCTCATATAACAGCACACTCCACAAGGAGCGCCGCGACCTCGGCTGTGTGGACCACGCAAGCGTCCATTGAGGAGATGTACAGGGCCACGACCTGGTCGTCACCATCTCCTTTCGTGTGGAACTAGAGACTAGATTCCTTTGCATCTGCGGAGGCCTCCTTCGGAAGAAGGGTCTTACAATGGATTTCCACTGGCCTGGACACTTCTTCCCACCCTGGGACTACATACCTTGGGTATGTCGCATGCTTGGACACTCCAAGCAGTGCCTAGGAGAATGACCATTGGCTTACCTGAATAGTCGTTCTCTAGGTGCTGCGGGAGTGTCCAACCCCGCCCTGGGGTCGTCCATAGGTGCTTATGTTACCACCTTTGAGGACATAGATCACTTGTATACATCTTCCTTTTGGGATTCATTCTTTGTTTTTTAAACTGAGCCTCTGAAGGGAGCAAGAGGCGTGGCTACACAAACTTTGAACTCAGTCCTTGGGCAGCAAGCTGAAGTTAACCCATGCTTGGACACTCCCGCAGCGCCTAGAGAACGTCCATTCAGGTAAGTCAACACTCATTTTCCCCACTAATTGAAGATATCCATTGTCATATAAGAATCTTATACACAGTATAGATCGTAAAAAGATACATAAATTGCAGTACTCAATCAACTCATACAACTTGGTTCAATAATGTCTAATATTTCTGACTTAATACCTGGTATTAACATAACATGGCATTCTTTGTTTTAAGAATTACTGGTCTCAGCATTCTTAGTAGTTAGACAAAGTGGTGGGCTCTACTGAGAACCAGAGCACTGTATGATACCTCAAGTTCTTGAAGGAAGGTGAGGTGTAAATCTAACAAACTACATAGTGTGGAAATGGGATTCTGCGTATCAAGGCTGAATACATGGGAGCAGTTGCAGCTTGTTTCTAATTTAAATATCTGATACTTGGCATTAGTTGTGATATTCCCAAATTACAAGCAATAGGAAAGAATTATCTTACAGAATGTTCTCTCTGGTTAAATATATAGAGAATAGTATTTTGTTGTTTTTGATTTTCATCCCTGCCATTCAAGATTTCTCCTCTCATTACTTTGCCCAGTTAGAATAAAGGAGAAGATAATCACTGTGGTCTGTTAAGCATTTCCTTTTGTAGGTGATAATTACATTTGTGTAGTGGGATGTGGTAATCATAAAGTGAGAACACTAGTTAAATGCATTGGAGGAAGATGGGATATGGTTTTCATAAAATGGAAGTTAAGAAACAATACCTTCAATTAAACTCAGTGTCATAGTGACTGGACACAAAAGGAACCATCCTATTGTAGGCTCCATGACTTGATTTTTCTGATTGCAGTACTACAGAGATGCAGATATTAACATATAGCCTTCTTGGTAAAATGTTACTATGACTGGGCAAAATTTTGCACATGTATCTCCATTATTCATCAGGAAAGTGGATATGAAAGTTACTTTCAGTGGATTGTTACAAAGAACGGGACATGATACAATTCTTTATATATGTTTACATGTTATGTTTGTTGTCTAATAACCTAGATTCTCTGACAAAAATACAGTTCTACAATAAAAAAGCAATACAGAGAAGCTGTTAAAAAGTAGTAAAAACCAAATATTATAAGTAACAAATTGCACAAATAGCCTAACTGCATATGATGGGTTTTTTTGATAAAAATCCATATAAGTATGAGTAATTTTAAAAACTGTAGCTAAAAAATTAAATTGCTTCTTACTGTAGAATTTGACTTTAAAATAAATGTTTAGACAGTTCTGATCCGAAGTTCAGAATCATATGCATAAGCTTTGAACTTCCTTTCCCCTCTGTTATGATCCTCAGCAATTTTTCATAAGGTTTTGCTTCCAGTTTCAATTTAACTATAGTTTATTGTTCATGTTTAAAATTGAAACAATGATTATGTAACTATAATTTATAAAAACAACCTTGAATCATGAAGTCTGAAGTTGCTTATCTCCATTATAATTAAAACTAATTTCTAGAGAGGTGAAAAGAATAAATTGATTAGTTGAATATAAAACAAGTCCTTGTGGGTATTACACTGGTACAGAGTTCAAAAGCTGAAAGTTTGTTCCTATAATGTTAAGACATACAGAAATGCATTACGATATATCAGATCAAACCTGCATAAATCTGTATAAATATAATTATGCTATTTGAATACTAGGGTTTTTTATTTTATAAATAACGAAAGGGAACAATGCTCTTTATTATCATTTAGGTGACAAACAGCATGTTTGGTGCTTCAAGAAAGAAGTTTGTAGAGGGGGTCGACAGTGACTACCATGATGAAAATATGTACTACAGCCAGTCATCGATGTTCCCACATCGATCAGAAAAAGATGTAAGTTTTTTTGTGCATATTATATTTAAATTTAAAGTTTAGGCTTAATGAGAGTAGGTTTTTATAATATTGTACAGAATTACCCCCCCCCCCCCCTCCAAACACAATTATTTTTACTATACAGTGTGATGATGCAGTAATTAGAATGCATTATTGCAGGCTGATTCTGCCACTGCCAGAACTATGATATTGACCAGCTCCAGGCTGACTTAGCCTTCTTCGGTAAAGTGGTTGGTAAAATGAGAACCCAGATAGTTAGGGGCAATATGTGCTGATTCTGTAAACTGCTGTGAGCAGCCCTCCCAAGCTCCGTTTTTATTGGCAGAGGCACCATGGACCAGTCCTTCACTGTTTCCTGGGTGGCCCCACAGGCCAGATCTGACCACCCAGTCGACCGGATCCAGCCCCTGGGCCTTGAGCTTGACACCCCTGGCTTAGAGGGTGCTGTAAAGCACTATGTAGCGAATATAAGTCTAAGTGCCATTACTAAGTGCTATAGTTATTACTCTTACTCTTATAACCACAGAGAGCTCTGCAAAATTGTAAAGGTATATCATGGTTGTATTAATGATGATAACTATGTTCTCAGTTGCTGGATAACTTTCCTCAGTGGCGTTATATAAATACAAGAAAGAAGGGGGTGGAGTTTTGGGTCAAATGCTCTTCAGTGGTGGTCCTACAAATAGAGCTGCAAACAACATCTCAGTTTCATTTCCTGCAGTGTCACTTTAGCAACTAAAATTGCCAATAGTACAAAATTCAATTAAGATATCTAAAACATCTAAAGGTAGCACTTGTATTATCTACGTGTAAAATTAATCAGTTCGGATACCTAAGAATTTTTTCAGTAAAGGTAGTCCTTGGCTTAAGATGACAATTGGGCCCCAATTTTTTTGTGGCTAAGCTAAACATTTGTCAAGTGAATTTTACCCCATTTTATGATATTTCTTGTCACAGTTAAGTGAATCACTGAAGTTGTAAAGTTAGGGTTGTGAAATGAATCTGGCTTCCCCATTGACTGTTTGTCAGAAAATCGTAAAAGGGGATCACTTGACCTTGGGACACTGCAACTGTCATAAATATGAGTCAATTGCCAGGCGTCTGAATTTTGATCATATGAACCTTGGGGATGCTACAATAGTTGTAAGTGTGAAAAATGGTCATGTCATTTTTTAGATATTGTTGTAACCTTGAACAGTCACTAAATGAACTGTTGTAAGTCAAGGGTTACCTGTGTTAAATTTCCTCAGTTACCTGAACCGATGATTTGAGGCCTGAAGCCAAACTGAAATTATCATAGGCTTTCTCTTGAGTGTATATGTAGCTGACTGGTCATTATTTTTCTATTACTTTGCTCAAGAAAGTGATATTTATAATTGGATACTAGTTGTTCACATCTTGAATGTCCAGGAAACCCCAAGGACAGAACAAACTGCAGTTTCTTTCATAGCACTGGGCATATAATGAACATTAAATAATTAAATTAATTAAATAATAAGGCATTTTATTTATTTGTATCCTATCTTTATTATTTTTACAAATAATTTAAGGCAATAAACATCAAGCATTCCTTCCTCCTTCTGTTTTCCTCACAACAACAACCCTTTGAGGTGAATTGGAGTAAGAGAAAATGAGGTCATCCAGCTTTTATGGGTACCATACTCCTTGTTATAACTTAAAAGTCCCTCCTTGTCACATAATATAATACCAGTGTTTAATGAGTTTCAGTGCTTTTAATATTTCATAACCACTATATTTTATCCTTGACTATTTTTTTAATATTTGATTTCCAATTTAGATGCTGGCATCACCATCAACATCAGGTCAGCTGTCTCAGTTTGGGGCAAGTTTATATGGGCAACAAAGTAAGAAATCTATTTTTATAATAGGCCAATGGTTGTATGTATTTGTAAGTTACCTTAAATTAGGTTCATTTAATGTAGACTTTTTTCTATTGATATAACTTTTAAAGCTGTTCAGAGTATTTAAAAAAGGTAGAGTCGTTGGAGGTCCTGCACAGCTGCTTTGAAAGCTGTCTTTGATTATCTGTACATATGTATCATAGTCAGCTGCTTTGCTTTGTCAGCAGAAGTGTCCAATGCAGACAACTGGAAACAAGCTTCAGAGCAGATGCAAAAGTGTTCCAAAAACTGTTACTACTTTTGTGCTTTAAAGACAGGTGCTTTGCTCATGTTAGCATGCAAAAACCTATTTTAATTGCTTTGTATATCCTTAATAATTTCAGCATAACTGCATCTTAAAATATGATGCAAACTTTTTTCCTGTAATATGCTTGTAAGCAGTTGTTTCAGTTGAGGACATTAAAAATGAACCCTTCATAAATAGCTTTTTTAATTTTAACACTTCTACAGAACATTCAGTTGTTCATATTAGGTTCCTATCACTTAAATTACTCGAGAATCAATAATACTATTACTGGATTATATTTTAGAGATATCTTCTCATCTGGCAGTAGGTTTTTTTTCTGTAAATAAATTGCAAACTTTTATTAGTTACAAAGGGAATATTCATGAATCATATTTTAGGAAGGGCAACATCCTCTTGGATTTTAAATAAAAACCATCAGTACCGAGGGTATTATTTTGCTGGCCCCTTCATTATAATAAAATGGGTCAGAAATGTTTCCAGATATGGGTAAATTTTAAATTGCTCCAAAATTACTTCTGCTTCTATTTAATAATTTCCATGTACATTATTAAGTTTGTAACTATCCTAGATGTCTTTCTAATTGTACTGTGAGACTGTAGGTTTTCTTCATTAGAGTTGAAGTGACATAATCAAGTGACTGTATTTGAATGATTATATTGCAATTCTTCGTTGAAAAGGGTTTTTATTTTCCATTTTTTCATTTTCATACACTCACATATATACTGTGCATAGCTGGAGCCATACAACATTAAACAATAATCGCAGCAATTCCTCTTGACAACAATACCCCAAAAAATAGCAATCCAATATACCTCTTCCACTCTCCGTACACCTCTTTCTTCCACCCCCTCCAACTTTCTATCCTCCCTCCATCATCCCCCTCTACCCTACTTCCCCTCCCCCTCTACCACTCCTCTCTCCCGATCCACTCCCTCCCTTCCTTCTCACCCTCCCTCCTATTCTCTCTCCCTCCCTCTCTACCCCTCTTTCTTCTATTCCTCTCCTCCTCCCCTTGGTGTATTTCCACTATATGTCAATGTACTTAACATCCTATTTTTACAGAGAAATTAAAGAAAAACAGTATACATGTGAAGTCGCATTATATTGAAATCTAACCCAACCTAGTATATATCCCTCCCTCCCCTCCCCCTCCCCCCCAACACCCCACCTCCCTCCCCCCCCCGACTTCCCAGAGCCCGTACACGGTATAGATTTTTAGCAAACACAGTCTAAAATATATTGAGAAAAAAGAAATAAAGAAAAAAAAGGGTTAATAACATCTCTACATTGATCTTAGCTTCTTCTTGCTACGCTAACTTTGAACAGTTTAAATCATTCCTGATCTTAAGCATAGGCTATCTGGAATTTCTTAGTCCCATATTTGTTTTGTATATAGTCAATCCATTTTTTCCAGTCTCGTTTATATCTCTCATTTGAATGATCTTTAAGATATGCCGATATTTTAGCCATCTTGGCTAAATTTGTAACTTTCAATGTCCATTCTTGAGTTGTAGGCAAGTCTTCCTTCTTCCAGTATTGCGCCACCAACAGTCTTGCTGCCATTATTAAGTGCAGAATCAAGTTAGTCTCTACCACTGTAAAATCAGTACTTATACCTAGTAGAAATAACTGAGGAGTAAACTTTATCCTTCTTTTAAAAATATTTTGCATAATCCACCATATTTTTATCCAAAATGCCTTAACCTTTTAGCAGGTCCACCATATATGAAAATATGTAGCATCGAGAGAACCACATCGCCAACATTTAGGCTGTAAATTCGGATACATAGAAGCCAGCTTTTTAGGATCTAAATGCCATCTATAGAACATCTTATAAAAATTTTCTCTCAGGTTTTGAGCTTGTGTAAATTTCACATTTCTTACCCAGATTCTTTCCCATGTATCCAGCATTATTGGTTCTTCAATATTTTGAGCCCACTTTATCATACAGTCTTTAACTAATTCTGTTTCTGAATCCATCTGTATTAGTACATTATATATCCTCTTTATATGCATTAAGCTTTGATCTCTTATTTGTTTAAACAGATTATCCTCAATTTGGATAAAACCAATTTTTTGATCTATTTTCCACCTGGCCTGTAATTGGCCATACTGGAACCATGTTTGAACTACCTTCTCCTCGTTTAATACCTCTAAAGATTTTAGTTGTAGTACCCCCCTTTCCAAAATGAGAAGCTGTCTGTAGGTAATTCTATCCTGTTTTTGTGCTATATTCATATTTTCAATTGTGTGTCTAGGAATTGCCCACATGGGTATCTTGTCATTTAATTTATATTGGTATTTTTTCCAGACCCGCAGTAAAGCATTTCTTAAAATATGACTTTTAAAATTCTTGTCCAATGTTTTGTTGAATAACAGGTAGGCATGCCAACCATATACCAGATCGTGCCCCTCAATATTTAATATTCTATCATTAGTTAAATGAGTCCAATCACTAATTACAGATAGCGCCACTGCATCATAATATAGTTTTAGGTTAGGTAATTTCAAGCCTCCTCTCTCGCGTACATCTTGCATTATTTTCATCTTTACCCTCGGCTTCTTTCCTGGCCATACAAATTTGTTGATATCCTTCTGCCATTCTAAAAGATTCGCATCTTTTTTAAGTATAGGTAACATTTCATTTTCACTTCAAGATAAGTGCAATTTCTCCCATTTTTTCATCTCTATCTGTATACTATGCCAAAGTGGTTCATAATTATGCTTATATAATTTCCCGTTTGAGGTTAAAATATTAACTCCAAGATATTTGACTTTTTTGACTACCTCACATCCTAGCATCCCTCCTAGTTCTTCCTTTTGTTTAGTGTTCATATTTATAGCTAATATTTTTGTTTTTCCTAAATTTATTTTAAAACCAGACACTTGACCATATTGATTAATCGTATTCATTAAAACCATACTGGATTCCTGCGGTTGTTCCAATATTATGACCAAATCATCCGCGAAAGCGTGCACTCTGTATTCTTGCTGCCTAATCTTGATCCCTTTTAGACCATCCAAGCCCCGTATTTTATTCAACAATACTTCCAAAGTTATAATAAACAATAGTGGGGACAAAGGACAGCCCTGTCTTGTACCTTTTCCAATTTGAAAAGAGTCTGTTAAACTTCCATTGACTATGATTTGTGCTGTTTGCTGTTGGTATATTGCTTTAATTGACTGTAAAAAGCTATCTCCTATCTGCATTTTTTGCAATATCTTCAACAGAAATTGCCAGTTAACTCGATCAAAGGCCTTCTCAGCATCCAAAAATATGAACGCAGCAGGAATTTGGTTGTTCTTTCCCAAATATTCTAATGCATTAATAATTAATCTAACATTACTTTTCATCTGTCTCCCCTGTATAAAACCTGTTTGGTCGGTGTGTATCAATTGTTGAATAACCAGCCAGCATTAACCTATTTGCTATTATTTTAGTAATAATTTTATAATCTACATTAAGTAATGAGATAGGTCTATAATTTTTTGGTTGGGTGGTATCTTGATCTTCTTTGGGTATCAAAGATATAAACGCTGTCTTCCAAGATGGAGGCACCTTATTGCAATTCTTGACTAGGATGCTTTAGGAATTCTTACCATTCCAAAATTAAGTGGCTCCTCAGAATGCTTTGTTTCTCTTCTTCATGTTCACGTGTAAGAGAACAGAGTAGTGGTGTATTTTAGAAATTTGCCTTTTTCTCTCAGACCTGTGACCTGCATGCAAGACTAGCAGAAGATAGAACGTCTGGTCAGAGCATTCAAGGGGAAATTATGATTTTGACATATAAAGTGAAAGCTCTAAGAATTTTTTTACAGCAAAGAATAATCATATCCTTAGCAGCTGTTCTAAGCTGTTGGGGAGTTCTCTCAGATACAGATGAATGAATTTGTCCCTTTAGACAACATTGTTAGCAGTGCTCCCTTCTCATTTAGGGAGATGGTAATATGCATGTCTTTTTTCATTATACCAAATAACACATCCACATGTATGTCTATATGTGTATGCATGTATATGTAAAATTTAAAGACAAATAGTCATAGCTTTAGTCCTTCCCACCTCAGCATGGATAAACATTTCATCTTATTTATCCTTTGTTGTATGCTGGTTGTATTGGTATAAATGTCTGTAGTCTTACCTTAAATAGTAGTTTATAGTTGACTTAAAATAGCACATAAAAAGCCATTCTTTTTTCAATTCCTTTTTCTGCATAAGCCTATTTTTGAAATATGTTCTTGAAGTTCTTGAAATATGTTCTTCTAAATTCTTTATCCTGTTACAAAAGAATTGCTTAAATTAGAATGAGCAATATATTATATGTTTTTATTTACTACTGTCCTTAATATTTTCATATGATCTTCTTTCTGTCTTACACTTATGGGTGTATAACACCCATGGATGTAAATAGACATCTTTAAAATATTTAATACATAAAAACAGAAAGAAGGAATATGTTTTTAAATATTTTAAGAAAGCAATTTATTTTTGTAACTTTTGAATAATATGAATAGTTTGATTTGTTACATAAATTCAAATGTAGTTTTGAATTACAAATGTATATTGCCTTGTCTGTTATTTTTCTGTCTCCAAAAAGCAGACTATATGATACATAAGCTACTAAATCTCAGATCCCTCCAGGAAATCTTCATTTGGCCTTTTTAAATTAGGGTTTTGAAGCATAGCTTGCATCAAAATTAAATGTTTATATTTGTGACCAAAACACAGCACTGTCCTACTCATATTACTCAGGAGACATAGGGGAAGAGGAATTTCACATCTGTTTCTCTTCCTTTCTCTTTGTTTCTTCCCATCTTATAACTCCCATTGCCTTTCCCCTCTCCAGAAGCTCCCTGGAGAATTATTTTAAGAGGAAAATAGAAAAAAATCCCATTATGCCAGCAGTATTCATTCTACTTGCAGATGGACACCATTGAATTAATTAATAGTACACAATAATACGTTTGATGCAAGTCTACTGTTATTGTTTAGTAAGTTGGCATAGATTTCAGCTGTGACTGTAATTGGAGTATAAATGTGTCATATCAGCTAATAGATGTTGGAAATGCAAACTTGTGATGTACTCTGCAAACTATCCTGATCTTTAAGAATTAATTGTTGATAATTGATAATCAACAATCAATTAAACAATGGGTTAAACTGTATGAAGCAGATTATTGACTAAGACATTTAGGGAATTCCTATAGACATAGAAACTATTTAGCTTGGATTTGTTCATAAAAAAAACACATTTTTGATTCTCAAGTGTTTCTGGGGGAAAAACTAAACTGCATATTTAATCCATAATTATTCTACTCAAAAATCCTTTCCTTAAGCTTTTAAATAAAAAATAAAATTTGGAAATTGAAAACGGGGAATTTTAAATCTTGTTTTCATAAAATGGTGGTATGCTTATCTAAATGTTCCTTTGATATTTATTAAGATATTGTTTTTGATTATTAAAGCAAACAGATAAGATTATCCCTTAATTCTCTCCATTTCCTTCTTTTGATTTCCCCCCCCCCCCAATAGGTGCACTAGGCCTTCCAATGAGGGGGATGAGCAACAATACCCCTCAGTTAAATCGCAGCTTATCACAAGGCACTCAGTTACCAAGCCACGTAACACCAACAACAGGGGTACCAACAATGTCACTTCACACGCCTCCATCTCCAAGCAGGTATTTATTGATAACAAATATTTCCCCAGGATATTTTCTATTATGTCGTTTTATTTCCTTAGAAGTATTTGCATTCTAGATATTTTTGAAATAATAAACCAAGTGTTTGTTTCCTGGATTGTTGCTTCTGCTTTGTGAACACGTAGGGCAAAAACTTCTAATGCAATATTGATTCTACTACAGAAAATAATTTATACATTTTGTTGAGGTAGATAGGTGGATGCTTTTAGGAAAATCTTGCAGCATTGATAAAATAGTTGCTTGGTGTGTAAGCAGCTGTATAAACTTAAAAATTAAAATACATTTAAGTAAAATAAATAAAATACATTTCATATAATGAAAGTGTTATTGCTGGCATTACTTGATGTTATTCAGGATTCCAAATTCAAGTAGGAATTGTAATTTTTGTACATTAGCTTTAGGGGTTCTTGGACTTCCTTCCTTCAGCGGCCCTGGCTGTTCCTTAACTGAAGCTTACGGACCTGCAGTGAATTTACTAACAGTTCTATTTATTAAGTAATAAAATATGTTTGCTGCAGCATCCTGAGGCACCATAGTGCACAGTCTGGGAACAGTTCTAGCCTATTAAGACCATACTGATTTTTCCAAGTTCATGTAGAGCTTTCATGGAGCATAATTGAACTTGGGAGCTCAGTATGAATCTAAAATTTCAAAAACACTACCAATTACTATTGATACAAATGAAAAAGATGGACAACTGGTGGTCTTCATTATAAAATGATTCATTTCATGTGTGTATAAAATGTCCTCTTAGAAACGATTGGCTTGGACAAAGTAGAAATAATGATACGTTGACATATTCATTATTTTTTGTATCATATTTTTCAGGGGTATATTGCCTATGAATCCTAGGAATATGATGAACCACTCCCAGGTTGGTCAGGGCATTGGAATTCCCAGCAGGACAAACAGCATGAGCAGTTCAGGTTTAGGCAGTCCTAATCGAAGTTCACCCAGCATAATTTGTATGCCAAAGCAACAACCCTCTCGACAACCTTTTACTGTGAACAGGTATGATAAATTCAGGGTAATATATCCTATGTTATATGAAGGTCATTCAGTAACACAAAGAGTTTCCATTTTCATTCCTCTCCATTCCTATGCACACTACTTTTCTGATAAAGAAGTGGAGCATATTTCAAAATGTACAACAGGCAGGTAAATTGTGTTTTGCTATGGTTTTTTCATCCCTGGAATGATATAATATCCTTAGTTCTGAGCAAACTCCTCATGTTTTACAAATTAATCTTCTTTCCAAAATTATTTGCTATATCATTTGTGACTTCTGAAGCCTGTTTTGGATTAGATTCTCTTTCATTACATTTTTCCAATCCAAGATTAAAAGATTGTGGGGGGAAAGCAAATATTAAGTAGGAATTCATGGTTTATTTTTCTTTTTTTAGATTCCTTAAGGCAGGTTTTTCCATCATTATATTAACTCAATGTATCAGTCTTGGTTACTTGTTGACTGACGATAGTAATTATTAACACTTGTTTAGGAAAATATCTATATCAAATACAATGTTTCTAAGAAACAGGTAAATAGTGTTAGAATTACTCCTGTTTCTAATAGTTTTCCTCCCGGCGTGTTTAACTTACCAATTAGAGATTCATTTTCAATTAAATGATTAAATTAATATTTGTGTTGCATCTGATCTATTATGGACAACATATTAATAAGCATATAATCTTATATTCATAACTAAGTCCTTTCTCAAGCATAGGTGGTACAAATAAACCAGTGGTATATTCCTCTTGAATTGTTTTTTATATATAAAAAAGAAAAGGCTAAATGGGAGGAAAAAACAGTTGGTGACAGTGAGAAACAAGAAGAAAGACAAAGTAGAAAGAGCCCTATTCTTATGAATTATGAGATGTGACATTAAGGAAGTATCTTCATTGTTTGTAAACCATGTAAAGGTTAGGGTTAGGGTACATAGATGATATGTACTGTTGTAACTTCCTGAAGTAGTTTTGGATTTCTTTGATTCTTAAAAGCTTGTGGGGCTGATCATGCTTACGTATCTTCACAGCTGCATTTTACTTTCAATTCTGTTTTGTAACAGATAGTATCAGCCCAACATTTTTTATGATAACCATTTGTTTCAAACAATAGCCTTGGAACACACAGAGTGTTAATTTTTAAATGCTTTATATCCAATTCAGTTTATATTTCAGGGCACCTTTTGATGCATTAACATAACAATGTGCAGTTATGTCCTGTTAAAGGTTGCAGTACTGAGGTTATAATTCTTGGATAGCATTTATGGGCTGACTCTTCCATCAGGCTCCTATCTGGTTTTGGGATATAGTCATTAAGAGTTCATAGATGGGTTATCAGCCTAGATTATTACCAGTTTAGAAAACAGAATTTAATTTCCAATTGGAGTCAGTAACTCACTTCCTATTTTAGCCAGAGTGTTTATTCACAAATGAGAAGCAATTGCTACCAACCAGATGATAACCATTTATTGCTAGTTGGTTCTATTATCAAGACAAGATATTCTTTTATGTTATCTTTAAATTGATCCATTGAGGACAATACCAGCGATGTGCTTGTTTTGTATATTTTTTTAATCTCCTGCAGGTCAAACTAAGGTGATCTATATTTATTTAGAAGATTATTTAGAGGATATATGTAAGCTTTCTTTTTTCTGTTTTTGTTTATGTTAGCATGTCTGGATTTGGAATGAATAGGAATCAGGCATTTGGAATGAATAACTCTTTATCAAGTAATATTTTTAATGGAACAGGTAAGCCTATTTTAAATCCTCATTCTTTAGAGTTTCATTTGGAAGCTTATTGTGTGTGTATTTTATGTTACTTTCTCAGTATTTGTATAGGTATTCATAGTCTTCAGTAGACTTCATTTTCATAAGTGAAAGAGGTGATTCTGCCAGTTTTTCCATAGCCCCTTATATCCTTTGCCCTCCAGTTTTAATAATGAACCAAATCCACTAATCCATATGTTGCCATAGATGTCTAGTATCTGCAAAACTGAATGAAGCAGAATGTAACAGTTCTGGAATCATGGGCTTTTTGTATTTATTTATTACATACATATATACTGCCCAACTCAATTTGATCATGTTATTGGGCAGTATACAATAAACAAACCAAAGGGAAATTCAAATTACAATTAAATCTATAATATAAGCAAAAAAAAGTGTCTGCTTATTCCCAGCTAGTAGATATTCTCACACTACCCAGGAACAGAAAAGCCTAGGTTGAATATCTTGTAGTTTTTGGATCACAAGTATTAGTTGGTTTTCATAGGATAGGAAAGGTTAATTGAGGTCATTTATTTCTATGCCCTGCTCAGTGCAGGATCTGCTAAAGCCTTTTGGACAGATGCTTATCCTGCCCCCAGCGAAGAGGACATGCTACTTTTTGGGGCAGCTATTCCACTGGTTCACAGTTCCTATTGCCAGGAAGTTTCTCGTAATATTTAACTTGACTCTCCTTTCCTGTACTTTAAGTTATTGATTCAGCTCTTGTCTGAATATGGGATAATAGATTTCCTCTTTAGGAACCTGAAGACTGCTATTATGTACTTCAGTCTTCTCTTCTGTGGGCTAAACATGCACAGTTTTTTAACTGTTTCTCATAGGGCTTGGTGCTTTCATCATCTTAGTGTTCTCTGATGCACTCCCATTTATCAGTCTTTTTTTTAAAAAAAAAACTGTGATGCCCAGAACTATGCAAAATACAGTAGTGTGGAAAAACTATTTCCCCTGATCTGGACTATATGCTCTTGTTAATATGTTCCAAAATAGCATTTACCTTTTCAGCAACACTTCATCACACAGCTGGCTTATATAATATATCTATAAGATCTTTTTCACATGAACTTTCCCATCTTATACTTTTGTGCCTTTCTCAGATGCAATTTTTTACATTTCTTCCTGTTAAATTTCATCCTGTTTATTTTTGAGATCCAGTGTTCAAACCTATTTAGATCTTCTCTTTCTCTTCTGAAGTATTAACTATTCCTCCCAGTTTTGTGGTATCATAAATTTTGATCATCATTCCCTCAGTTTCATCGAGGTTATTATTAAAAATGTTGAAAAGCACATTGTCTAGCACAGAGCGCATTTGATACTACACTCTAATCTAATATAGATGGCCAATGAAGGTGTAATTTCACTTCTGAAAGTAGACATATAAAATATGAGCTTCTCTGCCTTCTGTTCATCATCCATCACCAATTTATCTCTTTCTGCTCACAGCAGACCTTATTTTGCCTTTTTGTTTCTGATGTACACCTCACCCCCTCCAAAAAGCCTTTTTGTTGTTTGAAGTATTTCTTTGCAAGCCTCCGCTCATTCTACACTTTAGCCTTTCTGAAACATACCCTACAGTTTCTGCTGATTGCCTTGTATCCTTCCTTACTGCCATTCCTTCCACTTTGTATCCATATCCCTTTTTCTTTTTAACATTTAGACAGTATAAATGTATCCACATGTTCTCTTAAGATGTCTCCAGTTTTTCCTTCTGGTACAAATTGTTTATACTTGTGCCTTCGGTACCTTGTTTAGTAGGATTTCCCATTCTTTCCAGACACTTTTCTCCTCAGGATTTCAAGCCTGATCCCTCCTACCTTCCGTCTGAATTCAAGAAATCCAGTATACAAGTCTGACTCTTCTCTATTCCTCCTCCCCCTGATATCATGAACTCAAGGATAACCTGGCCATTTTCTCTCAAGGTTCCTGTCACCTTCACTTCTTCAATTCCTCCCTGTTGGTAAGGATTATGTCTGGGATATCTTACCCATTTGTTCTTTCTACCATCTTCTGACAAGTGAAGTTGGCAGCAAGATAGGACAGGGATTTCTTGGACCTCTGACTCTTGGCATAGATAGATTTCCAGCAGATATAAACATATTTGAATTCTCCTGTTTTTAGTATCATGTGCATAAGGCTACATAAGGCTAATACTTATCTTTTAAGCTTGTTTCTTTTAGAGGCTAAATCACTATTTGTTCTTTCCTTCTCTCTCCTCTACCCCATGTCTTCTTTCTCCCAAGCTACAGGTATCATAACTTGGAAGAAATGGAATATAATTATCATTAAGTTTCTACAGAATTGTGTATTTATGATATGTATGTATGGTTCTCCAAATACATTATTGGACATTTATAAACTTAAAAACAACATATTTTATTTTAGATGGCAGTGAAAATGTTACAGGACTGGATCTTTCAGATTTTCCAGCACTAGCGGACAGAAATAGAAGGGAAGGAAGTGGAAATCCAACTCCATTAATAAACCCTCTAGCTGGAAGGGCACCCTATGGTGAGTGTGAATCTGGTGTCCTTACAGTAATGATAATATGATATCTTAATAATTAATAACAGCTTTTGCTAAATGTAACCTTTGGCCTAGGGTTATTATTTATTTAATCTGTCTTTTGCCTGAGAAATGAAGGTTCCTAAAAGAAAATTGTGTGTAAGTTATTTAGCTGCCACTCCAAAGCCTGTTTGCTGTTAGTAAATGCATAGAATCGAGTGGAATTTTGAACAGACAAGTTTAAAATTGTGTGGGTTCAACACACCCAATACATCGGCTCTGTCACATATCTGGTACCAAAGGCTTGAACATAAAACCAGATCTTCAGGGCCTTACAAAAGGCCAGCAGGGTGGAGACCAACTTAATCTCAGAAGGAATGATGCTCCAGAAGTCAAATGTCATGGCATAAAAGGATCTTTTTCAACATCTTGCTATCTGATACTTCTTGGCTGATGGTGCTTACAGCATGTCTCTCCTGCCAGAATGAAGGACACATAGAAATGAATGAGAAGAGGTGGTTTTGTAAGTAACCCCCCCCCTCCAGCCAAGTGGGACTTTAAAGGTAGTCACCAGCACCTTTAAAGATGACACCAGAGCCTAGAAAATTAATTTGGAGTAGTAGTTAAGGCACAAGACTAGAAACCAGAAGACCGTGTTTTGTTTCCACCTTAGGCCCAAAGCCAGTTGAGTGACTTTGAGGCAGTCATTCTCTCTCAGCCCAAGGAAGGAGGCAATAGCAAAACAAAATATTTCTTTGCAAAACAAAAAAAAATGCAGGGACTCATCAGAGGCAATAGGAGGCAAATCTAGATGTCCTAGTTATCATGGTATAGCTATATTGGTGATAAAGGTAGGAGCCCAGAATAGATTAAGATCCTATTGTAATACATATGAAATACTAAACGGTAAATATAAATAGTTTTTCTTGTTCTCTGCAAGGAAGAGTAACAGAAGGCAAAGACTTAGAATCAGGACAAGCTAATTTCAGAATAAGAAAGGATTCCTTCACACAATCCATCACTCTAAACTTACAAAGGTTCAGCATGAGAGGACTCGGCTGATATAGCCATTTTGTCCACCTCTACCTTGTGTATCCAATGTGTGTGCATAAACTATACCTTTGTTCTTAGATATAATTAGTTTTAGTAGTTCAACCGTGTATTTTCTTCTTACAGTTTTATACTTTCATTTAGTTACTATAAATCATTAGTACAATTTGGAATATTACAAATTTTGTGACTATATTGTAGTAATGTAACAAAACAAATTTGAAAAATAATTAACTGCTAGTGCTTTTTAAAACCTAATTTACACATTTACATTAAATATATATATTTCTTTAAAAATCTTGTTAGCTTCATAGATAAAAATTATAATGTTTTTGACTATTTAAAGAAATCAAAAACTGAATAGGGTCAATATATTCCTCTAAACTCATTATTGTTTCTACAAATAGAAGGTTTGAGATTGATATTTTACTTTTTCTATATTTGTTAAAGTAAAATCATATGCTATGGAAATTTTTTATCAAATTGTAGTTTTACTTACTCAATTTACGTCTCTTTCATTTTCAAATATTTTGAGGTTCACTTTCAACATGAAAATTAAAATCCATAATAATAAAATAGTACAAATAAATTGAAATAAAATGAAAATGAAAACTATTATAATTTAAATAATTCAGTGTGGTGTATTTATCTCCCAATGTAGTTGGGATGGTAACAAAACCAGCAAATGAGCAAACCCAGGACTTTTCAATACACAATGAAGATTTTCCAGCATTACCAGGCTCCAACTACAAAGATCCAACATCAAGTAATGATGACAGTAAACCTGTAAGTTTGCCGTAATTTAAAGAAAAAACAATTCACACATACACACACATGAATGTATGTACTATATGTATGTATTATGTATGTATTTATCTTTAAGAAGGCAGTTAAATCATGGGTAAAAGCCTTAGCCATAAAAGCTGGCTGGATGACTTTGGGCCACTGACTCTGTCTCAGCCCAACCCACCTCAGAGGATTGTTGTGGGGAAAATGGGAGGAGGAAGGTGTGTTGGGCTTGTTTGCCGGCTTGAGTTATTTGGAAAAATAATGATGGAAAATAAAGGAACAAAGAAGTAAACCAGTCCTCCTTGCCCAACCATATCAAATAACAGAAGTAATTAGCAAACATGGGGACAATATTCTTCTGCTGTATTTATTAATGGAAATTTGCCCAATTTCCATTTGCTTCACTTCTGGTTAAAGGGAACCATTCAGAGAAATGCTTTAGGAAAGCAGTTCTCATAGTGTGAATTGGGGACTTCTGTGGGTCTCCAAGATCCTTTCAGGGGGTCTGCAAAGTTAAATAAATACATTATATTAATATTTCTTAATTTTAAGTTTTCATACAGTACATATAAGCCATGTAAACCAAAAGTCTTTGGAATCCTCAATCGTATTTAAGAATTTGAAGGGGTTAATCATAGTCTCTCTCTGTTTGGCGTGTCTACTTTATCCAGTAAAATACATATGGCTTTGCACAGACCCTGGATTAGAAACCTAAAAATAGCTGAATTCCCTGAACAGAACTTTAATATTGGGAGGACTGAAGTTTAATTTATTGTCATTAAAACCATTAGTAATTCCAGACAATATTATCTATTATCTATCTATCACCCTTGAATTGTACACAATAGAGAAGCTGTTTGTTACTAACAATGTATTGATACATGGATGATCTTACTTCATATAAATATTGAAATATAAGAGATGAGAGAACTTCCTGTAGGATGCTGTTTTGTAAACACCAGTTAACTAAATTAGCTGGTCATGTATTTTTTTACAATTTTTATATTGATTTTTTTCTTTATATCTCTTAACAGAATTTGAATACATCAGGCAAAACATCATCTAGTGCAGATGGTCCAAAATTTCCTGGAGATAAAAGTTCAACAACGCAAAACAATAACCAGCAGAAAAAGGGGATTCAGGTGTTACCTGACGGTATGTTTGCTAAATCTGCTGTTTTTTTTACTAATGTAAATTTTTTTACTAATGTTTCATATGACACTGGTTCTGTATTATTAGATAATACTCTGATTTATGTTTTCTAGGTCGGGTTACCAACATTCCACAAGGGATGGTGACAGACCAGTTTGGAATGATTGGTTTGTTAACATTCATCAGGGCAGCAGAGACAGACCCTGGCATGGTACATCTTGCATTAGGAAGTGACTTGACAACTTTAGGTCTCAATCTCAATTCTCCCGAGTAAGTATTTTCAAATTAATATCATTATTTAATATAAATTAGTCACTTATTTTTGAATAACAACACTTCCAAATTATTTACTAAGGTAAACTAAAAATTAATTAAAATATGCATTCATGCAATTCGCTTCAAGATGTTAATATATAATTCAACAATATTTTAATAAATTGGGGATAATATTCATAAAAATAACACGTCAGAAAAACCACAAATTTGTGATATCATAGAAGTGAATACATCCCCTCACATTTGGTAAATATTTAAGGAGATCTTTTCATATGACAACACTGAAGAAATGACACTTGACTACAGCATAAAGTAGTGAGTATACAGCTTGTATAACAGTATAAATGTCCCCTCAAAATAATACAACAATAACCATTAATGTCTACTCAGTACATAATCCACTATAACATTTTTTAACAATTGATTATCTAGCCTCTGTTTGAAGACCAGTAGTGAAAAAGAAATCACTTCATATATGCAACCTTTTTCACTAGCTGGCAACATATTCAGTCAGGAAGTTATTTGTTAAATTGCATCTGAGTTGCAGTTTTCACCCTCTGGTTCTGGTCATCCTAGCTTTGTCTGAGCTACAAACATGCTACGTATCTTCCCACCTTCCTCATCCAAGCTAATTGATAGAAATGTTGAATAGTACAGAACCAAAGCAATAGTCCTGTGGCATTTCGATGAGACTTTCTTCCAAGTTGAAATGACACTATTATGAGGCATTTTTTATGTAGTTTCTCAGCCAATTGTGAGTTCAGCAAAAATTATTTTACTCATATTTTACCACTATTTATGAATAAAATGAGACTATCAAAAGTTTTGCACAAGTAGGGTATGGTTGCACCATTTTTTGATCCAATTAAGTTTATATCAGATTAATAAAAACAAATTTCATTCATATTTTAATAGTTATTCCAACATATATCTTTTTCAAATATTGAAATAATGCTAATTTAGTCACAATCAAAAACTAATATGACATATGATTAATGATACGCATAAAAATAATATGACTAAAAAAAGTGTTAGTTTGTTGATAGTTGTATGTTAATAATTGATTGCTGCAACAACATGTAATGACAATGACAAAACAGTAACACGGTGAAACATCAACTTAATACATTAATTTTAGGACGGGATTGTCTATAACAGGGGTGTAAAACTGGCCTCGCCCACAGGCCACCCCAGCTCCGTGAATGGGGAAAATGTCATAAAACGACATCACAGCAATGTGATGCCACGAGTTTGATACCCGTGGTCTATAACATCTCAATTCTTTCAAAAATATAAGAGTCAAATGACAGAAGTACATTTATTAATTCAGAATAAATTATGAGTTGCATTATTTGTGATTATTATGATTGCCAGAAGTTGGTATTATGTTGTATTGACATAATGGCATAATTTCTTCAATGACAACATTATACCACAATATAGAATTATATTTAATTGCTTCATCTGGCCTACTTAGGATCTAACAAAGTTACTTGTTATTATCAATAAAGTATTGGTAGTATTGATAAGAGAGTATTATAGTATATAGCAATTCGTGAAAATAATTAAGTCATTTTGGCATATCTTTTTATACTGAATATTAGGTTCTAATTTAATATGTAAATATTGATACATCCTATTTTGTTAAAATTAATCACAGATTTCTTCTAGTATTGAATATTATTAAATATTTTCTCACTATTTCTAATCAGTGTTTTGTATTTATTGTAATATCTAATTCTTGGTATTAATCTAGTTCCAGATAATCTATTTAAATTAGATAGCGTGCAAACCAGCCTCTGTTTTTATATTTGAAGAAACAGCATTTTGAGAAGGAATAATCTTTATCAATTATATATATATAAATATTTTCTGTACAGAAATCTTTACCCCAAATTTGCATCACCTTGGGCTTCTTCACCCTGTCGACCTCAAGACATAGGTAAGGTTGATCAATTAATATATCTATTTTTAACTTGATATACTCTTAATATTCTTGAAAATCAGTATCATGAGTTAAGAATTAAATCACATCTCATTCCCTTATCCAGACTTCCATGTTCCTTCTGAATACTTAACAAATATTCACATTAGGGATAAGGTGAGTATACTTTATGGTCCCTTAACAGAATAAAGTAGAAATAAAAAAAATTCTCAGGCTGTTATATTTATGACAATCTGTATATATCGTATTAACATCTAATGGCATAAATAAAGTGTCATTCTGCAGTAATATTAATTTAATGAGCTGTTTTTTGGATGAATATATGTAAATTGTTTCCAATGCTAAAAAAAAATCTCTATATAATTGCTAAATATTATTCCTACATTTTCCTTTTATGGTATGCATTTATTCTATATTTTAGAGAAGTTTCTTTAAAATATAAAGTATCTTAATAAATAGTTTTAAAAAGTTTTATTAAATAAAATTATTTCATTTGCTCTTAGTTTATATTTTGGAAGAATAGATAGACATTTTTTATTAACATACATTCTACTTTAACAGTATAATCAATCTATATATTGTACAGTTTTGCTATTTCCATTGAAAAAGTATTACTGTGTTTTCGGAATTTGCATGTATGTAAAAAATGGCAGTCTGATGAAGTACTTAAAACAATTATATTTGCAGAAGATTTATTTTATCAAAGGCCAGAATTCTAATTATCTACAGGCAGAGTACAGAATTATAATGGTCTGATAGAAAACAAGTTCTAAAGTAAAATTTTTCTAATTCTTACTCCCAAATAAGTAAATTATAGTAGGATACTTCACACACTGACATTATTGCATTAAAGTAAAATATATACTTGGATAGTGGTTCATAATGCACATTCTCTTAGATCCTGTTCAAATATAATACAAGTATGGATGCTGCTTGTCATCTCTACTTAGTTATGCCTGACAGAAGAATAGCTAAACAGACTAGGAAATCTTTACCGCTGTTTTGTCTGTTATTATATCAGTACTAAGAGGTTTGGTTTCAATCTCTCCTAACTATCAGGAATTTTAAGTTATGTGTGTGGTAATGATTTTGGTTTATTGAGAAATAGTACTTCTGGTTTAGGTTTAATACTAATGGACAGAGATTCTCTGGTTTGTTTTACCATTCTTACTGAACATAGCAGTGCGTACCAGTGCCTGCTGGGAGCACCAGGTACCATTCTGGTATGGTGCTCCGGAGGGCCCGCCTACTCGCTCTCCTTACCGCTATTTGAGCCGATTGGGGCATTTGTGCACGCTCACGGAGTGTACGGTGCCTGCGCAGTGCTCC
Source organism: Thamnophis elegans (assembly GCF_009769535.1). Taxonomy (NCBI): domain Eukaryota; kingdom Metazoa; phylum Chordata; class Lepidosauria; order Squamata; family Natricidae; genus Thamnophis; species Thamnophis elegans. Next base: position 47,568,392 of record NC_045547.1, on the reverse strand, counting down.
ACTGAGCAGCTGGAGCATCGCGGGCGGTGGGTACGCATGTGCGCGTTGCACACGTGCTCATGGTGGGCACCTGACCCAGTTGCAGCGTACCTGTTGCAATGGGATCCGGAACCCACCACTGGAACTTAGGTACCAGAATAAACATTGGGGAAATTTAGGGAAGCCAATTAAAAATTCTGGCAGCCCTTCTGTCTCTTACCAACTACATAGATGTATATGTGTAACATCAAATAATTAATTCATTTCTAACATCTTTATTTTTTAATCATCTTTTAGTAATATAAATAAAACTTAAATTGGATTTTGAAAGTCTTTTTTTTTCTCCCTTTTCAGTTGGCTGCAATAAAGCTTGGTCGCTATGGGGAAGATCTACTCTTTTATCTCTATTATATGAATGGAGGAGATGTATTACAACTATTAGCAGCAGTAGAGCTGTATGTCATGTTTTAGTGAATTTTGTCATAGAGGATATTCAGATTCACTTTAAAATCATGAATAGCTTTTCTTTTAAAAACAAATTACTCTAGTATGCAAATTACTGTAGTATGGAAATTCAAGCAAAAACTATTCAATTTCTTTAAAAAAAAACCTTCTACTTGTAGACTTTCTTCATGGTGCAGAAGTATGTGAGGCGTATGGAATCTTTTAGATTAGTAAACATGCCTGGAGTTTAGAAAAGACATTATGGATGCTCACAAAAATGACTGCTATTCAGCAGACTCCTGTATTTATAAATAGTCAGTTTTGATAAGTGTTTCTTTTTTCTATAAAACTCTCAAATATTGTAAGGCAAGCAGCTCCAATTTAAATATTTAAATATTTCCTTCAATGAACCTACCATTTTATTTAGGTTAAGTGCTGAAAGGAAAATTATAGTATAAAAATAGTTTTATAAGCTATTGTTGCATATAGAACATACTTAATATAGTTGTATAGATAAAGGTATTTTGTTAATTCTAATTTTGCTTTTTAACAAATTTAAATCAGTCCAGCTAATAGAATCTTCTTTTTCCTGATTGGATGACGAAAGATTTAATCGAGACTGGAGATACCACAAAGAAGAGAGAGTATGGATTACCAGAGCACCAGGCATGGAGCCAACAATGAAAACCAATACATATGAGAGGGGAACATACTATTTCTTTGATTGTCTTAACTGGAGAAAAGTAGCGAAGGTATTTTTTTAGATAGATCTTTAAAATACATGTTATTTATTACTGTAGGGTTTTTTCATTAAAGATTCTTATTTGGGAGTATGGAGTCTTTTGGATTAGTAAACATGCTTGGAGTTTAGAAAACACACTACAGATAATTGCAAAAAAATTACTGCTATTCAGCAGGCTTCTCTATTTACTGAGACATGCTGACTAGTACTAGTTTAAAATGCAATGACATCTCATTTCTAAAAATTTGTACCAGGTGAATGAAGGTGCATATATGGTGGAAGAAAACTGTTTTAAATTTATTTAATGTCAGTTGCCTTGGGTCAGTTTTCATGCACTGTGTTTTTATTTCAACTGTAACTGATCTTTTATTTCTATGGATCAGAAACATATCCTGACTCCCTACTAAATGAAGCTTATTTTTTTGTTTTCAATATGCTTTTTTTTTTAATTAAACAGATACGGGATGAGCTGATTCAGCTGAGGTAATACAAGCTTTGTGTTGTGAAGTTATCTCGGATTGATCTGCATCTGTGAACCCTGAAGAAGTAAACAGGGTTCTCTGTGCTATTAGCTTCTACCTATAGATTAGTTTCTTGCTGTATCTATTTGGTGAAAGTATAGGAAGATGAGAAAATGCTGGGTAAATGCATCCTTGAATGAGGAAGTGATGCCTTCCACTAGAAAAGGGGATGATGTCTTGCATCTCAAGAAACAATAGCTCGAACTAGCAATTGGCCATTCTCAGACACCATTCTCTTTTTAGGGACATTAGCAGAGATTGAACCATAGTTACAAAGAACCTGGCTATATCAAATCAACTGATTTTAGTCAGGATTCAAGCCAGACTGCCATGAGAGATTGAAACCATATTGTTTAGTCTCATTGATGGCCTTTAATAGGGTCAGGATAGATGGATTTGACTTATCTTGATGGCCCTCTCAGCAGCTTTCAGTATCGTTTATCATGCCCTTAATTGGGTATACTCTTTCCTAAGTGGCCAATTCCAGTTAGTGATGGGAGTGAAGGGAGATCACTTTTCAGCCATTTATTTACTATTTGGTCCTTGCTTTCCCACAGTGTAACATCTACGTAAAACTATGGAAGAGCTCAGTTGCTGGCACAGAGTGACATATAAACAGCATATTGATAATAGGCCATTATGTGTCTCTACTTCAGCCAGACAAGAGATGTAGTGACTGACCCAGTGCCTGAGGATTTTTAGGGGAAAAGTAGGAGGGAAAATAGGTTAGGACATACAAAGAAAGACTGGTTATAGCTGAATCCAACTGAATATAGAAATAGTTCATCTTTTATTCATTTTATTGCCTTTGATAGAATTGGCTTGCAAGTTGAGGTCCTTTTGGAGTCCTAGCTTCTAGTTGAACAGCAGGTGGATTTTATGACCAGGAGAAACATCGCACAATTTCAACTTGCGTATTAATTGTGGTCTCTCCTCGGTTGGTAGTCCTTGTAGCCACACATGTTCTTGCCACTTTGTCACCAGTTGGATTATTGCAGTTTACTGTAGATGGAACTACCTTGAAAACTGTTTGGATGAGGTAGTTATGAGTGCCCATGCCACAGTAGTATTGTGGGAGCTGTGTTGCTATCAGTTACTTTCTGAATGAAAGTGTCAGAAAGCCTTGCTTAGGGCCTAGGATATCTCTGAATTGAATTTACTATTCTAACAATATCTGGGAGAAAGTGAATGCCATCTTCAGGGAGTTTGAATTTGAGCCTTCTTGATGAAGGCCTCCTTCCTTCTGAGGAATACTAGTCCACTGCTTTCTTACTACATTTTTGAAGAATTGCAAAAACATGACTTTGAAAACAATTTGGAAATTAATAAGATCACACTATCCCCAAATAATGGTCTATTGGATTGAATTGTTGTGATTGTATTAATTTATTTCTGTTTTTAATCCTATTACTTACTACCGTATGCCATTCAGTTTCTGGAAATAGCAAGGCATATATGTATGTGTATATGTATATGTATTTCTATAAAGGAAAGATGGCAGCTCCGATCACACTTTAAGCCCAAAACCCAGCCTGAAGATGGCGAGTGAGACCTTGCTGAAATGTTGCCAAGACAATTTCAATCTTACACGGGCTAAGACCCGAATACAACAAGACCAGCATACCTACACCTCTGAAAATCTACAAAAATGTGTGTGTGTGTGTGTGTGTGTGTTTTCGTAGGTATGCTGGTCTTGTTGTATTCGGGTCTTTTTCCATGTAAGGTTGAGATTGTCTTGGCAACGTTTCGGCAAGGTCTCACTCGCCATCTTCAGGCTGGGTTTGGTGGGTGTATGTGGAGTGCTGGCTTTGTTTCAGTAAGTGGAAGGATTGGTTGTGTGGTTGTATCATGATTGGTGCTGGCTGTGTGTCCATTGTTACCTCCCACCTACCAGACATCTGCAAATCAACCCTAGTCAACAAACAAGTCCCACCCACCACCCAGACTGTTACAACACGAAACAACACCGGACACACAGCCAGCACCAATCTACCAATCAAGATACAACCACACAACCAATCATTCCACTTACTGAAACAAAATGTTGTATTCGGGTCTCTTCCCATGTAAGATTGAGATTACATGGGAAAAGACCCGAATACAACAAGACCAACATACCTACACCCGTGAAAATCTACGAATATATATATACTGTGCTAATAAAGTGAATAAATTGTCCTTATTGTGTGTAAGTAATAGAAATATAATATTATCAGTGGGAGAAAACTAGTAATATTCTTGAAGCACTTAATAATGAAAAGCATTTTACTTAATTACCACTCCAAAATATGCCTCTTAATAGGGAGATATTAAACTATAATTTGTACCTTTCTCTGCTTCTTCAAGTATGACAAGATAAATATTTTACTTTTAGAGGGAATAGATGGAGATTGATTTTGTTCTTTGCATAACAAATACTACAAATAGTTTCTTGCAGAATATGTACCAGTCTACTTGTTGACTGATCTATCACAAGGATCACTGAAGATAGGAAGGCATTCTTTTTCTTGAACCTAAGATTTTGAAAAAAAAAAAAATCTCTTACCAGAGCCAATCAGCCTTCAGCAACCCTAAGCTACACATATTAACTTCTATTGAGATTCATCCCTGATACCGAAATGAAAGAGAAACATTTGTGCCATCTTTTGTCTAATTTCTAGCAATTAATATTTGATTGTTTTCTTTTCAGGTACTTTTAAAAACAATTCTTGAGAAAATATTCATCCATCTTGGATTTTATAAATGGTTGCATATCTTTGCTGCTAAATATTACCCAAGCTTCACAGAGCATATATTGATATATTGATAAGCAATGATTGTTTTCTGTTGATTTTAGTTATTTCATAATTAAAATAATCCAATATGCATTGCAAACGTGAAAAATAATTGCCTCGCTGGTTTAGTCAGTTCAATTACAGTTTACAGAAATGAAATATTGTATTCTATAATAAAAATATCACAGCTATTAAGCATAGAAGTAGACCTGTCATGGTTTGAATATGTTTTACTGCCTCAAAAGTTGAAGAATTTATCATAATTACAGAAAGTTTAAAATGTTAACAGTATTGGAGAATTCCACAAAGAATTCTGTCCACTAGCTGAGTTTTAGGTGAGTCATGTAAGAAGGCAGTGGTCCCTAATGAATAAGCAAGGCTACAATGGACTGGAATAAGAGAATAAATTGGTAGTTTGGAATGGTGAAGTCAAAATCCAGACCTCAGCCTCATTGAAATGCAGGAGTTGAAATAGGAGTTCATGCTAGAAAACTCCCATGTCACTGATTTAAAATATTTGTCCATAAAAAAACCAAAAAAACTAGGCTAATAGAACATAGTGATGTGGAAGACTGATTGGCTGTTTATATTTACAGCTAAATATGGTGTAGTTAATATAAGAATGTGATTACTTTTCATATTGGCACATATATTGGATTATCTTTATTTTGAAATAAGCTCCAAACATTTATGTCTTTATGGAACCCACATTAAATTCTGATAACATTCATTGGCAAAAATATGCAGAAATTTAGAAAATCTGACAGGAAGCAAATGCATTCTCACAGAATTGTATTTTCACAATACTAATAAATCTCTTTCTATTTTGAATTCTTCATTTTTAAAAACTTAAACTAGCTGCAGTTAGATCTCATGTAGTTGGTATAAAATAAATGTAAGACATATTGCAAACTTCAAAAAATTGTGACTTTTTAAATATTAAATTTAGGCTGTAAAAGGCTTTTCTAAGGAAGTTTATCTATTTGAAAGAAACAATGCTTTTTTTGAGTTAATTATGCACTTATATGAATCATTAATTCTAATGACCTGTTGGCTGATAGTAGAATAATTACCATTGTTTGGGTTTGTAGGAGTTCCATTTGGAATATGATAAACTAGAAGAACGGCCCCATCTGCCATCTACTTTCAACTACAACCCTGCTCAGCAAGCCTTCTGAAGACTTCCCTCTTGTCTTGGGGTATGGCTGTCTCAGCACAATACTCAACATAACTGCAAAACTGAAGTGGCTCAGGCATCCCGGTTTTAATTCCTTTTGAGGATCTGGCAATTGGTTCATGCAAAAGGGTCACCATTTGAAGTCCTGCCTTACTAATTATGTGCTGCCCAACAACTAAATTTATAATTTGTTTTCCTTTAGTTTGAGCAGGGTCGGATTTTTTTTTATATTATTTTTATTTTTTTGCCAGCAGACAAGCTTGGGTCTGTAAAGACAAGCAAGTACACTGACAAAAGTTTACTACTTAGTTTCCAAAATGTAAAAAAAGGAAAAAAGAAACAAAATAGACAATAAAATTTGCATTGTTCATTGTAGCACTCTTGGTAATAAAAAAAATGTTTGTGCATTTTTATGTGAAGATCCTTCTCGTATTTCATTTGGAAAGATGAGCAAGGTCTGCTTCCTTCATTTTACTTCCCCTTCAGTTTTTGAAAAGGCAGTTTTCGCCAACTTAATGCAAGAATATCTGTTTAGAAGAAAGATATTGCCACAACTTATGGTTCATTTCCAAAGTTGTGTGTTAACTGAGCTTCATCTTTCCAGAATGAGCAAAACACTGTCCAGTCTTTGTTACGATTTTGTAATAAATGTGTACATTTTTTTTAAATTTTTGGACATCACATGAATAAAGGTATGTATGTACGAATGTGTATATATTATATATATGACATCTATTTTGGAAAATGTTTGCCCTGCTGTACCTCATTTTTAGGAGGTGTGCATGGATGCAATATATGAAAACGGGACATTCTGGAACTGCTGGTCAGGGGACGTCTATGTCGCCCTGTGCACTAAAGGGCCAGATCTCAGCAGCCAAGGACATCCATACCCAAGTGAATGTGATGGGACTTAACGAAGTGAACTGAAACTATTCACTCTGGCTGTTTGAACAGCAGCGTTTCATAGGAAGAGAAAAAAAAAAGATCAATCTTGTATTTTCTGACCACATAAAGGCTTCTTCTCTTTGTAATAAAGTAGAAAAGCTCTCCTCACTGCAGTGTTGACTTTGATTTGAAATTGTGATATCATTTCTTCAACAATGAAAATATATAAAAAGTTGAAGTATTAAAAATGCAAAGCTATAAGATGATTGTGGCACTTAATATGAAGAGTAGTTTTGCTGCAGACATTTCATGAATAAGAGTTGCATACTTTTCCACTATAGCCTAAATGCTTGATTAAACATGTTGTCATGTCCAAACAGATCAGCATAATAAAATAATGTATGTTAAGCCGTTGGGATGGATTAGTTGAGCAATCAAGGAAGGTGGTCCAAAAATTCACATTGAAATAACTTTGTGTCGGTATGTTGTTTTAAACTTTTGAGAGGAGAGAAACATTTCATTTGATGCTTGATTTTTTTTCCTGGAGGTTCAAAACCAAACCAACATGAACACATTCTATTTGTGAAAAGCACTGTAACTATATTATTTAGACTGTGAGTAGAAGAAAGTGTATATCCCTTTACTGTTTCAAATTTAACTCAGCTATTATATTGCAATCAGATCTTAAAAGTTGGTGCAATTTATCTGAAATTACCAAAGTAAGAAAATACAGCAGAATAATGTCAGTGAAATGTTTTATTTTTTTTTCTATATAGTGTAAAAGAAAATTGTTGGCTTTTTTAAAAAAAAACTTTGGGAAATCAGCTGCTAGTATTATATTTCTATATCAGGTGTACAGCAAATAAAATTCTACATTTTATATGTATTTTGGGTTAACTGGCAGACATAAAAATATAAAAAAGACAACTGTCATTTTATTATTTAACGCAAAGCACTTCCTCAGGCTGAGCAAAGTTATTTCTGGTAGCATATATCATGCAAATATTTGTTGCTCCATTATTTAAATACAATTTACTAATTACAAGCTTTTCAAAAAGAATGAAAATATTCACAATTTCATAATATTTACAACCTTGACCTAGAAACATTATGTCATAAAAATTCTGTTAATACAGCTGTGATCTCTTAAATTGATTTTTCCATTGTGTGCTTAATTCATGTAGTCAAGTGCTATTTAAAATTAAAGTTATGGGGTGATTGCAGGACAAGTTCATGCCCAACTAAGCAATGTATCTAAATTAAGAATGTTGCTGTTTCAAAAGACCATGGCTTTTAAAAAAGAAATACAACTTTAGATGCACTTTATTGTGGTCTAATTTGCAATATTGTACGTTTACAAACCTTTTGGTTAAATTAAACAAGAACAGGATCCATTATATGTTAATGCTAACAAAATAAAGCATTACATGCTGTCAATTAAAGAAATTCTACCTAGATTGTCATTAATATGGAGTCAAGAATTGACAGTGATGATTTACCAAACAACCATGCACTTCAACTTATTACATGTGATCTACTTAACATTGAATTTCATATTTTGTGAATAATATGTATGTAAGAGAAAAATATTTACTGAGCCGTTCCAGCAATCTTTTATGAAAATTTCAGAAAAGACTTAAATTTTTGCATGAAAAATACAATTAAAACTGGAAGCATTTGATAAAGCCATATTAATTAAACTAATCCTTTTATTGAAGTAAGAGAGTGTTTACAATCCGTTTATTCTTGAATAGCTCTAATAGCATTAATAGGCTCTACTGAAACTGCATCTTACAGCAAATAAGTAATAATTTTATAGTGATTATTTATTGCAATAAATTTAATAATTTATTGCATTTGTATCCCCTGGACTGAGAAAGCAACTTAAGGCAGTTTACTGCCTTACGTCATAAAACATAAAATAGAATAAAAACCTGGTATCTAAATAAAACACAAATCTGTCATAATACATTGGGCACAGAGGTTGCAATTCATTACCCCAAATCACTCTGGAACAGGTTTGTCTTTAATAGCTTCCAGAAGACTGCCAAAGAAGGCATCAGCCTAATTTCAAGAAAAACACTGGAAAAAGAGAATTCTAAGCAAAAAAATGCTACCTGCAGTCCCTTCATGTATTTGAGGCATCATTAAAAGATGGTGAAACAATGGTGCAAAGGGTAAGTTAGGCTGCTTCTATGTGGAGAAGATGGTTCTTCCTTGCTGCCATGGTTATATGTTAAGACCATCACTTTGAATTGCTCCAGGAAATACATTGGTAACCCCTGTTGTGACCATAGAATAGATGTAAGAATACAATTGATTTGATTGGCTATCTAGGACCTGATACATTTTACATCAATTGTAGTTTCTGAGCAGTCTTCAGAGTCATCTCCATATAGGTTGCTTTGCAGTAATCCAAGTGAGTGGTGGTATGGTGGTTAATATCATGATTCAATGTAATTTCACTTAAGTTGAAACACCTCAAATAAGTTTCTAAATATATATTCTCAAGTTAGTAAACTAATTTTATTTTCAGTTCATTCTAACATCCCCTTATGTTTTTATTTCATTCTGTATGTAAACAACTGTCGCAAGATACAGATAAAAACATTTTTCAGCAGGAAATTTACATGATCTGTTTTTAATGTAACACTAAATCTGATGCAAAGGGGTCATTGTATACACTAGCTTGCCAGTGACAATGTCCACAGGAGTGCATTTTAAGGCCAGGGCCTTTGAAGAAATCTTATTGTGTTCTTTTATATTGCTCTCCATCCTTGCAATATCTTTCTTATCATATTTATGTAGCATAGAGGGATGAGTATCATTTTTCTCTACTCTTAGCTGGTTTTTCTTAACAATCATCATTTCCCAAAGAAATATTTTGGTTGATATATCTTCATGATAGAATTGCTAAGATATTCACATAGCCTCTTTAAATTGTGTATTTTAGTTTACAGTGCTTTCTATTAGAGATAATAATTTCAAGACTTTAAAAAGTATTACATATGTGTTTATGTTTTTAGAAGTATTCATTTCCTTTCTATATTTTTAATTAATGTAGAAGAATCCAGCCCAGTGTTTGGAAGTCAGAACCAGAACCTATATCTAATAAAAATACCTGGATCAGATAATACAGTTTTCCCCCTCTTCCAATATCTATGGGAAAGACATAATATTTTGAAAATCAAAATACCAAGGGAAATAAGTTAATTCTTCATCCTCAATTTGGATGAATCTGGAAATTGGCACTTATAAACACAATTAGCCTATAGTTTGATCCTTTGATAGGTTGCTTGTTGGTGATGGTGTCGTGCTCAGAAGCAATCTAAACTTAGGCTTTAGATTAAGTTGGCCTTTAAACCAACTGGTTTTATTATACCCTTGATTTTAATAGGACTTACTTTGGAGGCCTGCGTAAGTTCTATTTGAGTTTGTGAGGGCATACCACCCAGATTGTAGTTTTGATTATGGCTAAGGTCTGAGGTTATAGTTGAGTCAAAATAGGAAGTGTGCTTGCCTCTTGTTGTTGTCTTTCTATAACAGTTTTATTTTTATTTTTTTATGGTATTTTGGATAAGTATATGGTGGGTAAATGTTGACACATGTTGGGATAGATAAAACAGAATATTTGGGTCCAGGTTTATATGTATGGTCCTTTATTTCAATTTGGTTCTTACTTTATCTTCCCCTGTCCTCTGAAAAACATAAGACGTTAATGTCATATTTATACATTATATCTTGCATTTCATTTGCTAGAGATTGATTCTTCAAAGTGTTATCCTGATAGTAGCAACCCTGTAAATGGTGGTTAGTTAAAAATAATTACTGCACCAAATTACTGCACCATGTGAGCTCCATTATCAATTTAGTGTTACTTATAGTGTTTTCTACTCTGCTTCCATCATTTTAAACAACAGAAAGGACATAGAGAGTCTAGGATGACTTGCTGCTTCCAGCTTACTGCAAGACAAGAGTTACATTAATATTGAAGAAATTGTGGAATAGAATCATTAAAGAAAAGATGCAAAGGGAGGAACACAATAAAATATGAATGACAAAAATTAAAATATTTTTGAAATAATTTTAAATGATTAAATTGAATGGTTGATTGTACCGCAGTGAGTTTGCCATGTCAAGTTGTCCTACGGCGAGTTAGTTGCAGTGAGTTGGCTGTGGTGAGTTTCTTCGTTCTGGGACGGAAGAGCACACTGGCAGATTTGCTTTTATTTATAAAAGAGAGTATAACATATACAGTTAAATATACATTAGATATAGGGATGAATTATCTATCACTTAATGCAGGGGCGTCAAACTCCCGCTCTGTGGACTGGGTGCTTCATGTGCTGGCCACGCCCACACCCAGTTTAGCAAAGGGGTGGAAAGTCCCAATGCGTCATGTAACGACGCCTTGACGATGCAAATTTAACACCCCTGATCTAATGTAAGATGTAAAAATTTTGGAATTGCAACTGCATAATGCTATTAACATTTTAGCTTATTTTCAAGAGAAAAAAGCTAGCAGAGTCCAACAGGCACATTTTATGCCAGAAAATAAGGCTTTTAAAAAATGATTGAAAAAGGGCCATTTTTTCCCAGAATACCTGGAAGTTACTGAAAGCCATAATAGCACATATTCAGTTGGAAAGTATTCCACAGTGTAAGAAAGGATGTTAAGTTTGTAAGAGGCCTAGCTTTCAAGAACTCTTAAAGAGGTTATAAATATTAAGCCCTTCCCAAGAAAACCAGTCCTAACAAGGAGAACAAAGAGCATTGACAGAAAATGTGAGGTGTCACATTGGAATGCAAAAAAGCATATGGGCAAAAAAAGAGGGAAGCAATGAGAATTTCAAAACTGATAATTTCAAGAAGAAAACAAACCAGGAAAATAGATGGGCTGTTAAATAATAAGTAAAAGAGGGGGTTAAGGATGATGTAGAAATTGCAGCAATTAATATTACTTTTCCTGAAGGAAACATGTAAACTAGAGAGAGGCCATATTGATTTTGCTCAGGGAGGGGATTAAAACAATTAAAATAAATTCAGAAACAAAGTATTCTTCATTACATCATAGAATAATGTTCATAAAATGGTTGGGTTAAAAGTGGATTGGATGGAGGGCAAAACTACCAAGAGCTGGGCAAGGCAGTTCTCCAAATTATATTTGTATTAGTTATAGGAACAACAATAGAAGGACATGCATTTTACCAAAAGGCTTGATAAGAAACCAACTGTTAGACTATTGTGCTAGGCCTGGATTATTCAGGATTATTTATATTCTACGCTGAGCATGTTTTATCAATGGAAACACACGTGTCTTTTGCACTTAGAACTATAGAATCAGACCTTCATGTCTCAATGTTGTCTATAATAAACAAAAAGCCACTTTTGAAAGTGCTCCCTTATAATCAATGTCATTTAGGAACTAAAGCTATTTGAGGGACTATATTCTCTGGATTCTTAAAATACTCGTGAGGCAGAGCAAAATACTGTATTTCAGTATTTGTTAAAAAACATCTGAACCAAAACAGCAATTTTGAGATGAGAACCAATTTTGAATAAAATTACTTGAATAATATCAAACCTTATTGATTTATCATTTTTTTCAAACAGAAGATTTCCTCTATATACAAAACCTCAATAATGTTATCTGGTAAATCTCATAGAGGTTTATTGCAATTAAACAACTCTAATTGCTGTGGATCACATAGCAACTATAACTGGGGTAACGTGAAACAAAATATTTTATACAGGAGTAAATACAGGTACTTCTCAACAATGGAGCCCAGAATTTTGATCATAAGTTGACATACCACATGAGTGGACATGATTTTTTTTTACCATTTTTATCGTGGTGGTAAAGCAAGACACTCTGGTTATGTGAACCACAGGTTTCTTAAGTGAACCATTCTGTCTTTCAGTATATGTCTTCTGTTTTCTGCTGGAAAAATCCCCCACCCCCCAAAAAAGCACATTGCAAATTACAGTTATGTGACTGAGGAACATTGCAATCAGTCATAAATCCAAGCTGGTTGCAAGTATCTGAAATGTGGTCACGTGATTGGGTGTCCTAAGTTTAGGATGAGTTGTAATTAGCTTTTTTAAAGTCTCTCATGACTTGGAACAGTTATTATAAACCAGCCATAAATTGAAGACTACTTGTAATGTTTGGGTAGAACATATTAAGAATTGCTGTAGTTGGTGAAAAAAATTATCCAGTACATTTGGAAACGGTCTAATTCTAATTTTCTTCTGGTCAATTATCAGTCAAATTTTATGTCATTGATTCATGTGGGACTTAAATGTACATTTCTCTGGGCGCTACTCATATGGGTGTCATGACAGATACAGAATCAATATTTTCAGGAACAGTGGCATTCTAAAACTGATTTTAAATATTCCTCAAAGCAGGATATTTTTAACTGGTCGCAATAAAGCCAACAAAAACTGGAAGCTTTTACTATAACTTGCAATAGTATATAACTGGCAAACATAAAATGGTTGTTCTGTAATATAAAATCTTTACAATTTGTGGAGTTGACCTAAAGAGCATGTTTCTTAAAACAGGGTATTTACCCTCATGTTCTTAATAGGAATGTATGTTAGGCAACCAGCAAGCCTACTCAATTAAAAAACAGGGCAGATGCTGGGGATTTCAGGGAAAATGGAATAGGGAGCCATTTGAAAATTTCTGCCTGCACAATTTTGTATATACCATTGGTGTTTAAGAGCTAGTTTGATGACGTGGTTAAGTCTTCAAGTAGAAACCTACAGTCCATGAATAAAATGAATGAATGAAGCCAAGTTGGGTCAGTCGCTCTATTTCAGCTGTGGAAAGCAGGCAAGGGCAAACCATTTCTGAAATCTTGCCAAGAAAACTCCAGAGACTGTCCGGGCAATTGCTGGGCTTCATCACTGACTTAAAGGCACATACTGAGTAACTTACCTTCGTATTTATAAAATGTTCTTTGGGTCAATTCAATTTTCTTCTGGTAGCAATAGCAATAGCAGTTAGACTTATATACCGCTTCATAGGGCTTTCAGCCCTCTCTAAGCGGTTTACAGAGTCAGCATATTGCCCCCAACAACAATCTGGGTCCTCATTTTACCCACCTCGGAAGGATGGAAGGCTGAGTCAACCCTGAGCCGGTGAGATTTGAACAGCCGAACTGCAGAACTGCAATCAGCTGAAGTAGCCTGCAGTGCTGCATTTAACCACTGCGCCACCTCGGCTGGTACTTTTCTGCTATAGATGTTTATTCATTTAAACTTGGAGAAACTTTCTCAGTAACTTACTGAATTCAGTAGGACTTCATATAAAGTATTTTAGTAACGCTCTGCATTATTACAGAGCTTTCCATAGTTATATTGTCTGGATGGTAAGAGAATTTATTTGTAAGTCTCCCTTTGTTGTTGGCATATTGTGATTATTATTTTCACTTGTTTGAGTTCAAAGAGATTCAGTCACCCGCTCCACTCCCAAGTGTCCCAAATCCCAATGAGATGACATGAGTGTATATAAAATCTATAGCTCAGTCTGTACATTCTAGATTCATTGCTATATATCTACTTTTAAAGACCAGTTAGGTGACAATTCGCTACCTGTTAGAATAGACAAGGACCAATGATCGTTCAGTCAAAGATTAAGAAGGCTCCAGAAAGACAGCCACCTGCATATCAAGAAGTGTATCACTAGAACGTTCAGAGAAGCATTGTGAGAGTGGTATTGGAGAACACACAAACCAGCATACAGAGACACTGCAGTTTAAATAGACTTTTATTTCCGTGGAAATAGAGGTATCAGAGTCCATCAAATAGTCCAAGTCATACACAGCTAAGACAGTCAGTTATCAACGTCTTTCAGTTAAGGGATACTCCAAATAACATAGTCCATAATTATACTAGCAGTCCAGTACACAAAGTTTGCTAGCAGTTGCAAAACTTACAATAGCTCACACTGATCACTATACCGCACTTCTAGCAGCCAGCTTCCAAACACTCAGGTCAGATCAGCATCTAACAGTGATTCTGGCTCCATCTTATGGCCGATTGAGGAAACAGCAACCAATCACATTTTACAGCATGATTTAAAGAAACAGGTACTACATTGTTACATGATTTATATATTGCCAACCCAACCATTAGATTATATTCCTAACAAGAATTATATTATTTTTTCCGCTTCTGTTGAAGATTGAAGACATGGATTTGCATGGTGTGAACATTGTATCAACACTAAAGGGCCAAATAAAATACAAAACAGCCATAGCACTTCTTTTCATTGATTGTTTATAGGTATCTTGGATTTCTGCACCATCCCTGGAATATCAAAAGGACAAAACAGGTAAAATGAGGATTGCCATAGCAGCAAATATAAAAGTGTTAATATCTCAGACCAGGATCCCTGAATGTTCTTAAAATGGAGAACGCTCCCCTGTTATAGGTGGCATTTACTCTTTACTCAAGTAAGGGCATGGTCTCTTTCCATAATCCAGTCAATTATAGTAGATACCTTTACAAAGAATAATAAATACAGAAGATTAATAATAATAATAATAATAATAATAATAATAACATATATAATATAGGAAGGAGTATTAAGTATGCTCACCTCCAATATATATATTGGAGGTGAGCATACCTAATACTCCTTCCTTTTCCGATTTTCCCCACAACAATTCCATGAGTTGAGTTGGACGGAGAGAGTGACTGGCCCAATGTCACCCAGCTGATTTTCATGATTAATGGAGGTATATCCTAATTTCTAGGCCATCACTTTAATCAGGCCAAGACACAACTTACGTTCACCACTGTGGATAAAAGCATAAGAAGGACCTGGCTATATTTACCATTGATTCATATGTTATCCAACACTGTTCCTACTCAAAGAGTTCTAACGAACCAAGGCAAATTGCCTTGAGTAGACTTAGTATATTTTGAGTGGGCCCATTTAAACTTAGTGGAAAAGGAACATGCAAATATTTAAACCCAATCAGTGCTTTTATGTACTGCTGCAGTTTTTACTGATACTGCATAATGAATGCAGTATGAATTTTGGTGTATGGTACATACTTATTAACATGCTTATCATTGGCTCAATTTAAAAAAATATTTTAAATAAGCTAAAATACCTTTTTGGCATTTTCTTTTTTAAATAAAAATTAGTCTTATAGGTTCAAAATGATTTAAAACAAGAATGTAGATTGTAAAATGCAAGATTAAAAATAACATTTCAGGCCATTATTTGGCAACAATATCACTGGAATGAGTTAATTTTAAAACAAGTAATTCACACAGGAAAGTATTTAAGCGTGAATACAAATATATATATTAAAATATATTAAAAATGGCAATGATATTAAATAACTACTTTTAATTCTTTTCAAGTCATATTTTGGATACTTAATGTTTTGTATAGTTTCTGGAAGATTTCAATTTCTGAGCATTAATGTGTGTTCATCTATATATCAATATAATACACTACACAAATTATGCTATATTTGAAGGGACTGAGCTTAATTTAGCAGTAAGACTTAATACAATTTATCTGTAAAGCACATTTCTGGAAATAGGCTTAGAAAATAAATTAATCAACAGATCAAAGCTCTTTAGTGTAATTGACTGATATAATATTGAGCAATTTTTAAAATTGTTTAAATCACTTTGATTTGGTTTTATTTTAATTATTCCTTTTCTTTTGTATTGGAAAAGTAAATTAAAGTAAAAAGTTTAACACCTTGCAACTAGTGGATTCTCTAGTATTGGCCTTTTTTTTTTTTAAAGAGTTTTCTGAATGCATACCAAAGGAATTGAGTTTAAGTTTTTTTTTAAAAAGTTGTACTGTTAAATACTTAAATGTGCTGAACTAGAAACATGGCAGTCCATTTTGAAATCTAATATTATCGGGATGATTTTGCATCAACCATTGAATCACTGAACACTTAGAATAGTGCAATTTTTTTCCTGTAAACTTAAATAACCTTTGAATGGCATGCTGAGTGGAATCCAGGAGGGAAAATATTTTTTCATTTCATTTACAACTACATTAATTAATCATTAATTTCCAATTATGTATTTAATAGTGTTCCTGTCACATTTGAAGTTGCAGTTTGGCAGGAGGTACTTATTAATAAATACATAAATAAATAAATGATAATTTTAGAGATACATCTGATCCCCATATCTGACCATTTATCAAACTTATCAACAACAGTTAACAATAGCAGTTTATTTTACTGTTACACATTTTTTCCCTAAAGGTAAAAAAGTATAACAATGTATTGAAACCATTATTTTCATTCACTTACATTCTGACACTGTTTCGCTCTACTCGTGCCTTGATCATTCTTGAGTTTTTCTCTCTTGCTATTGTCGAACTCCTGCAGAGTATTTCACAGAATCTTTTAAGCTGGAAGGGGACAGTTCAAACTATGATTTTAACTTCACTATTCAGGGCAGGAAGACAAATTGGATTCCCAAGAAATCTCTATCCAGCTTCTGCTTGAATACTTGCAGCAAAAGGAGGCTCACCAGCAGCTCGATAATTGATTCCATGTTCAAACTTTTCTTCTTAGAAGTTTTTTTCTGACATTTAACCAGAATCTGCTTTCCTACACCTCAAGACCATTATTCTGCCTTCTAAACTGACAGACGTTTTCACCTTTTGTGTAGCACTCCACTAGGTACTTAAAAGTGCTATCATATTCCACTCAGTCCCCCCGCCCCCAAGTTAAACACCCTGGTATTTAAAGGATATCATTTCCTGTCTGGTTTATGCTATATGTACGTTCTCTCTGTCTCTGTCTCCCTCCCCCTCCCCCCTTTTCTCTCTCACACAAAATCTTTACAGGTCTGAAAGCACTTTCACTTAACAAATGTTTTACTTAAGAACTGAGTTGTCAAATCCAGCTGTGAGATCTAAGGCTACCTGTACATAAATGTCACATATCTGATGACACCACTGTATTGTAATTTTGCCACTACTGCATTTGTTATAGATGCTGTTGGATTGTTCTATGGTTTAGAGTAAGTAGGAAGAAGCTGATCTGCAATTCTTGCTATAATTTTGAAAGTCATCTCCCATCAAATTTATGCCCACCAAATGCCACCTTTTCTTTTTGCAGAAGGACCGTTGCCCATGAAAGCAAAAAGAGGGAGAGAAAGGAGTGACTGTAACTTTTAATGTAGGCTGCAGCTATCAATGATCAGAGGGATGCTGTCAGGAAGAAAACCAGAGATCTCCAATCTGCCTGTTGCTGCGAAAGAAAGAAAGAAAGAGAGGGATGGGAATAAAAAAGGGAGGAAGGGAGAAAGAAAGAAAGAAAGAAAGAAGAAGAGAGGGAGGGAGGGAGGGAGGAAGGGAAAAGGAGGGGGAGGAAGGACCACCAGTACTAGATGCAGCTTCAGAGGATATCTTGAAAGAGCACAGCAATCCAGGGCTGGAAGGGACCTGAAGGTCATCCAGTCCAACCCCCTTCTCTAGCAGGACATTGTTAAAGTGAGTTTCTGTCTTTTGACCCCCAGCCACATTACTACATAGCCACACCTACTCAGTCACATGATACCCAGCCCACCAAGCCATGCCTGCAGAACTGGTAGGAAAAACTTTTATATTTCACCACTGGATTAGACCAATGCTCAAGATTGGAATCCAGGAAAACTCAAAAAAGAACAACAGAAGAGCATAAGCACCTTTATTCCCTAGCAGGTGGAATTTAAGCTAGGCTGCTTGTCAAGGTAAAGATAAAGGTCTCCCTGTCAGTTATGTCCGATTCTAGGGCATGATGCTCATCTCTGTGTATTGGCTGAGGGAGCCAGCCTTGTTTGAAGACAATTTGGTTTGGTTTGGTTTGGTTTATTGGATTTATATGCTGCCCTTCTCTCAAGGACTCAGGGCGGTGTCCAACATTAAAAAAACACATATTACAAAAGTTAAAAAAAATTAAATAGAATATCCCAAACAAACCCAATTAGGACTAACAATAACATTTTTAAAAAATTGATCAAAATTAACAATGATCAATAATTTATTTTGTTTTGTTCAAGCCAGGCTGGCTTGCTGGAAAAGCCAATGTTTTAGGGCGCGTCAGAAGGACCGGAGGTCGGGGATTATACAAATTTCTGTGGTCATGTGTCCAGCATGGCTATACGCCAAAGCCACACAGGATGCTATTACCTTCTGAAGTGGTACCTATTGATCTACTTGCATTTGCATGCTTTTGAGCTGTTAGGAGGGCAGGAGCTGGAGCAAGTAAGCTCAGGTCTGGAACCCAGACAGTCAGCTCTCCAGCTGACAAGCTTAGCTTCTTTAACTGCTGAGCCATTGAGCCCTTTTGTAACCCAAGGCTGGTGAGTTTTTAACAGTCCAATCTTCCAGGAATTTGTCTAGCTCCTTGTGAAAACAGTTTCCAATCATCACCTCTGATGGCAGCACTTGCCACAATTTAATTAGTGTTATGTAAAGAAGTACTTGATGGGCTTTGAATATTCCTGCTTTTCTTTTTAAACAATTAGCCTACATTTTCACAAGATTGCAGGGTGATAATGGAAGAAAGAAAGTGATATATTTCAGATTTTTCAGGGAAGGGGTAGCATAATAAAAACTAAAATGAAATCATCAAAGTAATACAAAAGAGCCATTTTGTTTTAACTTATAAAGAACAAAGGAAGTGTTCATTTCTAAAAAAAAGGAGTAAGTAAAACCTAAGCCTCACTCTGGCTTTATCTTCCAAGTAAATACAGGTTTCAGAGGAAGTAGTATTTTGTATGAGCACAAAAAAGGCTGAAAGGGTTACTTTCTGTCCCCTGGCTATACTATTCTGTTGATTCCATGACTTTTGAATTTTTGAAAAAAATCCATCTTAAAGGCATTCTGTCTTGAGCTACTATAACTTGTTTCATTGTATTCACTTATTGTTAGAGCTGTGCATTTTGCGTGACTCCACAGCTGAGTGCTGACATTTTGCAATACTTCAAGCTTCCTAAGTTTCAGTAACAGGTGATGTATCTGTTTAAACATATATTGTATGTCTAAGTTTTGTGTGTGTATTTTACATGTTTGTTAATAAAAATAAATAAATAAAATTGGTCTAAACATACATTGTGAATTAGCTGAATTCATAGGATAGGAGGCCTATAAAGTGGCCGGTTCCTGTGATAGACTGATTGAGTACCTTTATTGTTTTTCCGGTTATTTCAACTTTAATGAAATAAAGTGAAGAATCACAGATGAAGAATGCTCATAGGCCCTGTTTTGTTAAAAATGGTGGTTCTATCTCCAGTTCAGGTAATGATGATTGATTATGGGTCATCAAGTCACTATCAATTCTTAACAATCAGATTTTCTCCAGGAGGGTCTGTTCCCAAACGGGCCTTTGAAGTCTTTGGTCCATGGTGGGCACAACATTGCTGTAACCGAGTCCATCTCCTCTTCTACTGATTGTCCTCTGGTCCTTCATTCCACCATTCCCAGATTAGAGCCTTTGCTAGAGAGCTGGGTCTTTGCAAAATGTCTCTGGAGTGGGGGAAATTGAGCCTGACCATTTCTGCCCGCTGATAAACGGCGGTCCGACGATTTATGACTCCGTTCCTCTTGCAAAACAACACAAATGGGCAGAAAGCAACCGCCATTCATCGACGTCAAGTACATTTGTCCCGATCTCTTCTGCTGATTCGGGTGCGAGGTCGAGGCGGGAGAAAAAAAAACACCGCGTGTCTCCCTGAGGTTTAACCCGCCCTTTCCCTCCACGCCAAAAGAGCCAGCTTTCCAAGTTTTCACGTGGCGGCGGCATTGCCCAGTTCAGGGTTGCGGGACCCTCCCTTTCGCGGCTCCTAACCCAAACAAGCAATCAGATGCTTCTTCCCGATCTTAAATCGCCAAGGCGGATAATCCCGAGCCAAGCTGTTCCCTTCTTGTAACCCAGTGGGGCGGGGGGGGGGAGGCGGAGGTTGGAAGGCTGGCCGGAGAGTCCCTCGGCTGGTCAATGGCGAGTCCCACGAGGCCAACAATGGGAGGGGGCAGGAGATCAAGGTCGGAGCCCGCTCAGCCCCCCCCCCCGCCTCCGCTAAGCAGCTTACCTCGTGGCAGATGTTGGCAGGCTCCCGGCCAGCTCCGATCCCTTGGTGGGAGGAGGAGGCCGGCAGCCGGAAAGCCCCCTTGCCTCGCTAGGAAGGAGGTGCAGTCAGGGGCCGTTTCCTTGGCGATTCGCACCCTGCCTTGACTTCTTCTCTCCCCACTCGCCCGCCCGCCCGCCCGCCCGCCTCGCAAACGGATCTGCGCGCCAGCTGCTGGCTGGCATCGCTTCCCGGGCCGCCTTCCAGCCGGAGCGAGCCCTGCAGGTGGGATCGGCCACTCAAGAGTGGCCGGAGTTTCTTCGACGGGCGCTCCAGCTCTTCCTTCGTCTGCTGGTTTCCCTCCGTTTCCCGGTGGGCGGAAAGCAACCCCCAGGCATTGCTGCGATTGTTTCCAGTCTCCCCCCCCCTCCCCAATCACGCCCCCCCTCCTCGCTCCGCTGCTTTCCATGCTCTGAGGCGGGGCGATGGCCAAGATCCGAGTGGCTTACGAATACACCGAAGCTGAAGACAAAACCATCCGGCTGGGCTTGTTCCTCATCGTGTCTGGTATCTTGTCCCTTTTCATCCTGGGCTTCTGTTGGCTCAACCCGGCCCTGCAGGACTTGCAAGGGAAGGCGGCGAACTGTACCGTGCTGTCGGTGCAACGGATCAGCGAGGTTTTCGAGTGCACGTTCACGTGTGGCGCCGACTGCAAGGGCACCTCCCTGTACCCCTGCCTCCAGATCTACGTCAACAACTCCGAATCCAACGCCCGGGCGCTCCTGCACCCGGACGAGCATCAGCTCCTCACCAACCCAAAGGTAAGCGCCGAGCAAGCCCCGGCCGGCCGGACCGCCTCTCGGCATATATCAGAGGATGCCGCTTTAGTCTTAGCGTAGCTCAGAACCGGGGTTAGGGAAGCGGGGCTGGAGAGAAAAGGGGCGACAATTTCTGCTGATCTTAAGGTTTAAGGTTTTAAAGGTTTTAATGGATGTGTATGCCGCCCAATCCCGAAGGACTCTGATCTTGGGCAAAGGTCGGCCCGCCAAGGTATCTGAGGACGCAGAAGCTGCAAGGATGGCAGGATCTAGGGTTACCTGTAGAGGAAGGTTGGACTACGCTAACAGCGGGCTCAGATGGAGAGCTCTGTAGTTGAAAGAAGCCAGCCCCTGGCACTTGAAGCTCGGAATTTCGGAAGTCTTGTTAGAGTTGGTGAGTGAACCACTTGTATTCCCCCCGCCCCAGGAGGGGGCAGAAGGAACTGCACAGCATTCCTGGGTCAAAACCTGACGAAGCTTCTTGAATGAGAAGCAAAACGTCTTCAAAGAAAAAAACAGAAAGTCCAGTTGCCTCTTGGAAAAAAGCACCTTTGGGGCAACCCTGACCTGGATGACTGAGAATCTCCATAGACCTCCTTGGTCAAAAGCTGCTGGGAACTTGTGGGGTTTCTGGAGTTGCAGAGCAGCTTTCTTCACGTCCCTCAGCCGGGCTACGATGGGCTTGGTCTTTGATTGAAAAACGGTGGAAGGGCTGGATTCTTCCCAAAATAGGGGCTTCCCAAAATAGGGGCTCTTTTTCCGAAAAGTTAGGGAGGTTGTGGCAGTGCAGCGTAGCCACTCCAAGGTGAGGCAAATTACAGTGTAGTTGCATAACACACTGAATGATCCGAAGGGTTAGAGCAGAAGGCCGGAGGCAAACCGGACCATCCATATCTAAGACACTTATGCCTTTTCTTCTGGACTATTTTCTACAATATTCCTGAATACTAATTTCTTCTCCTTTGCGTGTTTTCCTCTCTAATTGAGCAACACTAACAGTTTTGTTTCAGCTCTGTAGTAAAGGCTGAGCAGAGCCTGATTCAAAGGGGTTATTTTGGGATTATAACTGATTGTAACCAGAAATAAGTAGGATCTGTTATTGTATGCAGCTGGAATGATGTTAACAGGCACTGCTTATGACATCACAGAAAATCAGTTCAAGTCAATGAAGTTCATTTGGACACCTTGTATCAGAACTTAACCTCCCTTTACTTGCCATTACCCTTCTTCCAGCCTTTAGATAAGCACTCAGGTTAGGAAAGGCAGCAAGCAAAGGGGAAGTAGAGGCTCTTTTTACTCTCCAATCAAATCTTTGCTTCTCTTCTTATCCACTGTGCAGTCCCCCTTCTGACATCATTGGCATCATCCAGGGATCTGACATAAGGATTTCGGTTGGAACATGGCTTGTAGAGGGGAAAGGTGGTTTGAAAGCTCTGGACTCACCCATTTCTCAAAGCAGAGGACAATGATCAGAACCTGCAGCAGCCTACAATGGCACTAACCCCATCTATTATCCTATGTAGTGTGGCTTGTTATTTAAAGGAGGAAGTTCTTAAGTACAGTAGCAACAAACTACTTCAATCCACTGTAACGTTAGAAGTGAGACTTGCCTGCCTCAGACATTAGTTGCAGACACAACAAAGCTACTAAAACAAATTGCTGGGGCATATCTGTGAGGAGAAAGTCTCTTAGATTAACTATTCTCCAAGAGCATCTGTTGCCTGCTAACTGCCATCCTCTACAATGCATGAAACAATCTAAAAACGGACTTAAGAAATTGAAAGGTGTGTTCCTCCTTACAGAGTGAAAATGTCCCCTCAATTACAGGGCGATTAATCATAAAAGAAGAAAATATTCCATCCAAATATGATATGCTGATATGCTTAGAACTCAGACATTCATGAAATGCTGTAATAAAAAATATAAATTTATTTATTTATTTATTTATTTATTTATTTATATGCACGTGCGCGCACACACTATATATATGAGATCCTTTAGTAAGCTATCCAAGTTTGTACAGAACAATATGAACCTGTTTGGCAAAATTGGGCTTTGGCTATCTTTTGTGATATACTAGCCCAAATGGGCCCAAGTTGATTGCTCTTGTCTTTACTGTTAGTGGAGAATCAAGCAGATAGGGGAGGTATGACTAAATCTAAAGTATTGCTTGTTCAAGACTGTGACTTGGAATTTAAAGAAGGAAATACCAGAGAGCATGAATGTGTGAATGCAAGGAAAGAAAGAAAGATAGGAAAGGAAGTCTGTCATTAAGAACAAGGGAAGTATATAGTAGGTCTGAATAAAAGTGGTTTAATTTTCTTGGAATGGATTAGTGATGGTAAAGGTTTAGTTATGAATGATATATGCTGAAATATATAAAGGGCAGTAAAGTATGAATTGGTGTCATCTAGATTGTTGTCTAAATTCTTACCTTGGTTAGAAATGCCTGTTGTGCTTCAGGCAATGATATTAGTAGAAGAAACAAATTAATTTTGGGAAAGCAACTAGAGTTTGTAGTCAAAGAAATCCTTTTCTTCTGGTAGGTGACATGAAAAGGACAAGATAGGAAAGTGCAGAAAAGAGGCTGACTCTTAGACCACCCAAGTTCATGCACATTAATGGAAAAAGAATGAATTGCAAGCTGAATTTATTTGATTGTTTATGTTGTAAGATTGAGAGAGTTAGTGAAGAGTATAATGATGATGATGAGAGGGTTTGAATGGATGACATTGTATTATTTGAGAGTGTCAAGAGTGGATCTGGAAAAAAAAATGAACATCAAAGAAAAGGAAAGATACTAAAGAATGAGATTTAGGATTACCTACTGACCGTAATAATGGTAGCATATAATAGAGGCCCTAGAAACACTGCTGAATTGGGTATTCTTATAATTATAACTAATAAAATAACTAAATAATACATGTGTGATAATAAATAGAATGGTACCACACTAAATAGGGAGTAAGATAAAGATGTGTGATTGGTAATTTCATGTATTTTCAGAATCATGTACGGGATAAGATTGATAATTAGATGTGTGTTTGTTAGGAAATATGGGGAAATTATAATTTTATAGATATGTAAATACTGGTGGAAAGATGACGGGTAATCTTCAAGATGCTGAAACAAGTTTTATTCTGATGTCTAACATGATTGCCCCTTTTTCAAGGGCTCAATTTCTTCTTTCACTTCTGCTGGTCCAACAGAATCATCTCAAGACCACATAACAAATTCTACAGTAAAATATATTTTCAACCAAATATTTCTGTCTAACCAATACATTGTCCAACTCATATGGACATTGTTACCTTTGATATTATTTAACAAATAATAATCTTAAATGCCTTCTAGCAAAGTTGTTCATTTCTGATCTGTAGCAGAGGAAGAAAACATTATTTTGTGTTTTAAATATTTCTGGAATGGAGATAATGCTTTTTTTTCTTCTGGTGCCTAGTGAAGTTCTTTATGTTGCCAAGATATAAAATCTAAATGGTTCCAAAATATGTTGTATTATGAGTTAAAGCTTGTAGAGAGATGAGAGCTGAAGGTCAAGGTTTCCTTTTCCAATATGAAAGATTCTCCTCTTGGATCTCATTCCTTGGAACTACATTTATCAAGTAGTTCTGGCTGTAAAATAATGGCTTAAGAGGTGCATGAGTTGACTTTGAAGAATAAAGAAAAAAGGCAAGGAATAAAAGTTTTCAGAAAGCAGCACTGATAGAAAGTAAACTGCAAGAGTTTTGCATGAACAAAACAATATGTGCTAAAAAGGGGACGAGCAATTTCTGCACGAGGCCCTGCAATTCTCTTGTGCAAATCTGAGAGATTACCACTGTATTCATTAAGTTTTTGTCAACAACCTGGAGGCATTGAAGGGCTTCTTTAAAATATATATACTGTATATATCTGTATTTTAAAGTATGCATAGCTGTTCCTCCCTTCCTGTTTTTGGAGGAAAGGATTTTAAAAAGATTTTTGAAAAGTCCCTTGTCCACTTTTCTGTTCCATTTGTTCCTACTTTTTGAGTTCACCTCAAAAACAAAGACATCCAAAGACAAGGTGTAGCCCTTGAACTGAAAATAGTTACCTTTTCCTGTGTTAAAAAGAAATAATGCTCCTGTTGGCTTGTGCTGCCCTAATTAATTGAATGAGACTAACAATAGAATAGTGGCTATATTTGTTTAAATAAAGGTCATTGGGGATAATTCAATTAGATAAAGCCTAGAAAAATTAACTGTTGGATATATATTCTGATTAATACTATTTAGTCATGTTGTCATTTGCACGCTCCCTTCTATGTTATTTCCTCATATGAAAGCATAGAATTGCAATCTAAATTCAAAATAATATATAACCCAAAGCTGCATTTGTTCACATTGGAAGTTTATATTGATGTGTACTGTTTTTCATGAACATCCAAATAAGTATATACACTCAGTGGTGGGATTCACTTACTTTCCCTACTGGTCTGCATGTGCAGAAGATTGTGTATTATGTTGGGGTGGATGGGGTCTCCTGCAGCTGCCGCTAACGGTTCACCCGAACGGGAGAGAACCAGCTGAATACCATCTCTGCATACCCTACTAGCTAACCTTTAATGGTGGCAAGGAAGAACATTCAGAATGATAAATTGCCCTTCAGCTGTAGAGTATATTTCTGGGGACAATCTAGTCATGTCTATAGAAGAATTTGTTTCAGGGGCAAGAATACGGTTCACATCCCAACATCTAACACTGAATTGTGAAGGGACAAATATTTCCACATTCTGAAGGATTTGATGCTTTGTCAGAATTCTTTTCCTACAGAACTTTCAACATTTATGCAGCCTATATTGAAAGATATTAGAATTATAGCTTTGTTGACTATCAAAAACAACTTTGCTTTGCAAAAACAACAAGGTTACATTTACTATATCTAAACCAGATATAGATCATTCTGCTTCCTAAACAAGGATGCATTCCAGTTCATCACTAACTGTTCACTGACAGGTATTGTGTTTGAAATGTTAGTGGTATTGATAATATGAATGTTCTTTCATCGTTAAATGTATAGTAGTTCATTTATTCATTAAAATTTGGTCACTTTTCATTGTTTAAAAACAAATCCCAAGGTGAGATTCATTTACACTTGCAAGTCAAGTGAGAGACATGCATTTGTGAATCAGCTGCCTATTTCCTTAAATATGCCATTAATCATCAGTAATGTTTTCTCTAATTTGATTTTCTCCAAATATGTTCAGCTCACATAGTGTATGATTAGGGAAAAGTGAAGGCCACTAACCTAATATATTCAGTGTTTCCCAACCTTGGCAACTTTATGATGTGTGGACTTTAATTTCCAGAATTTCTGGAAGTTGAAGTCCGCACATCGTAAAATTGCCAAGTTTGAGAAACACTATAGTACTGTGATGGTGAACCTATGGTACACGTGCCACAGGTGGCACGTGGAGCTATCTCTGAGGGCACGCGAGCCATTGCCCTAGGTCAACTGCAGCACACATGCACGCTCCGGCCAACTGAATTTCGGCCTCTGGAGAGCTGGGGGAGGGCGTTTCGCCCTTCACAGGCTTCAGGAAAGCCTCCGAGGCCTGGGGAGGGCGGAAAATGGGCCTACCGGGCCTACCAGAAGTTTGGAAACAGGCCTCCAGGGGAGACCATTTTCATCCTCCCCAGGCTTCAGGAGGGGGGGGCATGCACGCATGCGTAGGGTTGTGCGAGGGGGGGAATTGAATCATGGGTATGGGCACGTGTGCATGTGCTATCACACTTGTGCTTTCGGCACCCGAGCCAAAAGAGGTTAGCCATCCCTGCTATAGTATGTTATTCAGCTGGATAGATTCTTTTTAAAAGAATTAAAAATATGATTTGAATTGTTATTTCTATCTTTATCTGAAGACTAAAAAACATACTAAAATTCTTCCCACCCTTTTATTTTTCAGTGGAGTTATCTACCATCTCTTAAATTAATATTGTAGCACAATGTGTACCTACATAGAACACCAAATTAGCTGCCTTTTGAAATCTTTCCAAAACTGCTTGGAGCAATAAAAATATCTTCTAGTTTCTATAGTATCATAGTCTGATTCAAAACCATAACTCTAGTCATATAGTCTTGCAAGTATCACAGAATTATAGATTATTTCCTGAGCCATGCATCATTGGACTCTTATCATTGGTACAAGGTCCTCAATATATATTACTTATTATAAAAAATAAACTACATACTATAGAAAAAATATCCTGAGTTTTCTTTTTTCAAATCAATACAATTAAAAACCTTCAGTTCTGAAGATAAATTAAAATAACCATAGTGATCTTTGTAGATGAATGTATTAGTCTATGCCTGAGATGCACAGCTTTGAAGCATTGGGAAGTACAGGGGTAAAATTAGAAAAGGGTTGAACATCTTTTGCATAGATTCTCATTTTTATTATTTTCATTTACTGTAAAGTATTTAACCTTTCTTGTTTGGAACAAACCTCCAATTTTACAGGGCAAGTCATACTCATCAGAGTAGAGAATGTTGATCTAGACTGATATAGTCTAGCACTATAAATGTTTATCAGTACTGATGCCTGGTGCATGTGGTTACAGTCAACTGAGCATTGGTTCTGCTATACAGCCAAAAGTGCCTATGACTTTATCTCCAAAAGAGCACAAAATGCATTTTTATTTAGTTAGGCACGAATGTCAAACTCGATTGCATCACGGGTCAGATTGGGACATAGTGTGGTGTTTTTTGCCTTTGTGGAGCTGGGGTGGGTGTGGCCTGCACATGGCATATCTGGCACGAGGCCTACCAGTTTGACAGTCCTGACTGTTAGGGGGTTGGAGTGGAGGTGGAGACCAGAGAAAGACAGTTCCAGGCAGCTGTCTGCTATGAAAGTATATAATATTTCACTGCCTTGTCTATTTGCAACTTCTTGTGCTGTATCCAGAATGTTCAATCTCATGAATGGTAAGAATCTTCTCCACATGAAAAATAGAAAGGAAGAGACATTCTAGAGTGCTCTTTGCTGATGAGCTCCTGAAAAATCTCTGCATTCTAGTTTTATTTGGGTTATTCATCTTTATCAGCAATTCTCATTGATGAGGCAGAGTTCTCAGAGATAGTTATATTGTGGTAGTTATAATTAATGGTGACCTAACAGATTAGTCGAGTATTAAATCTATAGGTTTGTGCTATGTGTTGTTTGATTTTACGCAGCCAATCCAACTTTCTTTCTATTTCTTAGGCACATTGGGAGATGATGACTATCCCAAAATGGTGGCAGATTGGTTTCCTAGTCTTAGCTGCTCAGTGTTGCTAATTCCTCATTGCTCTCAGACATAAAGTGGCCAGTGATGATGCCAGACTTCACTATATTGCTTGATTATATTTCATAAGACAACTGTTAGATTGAATGCACATTCTGAAACTGGATCTAATTTTAAAATTTTGATTAGAAATAAAAATGGCATGTTTTATATTTATACATTGATAACAGTGGGAGGCTGAGCCTGTAGGTTAAAAGATTGGGGGATTCAACTTTCCTCTCTCAGAAATCCACTGTTTTACATTCCTACTTTCCTCCTTTGGTGCAGCTTTTTGATAATTATTATGGCAACTGCCTTATAGGAAATTGCTTTGTCTTCTACCCCCTCATTAACCATAAGATATGGGACAAATAGGGATCCCTGAACACATACTAGTTAGTAGACTGGAAATAATAATTACAGTATTGATTGTGTTAATAGTAATGGAAAAGGAAATTAAGATCTGGAGCTCTTGCCCTTTGTACCCACAAGCCAGGTGACCACAGAAAACAGTTCCCCCTTCTCTTTTTTTGGAATGGAGGCAGAGAAGCACAAGGTAAATTTTTTTAAAAATGTATTAAAAATAAGAACAATAAAAAACATCATCATAATCTTAAGTAGTCAAACTATCAAAACCTTTACAAGCAAGTCAATAAAGCACTGAGCAGCATAAAATCACAAATGATTCTTTAAACATCAGTCTCTAATAAAAAGCAGCGAGGAGACTGGTCACAGATCCACAGTGAAATTGTAGCTCAAAGCTTGAAGTAGAAGTAAACACAAAACTTGACTTTGCAGTACATTTTGACAAAAAAGTAACTAGAGACAGTTACCAGAGTCATCAAGATGCCAGAGACAATAAATCTGTTTTTTTTTAAATAAACAAATCAACAACTCTGATTACAGCTCCTCTACTGGAAACCTTTACCTTTGAAGCAAAAGATTTCTCCAACACCCTTTTCTTGAAACATTTGTTCTTCCTAACCAGTAGGAAGGGCTGCCAGTCGTCAACCCTCGGATTTACACATTGTCAGGCATGACTCATTCAGAAGCTAAGTGTTCCTGTTTGGGAAGATTTGTGTGTCCGGAGAAATAATCTTTAGGAGGGGAAAGCCTATTTCCAGAATTGCCTATCTGGGGCAGATTCTGGACTGAATGGGAAGCTTCCCTAGTGAATGCAATATTATTTTGTATCAGCCATGTAGGGAAATGCTAGCAACGCATATTCATCAAATGTACAGGTAGCCTTTGACTTACTGCAGTTCACTTAATGACTGTTGCAACAGCACTGAAAAAGTGATTTATGACTATTTTTCACACTTATGATTGTTTCAGCATCCCCATGGTCACGTGATTTACATTCAGATGTTTGACAACTAACTCTCATTTATGATGGTTGCAGTGTCCCGGGGTGATGTGATCCCCTTTTGTGACCTTCTGACAAGCAAAGTCAATCTGGGAAACCAGAGTCACTTAATAACCATGTTACTAATTTAACAATTGCAATGATTCACTTAACAACTGTGGCAAGAAAAGTCATAAAATGGGACAATATTCACTTAACAAATTTCTCACTTAGCAACATAAATTTTGGGCTCAATTGTGGTCATAAATTGACAATTACTTATATTGCATTTACTCAAGACATAACTTAGTGTAAAAGGGAATATGGGAAGTAACTACTAAGCTTTTGTCCTTGTTTCTATGAGTTTCTCATAAAAATTCAATTTGTGCCTCGAAAGGCTTTAGTCTCACTAGAGAGCTCTTATGTTCTTAACAGATTTATTCTATTGTGTCACACCCTTTTTATGTAACTGCCTAAAATTAGAGGCTGGAGATGTGCACAGGGAGAGATGGAGAAAATTCAGTTCTTTTGAATAGAATTTCAGTGTTCAGTGACCATTCTTGAATAGTAATATTCACAACAGTATTCATTTAAATCTCCCACTTGTCTTTTTGCTGAATTTCTGAGCCATATGGTTTAAGTTTAATTATGAAAACTGTTAAGGAAGAGCCAAACTGAAATGCTGCATACTAAAAAGACGCCATTTAATGACCTTTTATTTCCACAGTGTTCATACATCCCCCCCTGTGAACGGGAAAATGAGAAGAACTCTGATATTGTAATGCACTGGCAGATTTATTGGGAAGACGAAGTAGGTTCTCAGCCTTTCACTTGCTACTTTAATCAGCACCTCAGGTAAGTATCTTCACACATCTATGAGTTGACTTGTATATATTATCTACACTCTTCCTGGTCTTTTTATACCTTTACTTGTTGTGCACAAAATTTAGGGATAGAGTTCAGCTAAATCAGGGCTCAGGTCTAAATACAACCTCGTCTCCTTGGAGGTCAAACTACTAGATTTTGCGTAGATTCCTGGTTGGTATCCTGAGTACAAAACATTTTCCCCTATATAAATCTTGATTGATTGCTGATTCCCTTTGAGAATAGAATTTTGTAGTAAAAACACACAAATAACAATTTGTCTTCAGACCTATTAAAATACTTCTACTAGTAACAATAATGAAAACAGGATAGTTCTTATATTCCATATTGGCCAGAAGTTATAATGAACAGCTTGAAGAGTTCCAAGTTTCCAAGTTTAATAAAATTTGTATGCCGCCCACTCCCATTGCGGGCCCTCTCCGAGGGGTATATAATTTCACCCCCCAGGCTAAGAGGTGGAATGTCTGGACTAACCTTGGGAGGCAACATCAATAGCCACTCGGTCTTGTCTGGATTGAGTGCAAGCTTGTTCGCTCCCATCCAGACCCTGACAGCCTCCAGGCACTGGCACATCACTTCCACTGCTTCACTGAGTTGGCACGGGGCAGACAGATACAATTGAGTATCGCCTGCATATTGATGATATTTGATCCCGTGCCGGCGTATGATCTCACCCAGCAGCTTCATGTAGATGTTAAATAGGAGGGGGGACAGAACCGAACCCTGCAGCACCCCATATTTGAGGAGCCTAGGGGCCAACCTCTGTCCTCCAACCAACACTGACTGCGACCTGTCCGAGAGGTAGGAGGAGAACCACCTTAAAACGGTGTCTCCCACTCCCATCTCCTGTAACCGTCGCAGAAGGATACCATGGTCGATGGTATCGAAGGCTGCTGAGAGGTCAAGGAGCACTAGGATAGAAGAATGTCCTCTATCCCTGGCCCGCCAGAGATCATAGATCAGCGTGACCAAAGCAGTCTCTGTGCCGTAACCAGGCCTGAAACCCGACTGAAAGGGATCCAGATAATCTGCTTCATCCAAGGTCCGCTGGAGTTGAAAGGCCACCACCTTCTCAACAACTTTCCCTACGAAGGGGAGGTTGGAGACTGGACGATAGTTGTTTAAAATGGCTGGATCCAGGGATGGTTTCTTAAGGAGGGGTCTCACCACCGCATCCTTTAGAGGATGCGGGAAGGATCCCTCCAGAAGAGAGGTGTTAACGATCCTCTGGAGCCAGCCACGTGTCACCTCCCTGCTGGTCGAGACCAGCCAGGAGGGACACAGGTCCAGCAAACAGGTGGAGGCACTCACTGCTCCCATGGCCTTGTCCACTTCCTCAGGAGCGACAAGTTGAAACCCGCTCCATAAAATCCGATCAGGACCTTCCCCCGGCGCGTCGGCTGGTACCGTCCAAGTGGAGTCCAGGTCTGTCCAGATCCAAGCGATTTTATCTGACAGAAACTGAACAAATTCCTCAGCTCTACCCTGTAAGGGTTTGTCTGCATCCCTCCCTTTCAAGAGGGAGCAGGCTATCCTAAACAGGGCGGCTGGGCGAGATTCTGTGGATGCAATAAGAGTGGAAAAATGTGCACATTTTGCTGCCTGTATCGCCACTAGATAAGTCCTAATAAAGGGTCTTAATTGTGTTTGGTTGGATTCGGAGTTACTAGCCCTCCAGCATCGCTCTAGGCATCTCTTTTGGTGCTTCATCTCCCGGAGTTCCTTGGTGAACCAAGGAACCCTCCTGGATCCACTGCCGTGGAGAGGCACAATCCGGTTTAGAGCCTCCGCCACTGCTATATTCCAAGCAGTGACCAAGGACTCTGCCGGACTGTGGGCCAGAGAGTCAGGTATCTCACCAAGTGCCGTCTGAAATCCCATAGGGTCCATCAGGTGCCTGGGGCAGAACCACCTAATCGGTTCCCCCTCCCTACAGTGGGGGATTGGTTTCCGAAAGTCGAGCCTCAGTAGGAAGTGATCTGACCATGACAAGGGCAAGATCTTAATGCCCTTCAAATCTAGATCACATCTCCACTGCTTCAAGAGAAACACAAGGTCGAGCATGTGCCCCGCTGAATGAGTCGGACCCTGAATTACCTGGGTCAAGTCCATGGCTGCCATGGAAGCCATGAACTCCTGCGCTCCATCAGAGCATTCACCGAGCAACGGCAGGTTGAAATCCCCCAGCACTATAAGCCTGAGGAACTCAACCGCCAGCTCGGCTACTGACTCGAGGAGCACAGGCAGGGCAGTTGTAACGCTGTTGGGAGGTAGGTATGTTAGCATTCTGCACATACATACCCCACTAATCAACCCATTTGACCCCCAATGTCCAACTTCACCAGAAGGGACTCACACCTGACAATCTCCGGAGCAGGGATCCCACGAGGAACTAGGGACTCTCGGATGATGACTGCCATTTCCCCACCCCTTCCTTGTGTCGCTGCTGATGTAGCAACTGAAACCCTTCTGGGCATATTTCAGTGAGGGGGATTCCTTCCTCATGGCCCAGCCAGGTCTCAGTAATACATGCCAGGTCTGCCCCCTCATCTAGCATTAGGTCCCGGACGAGGGGAGCTTTGTGAACCACAGACCTGGCATTTAGCAACAGCAGCCTGAGACCAGGGCCCTGACAACTCTCGCCATCTGGTCCTGGAATAGAGCTGACAGGGCCAGAAGGAGGGATCGCTGTGACGTAGCGAACCCTCCTTCCCCGGTAATGGCTAGCCCTATAGCTCCCGTCAAACCTGCCTCTCCCAACTATGACCGGGATGCACTGGCCCATTCCCGCACCCATAGACCCTACTTACCCTCCCGAAGCCTCCGTTCTCCCCGGCAGGCCGTTCATACCACACATTCTAGGGTGAGAGGCAGAACCGGGCCCCCATCCACTTCTGCTGGTGCACTCAGTGGTGGGGGCTACAGACTGCGCTCTCAGTCTTCCCATCTATACCGGCCAAGCATTCTGCACATACATACCCCACTAATCAAATACAATTAATACAATACAATAGCTAAAAAATTCATTAATTTTAAAAACTGTGGGATCATTCAACCAACACATATGTACCACATGCACTCCCCATACAAAAAGAGAAGAAAAAGAAAATGAAAATTGCGCAGTTGATTTTAAAAAATGTGCAAGTTCAGCTAAATTTGTTGGTGGGTTCGCAGGAAGGTCCAATCTAGAGATAGTGTCCTTGAGGTAATGGTAGCCAGCAATAGTCGGAACAGGGTAACAAGATCAAAAAGTCTGGAAATCCAGGGGTCCAGAATCCAAGGTCCAAAATCCATAGGCAGTCCAAGGTCCATAAACATAAACAGAGGCAGGGAGAGCCAGGTGGTGCGAGTAATAGGTTTTAGTAGTTGTAGAAGCTTTTCAACCATAACAGGGCAGAGAAAAAAGCCACGATGTAAAGCCAGGCAATTCAAATGGAGTGGGGGTGGGGGAAACGCCTGGAGGGATTGTAGAAATAGCTGACCCCTCCGTCCAGCGCCACATAAGCCAACCAACCCACTCCGAGGAAGTCGACTGCGGGCCAAAGTAGTTCTGAAAAACTCTGGGGGCTCTCCCACTTCGAGAAGGGTAAGGACAGAGGCCGCCGGGACGCCGCAAACCAAGATACGATAAGAGCATGTGAGGGGGGGGGGAGCTGCGGCAGCAGTAGCCAGGCCAGCTGCTTGATTCCACTCAATGCCATCCAGATGACCGCCCCCTCATTGGTGGGATGATATTAATATGGCTCCAAAGATTCTCCTGAGTTTGTCTAGACCAGAAATAAAGTCCCACGTCCAAAAACCAAGCTGGAAAACACCGGCGTTATTCAAAGCCGCCGGGGACGGAAAAAGGCACTTCGGCAGCCAAACAGGCTAGAAACCAACCCAAGGAGCCAACCCTCCAACAAATCGACTGGCCAAGGTCCCCAAGTCATATTTTACCGGACAGCTCCTTCCTTGCGGGGCTCACTGCTAGTAATCAGATGTTTTTCGGGCGGTTCTTTCTTCTATCCCGCTGGGGGTATCGGCCGTTCTGAGAGCTCGCACATGCGCAGAAAAAAAAAAGAGCAGGATGTTGCTAATGTAAACAAAGATGGGTAGAGTAGAGTAGAGTAACAGAGTTCAAAGGGGCCTTGGGGGGGTCTCCTAGTCCAACCCCCTGCCTATACAGGTAGTCTTTGACTTACAGCAGTTTGTGTAGTGACTGTTCAAAGTTACAGCAGTTCTTAAAAACAGGACTTATGACCATTGTTCACACTTATGACCATTGCAACATTCCCCCATAATCACATGATCAAAATTCAGATGCTTGGCAACTGCCTCATTTATGACAGTTGCAAGGTCCTGGGGTCATATGATCACCTTTTGTGATCTTCTGATAAGCAAAATCAATGGGGAAGCCAGATTCACCTAACAAATGTGTTGTTAATTTAACAACTGTAGTGATTCATTTAACAAGTGTGGCAAAAAAGATAGCAAAATGGGAGAAAATTTACTTAACAAATATTTTCCTTAGCAATGGAAATTTTGAGCTCAATTGTGGTAATAAGTCAAGGACTACATGTACCATTTTAGTATAGATACAGAAATAGAAACAGAAGCTCCCATATTTCTTTGCAGTTGGCTATTGTGCAATTATAGGTCATAGCTATAGGCATCTTTAGACTCCAGAGGTCTAAACCATAATCTTAGTTGATTATAGCATATACTCCTTGGAATGAGTATGCCATTCATCTAGAATGAATGGCAAGTCCCTAGAGTGAAATTTAGATTAAGATTCATGGTCTTTCCCAACTTGCCTCTAACCAAGAGCATAAACATCAGGCAGCATACAAATTTAAATTATCATCATCATTATCATTATCTATTGTTTCCTTATGACATTGTCTTTATCATTTGAAGACTTTGGAAAAACCTAACAATTCACCAGGAATTGATGAAAAATATTTCTGCTCCCAAACTTCAACTTGGATAGCACAAAGAGAGCAACTTTTTCACAGGCATACTTCATCTTTCTCAATATTTGTTAGTGCTTGTCTTTCCTGGTTTTAATTTCAGGTAGAAATTTG
This sequence comes from Thamnophis elegans, assembly GCF_009769535.1. Classification (NCBI taxonomy): domain Eukaryota; kingdom Metazoa; phylum Chordata; class Lepidosauria; order Squamata; family Natricidae; genus Thamnophis; species Thamnophis elegans. The sequence continues at coordinate 47,532,406 of NC_045547.1, read as the reverse complement.
AAAAGTTTAAAAGGGGAGGAAACAACCTGCTTCTGGGTAAAGCATCAACTTCTAACCAGCACTTTATTTATTTAGAATGTTCCTGGGCTCCAAATAGACCCTCCTAGAATAAAATGGTCAACTGCAAATCTGGAAAGAGGACATACAGGACAAAGAGGATCTGTGCATGTGCAGGATGGGAAATGGCTGCCAAGCGTTACCGCTTAGGCATACGAAAAGACAAATGGACAAAGTGAAAGGGACTGAGACTCCAGATATTGCAATAGGAGGTCTTGGCAGGAGATCAGCTACTAGACATCACAGGGAAGTGATTACCTGGGGGGGGGGGCTCGTTCTCGGGCAGCCCCTGGACGGCGGCTTCGGCTTCGGTGTTCCTGTGTTGGCTGGCGGCGGCGACAGCGGCGGCGGTACTGTGTGAACAGCGGCGACGGCGGCAGCATTGCGCGGGTGGCGAGCGCTTTTGGCTTCGCTGCCAGCTTTTGCTGCCGGAGGAGACGGCGGACTGGTCCCGGACTGTACCGGTGAGGCGGTTTATGCCTCGCCCAAAGGAGGGAGTGGTGAGCGCTGGGGTTCAAGTGGGCTTGTTTTTGATGTACCTACTTCCCAGCTGTGCCACAACAGCCCTGCCCACGCTCCTAGAGTCAGTATCCGGGTTGGCAGTTGAGTTCCCCAGACTAATAGTACTGGGGGTCTTCAACTTGCCGTCTCTGGGCAAATGCTCTGATGGGGCGCAGGAGTTCATGGCTTCCATGACAACCATGGACTTGACCCAAGTAATTCAGGGTCCGACTCAGAGCAGGACACACACTCGACCTTGTGTTTCTTTTGGGGCAGTGGAGACGTGATCTTGAACTAAGGGGGATAGAGACATTGCCCTTGTCATGGTCAGATCACTTCCTGCTGAGGCTTGACTTTCGGAAGCTACTCCCCCTCCGCAGGGAGGTGGAGCTGATTAAATGGTTCCACCCCAGGTGCCTGATGGACCCACTGAGATTTCAGATGGAACTTGGGGAGATACCTGACTCTCTTGCCCACACTCCGACAGACTCCTTGGTCGCCACCTGGAATGCAATGGCAACTGAGGCTCTGGATCGGATTGCCCCTTTGCGGCCTCTCCGCGGCAGTGGATCCAGGAGGGCACCTTGGTTCACCAAGGAACTCCGGGAGATGAAGTGCCAAAAGAGACGCCTAGAGCGACGTTGGAGGGCTAGCAACTCCGAATCTGACCGAACACTACTAAGAGCCTTCACTAGGACTTATTTAGTGGCGATACGGGCGGCAAAATGTGTACATTTTTCCGCTCTTATTGCGTCCGCAGAATCTCGCCCAGCCGCCCTGTTTAGGATAACTCGCTCCTAAAAGGGGAGGATGCGGGGGAACCTTTACAGGGGCGGGCTGAGGAGTTTGTTCAGTTTCTGTTGGACAAAATCACTCAGATTCAGACAGACCTAGACTCCAGTCTAGGGAGGGAAGGTCTTGCTCAGATTTCCTGGAACGAGTTCCAGCTTGTCACCCCTGAGGAAGTGGACAAGGCCATGGGAGCGATGAGTGCCTCCACCTGTTTGCTGGATCCATGCCCCTCCTGGCTGGTCTCGACCAGCAGGGAGGTAACACGAGGCTGGCTCCAGAGGATTACTAACTCGTCTTTGCAGGAGGGATCTTTCCCGCAATCCTTGAAGGAAGCGGTGGTAAGACCCCTCCTTAAGAAGCCTTCTCTGGACCCAGCTATTTTCAAAAACTATCGTCCGGTCTCCAACCTCCCTTTTTTAGGGAAGGTTGTTGAGAAGGTGGTGGCCCTACAACTCCGACGGACCTTGGATGAAGCAGATTATCTAGATCCCTTTCAGTCTGGATTCAGGCCTGGATACTCCACCAAAACCGCTTTGGTCGCGCTGATCGATGATCTCTGGCAGGCGAGGGATGGAGGACACTCCTCTATCCTTGTGCTCCTTGACCTCTCAGCGGCCTTCGATACCATCAACCATGGTATCCTTCTGCAACGGCTGGAAGAGGTGGGAGTGGGAGGCACCATTTTACGGTGGTTCTCCTCTTACCTCTCCGACAGGTCGCAGTCGGTGTTGGTTGGAGGACAAAGGTCGACCCCTAGGCCCCTTAAATATGGGGTGCCACAGGGCTCGGTCTTGTTCCCCCTCCTATTTAACATCTACATGAAGCCACTGGGTGAGATCATTCGTCGGCATGGGATTAAATACCATCAATATGTGGATGATACCCAGTTGTATCTCTCTGCCCCGTGCCAACTCAGTGTAGCGGTGGAAGTGATGTTCCAGTGCCTGGAAGCTGTCAGGGTCTGGATGGGGGTAAACAAACTCGCACTCAATCCTGACAAGACCGAGTGGCTATGGATGTTGCCCCCCAAGGACAGCCCAGTTAGTCCATCCTTATGCCTGGGTGGTGAAAATCTACTCCCCTCAGAGAGGGTCCGTAACTTGGGAGTCCTCCTGGACCCGCAGCTGACGTTAGAACATCACCTGTCGGCTGTGACCAGGGGGGGCCTTCGCCCAGGTTCGCCTGGTGCACTAGTTGCAGCCCTATTTGGATCGGGAGGCACTTCACACAGTCACTCATGCCCTCGTCACCTCAAGGCTTGACTACTGTAATGTGCTCTACATGGGGCTGCCCCTGAAAAGTGTTCGGAGACTACAACTAGTCTAGAATGCAACCGTGCGAGCGATATGGGGTGTACCAAGGTACACCCACATTACACCTATCCTCCGCGAGCTGCACTGGCTCCCTATTGGTCTCCGAGCACAATTCAAGGTGCTTTAAAACCCTACATGCCCTAGGACCCGGATATCTGCGAGACTGTCTTCTGCCACATACCTCCCAACGACCGATAAGATTGCACAGGGTGGGCCTTCTCCGGGTGCCATCAGCCAGACAATGTCGGCTGGCAACCACCCGGGGGAGGGCCTTCTCTGTAGCCACTCCGACCCTATGGAATGAACTGCCCCCAGAGATCTGGGCCCTACCCACTCTCATGGCCTCCGAAAGGCTATTAAAACCTAGCTATTCTGGCAGGCCCCGGGCTGTTGACCTCATGACTGAGGTCCAGCCCCGATTGGACTGGGTCTATGATGTGGTTTTTTTAATCTATGTTTCTCTGTTTTAACCCTTCTATTTTTTAAATGTATTTGTTGTAAGCCGCCCGGAGTCCTTCGGGATTGGGCGGCCTATAAATTCATTAAATCTAATCTAATCTAAAAGAGGAAATGTTTGAGTTTCCTCCTTTAAAATGGCTGCATTTCTGTAAATGGGTTTGCCATCTGCCCTGCTGCACCTGAAGTGGTGACATGGGAGACATTAGTATGCTGGGAATGGTGGAGGAAGTGTCCATGAAGAAGAGGAAAAAGCTAGAGAGGTTTGATAAGTGCTGGGTGCACCATATGCAGCAAAGACAGTTGAGAAAGATTAGAGTGGCTTGATTGAAGAATATCCAAAGGAAAAGGTTTGGAATGAGATCATTGTCAAGGGACTTGGCAGTAGCTGCAGTAATAGCATCTGGAAAAGGTGGTGGCCAGCGTGACTCAGTTGCAGCATTAGAAGCCACATAACAGACTTGGGGGAAGATGGAAATGCGGGAAACAGCTTATATCCCTGGCAAGATTTATAGAAGCCCAGAGAATCTACTAGCCTTGGAAAAAACCAGTGTTGGCAAGTTTTAGAAAGGAGATGCAGGGACCTGGCAGAAATATCCAATGCAACATCTCAAGTATAACAGCAAGCTAGAGTTAGATGATTCTAGAATCGGTGCAGCATTATGACTGCTTCAATTTGCAGAAGTGCAACTATTAATTGACTTGATGAGTCAACTGGATTGCCATTTGCTCTGAAAACTGGGGGGAAAACCCATACTTTGTCTTAAAAGGACTGGACGTGGCTCCCTCTTTTGTGTTACATTGCTCAAACATTGGTTTGGGACCATTCAAAGACACGAGAGACCCACTTGTGATATCCAGACAATAAAATTACAGTACCACCTGTGAAGTAGGCAGTTAAAATTCTGAAAGTCTAATTGTAAGTTCAGTCATTTGTTGTGGTAATAGATCATCAACTATTGATATGGTTTCAGAAACTTTTTGAACACTGTCTGAAAAACTGTAGAACGGCCAACATGATTTGATGCAGCCTTCCAGTGACATTTTAGAAAGCCTCAGAAACATTGTGACAGTGGTCTGTGCTATTTGGAGAACGGTGTGGGCAGTCTTGGGAAGAAGGCCTAACCGCGGCAGCATCTGCCTTATATACAGTTGCAAGAAAAAGTATGTGAACCCCTTGGGATTACGTGGAGTTTTGCATGAATTGGTCATAAAATGTGCTCTGAACAGCATAGTGTTATGTGTTTTTCCCAAACAACTCAATTTTGGTTTCATCTGTCCACAGTATATTTTGCCAGTAGTGCTGTGGAACATCCAGGTGCTCTTTTGCAAACTTCAAACGTGCTGCAATATTTTTTTGGGATAGCAGTGGCTTCCTCCGTGGTGTCCTCCCATGTACTCCATTCTTGTTTAATGTTTTCCTTATTATAGATGTGTCAACAAAAATGTTAGCATGTGCCAGAGATTTCTGTAGGTCTTTAGCTGCCACTCTAGGATTCTTCTTCACCTCATGAAGCATTCTGCGCTGTGCTCTTGCAGTCATTTTTACAGGACTACCACGCCTAGGGAGAGTGGCAACAGTGCTGCCTTACCGTGGACACATGAACATCAAGGCTTTTGGAGATACTTTTGTAACCTTTTCCAGCTTCATGCAAATCAACAATTCTTGATCGTAGGTCTTCTGAGAGCTCTTTTCTGCAAGGCATGATTCACATCAGACAGTGCTTCTTGAAACCAGTAAACCCAAAACAGGTGTGTTTTTTTAAAGGGCAGGACAGCTGTCAGCAACACATCCAATATCATCACACTGATTGTAGTCAAGGTTGGCTCACTCCTGGCTCCAATTAGCTCTTGGAGAAGTCATTAGGTTAGGGGCTCGCATATTTTTTCCTCCCTGCACTGTGAATGTTTACATGTTATGTTCAGTTAACATCTAATGTTTGTGTAGTATTATTTTCAGCAGACTGTGTTTTTCTATTGTTGTGACTTAGATGCAGTTCAGAGTACATTTTATGACCAATTCATGCAAAACTCCACGTAATCCCAAGGGGTTACATACTTTTTTTTGCAACTGTAGGACCGGGCTGGGTACATCTCATCAGCAATAGGAGAAAAATAGCGAAGGTCCTCTGGGGCAGCAGTGCTGATAGACAGCAAAGTATTAGGATGAATGGAGTGCAGGGCAGCAAAAGTAGAAGGAATGGTTGGGGCTTGAGGTGGTATTGCTCAGTGGCCCTGGGGCTGAAGTAGAAGCCTGGGGTTAGTGGTGGTTGGATGAAATTACGTAAAGCCTTTGGCCTCTACTTCAGCTCCAGTACTGCCACTGCTGTTGAGGAGTGCCACTCTGCAGGACAGGGATGGGGAGGGGAACAGTTGGAGAGCCCTGGCAGTTGTAAGTGTGGAGAGGCTATCAAGTGCCTGAATTTTGATTAGGTGACTATGGGAGCACTGCAACAACTGTAACTTCAGGGACCCGGCATAAATGCCATTCATTCAGTGGTGCTGCAACTTCATACAGTTGCTGAACAAATTTAGTCATAACTCCAGGAGAGCCTGTAATGGTTCTCCCTGTGACTTCCTATGGAAGTGAAAGTTGGACTTTGAAGAAGCAGGATAGGAAGAGTATTGGGTTGGAGAAGACTCCTGCGAATACCAAGGACAGCCAAGAAATCAAACTAATGGATCATCAAACAAATCAATCCAGAATTCTGAATCAAGGTGCAAATCATCAGGCTCAAATTATCTTACTTTGAACACATTAGGCAAAGACCTGTCTTCCTAGAAAAAGCTGTAATGCTGGGAAAGATGGAGGGAAAGAGGAGAAGAGGATGGCTAGCAGCAACGTGAATGGACTCAGTTACAGTGACTACGCAACAATAGAAAACCTGAAATATCAGATTAAGAATAGATCATCATGGAGAAACCCTATCTATTTGGTTATTAAGAGTCAAGACTGACTTGATGGCAATCAATCAATCAATCAATCAATCAATCAATCAATCAATCGAGCTGCAGTTCTTGAAAGTTTATGGTTTTTAATAACATTTGCTAGTCAGAAAAGGGATTACCAAAGTCTTGATTTTTGCCACTACAGACTAACATAGGTGGCCTCCCACTTGCTAGCTTTTTTGTGATAGTGCCCACAACATAATCTCAACATACAAATTGCCCATTGTTGCTTTCCTACTCCTATCCTGAGATTGAGACTCACAAAAAGATCCAGGAGAACTTTTCAGATGACCAGAATCTCCATTGTGCTTGGGGTCACAAGATTTATCAAATAATAACATTATTCCAGCTCTTCTTGTCTGGATTTATCTTTTTTCCTGAAATAATTCTCAGTATACAGTACACTTTGGTGCTTTTTATGTTGATTTATCTCTTTCACAAAAAAAAACCCCACCTCCTGAACTTCGAAGTTCAGGAGTCCCTTCAGGAACAATCCTTTTCAAAAGCAAACAGCCAAAAAGAATACAATGCTGAGAGATGATCTGCAACCAATGTATGGCTGTAGAGCTGACTTATAGCCTTGGTCTTCATTACTTTGTGATCTCAATGTTGGAATTGATTGCATGGGCTTCTGGTTAGTTTGGTTTTCAACTCCTTGTGTTTCATACTCATGAACTAAATTCTGCTGGCAATGACATTTTAGCCTTTTGCCTCCAGTGGTGAGATTCAGCCAGTCCGCACCTAGCCGGGAGAACCGGTTGTTAACTTTCTAAGCAGTTCGGAGAACCAGTTGTTGGAAGAAACCACCTTTTGTTCCCCCCCCCCCACTTTTCAGGGCTAATCCTGTAAGGAAGGCAGGAAGGAAACATTCTGGTGTTGTTTCTAGCTTAATCTTTAGTGCCTTGCTTACAGAAACTGCCTTTCCGGTTAACCCTTATTACATTGTAACAGCTAAGATGAAGATCCCATTGACCTGAGTGACGTTGAATTGGCCATGCCCACATGGTCACATGACCACTGAGCCACGCCTACTCAGCTGGTCATTAGGGCAGAGAACCAGTTGTTAAATTATTTGAATCCCACCACTGTTTGCCTCTGACTTGTTTCTCTTTTCTGAACAATAATTTATAAAAGGGAAGCAGGAGAAAATTCATAATTGAAAATGTACTAGACATATTTGAGTTGGAAACTTAAACTGTCTTTTGGGAGTTAGTGGGTGGCTAATACAGCCTCACCAGACAGTCTTTCAGCAAATAGTCCTTTTGGGACTGACCATTTTTGCAGCTATTCTGCTGGTAGGCAACCAGGCTATAAGTACACTCACAACAGATGCAGAATCCAACAGCAACCCTATAGCTCAAAAAGGTTGGAGACTCCACCATGGCCTCTTGGCACACATTACATAGCAGTAGGGAGAAATCTTCACACAGGGTTGCTTATAGTGAAATATGTTTTCACCCCTGCCATGCAGTATATAGTTACCTCTCTACACACATACAGTAGACTTGTATTGTGTCTCTCTCTCTACCTCATTCTCTGCAACACTAGAGTTCGGCAGGTATGAATCTCTTCAATCATGCCAAATTAAGTCCACTGTTTATTTTCCATTGTGACTTGGCAGCTGTAACATGAATATCTTTTATTCTATGTCAGGATAAATGCTGTGCCCAAATATTTGTTTAGAGTTACTAAATGAAAGAATGCAATAGATAATAACCATCTGCAGAGCACTATGCTGCACTTCGGAGTCATCCATCTTAGGATAATTGCTTTGTTGCAGCAAAGGAACCCTCTGTAATAAGGGCTTTTAGAGAATAGAATGTTCTGCTTTTAGAGAATAGAACATTTGCCAACCTTTATTTTGTCATCTTAGTTGGCTGTTTTCTTTTTTGAGTGGCAACCAAGTGCTGAATCCAAATGCAGACAGAGAGACTCTTTAAACCCACTTTAACTTAGTTGTCGCTCTATGGTTATAAACTACACATATTGTATTGTTGATTAAAGAAGTGGGAAGATTCTGGTTTAGTCTTATAAAAAATAAACTAAAAGCATTTTCAGGTAGCAAGATTAATATGCATTCCTTGAATCAATCAGAAAAGGTATATCAGCAAAAATTACATTGTTTGCGCAGGTCACTTAGTCAGTTGAGCTTCATGTATCTCTGGAACAAGGTTAGCAAGTGGTACCGACCTTACAGCTTTAATAAGGAAATATTTCAAAGCAGTGATTGGTTAATTCTTTGATTACTTTTTCTTTTGTCTCTTTATCCAGCACCATCTGCCATTAGAAAAACAACCATCAATTTGTCTTCATACACATTGCAAGGCAGAGCTGAGGATCCCTGGGCATAAGCTTGAAATGGAAAGTTTGATTAACCATGTTCTGAGTGAATACAGAGTTACTTGAATTTCTGATTAGGGAATGCCAGTCTTTCAGAAGATCAATATTCCCATTTATTCCAGAAATATCCGTCTAACAAGTTGGTGAGGTGGAAGAGGGAATGAGCTTACAGGAACACCAGCAGAGCTTCCTCCTGCTTTATCTCATGGCCCAACTGCGCTCTATTGATTTATTGGATATTAATAAATAACTACTGCTAGTACTAAAATAAATATTTACTGCTAGTGCTAGTACTATTTCTAGAAGAAATAGCCTGGCTAACAAGTTGGTGGGGTTAAGGAAGATAGAACATGGAGCAGGAGTGAATTTGTAGGCACATAATCAGAGCTCCCTTCAGCTTAATTTCATATACTTTGTTTGCCTGACAGTTAAGATTTTTTAAATTTACAAATTCTAAGAATGCTGGACTTCCAGAAAATCAATAATCTCATTGTTAGAAAGAGCCGAAGGGGGACAGAGGAAGAAAGTACAAGTCTTATCAATCTCAGAGAAGTCCTGCTGCACAGGGATTGTAGTGCTGAGAGCAAGTGACAAGCAATATTTGGAACTATTCCAAGCAATACTTTACTATACATGGGCAAAATGGTACAGTATTTTCCCCCAAAGTCTTTCACAGTGGAAAATGTGTCTATGCTGAAATCCTTGTTGACATAAGTAGTTGAAAAATTGTGATGCTCTCATTTGTGATGGAAGCAGCATGAAATTGATGGCAGAACCTGAATCTGTAGCTTCTGAATGTTTTCTGTACCCAGCTAAGAGCCTTTCTATTCTTGTTTTTGGACTTGCTTCCTGTTCTTCTAGCTCAGGAATATCCTTATGTCTCAGGTTCTGGAGGGTTAATGAAAACAGCCAAACACAGAAATGGTTTGTAAATGCAGTTTGTATTCTTCCTCCGGCACGAACTGACCAACAAAACACTATGGCAATGAATAAATGGGCAACAAATAAGGCAATTAATCATGGATTGTTGTCAGTCAGTTATCAATAGCTTTGTATTTTACTCAGCTGCTTGTGGAGGAGTGAAGCCTGGTGAGTCTTGGCAGCTGGCCTGGTTTTCTCTCCTGAATGGCAGCTCCAGCCCTCTGGGCTGGCCAGAGCTGACATGCGGCCTCTTACCACAGAGACAGCATTTGGGGAGCTAAAAATTACACTCAATTAGGAGTCGAAGGACCCCTTCCCCCTGGTTTTGTGGGATGTCTGCAGTGGAATCTCACTATCAGGTGGGGCACCCTACAGTCCTTGCTATGAACCCACAATGCCTCCGACGGGATAACCTTTTCATAAAACAAGGTATTGTAACCGTCCTCTGTGCCACCTGGTATCTAGTATATCTTGCACTACATAGTGCTGCTCCCCATCTACAGTAACCGGGGCTGGCGGCTGTAGCCAATCTCCTTTGATATCAGATGCATGAACTGATCAAAGCAGGCTGCAGTGGAAGACTAGATGTGTTTTCCCCAGTAGAGGGGGGAGTCTTAGCTGCACTATGACTGGATTAATAACTAGCATGATTGGGAAAGGCCCAATGAATTTGGGCCCAAGTTTCTTACATGGCAACGGCAGCCTGAGATATTTAGTGGAGAGGTATACCCTCTGGCCTACGTGGAAAGGTCCTTGCGCCTTCCATCAGCACTCTTTTTATATGTGACAAAAGAATGACATCACTTTCCAAACTTTTTGCATCCGGGCTATCCACTCCTGCAAGGTCGTGTCATCTGGGCGCACCTGAGGACACTCCGGAATTGGGATGAACTCCTGCCCTGTAGCCACATGAAATGGGGTAAGCCCCATACTTTTGTGCACTGAATTGTTATATGCAACCTCTGCAAAGGGAAGGAGTTCAGCCCAATCGGTCTGTTGGTACTGGACGTTACATCTTAAGTAGTGCTCCACCATCAAGTTTGCTCTCTCTGCAGCAACATTGGTTGTGGGGTGGAAGGCTGTACTAAGTCCCTGTGAAGACCCCCACCATTGCCACAAATCTGTGCCAGAACCGGGCAATGAATTGCACTTCCCTGTCTGAAATTATCCTTTTGGGGATGCCATGGAATCTATAGACATGGGTAATAAACAATTTGGCCAGTTTCCTAGCAGATGGAAGGCCAGTACATGCTACAAAATGAGCATGCTTGGAGAACAAGTGTATTATTGTCCAAATGACCTTGTTCCCTTGGCTGTCTGGTAAATCCACGATGAAGTCCATGGGTTTCTGTTCTCATGGCTATAAAAGGTGGTGGGGAAGAGACAGGGCTGATGTCACTACAACACGACATGCAGTCTTGGGGCTCCAGGATTGCTGTTGATATCTCTGCTGCTGGATGGTCCTTTTTGGACCTAAACTGTCCCGCAGAGACAGTGATAGAGAAGGGCACATCCTGCTGATCTCAGGGGCATCGCAAAGCCCCTGGTCGATCCAGGAGAAGCTCTTTTTTCCAGCTACAAGAGAAGCAGTCATTGAAGCTGCACAACGTTGGGACAGCCCTCTGCAACAGAAGTAGAGCAGGAGAGAGAGAATGTGTCAAAATTTCTGAGAAAAGTTTTACTATTAGAGAACACCCAAAAAGTCTTAGAGCAAAATTAAAATTGAAGACAGAAGACAGTAAGTGGCGAATTAAACTTGAATCAGAATTAGCTATCTTTTTTTAATTGATTTTTTTTAAAAAAACCTTTTACAAATGTTTACTTCCCTCCCCCTACCCTCCCCACCCAAACCCCACCCCTCCCAACCTTCTCTCCCCCGACTTCCCAGAACCAATACAGGGTATAAATCTTTAACAAAAATATTCTAAAGTAAACTTAAATGTAAAAAATTAATATCCTCTATCATTTGAGCTTTAACTCCTCTTTGCTAGGCTAACTCTAAACAGATTATGTCATTCCTTGTTGCCTCAGTCATAAGCTATCTGGAATTTCTTAGTCCCATATTTATTTTGAGTATAGTCAATCCATCTTCTCCACTCCAATTTATATCTCTCATTGGAATGGTCCTTGAGATATGCCAATATTTTAGCCATCTCTGCTAAGTTTGTTACTTTTAATGTCTATTCTTGAATAGTAGGCAAATCTTCCTTCTTCCAGTATTGCGCCACCAACAGTCTTGCTGCAGTTATTAAATGCAAAATTAAGTTAGTCTCCATAACTGTACAATCAGTAATTATACCTAACAAAAATAACTGAGGGGTAAACTTTATCCTTTTTTAAAGAACATTTTGCATAATCCACTATATTTTTATCCAATAACCTTTTTACAAGTCCACCATATATGATAGTATGTAGCATCAGCACAATCACATCTCCAGCATTTAGGTTGTAAATTCGGATACATAGAGGCCAGTTTTTTAGGATCTAAATGCCATCTATAAAATATCTTATAAAAGTTTTCTCTCAAATTTTGGGCTTGTGTAAATTTTACATTTCTTACCCAAATCTTTTCCCATGTATCCAACATTATTGGTTCTTCAAAATTTTGTGCCCATTTTATCATACAGTCTTTAACTAATTCTGCATCTGGCCTGTAACTGCCCGTACTGAAACCATGTTTGAATTACCTTTTCCTCTTTTAGTACATTCAAGGGTTTTAGTTGTAATACACCTCTTTCTAAGGTAAGAAGCTGTCTGTATGTAATTACATCTTGTTTTTGTACTATATTTATGTTTTCTATTGCGTGTCTAGGAATTGCCCACATAGGTATCTGTTGTGACTCAGCAGACGTCTTCTGTGAGTCTTTTCGGGATGCAAGATTACCAATGCAGCTGGGGCTCGTTAGTGGCGTATTCTGGTGATAAAAGGACGGATGGTGCCACGCCCTGGTTGCAGGAGTCAACGTTCATTGGTTCGTTCAGCATTCATCGGTCATGGTTTGTGAGAGAGACTTGGAGAAGTGCATTGCTTTGTAAGAGTTTTGTTTTGTATTCTGTTATCTGGTGAGAGACTTGGTTTATGTTTATTTTTGGGCTCGCAGCCAGTCTGAACCGAGAACTGATAAAGAGAGTTCCTTTTAAGTTTGTTTGCCTGTCGTCTGTTAATGAGCAGAGAAGGGGGGACAGAACAGGTATCTTATCATTTAGTTTATATTGATATTTTTTCCAGACCCGCAGTAGAGCATTCCTTAAAATATGACTTTTAAAGTTCTTATCTATCTTTTTGTCATATAGCAAATAAGCATGCCAACCATATACCAAATCATGCCCTTCGATATTAAGTATTCTATCATCTTTTAAATTAATCCAATCACTAATTAGCGATAAAACTACTGCCTCATAATATAGTTTTAAATTTGGTAATTTCAAACCTCCTCTTTCACGCACATCTTGCATTATTTTTAGTTTAATTCTTGGCTTCTTCCCTGTCCATACAAATTTATTAATGCCCTTCTGCCATTCTAGCAAATTTGCATCTTTTTAAACTATTGGTATCATTTGAAAAAGAAATAAAAAATTAGGTAAAACATTCATTTTCACTGCTGCTATTCTTCCCATCAAAGATAATTGTAATTTTTCCCAATTTTTCATCTCTATCTGTATGCTGCGCCATAGTGGCTCATAATTATACTTATATAGTTTCCCATTTGAGGTTGAAATATAGACTCCTAAATACCTAACCTTTTTAACTATTTCACACCCTGTCATTCCTTCTAATTCTTCCCTTTGTTTAGTGTTCATATTTTTAACTAGCATCTTTGTTTTCCCTAAATTTATTTTAAATCTGGACACTTGGCCATATTGATTAATCATATTAATTAAAATCTTACTAGATTCCTGTGGTTGGGTTAATGTTATAACCAAATCATCTGCAAAAGCCGGTACTCTATATTCTTGATGTCTAATCTTGATTCCCTGTAAATCATCTGATCCCCGTATTTTGTTCAACAATAATTCCAGAATTATAATAAACAGTAATGTGGGGTAGAGGACAACCCTGCCTTGTACCTTTCTCAATTTTAAATGGATCTGTTAAACTTCCATTGACTATGATTTGAGCTGTTTGTTCCTGATATATTGCTTTAATTGATTGTAAAAAAATGCTCTCCTATTTGCATTTTTTTGCATTAATTTCAATAAAAATTGCTAATTCACTCGATCAAAGGCTTTCTCGGCATCTAGAAATATAAGCGCAGCAGGGATTTGGTTATTCTTTCCCAAATATTCCAATATATTAACAATTTGTCTTACATTACTTCTCATTTGTCTCCCTTGTATAAAACATGTTTGATCATTATGAATCAATTGCTGAATAACCAACATTAACCTATTTGCTAGTATTTTAGTAAAAATTTTATAATCTATATTGAGTAATGACATAGGTCTGTAATTTTTTGGTTGAGTAAGATCTTGATCCTCTTTTGTGTTAGCTATCTTTAACTTCATTTTTTTAATGGATGGAATTCTTAAAAATGCCTCTTATTTTTTAAATTGGACTGGTCTCTTTTTTCCTTCTTCTATTTTTCCTTACTTTTTGTATATGTGGATCTGGAATCTCTTTTTGCAACGTTCGGATGGATTGCATCTTTTAAGCATTTTTTTTCCTCAAGTTCGGAACAAAGAAAAGGGTAAAAGTAGAAGGAAAAGAAGTAACACTGCCACCTAGAGGCTTGGAAACACTAATTCCTATGAACATTTGACTTATATTTTATATCTCAAAGTCCTTGATTTTGTTTATTAAAAGGAACAGTGGGACGAGGACGATTTGTTTATACAGGTGCTCTTTTGGAGTATTATCAGTAGTTGGACTGGAGTAAAGAGAAAGCCTGGACTTGAAAGATTATAGTGAATTTGTTTGAAATCTAGCAAAAAGCCTTGGATGGTTCAGTGGCAGTGCTTACAATCTGGAAAAATGGTGCAACATGAAGAAGAAAAGGAATTAACATTGCAAAATATTATGCTAGAAATTAAAAAAATACTAATAAGTACAGAGAACATTGAAAAGAGTCTTGAGAGTATAGAACAAAGAACAGAAAGAATGGAGGGAAGAGCTGAGAATATTTACAAAACAATGATGAAAATTGAAGATAGAGTTCAAAAAATTCCAGAAAAACATGAACAAAGTGATAAGAAAATTGTTGACATTGACAGCAAACCAAGAGTGGAGGGAGATGATATGTGTGGAATATTGAAAGGAGAGGTTGATGAACTGGATTTCTATCTCAGACCTCAAAACATGGAAGAAGAAAAGGGATAAAATCTGGCAGAAACAATGAGAGTAATTTTGGCAGAAGCACCAATGATACCCAAAGGCAAGCTGATGGAAGGAACAGATGGAGGGCTTCGAGTTCTTAAAAGATATGCAATGAACAACAAGTTGCCAAAATAAGTCCACATGAGATTTATCAAGAAAATAAATAGAATACAGATTTTACAAATGGCAAGAGATATTGGATGGCACTACTACTGGAAGTATAGAGGATGATGAAATGAAATGTTACAATAAAATTAAGTTAAACTTAGTTAAATGTTGAGTATTATGTATAAGACAAAGTAATAATAGTTATAGCCCAATAAATGATTAACAAGGATAATAATGCATATATACACTAGATTGATAATATGAAATTTTATATAAACTGTAAGTGGGAATATAAAGATGTAATACCACTGGATGATTTAAAGATGATGTAATGAAATGCCATAATATAAATCTATTCTAAATTTAGCATGCTTCACATAAAAAGGATGTAATAATAGTTATATTCAATGAATGTTCAATAATTATAATAGTTGTATACATATATATTAGATTGATGATATGAATAATGGAATGTGCTGAAATGAGTAAGTTGACATATGAAATTAGAATACAAGAAGATAAACAATTTTATAGAAGCACTATAATAATAATGCATATAAATATAGCCGACTGATAATATGTGACTTTATATAAAGTTTAAGTGGTGATTATGGAAAGGATGCACAAAAATCTTGTAACCAATCGACACACTGTATGTAATGGAAGACATTTTTATGTCTATGTTTGTTTAAAAATAAAAAAATATACATTAAAAAAAGGTTGGTGGGGAGCACCAGGTGGCAGCTCTGACAAACTGTCAGGTTCCAACATTATGTTTATTACATTGACTGCATGTTTAAGATTTCCACATGGTTTTTCAATAATCTTCAAGTTTGGGGTCTATGAAAGGCAATTCTAAATGAATTTCTTTGTTCTCCTATAAGTACTTAATTTGGAGATATGTTTCTAAGATATCCATCCTTCTTTCTGTTTCTAAACACCTTAGAAATGTTTATTTCTCTCAACTGATGTGTTACATAGCATATCTTGGAAGGACATTCATTCCCATGCTTGTTATATTCATTGTTTCTTATTTTAAATGTACAATCAGCTCCATATAAATAGTTAAACATGCAATTTGATTTGCAGAAGTATATTGTATTTAATTTTGTACTTTGTTAGGAACTGTGCGCATGCATGCTGAAAGTGGGTGCCAGTAAGTATAATGCAGTGGAAGCATTCACAGATTAAAAACAAACCATCTCAGAAAAACCACTGCTATATATGCAATAGCTTCCACTATTCCACTAGCTTTCACAAATAAGGGACAATTAAAAAAACAAGCAAGCATTTTTATTTCATGAGACTTAGAACTGCACACAATAGCAAAACAATAGGACTTATAACCACTTCATAGTGCTTCACAGCACTCTCTAAGTGGTTTATAGAGTCAGCATAATGCCCCCAACAATCTCATTTTACTGACCTCAGCAAATGGAAGGCTGAGTCAACCTTGAGCCCGTCAGGATTGAACTTCTTGCAGTGGGCAGAGTCAGCCTGCAATACTGCATTCTAACCACTGCACCACCAGGGCTCCAAAACATATTAACATATCCAAGAACATATCAAGATCAATTGTGTTTAATTTAGTTTCTTCCCCACAAATCTGATTGTTGTAAAAATGTAGAGAAATCATGACAGTGTATTGTTTCTGATGATGTTGCAAACAACATATCTTTTATTTTCATGGATGGCTGATTCTAACTCTCCACCCATAATTCTGCTGTCTTTCCTATTACAGACCAGATGATGTATTGCTACAACGTACACATGACGAATCGGTTCTTTTGCACTGCTTCCTTTGGCCAGTGGTCACATTCCTGGTTGGAGTCCTAATTGTGATCTTGACCATCTGTGCAAAGAGCTTGGCTGTCAAAGCAGAAACTATGAAGAAGAGGAAGCATTCCTAAATGGAGGATACCCTTCAAGAAAGAATGAGGGAATGCCAAATGTGACTGACTTCTCTGGTATTTCCAGCAATGCCCATTCCCAGTGTATTGCCAACTGCTGGTCTGGCTGATGCCTAGATGACCATGCTGTGACATGTTAACTAGTTGTTTCTGCCATTATGAAAGCAAGTGTGTTTTTTTCCATTAAATGATCCTAAGATGCATCAAACCTTCATTCAAACTTAATGAAATCAAAATCTCTGATGGAGTGGAGGACAAAGTGTGAAAACCCAAATTGTGGTTAACTTCATCTTAGTAAATTTATCTTTCTTAATGCTATTATTTAGTCTTGAATATTTATTACTTTCTTTCTCATAGACTGTATTTCTCAAATATTAAAAAGTGATTGTTTTTATTAGCATGTGTCCTTCTTTTGTGGGAGTGATTTGCTTTAGGGTCAAAAACAAAATATCACAAAATATCAGACTTACGGATTATTCTTGAAATTAACCATTTAACACTCAGCATATCGTAAAATTATTTTGGGAATTGAAAATTGACTTTTGAGATGATTCATTTTCTATCTTGCAGCCACATTTTCTTTCATATGTATTTCTTTTTATGATGAAAATTCTATTGCAAATTTATATTTCTTACCAGGCCTTTTCCTGATTGTTACTCAAAAAGTAACAGAACAAGATTCTAGGACCCTAAGTAATTTTTTATTTTTTTCAACTATTAGAAATGGCATAAGTAGAGCAGAAAATTAACAGATGGCAATTAGAAGCTTCCAGCCTTATATTTTTGTTCTATTTTTCCAAGGTTCTAATTTGTATTCATTTTCCTGTCTGTGTGCCCCAGCTGACCAAGAGTTAGTTATTTCTCAATGGAAAGGGTGGTAGATATTGGTGCATTATTATTGTAATGAAAGTGTCTGATCCCTTTACTCTTTACAGAAGACTTTGGTCTTTCAGTTCCTCATATGGCTTTTAGAAGTTCCATCACAAAACAGAAACAATATTCATGTTCAAGAAACACTACAGTGAATCCTCATGCTTTTAAAAAAATTATATGTTCTTAAATGCTGTTGGTTCAAGTTTATTTCATTTGTCACATTACCCTTGCCAAACTCCCAAGAGTAACATTTTCTGCCAAGCCTCACTAGATTGCAAAGCCAAATATTATTGATACTACTATTGCCTTATGCAGTCATCATCTTCAGCCTTATCATCTAATATTTTGTAAGAATTGTACAGAAAGACTAATGCTCTAAGTATTTTATTTATTGTTTGGTTAGTAATATTTAAATCCTTTTTTATTTGATGTCCTCTAAGAAATCCACTGCCTCTCAGAAGTTCAGTGGACCAGTTCTACCCTCAGGTGCCTGGATAGGCTGGCTTCTTCTTGGAAATCAGGTAGAGTAGTAGCCCACTGAAGGCCAGGTAGACCAATTGGCTGTTGGAGAGTTATCAGCCATAATCAAGCCTTCAGGAAGTCAGAGGTTGCTCCTGCTCCCACTGCTTCCCCCCACCTTGGTCATTCTGTTTTAGTAAAGAAATATCTCTGAAACAATGACCCAATAAATCATGAGCTGTCAAGTTGTTGCTACAAAGGAAACTAGGCCATTTTGAGTCTGCATTTCAAGTAACAGAATATGTAGAACAGTTCCAGATGCTTTATAAAACATAATTTTAATGTGTTATGTCTACAAATTACAGCAGTTTAACTTTTGATTTTGATGGAGAAAGAGAAACATTGTCATGTTTTGTACTAGGGTTTCCTTGGTAAACAAGTTCTTGAGCACTTTGAGGAGCGCTAGAAATCTTGTATTCATGAATCAGAGGTCTCCTGGTCTGTTTATAGCTAGACTCTTTGGAAATGAATAATATAACTTACAAAATTTTTATCACTTTCCCCTTTTTCTCAATCCAACATTTTGGCTCATTGAACCAAAGGGAAGTATGAGAATTATTGCAAAGTGCCTAAAAGCAATGCTATTGATTGGATTGTCTGTTGAATCCATTATATGATTTCTCTTTGAATTTTTTATTTCTGGGTTCCTAAGTAAAAGATGATATCCTTTGAAAGGTGCTTTTATTGCATATTTTTCAAACATAACCTGCTGAGCATATATCTCAACTTAGGCACAGCAGACTGTTTTGATTTTATTCAATATTTATATTGCCATTACTTTGAAGAATTTTGCTTCAATAAACTCTGTCATACTCAGTTTTATTAAAGGATATGAATTCCCTTTCATGTGTGGCAATTACATTTTTATGTGTTAAGAAATATGCTTTCTCTTTGCTTTATTCAATAAATTTGACATAGGGAATTATTGCAACATGTACAACGAATACAATTTCGTTGTATTTAAGTACAATGACAATAAAGATTATACTTATACATATCTTTCTTTAAATTATGTTTATGGTATTCTAAGCCTTGCTGAAAGATACCTGTAATTCAAATAGGGGCTTTATCATTTATAAAAGATCCCATTTTAGAGGATGGATCAAAATCAAGATATAGTGGATATATATTCCCTCGTGTTTGAGAGGCTACAGTTATATTTTCTAAATTTCCTCAACTAAAAAAGAAAACCAGAAAGTGGAGTTGTGATTGCACCAAGAATGTGAACTTACATTCCGTTAAGACTAACTTTGAGTGAATCTGCAATCTGTTGTGTGATTTCTCAAATATTTATTTCCTCTGAAAAACAGGCTTTTATTTTTCAGCTTGGGTCGCAGGGTTCTTGAGGGTTTATTTTACATTTTTGTTGGTGATATTTTTTAGCTTTTATTTTCTTTTTTTTTTAAGTGAGAGAAGGTGCTACTATTGCTATTCTTGGTTTCTTCCTACCTGCCCAAACACCACAGTTTGAAGACAAAAAGAAAAATCATGTTTCCCCATCAGATTTATTGGAGAAGTAGAAAAACAGGGAAAACTAATTTTCTACCAGTGAAAATTGAAATTCTCTTTAAAATAAAGCTCTCAAACATGTTCCCTATCATCACATTGAATGACAATTTTTTAAAAGAAAATAAAACCACAATAATTTTTTGGGAGTGCGATAAACCTTAGGATTTCTATTTAAGAGTTGGGAAAATGGAAGAAAGCTACAAATGAAAGATGGTGATCCTGGATCCTTTCCACTGCTAGGACAAGTCAATACGGGAGGCAGAAATAAGATAAAGGGTTATGTGGAAGCACCCTACCTCTACTGAAGTAAAACTAAAATCATTGTGACTTGATCACAATTGGTTGATCTTAATGATATCTGAAAAGATGAGCCTGGTTATACCAGTTTTAGGAACTGGGATGAGAACGGTTATAATACAGAGAGAAAAAGTAAGTGTAGAAATGAGTGGCAACTCTGGCAGTTGCCTTATTTTGTTGAAAAATGGGGTTGGCATTGTGGAACCAAGTAAGTTTGGTAAACTATGGATTTCATAAATATTTCTTAATACATTAACTTTAAAGTACTAGAAAGATTTGTTATTGTGCTTAAAAGGGAAGGTTTTCACTATATATGATATTAGGGGAGCCCCTTCCCAGTCTCATTTGCTAGACAGACTCAGATGCTCATAGAAGGTTTAGTCTTGCAGAGAAATGGCTAAAGACCACACAGCAAACACTTTCCTTTTCACTAGTGCGGGAACATTTTGTTTCCTTTAAAACAAAGGAAGATTTTATGCAGATTGCTCCTGAATCTTTGATAAAGGATTGCAATCTACAATATGTGTGTATACAGTATGCATTTATACATGTTAGCAAGGAGCAGGTTTTTGCTTTAGGATCTCCACTTAGCGTAAGGATAGCACAAATAGCTTAGTTCTAACGATAACATGAGATTATTTTCTGTCTCATTCTGTTTTTTAAAATCTCTGATATTTATTTTCTCCAAGAAGGCCCATCAACTGCCTTAGGTAATAGACAAATACTATTTACCGTCTGATCAAATTCCTCATTTTCCATTTTATTTTTCTACCGCAGGTGAAAAAAGGCATTACCACAAGTTTCCCTGAAAATCCTAATGAAAAAACAGACAGTAAAAGATCTAAAAATATTTCCTTTGAGAAAGGGGTAAGAAATTCATGGTGATGGCAGGTAGCTGTCAACCCTTCAAGATTAGTCCAGTCAGAAAACAAAAACACAAGAACCGTAGGAATTCTACTTTTTTTAATCGAATCGTGAAAGTCTGATAGTTTATTTTATCCTCTCTTCTTATGACAAGGATAATCAAGGTGGAGAAGTCTTGAGTTTCTTCCTCACTTCCTCCTGCTTTTCTGGGTTAAGGTAATATTTTTTGTTACATCACTTGTAGAACTTCTTTAAGGCTTTACCATACTGCTATACCTACTATACACCACAGAAGGAATTACATTTAGAGTATGTTAACCCAGAGAGAGGTTTGAGATATATGCAGTTTAAAGTGCAACATATAACTTCATGCAAATTACCATCCATTCCTATTTTCTGCCTTCCTCTTCCCACTGTCCAAACAGAGTATATGGAGATATTCCAATACATTGAAGAGATATAAATTCAGAAAAAAAATTCACAGTAGAACAACTAGTATCATTGATGCATTATCAAATGAAAGGATTGGTTGTTCCTCTGTGGATAATACATCAGGAGCAAAGCTACTGGTATATAAATATTTGTTTCTCTCTTTGTAGAGATTAATACAGCTTTTCATTCTTCACTATTCTTTTACTTTGCTGAATATTTTTGTCTTTGATCCAGTCAGCTTTTCAATAGGGCTTAAATACCAACTGTTAAGAACATTAAAGATTTTTTTTTTTACATTTATAGAACCAACAGCTTGTATTAGTTGGTTATTTCTCCTACCAGTTAACAAAAGACAAAAGAAGAAAAAAGACTGTCACCTTTCTGAGGATAAGTTCTACAAAGAAAAAAAATAGTGGCTGAGGTTTTTGAAATACCTACTTGAGCTGGTATGTTTCAAGAAATGAAACGGATTTCACAAAATTTACTTGGGCAATAGCTATTGTACATTATTCTTCAAAGTATCATAGAGTGCAATGAATACATGTTGAAAATTGAAGCATTTGCAGCTGAAGGATGATTACTGAAGTAGCACAAAATGCATCTGCATTATGAAAGCAAAATTTTCTTTAATTTACCATTTAAAAAACTGGGAGAAAATGCTATTCTGACTTCATCACTGTCCTTGGAGGTCAAATAAGAGGGAAGAGCTTTCAGCTGGTAAATCTAAAGATAATTGCAAGGATTCTGAAGGGGTTGCATTTCAGCTGCCTCTCAAAAATGTCTTTTAACTGCAGGTGGTCCATTGCTGGAGGTTTTAAAGAAGAGATTGGGCTGAGGTCTCCTGTCTGAGCAGGGGATTGGACTAGAAGACCTTCAAGGTCCCTCCCAACTCTGTTATTCTGTTATTTGCAAGCATGCAATGTATATTCTGAGCAGTGGTGGGTTTCAAAATTTTTTGGAACCTCTTCTGTAGGTGTGGCCTGCTTTCTAGGTCCACTGGTGGAACCTATTCTAATCGATTCGGTAGATTTGACGAACCAGTTCTACCGAATAGGTGTGAACTGGTAGGAACCCACCTCTGATTCTGAGGTGCTTTACTGCCCAGTGAAGATCTCAAGATAGTTTTACAGCAAATTCTGATAATCAGTTATTATCTATCAAATTTATCATAATGCTGGCACAGAGTGTGCTGAAATGGCATTGAATACTATGCTCAGAATATTAGGAAATATAGTTTTTATTATGTGAATACTTTATGAGATTGAGATAGGAAAATTACTGTTTGTTTGTTCTTCATTATCAGCTCACACAAAAGAATGACTAGAAAAGTAGCAAATAATTTGAACATATGTGCATACCAGACAAGGGCGTAATGGAGAGGCAGTCAAAAAAGTCAAGTTGATAGCTGACTTTTTAAAAATTTGTATCATATATGAATTGCTTTTAAAAAGGGATGGATTTTTAACTGTGTAGTCACAACCACCATCATGACATCCGTGGCACGACAAAACCGCGCTCGTCAAAATCGCGGTGATAAAATCGCAGCGCTAAAGCCGTGACACAGGGCTGGGTTTCAACCGGTTCGCGGCGGTCCCTGCGAACCGGTTGGTCGCCGAACCCGGAAGTAAGTAACTTCCAGGAATGGCGAAGGCCCCCCCCCGCGCCCGCGCACGCCTGCACACCCGCGCCCGCTCCTTACCTGGTTTTGATGAATTCTGCGCTTCCACGCATGCGCAGGACGCATACAGCGCCTGCGCGATCCTCCAGGAGCAGCTGGAGCATCGCACAGACACTAGTACGCATGCGTGTGCCGTGTGCGTGCACGTGCGTGCTGCACACGTGCGCGAGGACGCCGCACACGTGCGCGAGGACGCCGCACACGTGCGCGAGGACGCCGCACACGTGCGCGAGGACGCCGCACACGTGCGCGAGGACGCCGCACACGTGCGCGAGGATGCCGCACATGTGCGTGAGGACGCCGCACACGTGCGCGAGGACGCCGCACACGTGCGCGAGGACACCGCCGGCCTCGTTCCAACCGGTTCAGAAACCCACCCCTGCCGCGACGTCATCACCGCCGCGACAACAGCGTGGCAACAGAAGGGCACTTTAAAACGGCGCCGCGGCAGAAAGCCAACTTCAATTAAGGTAAGGGTTAGGATTAGGTTTAGGGGTTTGTTTTAGGGTTAGGTTTAGGGTTAGGTTTAGGGTTAGGTTTAGGTTTAGGTTTAGGGTTAGGTTTAGCGTTAAGTTTAGGGTTAGGTTTAGGTTTAGGGTTAGGTTTAGGGTTAGGTTTAGGGTACTGAGTGCTTGGGAATGCGCGATTTTGCCCTCCGCGATTATGTCATCGCGGTAGGGTCGCGTTTTTCCTTAGCGCTTAGAACGGCGCGAATTAATCTTCACGCTTATGTCTCCACGGATAAGGGCTTTGTGGATTTGTGGTGGAGAGATATCAGATGAATGAGTGCAGTCAAAAGTAAAGAAGTATCTTTTATCATAAAGTAATGTTTGGAAAGTGTAATGCCTTCACTTCTATAATGTTAGGCCACTTAGGCTAGTCACGTTCTCTTAGCCCTCGAAAGGAGGCAATGGCAAGCTACATCTAAAAAAAACATTCTAAAGAAAACTGCAGGGACTTGTCCAGACAGTCTTCAAAAATTGGACATGATTGAACAGAAAAAAATGAAAATGAAATGAAAGGAAATAAACATTACCTATTGAAAATCCTGGATAGTCATCAATAAGCTCAGATATGTGACGTATCATTGCCTTTTGCAAAGAATCCAAGGCAAGATGAAAAGCAAATAGAATTAGTCTTCCAAATGATATTAAATTGGAA
This sequence comes from Thamnophis elegans, assembly GCF_009769535.1. NCBI lineage: Eukaryota > Metazoa > Chordata > Lepidosauria > Squamata > Natricidae > Thamnophis > Thamnophis elegans. Next base: position 47,508,412 of record NC_045547.1, on the reverse strand, counting down.
GGTGTGAAGGAATGCCAGTGTGACTGAAAATCTGCACAATAAGCACAAGGAAGGAGTTATCAATTCAGGCAGGAAATAATGATTTTTATTCCTTTGTTAGTATCTAACTCAGGGATGGGGTTTGGGATTTCCCTGTCATACAAACAATTAACTTAGATTATACTGTTCCTGTAATACTATTATGAACTTGATTTAAAAAAAACTTTTCTTTTCCTGCATGTGAATATATCAATTCCTGTAATTCCTCAAAACCTCCTAAAATAGACCAACTTTTGTTTCCCCTCCCTCCAATAATGCTAGTGAATTAATATCTTCTTTGCCAGAATTATCTCCTGCATGTGCCCCTTTACTATAGGCATTCATATGGGAGCCAAGCGATTAAATGTGCATCATTTAATCGCAACTCAAACTGAATTACTTACAAATTTGCATCTAATGTAATGTAATGCATATTTCATTTTTTTTGTCATCCCCCATTTGTTCCAGATGCCTAAGTCCTTAAGGGAGTTGAATGCCTAAGAACCAGGCTGTTGCCCTCTGCAATAACTGATCTAGCAAATAAACAGGCACAAATAATTTGGTAACTAAGTACATCTCTTTAGTGTGCATCAATTCCTTTGATTGTATTAACAGCAATTTACTTTAAGTTTTATTCCATTCAGAGAGATGTCCACACTAATAGAATGAAGAAAATATTTATTCCAAAAACAAGAATTTGTAGAATCAAACAAACAGTGTTTTTGAAAAACATACTGAACTATAGTAATGATGCTAAAAGTGGGGAGGAGAGAGCAGCTGTCAATTCCTTCAAACTAAGGTTCACCTGTAACATTTGACCTTAGAAAAGATAATATACAAATCTGAAGCTGACTTCTCACATTCCTTTTAAACAGACAATACAGAAAGAAAGGTTAAACACAACCATCTGTCATATCTATGAGACTAACATCTACTTCATCTTCTTAAGGGAGACATTATGTTTCAGTAGAGGAGAATATATGTAGCTTAGGGTTGAACAGTGGATCAGCAATCAACAAATTCATAGGAATTAACCACATTTATACACCATTCAACAGAGACAATGAAAAACCTAAAAAGGAAACAAAAAGACCAAACATCTCCTCACCTACAATCAATATATAGATAAACATGGATTAACACCAGGAGCAAGACCAAACAATCAAGCTGTAACAATACCTTAATCAAGGAACTACTAACTCAGGTAAACAATGAAGCAGTAAGGAACAGCCTGATCAAAGAACTACCTGATCACAGAAGAAAGCAATACCACCCAAACATTAACAGGCAAACTACAGTATATACACCGAGAACTACAGTATATACACCACACGCCTCTCTAGCACTAAAGATATACCTAGCCAGGTGATGAAATATCTGTGAGAAAATAACTATGCTTAGAGAGTATCACAGGTTCCACATGTTTCCTTTGAAATATGCAATTGGTACTTATGTGGTATGACAAACCTGAAAAAGCCTTTTTCTCATTATCTGTTGTGTTTTCCTCTATTTAAAATTGGTTGACTTGGTTACAGAAGTAGAAACCAAGTATCTTGTCCAATTGTAGTCGAAATATTCATAAACATTAAATAAAACTGAAATGAAGTAGACAAAATGTGTGGTTCTTCCAGCACTGTTAAATAAATTAAGTTGATTTAAAAGAAGCGCCAGTTATTGTCCAGTCTGTACAACCAGGAGAAAAATAATACTAAGGTAAGGTGTACAATTGTGTGTTGCAACAGTCATGTAGATAATAATGTTACATGGCTCATTCCACAGGAAAACATTTACATTTGGTCCAAAATAAGCATTTGATAATGGAATTATAGGTAAAAATCAAACCACATTGCTTAAAATGCACTTTTACATGCAGGAATTTCAGGAATGTCTGAAGATTTAGGGTCCTTCTTGGTCTTTGCTATGCCAAATCTAAATTAAAAAAACAAATATTTTTCTCCTTTGAAAATAATGATGCCCCAAAAGTGGGCTATCCTGGGAGTTGAGGTCCACATATCTGAAGACTGCCAAATTGAAAAACAACTTGTCTAGAGCATCAATAAACAGAAATGATGAAATTGGTGGGAAGAAGCATTGGAAATGAGCTATCCTAGCAGTCATTAATGTCTTATTTCAAGAAATCTATTAGTGTAGTATATAATGTCTCTTCTTTTTTTAAAATCAAATTTTTATTTTTTATATTCTTTATACATATCACTGTGTGAAAGATATGGTAACTGGGTAACATACATTTCAGTACACATAAACATAGTCTTATTGTTCCTAAATATTACATTTCCATTGTTTCATATTATGTATACGTCTTTTATTATTACCCTTCCTTTCTGAACCATTCATCCTTTTGTATATATTAGCATATTAATATATAATTATTATTTCCTCCCACTATTTTCTATCCCTATTTTAACTTTCCCCCCTTTCATATCGCTATAATATTCAAAGACATGTTTTCCTCTTATTTTGTCGTTCATATTTCCTTAGTTAAATCAAAGTTCCATACTTCATTCTTCCATTTTTTGATATCTCCTTATACAGTTTTAATATCAATCTTGATCATTTATACATTCAGGGTATTTCTATTCATATTCTTTCCAGTTTTTCAATCTGTATAATTCTACTATTAATACACCCCCCCCCCAAACACACATCCCTACTCGCCCATTGTTAAGTTCTAACCTTCCACTGTTACTCATATTTTTATACATATTTAATAGTATGTATGTATGTATGTATGTATGTATGTATGTATGTATGTATGTATATATATATATATATATATATATATATATATATATATATATATATATATATATATATATCTTTAGTTTTCCTCCCATATTTGTCCCTTAGGTCTTTTATTCCCTCTATTTGACTATGCAATTTAACTTTTCCTCCCAACTCTACCCTTTCCACCTGTCTAATTCTAGAACTATCCATTCCACCTCCTATCTCTTTTCCCCAATTCTCTTCCTGTTTCTCCCATTCCCTTTTTAGGTCTTTTACATTATTTCCCTCCTTTTTGGTAACATCTCCTCCTCATTATCTTCTTGTTGATTTCCCTCCACTTTTTCCTGTTTGGTAGCTCCATTCTTTCTCCCTTGTCCTGATCATTGCCCGTTATTCTTTGTATTAAATTTCCCAATTTTTTGTCTATACGATCAAATATTTTCTCAATGCTTTGAAAAAGCTCCGTTCTGTTTAGGTTCCCCTCACTTCCATCTTATGTTGTGTCTGTGTTTAGTCAGTCTCTTTTTTAGTCCACTGTCCAGAGTTCATTAATTAAAAAATAATGTCTCTTCTTCAATGCCCTTCATTGAAGAAGAAGGACTCCCATGAAATAAACACTCAAAGAGTAATACTAAATGCCAAGCAGAAATTTTTGACAATCTTATATTTATAAACATATGCCTATTTTAGTTTTATAATTTCTTATTTAGGAGCATTTCTTGCCATCTGCTTTCCAAAACACTTAACTACATAATTTAATTACTGAGATAAGAAAGCCCATTGCTGATCATCCAACCATAGAAAAGATGTGGATGCTTTTGAAAAAAAACCAGGTCTCATGATTGAACTTCATCTCATGACATAATTCATCCTCCATCTTTTGTAAATCAAAGAAACAAATGTACATCAGAGGTGTTTCAAAGCACAGGATAGTACTAGCTATTTCCCCTTTGCTGCTTACAACAGAGATATATTTTTATTATCCAGGAACTGTAACTTAGGTGGTGGGGCACTGGCTAAAGTCTGCTCCCCGCCCTGCACTTTACTGTTGGTTGACTGGATGGGCATGATTATCCCTAGCCTGCTATCAATATTTTGAGATTAAGAGGCATACAGAGGATTGAAAAGCTGGCATCAAAAAGCTTTGGGTGGGTGGGTGGGACTGGGGAATGGAAATAGTGCCAAATGAAAATATATAAAAATTAACAGATTAAGTTAAGATTGCACAAAAAGAAGTAGTGGGAATGCTTATTTAAAATGGCAGATGACACAAAATTTGGGAGGCATGGCTAGAAGACAGAAGTAAAATTAGAAATAGTCTACATAGGTTGAGAATTGAATATATACATAAATGCAAAGTTCTCCTATTAGGAAAAAAAAGTTAAATGCACAGGCAGAGGATCTGGGATGCCTGATAATGTGTAAAAGGGATTTCAAGATTATCACTGCTTATAAACTAAACTAAGCCAGAAGACCAATATGGTTACTACAGGAATACAAATATTACACACTCCAAATCATAGTAACAAAAACTTGGATTTTGACAATGTGTAACATTCAACAAAAAGAAAAAAAATGAACCAAAGGAAGTATACAAGTCAAAAATTGGAATCTTACATAATATTCACATATACAGGGTAGCTACAAATATCTAGAAATACTCAAACCAGCTAACATTTTGCATGGTGAAATTAAAAGGAAAAAACGGTTTACAAAATTTAGAACAAATATGAAAAGATCTAAACTCAAAGTTAAATAACATAAGTACAATCAAAGCCATAAACACCCAAGCAATACCTGTAGTCAGATATATTGCTGAAAGAATTAAACTGTGTTAGATACTTGTTCTGCTGTCAGACTCAACCTTCGCTGGATTGTTCTCACTTGTTGTACTTAATAAAGAACTGTTGTTACCATTAAGCCTGTGTGTGCCTATCCATTACCCAATCTAACACTGGCAATGAAGGTGGGATTGGAAGGCAACTAGGTGAACCAAAAAGAGCATAGCAATCCAGCAAGTACATCCAGCCCGAAGCTCAGCGCGGCTTCAAGCAGCCATTTTTGAGCAGCAAATTCAAAACGCCCTCAGAACACAAAATGGCCATGCACGCCCCACTGGCTCCGTATGACCTAGTCACCGAGCACTGGGATTCGTACATGCTATGATTTGACTGCTTCCTTGAGGCAAACAACCTCATGGGCCTTTCTGAAGGCCGCAAGAAGAACATGTTCCTCAGATACTGTGGCCAGGAAGTGTTCGAGACAGCGAAAGACCTCTCTGAGCTGACACCGCTGCAATCAGTTGCCTGGTCCGTGCTCCAGCAGATGCTGTGTACCCACTATGCCCCCCAGCCGTCCAAGCATGTTCGCCAGCATGAGTTTAACATCAGAAACCAGAAAGAGGGTGAGTTGATTAATGTGTATGTTGCGGCGCTTCGCAAGGCCTCAGCATACTGTGAATTCCGAGAACTGGACCAGCTGATTCTGGACTGCATAATTTGCGGCATGCGGGACATTAACCTACAGAGGAGGTTACTCACTAAATCTAACATCACTCTGCAGATCGCCTTGGACGAAGCCAGGGCATCCGAATCAGCTGTCAAATCTACTGAGACTCTGCAGTGCCAAAGCACTCCACAAGATGTGTGAAAGAGTGCATGTGTACATCACGAGGCTGCAGAGCTTGAGAGCTCAGAGGCCGAGGAAGATGACAGATGTCACATGTGTAGTAGCCGCAGCCAGCCGGCGCACAAATTCAAACCACATCTCCCACCTTACGCTAGCTGAAGAGGAAACCATGCCAGATTGGCTTGCCATTTCCACAACGCAGCCTTCCAGCGCTGTGAGCAAAAGGGGCACATGTGCCGGAGCGAATTTCCTGCCACTACCTGGCAGCCTAGAAGTGCACCAAACTGCCAACAGAGGCCCAACCAAGGGGCCTGGCAAAAGCCATCACGGCGCTCAGATGGCGACAATAGAGTCACCTACCATATGTCAATTGGCCAAGTCCGCACCAGGCGGCCAAAAAAGCTGAAGGTCACAGTCTTCATTGAGGACTCTCCATGTGAGATGGAGATCGACACCGGGTCATCACTGACCATCATGCTGTGGTCTACCCTAAAGCAGGCTATCCCTAGTCTAAAGAAACAGCATCTTCGCACCCTGACATCCACCTACGAGATTACCAGGGAAATCGGATCCCAATCGTGGGCCAAGGCACTTCCAGGTGAAGTTCAAGCAGTTCAGTGGGAAACTCCCACAGACAGTGGTCAGTGGCAACCTGCAGAGCCTCCTAGGGCTGGATTGGTTCCAAGCCCTGGGCCTAGAAGTGACAGGTATCAACACATTGAAAGATGATGGTGCTGAAGCCATCTTTAAGGAGTTTGAGGACGTCTTTGGCACCGGTCTGGGTAAATATGTGGGGACTCCAATTTCCTTTAGTTTGGACCCCAACATAGCCCCAATAAGGCCAAAACCCAGGAGAGTACCTTTTACTCTCCGCCCCAAAATTGTCAGGGAAAGTGACAAGCTTGTAGGCCAGGGAATCCTAGAGCTGGTTGATCATGCACGCTGGGAGACCCCTATAGTGACACCTGTGAAATCTGATGGGTCTGTCCGCATCTGTGTGGACTACAAGTGCACAATAAATAAAGCGCTACAACAAAGCGCCTACCCTGTACCCATTGTACAGCACCTCCTTCATTCATTAGGCCCCGAAAGTTTTTGCAAAATTGGACACGGCACAGGCATACCAACAATTGCCTGTAGATGGCGCTACGGCGGAGGCCCAAACCATTGTGATGCACAGGGGTGCATTCAAATATCACCGCCTGCAATTCAGCCTTAGTATCGCCCCTGGACTGTTCCTAAGCGTTATGGAACAGCTTTTGCAGGGGATTCCAGGAGTCATCCCCTATTTCAACAACATCTTGGTATCGGCTGCAAATGAGGTGCAACTTTTCAAACATGTATGAACAGTTTGGGTTCGAATTAGAGACAAAGACCTCCCTCTCAAAAAAGAGAAATACCAAATTAATGTGCCAAGGGTTGAATTCTTAGGATACCTAATCGATGGTTCTGGAATTCACCCAACCACACAAAAAATTAAAGCAATTCAGGATGCCCCCACACCTCTCAATCAAACCGTGCTACAGGCATTCCTCGGGCTCCTTAATTTTTACAGTGTCTTTCTTAAACAGAAAGCCACCATTGCTGAACCCTTACACCTTACACCATCTCCTGGTTAAGAATGCGAAGTGGTCCTGGGGCAGAGTCGAGGCTGCCACATTTTCCGCAATAAAACGACTCCTGTCGGCAGACTCCTTTCTGGTACAATACAGCCAGACCCTGCCATTGGTGCTGACCTGCGACGCTTCCAAGTTCAGCGTTGGCGCTGACCTCAGCCACCGCATGCCCAACAGAGCCAAAGACCCTATTGCATTTTACTCCAGGACCTTGTCTGCCGCTGAGCAGAACTACAGCTAGCTGCACCATGAGGCTTTGGCTGCAGTGGCCAGAGTAAAGAGGTTCCATGAGTATCTATATGGCCGGGACTTCGAACTGGTTACGGACCACAAGCTGTTGTTGGGCTTACTGGCTGGGGACAGATCTACCCCAGTGTCATTATCACCTCGCATGACCAAATGGACCATTTTCCTAGCTGCCTACTCCCACCATCTCATCCACTGACCAGGCTCCACTTTGGGGCATGCTGACGCTTTAAGCCGCTGCCCGCTGCCAGAACTTCTCATTGACCCTACCCCCGAGACGCCAGTCCTCCTCATTGACTGCCTTGAGACTGGGCCTGTCTCGTCCAGTGATGTTGCCCGTCACTCTGCAAAGGACTCCACCATCAAACAAATTTTGAACTGGGTATGGAGGGGGTGGCCCAAGGGGCCTGTTGGAGCTGATTTCAAAATGTATTTTGCCAAACGCGATGAGTTATCAGTTGTAAATGGCTGTTTACTGTGGGGGGACCGGGTTGTTGTTCTACCCAAACTGCACATTGCAGTATTAGAGGCTTTACACGTATGGCATCCTGGAATTGTCAGGATGAAGTCTTTGGCTAGGAGTTACGTGTAGTGGCCTAACATGGACAGGGAGATCAAATAATGGGTTGCTACCTGCACACTGTGCCAGTAGTCCAGACCAGCTCCCCCAGAAGCACCCGCTAAGAAGTGGGCGCAACATCAAGCACCATGGTCTAGGGTGCACATTGACTTTGCTGGCCCAGTTCACGGCCAGACATTTCTCATAGTTGTGGACGCCTACTCGAAATGGTTAGAGGTAGTCCTGATGACCTCTACTACAGTCATCAAGGTGCTACAGAGACATTGCTCCACGCATGGCCTGCCCAACGTCTTGGTATCTGACAATGGGCCCCAATTCACGGCCATGCAATTTGAGACCTTCCTAGCAGCTCAGGGAATCAGGCATATCCTGGTCACGCCATTCCATCTGGCCTCCAATGGTCATGTGGAGAGAATGGTGAGATCTGCAAAAGAGGCCCTCTCTAGGATGGGCCTGGGAGATTGGCAAACAAGGGTTGATCACTATTTGCTAATTCAGCACATCACACCCAGTGCCACTACAGGGAGAAGCCCCACCAAGCTCCTCATGGGTCGCCGGCTAAGGTCCCACTTAGACTGGCTACACCCCAATTATTCTGCCTCATCGCCCCCAGACTCCACAAGCAAGATTCGGACATTTAGTGTAGGGGATTTGGTATATGCCCACAACTACGCCGGGGGAACTCTGTGGATTCGTGGCACAGTGATAGGCATCACCGGCCCTCGCTCTTACCTCCTAGAGCTTGAGGATGGTAGGAATTGGAGAAGGCATATTGACCAACTCCTTGGCCGCCTCTCTAACTCCACTCTTAGACAACAGAGGTAACTCCTGCATGAGTTAGCCAAAGCCCTGCCCAAACGGAGCAAACACTCACTCCTTCCATAGCCAGCTCAAGCCCGAGGGTACAGGGAAACTTATCTGGTTATGTTGCAGCGAGCTCCGAGCGAACTGGCTCTAGAAGCTCCAGCTGCAGCCTGTGAAAAGTTCCAGGAGCTTCCACCAAGCGGAGCTGTGGAGCAAACAGGTCCATCCGACCTGTCCGAGGAAACCCCTCCTACTGAACAACGCAGGCCAGGCAGAACTACCCAAAAGCCCATCTACCTGCGTGACTACGTAACAAGTAGGATTGTTCCATCCATGAGGTCCTCTGTTCCGGTGGGAACAGATGTTTAATCCGATTGGTCGAAGGATCTGACAGCTCCCTATAAAAGGGCTGCTGTCAGACTCAACCTTCACTGGATTGTTCTCACTTGTACTTAATAAAGAGCTGTTTTTATCATTAAGCCTGTGTGTGCCTATTCATTACCCAATCTAACAAACTGGACACAATTTGAATTGGAAAATCTCAAAATGATGCATTGATGCAAAACATTGCATCAATGAAGTGATAGTGATTGATTATATTTAGCACCAACAAAAGAAAGTTGTGGTTTACTGAAGTAAAATAACTTTAAAAAAAATGTGAATTAAAAGATTACACCAAGACAAACGGAAAAAAAGCTCCTTACTATTTGCAAAATAATAATAACATTTTTTAAATTCTGAAAGTAGCAGAAGCAAAATATAAATATTCATAAAATGAATTGTTGGAAAATCAATTAGAAGTCAGAGAAATAAAACATTACATGGCATTTCCCCCCTTCCATTTAATTGTGTCTGGTTTTTGGAGACTGCCTAAACAAGACCCTACATTTTGCTTAGGAAAGTTCATCAAACGTGGCTTGCCATTGCCTCCTCCCAAGGGCTGGGTGAGATTGACTGGCTCAAGTTCACCCAGCTGATTTTATACTAAGATGGGCCTTGAACTCATAATCTTCCAGTTTCTAACCTGATGCATTAACCACTGCAACAAACTGGTTCTCACATGACTTATATATGAACTGAAAATAAATTAGATAAAATCAGGAATTGGCAATAGTTACCAGTTGACCCTATTAAGGATGAATTAATGTTTGCAGTTCAAGAATAGGCATTACGAACAAACATAATGAAATGGAGGATTCAAAGCAAATGTAAGCCTATGATACAACAAAGTTTCTCAGAATATCACGGCAGAGCAGTTATAAAATTTTCCAAATGTGGTGTAATTTCAAAGTTGTTGGGAATGATGATGTTTTAGAGGAAGCATGTATACATGCATTCAGAGCACATCATTGCTATTTGGAATACAGCATATCAGAATTAATAATAATAAAAGAATGATAGAGTTGGAAGGGACCGTGGAGGTCTTTTAGTCCAACCCCCTGTCTTTTCGGCACCAAGTGCCACCTGGTCTTCCGGTTTCTGGTGCATATGTGCGAAGACCAGCTGGTCAATGTGCATATATCCACCGAAAAGTGGAAGATCAGCTGCCCGATGTGCATGTGCATGCTGGGAAGATGATCTTCCAGTTTCCAGCATGAACATGCATACCAGCCACCAGCACAGGCACACCAGAAACCGGAAGACCTGCTGGCTGGTACGTAACGTATGTGCTTGCCGGAAACCAGAAGATCATTTTCCCAGTGCGTGCATGCACACTGGGTGGCTGCTCTTCTGGCTTCCAGCACTCCCACATGTGTGAACACCAGTTGGCCGGAACCCGGAAGAGCAACGGGTGAAAGTTTGCATGCCTGGAGAGATGGCTTTGCATGCCACTTCCAGCACACGTGCCATAGGTTCGCGATCACAGCCCTATATAATTTTCAACAAATGGGTGTCCAGTCCCTCCAATGTTGGAGCACCCACAACTTCTGAAGGCAAATTGTTCCACTGGTTGATTGTTCTTCCTGTTAGAAGGTAATAATTTTTGTAAATTTGGTAATATTGAGGGAAAGCAGAATTAAGGAAAAGTTTAGAAAATATAAAGATCAAAATGAATAATTATGGAAGGGATCTTACAAAGGTAATCTCTATAGTTATTGGCATATTAGCAGAGTAATAAACAGGTTGAACTAATTTTTATGATAACTAAATATTTCAGCTGTATCAACTGTGGTGACCAAGCTCAAATTATCTGACCATACACATTATGTGAGCACTCTGGCTCTCTGGAGAAGGATCTAATGCAGTCAAGGAAATTGAAAAGGACCCCCAGCAGACAGGTAATTGGACTCCATAACCGTGGCAGTGAGCGCACCCTTGGGTGCCTTGAAAGAACAGGTTAGGAATAGATCATTACAGAGAAAATCTATCTATGTGTTTATTAAAAATAAAAAAAAAATGACTTGATGGCACATAATCAATCAACTGTGAATTTACAAAAGTTATCTTGCTGGTCAGATCTTAAAACAATATTTGGATAATTCTTAGATTTGTGGTTGGAACCGACATTTCTAAATAAAGTCAAAGATGTGATTGAAACCTCCCATTTAGGAAGGAATGGAGACAAATTAAGTAGTGCCTCCCAATTCTAGCGGACAGTCCTGAAGGATACTGTAATTGACTGTATCAAAAGCTGTAAGATGAGGAAGGTTATGCCACCACTATCAAAGTTTCACTACATGTTTCTCTAAGAAAATGAATGTAGGTTCAGATATGTACCTCTGTTTACAATTGTTTGCAACAGATTTAGAAATGGATGTATTTCAAATCCCTTTTAATATCCCAATTGATGCAAGTATTAAATCCAAAATGAATGTGGATCATTGCAATCACTAAGCAAGACTTTCTATCATTTTTTCAATCAATTTGATAATTAAACCTTAGGGGCCACATGGATAGATTTTCTATGGGTGCATTTGTTTCCAACCTTCCAAATCTTCCAATGTGCAGACTGCTGATGTAATTCAATCCAACCACTATGGATATGTTTACATTATTATAAGACCTACAGTCAATGCATTCAAACAGAAGACTATCTTTTCTAAAATAAAGTATAGCTTCTTAATTTCTAATAGAACTTCCCTTAGCCATTTTTACTTCAATAAAAAATAAACCAGACATGTGAAAATACATTGTTCACAATCAGCTTCACACCTCCTGCTACATTTATAACGTCTGGTTGGCAAAGTATTTTCCAGACTGGGATGAACAGAACTGAAAATGAAAAGGTTGTTTTAAAAATACATTCCATTCTGAAACAGACTTGTATGTAAACCATTACAGCTAGAAACAATTCAGAATATCCATAACCATCATCCTCACAATCTCTTTTCTTTTACTTGTTTTTAGATATTGAAAAGTTATTGCTTTTGTAGTTGCTGAGCAATTGCTGTTTAAAGACCACATATAGCAAAGTAGCTTTTTTTTGTTTCTTTATCAGAGAGCACAGCATACAAACTAACTAAAGAAATCCAGGGAAAAGAAGAATCAGAATTCTACCAGATATGGGATAAATGGTATAGGTGATGGAGGAAAGAAACAAAAATCAATGAAGGAATATAACAAAACTCAAAAAATAATAGTTATGAGTAAAATAAGAGGGTTAAGAATGGTGAAATCCAAATGAAATACAATAGAAGGGGAAATAATATAAGGTGAGCGGTATCGATTGATAATTGCTATTATAAAGAACAGGAAGTTCCTGTTCATATTGTATTGTGTAAATGTGGTGTACATCTAAATTTTGTGTGTGTGTATTTTACATGTTTGTTAATAAAAATATTTTTAAAAAAACAAAAAACAAATGTGCCTTTTAAGCAGTGATTCTGGTTATTTGCAGAATGTTACTCAAGAATTGCTTCCATACCATTCCCTGAGAAATAATAGTTTATGAAGACAATTTATTTACCAGTGCACCTTGATGTTTTGTGCTGAATATGAGTGGTCTGAATATAAAAACTACATATATTAATTCTTGTTATGTGGTTTAAAATGTTTGCAAAAAATTAAGGATTTAAGGATTTAAGGATTTTAGTTTTGTTCCAATATGTGTATTATCCTGTATTTTGTTCCAATATGTGTATTATCCTGTATTCAGCTTGGTCCAAAATATGGAAAAGAACATCTGAAATGTTATTTTAAGACATCAACATGGGCTTCTATTTAGATGAATAGCACAGATTTGAATTTGAATATTAGCCTTCATTATCATTCTGATTCTCTGAGAGAATGTGACAATATAGCCTGTGTCAATTTGATCTGAATCACCATGCGCACACCCTTGCCATGGTAACACACATTTTCCTATGACACCACACTTTAGACTTTATTTCATAGATACTAGAAGGGGTGTGCAAGTTCTTCAGAGAGATTCAGATTGAAGAAAAGGAATATAAGAGAGACATAGACAAGAGATAGAGAACAAATATGTATGCAGCTTTTCTCACAAATGACTACTCAATCTAGGTAAGTACCAGGGGTGGGTTGCTCCCAGTTCTAACCAGTTCGGTAGAAGAGGTTTGTCAAATCTACCGTATGAGTTAGAACCCGTTCCACCGGTGGGACATTACTGGAATGCCTGCCCCGGCCCCTCACTCACTCCCCCCCCATCCGGGCACCGCTTGCTCGCTTGCTCCCCCTGCCCATCCGCACCACACTTGCCCCGCCTGCTGCTCACTGATTGGCTGGCTCACCAATCACCCGGCCCACCTCTAAGAGCCCTATCTAAACCCACTTACCTTTTTTCCTGCTTGGCTCTCTATTGTTGCCTGCCGAGGAGGTAAGTAAGGTGCAACTAAGCGTGGGATGGGGGGCGGCTGCAGGCCAGCTGGAGCGGCCTGCCGCAGCCCTGCACTATAAACAAGTCTGGTGACCTTTTGCTGCCTTGCAAGGATCCTGGGCTCACTTATAGCGCAGGGCCACATGGCCATCAGTAAGTATGGGGGGTGGGGATGGGGGCAGAAGCTTACACTGAGCGGCTGGCATCTTTGGCAAGTTTGGGGACCTCGCAAGGCCTTTGCAAGGTCCCCAAACTTGCCTAGGAGGCCTGGCGGCCATCAAAGCATGGGGGTGGCGGGCAGTAGCTTGTGCAGTGTAGCCAACCTTCTAGGACTTCCCTGGATTTGCCCTAGCCTGGCGGCCAGCAAAGCTTGAGAGTGGCGGGTGGTAGCTGGCGTGGCATGGCCGGAGCTGGCCACACTGCGCCAGCTAACACCTGCCGCCCCTGGGCTTTGCTGGCGGCCAAGCCTCCTAGGACCTCCCCGGACTTGCCTAGCCTGGCAGCCAGCAAAGTTGTATCTTTAATTATTGTTTATAGTGTATTTTTTTTAATGGTTTTTAAAATGGATTTTTTAAATTATTTATAGAATATCTTTTTAAAAAAATTATTTTAGGGAATTTTATTTATTTATTGTTTATAGAATATGTATATTGTAAGAAATGCGATTGCTTTTTGCAAATGTTTTATTTGTGATGCAATATGTTGCTTTTAAGTGTGCAGGTTGGTGCATGGTTTATGTGTCTTAAAGTGGCTGTTTTTCTATGGGCAGGCCAGGTTGGTGCAATGCAACTTTCCCAGATTTTGTGTGTTTCTGTGTGATACCTGGTTGTTTAGGTAATTGTTGTTCTGTGAACTCCCTGGCACTGTCCTTTATAATTTCCCACAATGCCTGGAAGGTTTTTATTCCAGTGGCTTTGTCTTTCCTGTCCTTAGGGTTAGGGGAAAAAAACTGGTTTCATCTGCAGCCTTTTGGGGGGAAATTGTTATTTTTTGGTGTTTTCCTGGCGCTGTCATAGTTTGTGTATTTGTGTGTATGTGTAATATCCCACAGTTATCTACACATTAATAATGACAAGCACTAATAATATTTCCTTATACATTTTAGTGACCTTTCCTTACATAATTGGTGTTTTCTTTTATACGTTTAGACTTCTAATTTCTGTTTCTGTTAGTTAGCAATTGATAAAACAAATCCCACGTGAAAAAGTATTCAAAGCCTTCTTGATTTTAATTGTCAATTTATTCATTCCTCCACATTCTAATATTTATTCATTTTCATATCTCTGTTTTTCCACTGTTGTGCAAACACAATTCCAGCAGCTGTTAACATGTGTAAAATTAAATATGTATTGTATTCTCTTTGAAATACCCAACAAAATATTTCTGGTTTTAAATCCATATCTTGCTTTATCATTGCTTCTAACCATGACACCACTAACTGTTGAATAGCTACTTGGTCTGTCCTAAGTACTGAACCTAATTCATAGATTCCTGTTTTTTGAACTGAGGAATACATTTCAGAAAAAGAAATCTGTATTACTCTGTGAATCTATATATGACATTCATTCTTGATCTAACTTCTTAGATGAAAAACTGTATCTTTCCTATTTGTTGGGGTACATCCTTCCTGAAAAGACTGTACATTGTTGGATGAAAACAGAGGTCCCTTCTATTACCTGTAGTGTAGTCCTCAGTTTACAATCACAATCAAGTCCAATCTTGTTTTATTTCTTTTGCAGTTAGTATTATTTAACAGGATGAAGAGGCAACAGAGTATGACTACTAGGACAGTCATCTTTCTTCTGTAAGTAGCTGTTTTATTGCTTTGTGTGCTGATTTCATCCTTAATGTGGCAGTGCATGCAATTAAAGTCTTCCTTTCTGTGTCTCTTTGTGCAGGCAATTCATTGGAGCAAATGTGTTAGTGATGTAGAAGACCGGCAATCATCCTTCCTCTGTAAGTAGCTGTCTTTATTGTTTTGTGTGTTGTTTTCATCCTAATGCAGTGCATGCCGTGGAAGAGTTCATTTCTGTGTCTCTTCTTTGTGCAGGCCATTCATTGTAGTCAGTGATATTGAAGACTGGCAAAGAGAGTCATCTTCCTTCTGTAAGTAGCTCTTTTATTGTTTTGTGTACTTATTTTAATCTTATTTAAGTAGTAAGTGCACAAAATAATAAATTTCCTTTTTTATATCTTCTTTTTGTAGATCATCCATTGGGGCAAAGAATGCAGTCACTCCCACCCGGTCACATGACTGCCAAGCCACTCCTACTCGGTCACATGGCTGGCAAGCCACTCCCACAAAGCAGGCCACACCTACAAAAGAGGTTCTAAATTTTTTTTAAAACCCACCACTGATTACCATATATAGTATCTTGCTATAAGTAAAAAAAATATAGAAGAAAATATGTTTGACAACTTGAATACAGTTGGATATATGTATATTATTATAAACAAATAACTATAGGCAATTTTTAGTGAGACCTATCTAATACACTCTACAACATTTTATATAGTAATTATTAAATATCAAACCCAGAATGGTAATATCAAATCCATATTTTCGGTTGAATTCTTTAGTCTGGTTTTAAAGTTATGGTGTAAATGATACAGGTAGTCCTCCACTTACAACCGTTCTTTTAGGGACCTTTTGAAGTTAAAATGACTCTGAAAAAAGTAACATGCCCAGTTTCCACACTTATAACCCCATGGTCACATGGTCAACATTCAGATACTTGGCAACTGACATGTATTTATGACAATTACACTGTTCCAGAGTTGTGTGATCACTGTTATAACCTTCCCAGCGAGCTTCGAACAACCAAAGTCAATGGGGGAAGCCAGATTCACTTAACAACTGTGACAAAAAAGAGTCATAAAATTGGAAAAATTCACTGAACAACTGCCTTGCTTATCAGCAGAAATCTTGTGCTCAGTTGTAGTCCTAGGTGGAGGACTACCTATAGTTATGCAGTCAGATCTGATTCAAGACACCTTTTGTACTTACTTTATACCTATTTCCAGGCCTGCAGTGAGTTCACCACTCATGTTATGAACCTCCTTCGGGAACAGAGTAGAACAAAGCCAATCTCGCCCCAACCAAATAGAGCGTATGGTGAATATAATTCATGGAAAATTCAGCATCATAAGATTTAGCTGAAACAAAGTATGTGCCAGGCAGTGATGATTTTGCATACAAGATTTCTTGATGCAAGGTAATACATGATCAAGATTATTTCCTGTGTCCAAGATACTGATAATACAAAACACTATAAGTGTTTTACAGTAGGCACATAAGGCAAATTAACACCGGACCATATTGGAAATACAGAAAATAAACTATGTTCCTAATCATTGCTGTTTAATCTTATTTATACTTTAAGTTTGGGGTTCAACAGTAATGATACTCGAAACCTGCAGGGGGGGGTTGCAATTAACAGATTTCATGATTAGTCATATTGATGAGATTATATGAACATTGGCAGCTGAATTATATTTGCCATGTTTGCACAATTTGGGGTTCCACAGTATTGAATTAGAAAAGTGTTGTCAACTTTGAACTTTCCATAATTTACATATGGTTTTGGAGAAGCTTTCCTATTAGTTGCTACTTGGTCTTTCTAATTACATGAGCATATTAACGTTTTATTTATTTAAAACATTTATAAATTTGCCCATCTTATAGCCCACTTTGGACAGCTCCCAGTCATTTTACTTTACAAATTTACATAAAAATCTTAAAAATACTATAAATGCATTAAAACAACAACAATAAAAAACAATCCTGGAGCTAATTTTATAGTTAATTATCTCAGGGCTTGCTGGAAAAGCCAGGTCTTCAAAGCTTTACAGAAGGCTAAAGGATTGAAAAGCTACTGAACCTCAGGATTAGAGTGTTCAATATAGCAGAGGTATGCTTCTTGGCTTCCATCAGATGGCAATATTTAGGAGCAAGGAGCATGCCCATCCTATCTGACCTGCAGGGAGGCAGGGGAGGCAGAGCCTCACCACTGTCATCATGAAAAGAAAAAAAAATGTAAAAGGAAAAAGGCTGAGCTAGTTGCTGCCAGAGTCACAGTAGATGACTCTGCTTAGTGCTTAACTGTTTAAAAAAGCCTCTAAAAAGTGCCATCTACAGGAGGAGGCGGGAGAATGAGGTGCCTCATCTAGTCTGACTTTATGATCCCTCGAGCAGAGCTAAGCAAGGGTTAAAAGCCGAAAAATTCCTGATGTAATGAGGCACGTCGTTCTCCTGCCTCCTGTAGAGGGTGTTTTTTAGAGGCTTTTTTAAACAATTAAGCAGAGTCATCCACACGGTGACTCTAGCTCAGCCTGATCTCAGCTCTTGCCTTTTTTCTTTTACATTTTTTTTCTTTTCATGATGGCAGGGAAGAGCAGAGTTGAAATCCTCTCTGAAACAGCTGGACAAGGTACGTGTGGGTCGGAGGGAGGGGGAGGAATTCAAACTTCATCCTCAAGTGTAGATCCCTCCCCAAGTGTAGTTTTATTGCATGCAGAGCTACGTTGCCTTTACACACACACACACACACACACACACACACACACACACATACACACACACACAGAGATCTGGGCTCGGATTGGAAGGCAGCAGGGGAATGGGGGTGGGGGTATGGCAGAGGAGCTGCTTTCAAGCCATTGAAAAATATATCCAATCCAACTTCTGTGTTTGTGTTTGTTTGCGATTGAGTGAGAGAGAGAGGGTGTCCAACTTCTCTGTGTGCGTGTATCTGTTTGAGAGAGGGGGAGGGAGGGAGAGAGGGAGGAATGAGGGGGAGGGAGAAAAAAAGAATGAAGGAAAACTTTTTCACAAAGGAGAAAAACAAATGCTGTCGCTGTTAGTCTCTGCTTCGCTACTTGCTTTCGGCTGCCATTGAAACGGGGAGGGGGGGAAGTATTCAGTACGGGAGTGATTGTAAAAAGGGAGTTGTTCTCACCATCTACTGCGCATGCTGCAGATAGTGGATTTGCCGCCAAGGCCAACTGTACGGCATACCAACTTGATGATGCTTTTTGAAGATGCCTCCTACATGACACCTGAGGGCTGTGCGGATTGGACTATGGGATGGGGTTACCAGGGGGGAGGGAGTTGGGTCACATATTGATATCTATGATTGCATGCACTTTTGCCTCGGATCTTGCTTTGCTTGACTGCTATCTACTCATGACCAGTAAAAGTACTCTTAATTCTGCAAAATGGAGTTGAGTGGTTTCTTTCTTGGTTACTAAAGGAGGCTGCCTTGACAGTCGCTTTAAATCGGAACTGAGCATGCCTGGCTGTGGAATTCTGGGAGTCGAAGTCCACAAGTCTAAAAAATTTGAAACCCCTGTGTCAGTGCCTCACCAGCCATAAACCTCACCGCACGTCACTGCTGACCTGGTAAGATGGGTAGATGTCCTTAGGAAAGGTAGTCTCACATATAACCTGGCCCTGTGTCATATAGGGCTTTGAAGGTGATGACCAGCACCTTGAATTGCACCTGGAAAGGTACTGGACATCTTTCACATGTTCCACATTGTATATGTAATGCCTCATGCAACAGAGGCATTACATATGCAGATCTAGAGGCACCCATTACCATGTGCACTACTACATTCTGGACCAGTTTCCAGGTGATTGTTCATGTAGAATGCATTGTGGTAACCCAAATGGGAGATGACCAAGGCATGGATGACCCCTCCTGATCCAGGAAAAGGTGCAATAGGTGAATCTTCAAAGGCCTCCCTAGCCACGGATGCCACCTGCTGCCACCTTGCTCTTTAGAAACCTGTTAAGGGTAAAACAGAGCAATGATGGATGGGATGGGAACTGAAGGTATGAAACTCATGAGCACTAGTTAATCTGTGGTATGAATAGTGATTTTTTAAATCTTGAATTATATACTTTAAAATTTGTGGAATTTTGTATTTATATTTGTAGATCATTTTGGGAGTACTGTTTAATATGTGCAGAACAGTAATCTTGACTGTACTCTTAGTTTCAACTTTTAATTATAGCATGCTCCCTTTTTATATTTCTATTTGGCTAAAGCCATAAAAGTTCTATTGCTTATATTTATGTGTTTATATTTTAATTTTTGCTTTAGAATGAATGATGTTTTGGAAAGCTTAAGCAAGAGTAGTCACCTCATGGTCAGGATACTCAAACGTTTAATACTTTTCCTGTAATCCTTACTGCCTTTTCCTCCAGTCCTTGGGATAGTCTATATTTTATTTTAATATAATCCTCCTATCCACAAGAGCTTAAAGACTTGGCTGTGCCAGTTGGCCTGGGCTCCAAATGGGGGAGTTCCATGCTGGAGATGGCTGCTGAATTGATGGCAGACTGCATCTCTCACCCCCCCCCCACCTCTTGTTCTCTGCTCTCTAACTGTTGAACTTTCTTTTTTGGTAATCATATAGTTGTATTTCTCATTGTAATTTTTTTTCATTGTTTATTTTACTGCTCTATTATCTTCTGTTCTGTTCACACTCTTTTCATTACTTAGCATTGTAAGCCGCCTAGAATAGCCCATGGCGAGATAGGCAGCAAATAAATTTAACAACTAAATAAATATATTCTAGTTTAATATGGGGCTTTAGGAATAATTCCAATCTATTCTCAGGCGAAAGTGACATAATTTCAGCAAGCAGGCAACAGAAGTATTAAATGAATATTTTTATTCTCATCTGAGTAATCTTTACCCCAGTGAAGAAGCCAAAGAAGAACTAGCAAAGAAAGGAGGCATTACAGTCTCACGGGGAGGCTGTGTAGATAAAAACAGATGGATTTCTGATTTCTAGAAACGAGGGACCAATAATATTTCCTCATCCCAGCAATCTTGGGAAGCCCAGATACAATCTGATACTGTCACTTCACCTGATAAATCTAATTTACATATAATATTTTCATGCTACTTCCACATTCTTTTAAAGATACACACGATAGACAGTTCTTGAAAATTCAGAAGATTGCATGCTTTTTTTGTAGTTTTGAACCAAACTAATAAAGGACCTTTTTAATAGAATTTTTCAAATTCTTTGTTTTTCTTCTTGGCCAGCATGGCTACTTCTACTTTTGTTGAATTGTATATTAATGGGTAAACTATTAGTATGGCTTTTGTTTTAATTAAAAAATCATCTAAATTCTATTGAATTATTTAATTCAATATTTTTCTTGGTCATGATTTTATAATTTAATAAACAATTTTAAATCAAACTTCACAGAATTAGAATTATGAGTACAAAGGTAGTGGAATTTTGTCCCAGACATTGTTCTATTATTGCGAGACTCAGGTCTCTGTCCAATACATTTTTTTAAAATGGTTACACCTTGCCACATGATTTGTGTATTCAGAATGGCTTTTTATTAAATTAGCTAGGTACCTATATTTCATAAAAGTTGGTAGAATCGTACAAGCTAATCTTCAATGACTTTCATTAGATTAAAAATCCAAGTTTTGCTACAGTTCATAAGTCTGTCATTAGATTTTAAGAGTCTTTTCTTTGGTGTCTAATAGAAGAAAATATATGTCTCTCAGAGATCAATTGTGGAGTCCTTAATGCTACATGAGAGCTTGGTTTTAGAACAGTGCTAGCTAGCACTGAATATATTACCTAGTCTGGTAATGAAACATCTTCAAGCATTCAACCGAGCTCATAGTCTTTGGTTAATTTATTGAAAATAAATCTAATAGCTTACGTACAAAGCAGTGGTGGGTTGCAGGTGGTACACCCTGGTACAGGCGTACCGGCACCTGCCCGGAGCACCAGGTACCATTCCGGTGATCCAGAAGGCCCACCCGCCCACCCACGCTCCTTAGCTGTCTTTAAAGTCTTCAGCGCTTCCACGCATGTGCATGGCACGTAAAGTGCCTGCACTCCACTCCGCTGAGCAGCTGGAGCATCGCGGAGGCTCTCAGAGGTGTCGCTGGGCAGTAAGACGCATGCACACAATGTGTGCGTGTGCACACTGCACGCATCCATGTGGGCACTGCCGGGCCTGTTCCAACCGTACCAGTTGGAATGGGATCCGGAACCCACCACTAGTAAGTATATAAGTAAGAAAGAAACTGGAGAAGAAGCATTTTCAACCACCCACTGCCTTAAATAACCCACTGTAAACAAGGATGGGAATCATTTCTGCCCTTTTCCAAAGTTCTGTATTAACCCTAAGAAAGGGTTCAAACTATTTTGCTGAATGTAGTTCTTGTCCAGCTACATGGGTATTGACAGTCCTTATAGCAATAACATTTAGGGTTGTATACCACCTTATAGTGTTTTGCAGCACTTTTGGGAGAGTTTGCAATGTAGGAGCATTATTTGCATGTTGCCCCCACAGTCTGGGTCCTCATTTTACTGACCTCAGAATGATGGAAGGCTGAGTCAGCTTTGAGCTGGGTCAGGATCAAACTCCAAGCTGTGGGCAGAGTTTGCCTGCAATGCTGCACTTTAACAACTATGCCACCAGGGCTCTTATAGATGTATGCCACTTTAAAAAACAATCAAACAAACAAAGTGACCATAGGGGGGAGGGAGGAGGAACACAGCATTTATATGGTGTCATACATTAAAACTGATGTATGACCAATGAAATACAACAGGCATAAAAATTATGACTTGAAAGAGAAAGTGAAGTATAATTGGAAAAGCAATGGAGAGAATGCATTCTCTTTTCCTTTTGGATATCAGAGAACCAATAAGAAAAGCAGAGATTCAGCCAAAGCTATTCTTTTACAGATTTCCAAGGAGCTGTATTACAATATATATTAGAACATTGCAACTGTAACAGAGAATTTTCAAAAGCTTTCAATTATTCTATCTATCATCTATCATCATAAACAATAGCCTTCTGTTTTTAGGATCATTGTCACAGGAATGAATGCAGAAAAATGTAATATATTCCCATTTTTTCAAGTTTTTCAACAAAGAATAGAATGTCTTGTGTTTATATTTGTGTACACACACACATACACAGATTTGCTCTACATGTTGTGGTGGTTTTGTAAGGTTGATAGAATTGCACAAATCCCATAGCTTAATGTGTTATTGTTTCTGCTTAAGTATCTTACACTACATATCATTTTTTTTATACCTGGGGTGCTGCTTTTCAAGGATAATCTATACATTGTTACTAAAGTGCTACATTATTTTTTGACAGCATTAAGTTGTTCTTACTTGGTTAAACCCATGCTGAATAAAGGAATTCTTAATATCTCAGATACTGAAATGAATGGCCACTGTGGGCATTAGCCCCTTGGAAACCATAATTTATATGCTGTCTTCAGAGCAAATAATAGTGCAGTATTATCTATAATTGCTTCCATAACTATTTTTTTAATGATGAAACCATCAAATAGGTTAATCAAGGCTGCCCCAAAAATCTTTTAATTAGCGCAAAAGTGGCTACAGCAAATAGATTTACAAACAATTCAAATTGTCCTATGTAATTTCCTGCTGTCTGGAAGTTTCAAATTTTGCTTTTTTATCAGTTGTAATTGATGGTATTTTTATGGTTTGCAAAGCTGATTAAAATTGAATGAATTCTTTAAAGCTATGATGGGCTTTATATTTGCGTTGAACAGAATTTTGAAAAACCCATACAATTAAAAGTTTATAGTTGCAGACTCAGAAATTCACACACACATACACACGGCCTTACAGGCACACACACGTATTTAACATTTTTATGTCTATCAATCATAGTAACAACTATCAATAGATTTAGATACTTTAGATTTAGATACTTTATTTGTATGCCGCCCTTTTCCCTGAGGGGACTCAGGGCGGCTCACAATTCAGGGGGAGGGAGGACAAACAAGTTACAAACACGAAAACAATACATCATTAAAAGAGCACAACAGTCATACTATTCGAGTGGGGTTGAAATCTTTAGCCCCAGGCCTGTCGGGACAGCCAGGACTTAAGGGCTACGCGGAAGGTCTGGAGGGTGGTGAGGGTACGAATCTCCACGGGGAGTTCGTTCCAGAGGGTCGGAGCAGCCACCGAGAAGGCTCTCCTCTGGGTAGTTGCCAGCCGACATTGGCCGGCTGATGGAATTCGGAGGAGGCCTAAATCTATGGGATCTTATTGGCCTAGTGGAGGTAATTGGCAGTAGGCGGTCTCTCAAGTACCCAGATCCAATACCATGCAGGGCTTTGTAGGTGACAAGTAGCACCTTGAAGCGCACCCGGAGATCAACAGGCAGCCAGTGCAGCTCGCGGAGGATAGGTGTTACATGGGTGAAACGAGGTGCACCCACAATCGCTTGCGTGGCTGCATTCTGGACCAGCTGAAGTCGCCGAATACTCTTCAAGGGCAGCCCCATGTAGAGCACATTGCAGTATTCCAGCCTAGAGGTCACAAGGGCACGAGTGACTGTTGTGAGAGCCTCCCGGTTCAGGTAGGGACGCAACTGGTGCACCAGGCGAACCTGGGCAAATGCCCCCCTGGTCACAGCTGACAAATGGTGTTCAAAGGTCAGTTGTGGATCCAGGAGGATTCCCAAGTTGCGAACCCTATCTGAGGGGCGTAGTATTTGACCCCCCAGCCTGAGAGATGGAACACTTGGCCAATTAGTGGGAGGGAAGCACAACAGCCACTCGGTTTTATCTGGATTGAGTACAAGCTTGTTAACCCCCATCCAGTCTCTAACAGCTTCAAGGCCCTGGCTCATCACGTCCATCGCTTCATTGAGTTGGCACGGGGCGGACAGATACAACTGTGTATCGTCCGCATACTGGTGGTATTTTATCCCGTGCTGTCGAATGATCTCACCCAGTGGTTTCATGTAGATATTAAAAAGAAGGGGGGACAGGACCGAACCCTGTGGCACCCCATATGTTAGGGGCCTGGGGGTCGATCTCTGCCCTCCGACTAACACCGACTGCGACCTGTCCGAGAGGTAAGAGGAGAACCACCGTAAAACAGTGCCTCCCACCCCCACCTCCCACAGTTGTCGCAGAAGGATACCATGGTTGATGGTATCGAAAGCCACAGAGAGGTCAAGGAGTACCAGGATGGAGGCGTGGCCTCCATCCCTGGCTCTCCAGAGATCATTGGTCAATGCGACCAAAGCGGTTTCTGTGCTGTAGCCAGGCCTGAAGCCTGACTGGAATGGATCAAGATAACTAGCTTCCTCCAAGGACCGCTGGAGCTGAAAGGCCACCACCTTCTCAACAACCTTCCCCACAAAGGGGAGGTTGGAGACTGGACGATAGTTGTTTAGAACGGCTGGATCCAAAGATGGTTTCTTCAGGAGGGGTCTCACCACCGCCGCCTTTAAAGCGGGGGGAAAGAACCCCTCCCGTAAGGAGGCGGCAACAACCGCCTGGATCCAGCCCCGTGTCACCTCCCTGCTGTTAACAACCAGCCAGGAGGGGCACGGGTCCAGCACGCATGTGGAGGCACCCACAGCTCTCATGGTCTTGTCCACGTCCTCAGGGGTAACAGCCTGAAAATCAACCCAGCGATGACCTACCAAATTATCCCTTAGTGCCTCGCTGGTTCTGCAGAATTGGAGTCCAGGTCCGCCCGAAACCGAGCAACTTTATCCGCGAGGAATTGGACGTAATCCTCAGCCCTGCCCTGCAAAGGATCCCCCGTATCCCTCCTATTTAGGAGGGAACGGGTTATCCTGAACAGGGCGGCTGGGCGCGACTCAGCGGAAGCAATCAGAGTGGCAATATAAGTTCTTTTTGACGTCCTGATTGCCTGGATGTACTCTCTGATGCAGGATGTTAAAAGTGCTCGGTTCGATTCGGATTTGCTGGACCTCCATTGGTGCTCTAGGCGTCTCTTTCGGCGCTTCATCTCCTGGAGTTCCTCAGTAAACCAAGGAGCCCTCCTGGATCCACTGCCTCGGAGTGGCCGTAGAGGCGCAATCCGGTTAAGAGACTCCGTCGCTGCCGAGTTCCAAGCAGCAACCAGAGTCTCCGCCAGACTGCGGGCAAGAGTATCAGGAATAACCCCAAGTTCCATCTGGAACCCCGAGGGGTTCATAAGTCGCCTGGGGCGGAACCACCTGGTCGGTTCCTCCTCCCTACAGTGGGGGTTTGGTCTCCGAAAGTCAAGCCTCAGTAGGTAGTGGTCCGACCATGACAGGGGTAAGATCTCACTACCCCTCAGACCAAGATCACAGCTCCACTGCTCCGAGAGGAATATGAGGTCGAGCATGTGACCCGCCAAGTGGGTTGGGCCCCGAATTACTTGGGTCAAGCCCATGGTTGTCATGGAAGCCATGAACTCCTGCGCTCCATTGGAGTGTTCACCGAGCGAAGGCAAATTGAAATCCCCCAGAACCATAAGCCTGGGGAACTCAACTGCCAGCTCGGCTACCGACTCGAGGAGTGAGGGGAGGGCTGCTGCAACGCTGTTGGGAGGCAGGTACGTTAGCAGCAAACCCACTTGACTCTTGAGGTCCAACTTCACCAGCAGGGACTCACACCCGACAAGCTCCGGAGCAGGGATCCTACGAGGTGCTAGAGACTCTCGGATAACAATGGCCACACCCCCACCCCTTCTCTGGGCCCTCGGCTGATGAAGCACCTGAAAGCCCTCTGGGCACATCTCTACGAGGGGGACTCCTCGCTCCGGGCCCAGCCAGGTTTCAGTAATACATGCCAGGTCTGCCCTCTCGTCTAAAATTAAGTCCCGAACGAGAGGAGCCTTATGAACTACAGACCTGGCATTTAGCGACAGCAGCCTGAGACCAGGGTCCTGATTACTCACACCATCTGGCCTTGGAGTGGGACTCATAGGGCCGGAAGGAGTGATCTCTGTGACGTAGCGAGCCCTCCTTCCCCGGTAATGGCCTGCCCTAAAGTCCCCGCCATATCTGCCCCTCCCTGTTAAGACAGTAATGCTCTGGCCCACTCCCGTGTCCGTGGCCCCTCCACCCCCCCATAACCCCTGCATGCTCCGGCAGGCCCTTCGAATCAAACATCCTGAGGCTGGGATTGGCTCAGGCCCCCCTGATGCTTCTGCAGAGCACTCAGCACAGAGGGTACCTGGGTAGGCCCCAGCCTGCTCAGACATACACAATCACAGAACCATTCGCTCCCCACTAACAATTTAAAACACAGAAAAGTTACAACAATAATAGGGGTTAAAAAGTGGGTGCATACAACAACAGTCACATCATTCTCGCCTCATTCATAAAATGTGGAGACTAAAAGTTGCGCAAATCCAAGATGGAGCAGTGTGAGAAAGAGGGGGGGAGAGGTACTCCGCTCCTCTCCCTTCCTATGTCCCGGAGAGACGTCCTTGGCCACCAGATCAAAAGTGAGTGGTATATAGACGGCCGTATGTAGGCAAGGATAAGATGTAAGAGTCTAGTGTTCATAAGCGACAACCGTTCAGTCTCACCCTTCCAATGAAGGTCAGCGGGCCATGTGCCTAAAAGTCTCCTTCCTTAAGCTGAGTAAGGGCCCCAATCTGGGGGGCCAAAGTCTGAAATTGACCTGAGCCACTCTAGTAGAGGAGGAGGAGAGCACTGATGTTTTCGGAACCCAGTCCTCCCTACTGCGGCCGCCATCCTCTATCGCTCCCACGCCAACCCAACCCCAACCCTACTCCTCCTAATGGCTGGAGCGGGAGGTAAGGAGCAGTGTCCGGAGGAGGCTACAATAGCACAGGCAATCTGGGACACAGGCTTATACTGCTCAGGGCGCCATCCTCTTCCTTGCCCGAGCAACCACACCAGTCAGCCAAAAACGGTCAGGTCTTTTCCTAGGGGCCGCAGGAGCAAGGCAACAGATAACAAGGTGAGCAGAAATAGAGCCGAGGGGGGGGGGGCGTCTGGGGCGGCTATGGCGGTGGCAAACACAGCCAGCCGTCCGATCCGCCGCTCCGCGATCTCAGTACAGCTTCCGACGACCCCCTCACACTAAAACTCACTGGTGAGTGGAAGACATTAATAATATACTTAAAAAATACTCATTTACCAATTGAAATATTTTTTTTTTAAAAATCCTTTATAGACAGAATGTATTTATTAACAGTTTTTAAAATTTTGCAGGACTGGGTTATAATCAATTAAGTCATTGCTGTTTTTGCTCTGTTACTTGTACAAGATGATTATTTTCTCTCTTTATATTTTCTGTATAACAGAAATGCTTCTTGTAAAGAGTGTCCTTCCTCTGAAATAAAGGCTAATAAATACTGGATTAGGCATTCTAAATCATACTGATTATTCATTTTGTAGTTTTTAATTCCATGCCAATTTTCTTTATAAATAGCAATATGGTATTTATTGATTAAGTATAACTTATAAGAAGTTTTGGATTGCTAAATAAAGCTTGCCAAATTAGTTTTGTATTTTGGCACATATCTGCATAGCTTGGTGCGCAGCAGTGATTTCTTCAGTCTGTATCAATATTTAAAAAAACAAACTACTAACGTAATTGGAGAATTTGTTGGACTAAATACTTCCCCCCCCCACAAACCTGTGGATTTGTTAAATGTCTATTTTTTGTAAGATGCTTTACTAAACAATTATAAAAATCCTATTTTAATGGTTAAAAAGCAATGTTCAGTAATCCTTGCATAGTGTTCTACATATGCATAGAAGGCTATTTGCACAGCATAATACGGTGCCGGATTTTGATGCAACATTTACATGATTTTACTCTCTTATTATGATATCTATTACTCCTGTAATGCTGCTGATGTATGGAATTTATTTAATTCTAATTATATTTTTGCATGCAAAAGCATTCTAAATGCCGCCCATCCTTTCATTCATCTGTATTGCATTAAGTGGAATGTTCTTTTTGTTTATTTATTAGATTTATGTGCTGCCCATCTTGTCTAGTGGCAGCTCTTGTACCCGAAGGATGCTCAACTGTGATACAACTGTGATTTATTACATCAGTGATAGTTGTGATTTATGCAATCACAAATGTCTTTATATAAACAGGGACAAACTGCACATTCACCAGCACAGATGATTTAGTTGGATAATGAAACATCTTCAAGCAAACAACCAAAATCAGAGAGTACCAAACACTCCACAGTTCAACAGTGAGCTACAGACGTTCTCTTTTATTGAAATCATAAGGACATCATGCTGAAGTGTTGGGAGCCAGAGCCTGATGTAGTCTTATTTGTATGGACTGCACATATAAAGGAGAGACATTAGAAATGAGGATTGCCTTTTGTAATCTGTGACAGACCTTGTAACAGGAATGTACAATCCAGAATGCTTGCCTTCACATCATATTGTATGACTGATTTCATCAGCAGAAATAATTATATTATTACAATAGATAACATAAATGTAATAGGACATAATTTGTATAGTACTATTTATATATTTTTCAAAGCCACTCATACTAAGCTGCCATTATATTATTGGTAATATTGCCAGGATTTTTCTCCTTTTGTTTTGCTGTCTATCTATCATGGTTGTACATTTTATCTCTTGAGGTTAAACTCTTTGTTACTTTGGGGAAAGAAAAGATAGCTCTGCATGCTTTTCTCCGCTCTCAAGCATCCAAATGTTTGGCCTATGTTGAATATACAATCATATAAAGTGTGCATAAATGTACTCTGGTAGTGCAGAATTTCATCTTTGGAAAGTCATACTGAGAGAACGTATATTCCAGAGAACGTATTCTCTAGTGTTCACTTTCCTCTACTAAATGCCACATTCTGGCTAAATGATCTTGTAGGCATCTTACTTACAGATTGAGAGGAGAATTATATTATACAGTCCACTATTCACAATTATAACACATACATCCTATATCAAGGATGTCAGACTGAAATAAATGATTAAAGAATAAATGTTCTTATTCAAGAAACCTATGAATTAAAAGCAGGTTCATACAGGGACTGAAGCATTTGAGAACTATTAGAACACAGTGGAAGCATTCAATATGTAGAATTCTGTAGAATAAATTCTGTAGAGTAAATTCAATTCAATTTAGTCCACATTTTACAGATGTATTGTGGGAGTTTTCTTTCAGCTAGTCTCTGCATTTTGCACCTGGTCTGCAAAATACTAAAAATGAAACAACGTCTGCTCCATCTGTCTCCTTGGTGACAAGGGGATCATGCTGCTTCTGAATTCCTTCTTCTCCCATGATAGACACTTATTCTAAATTTAACCTTGGGGGGGAGGGTTGCTTATAGAAGAAAATATAAATTGATATTTTTAATATCGCCCAGCTGATATAAAATATATTACAGCTATTTGATTTATTTAGCACAAATGCATAACAGAAACCTATTCTGTTTCTAGCATTTCCATTCAAAGAACCATTCAGTTCTTCCATTCAACTGTTCCACAGTCCAGACAAATAATTTGAGGACAGCAATTTTACTATTCTTTGGGATACTAAGTAGAACACTAGAAAAATTGTTTGAAAACCTGTGAAGTGTAATAACTACTTCAGGTTGATGATCATAATCTTCCACCTAATCAATTTTTTCATACAGTATATATTATTAGGGAAAATGTTTTCCTCTTAAAAACAGAACTTATTATGATAGCATCAGATGAACACTTCAGCAATCAACTCAACGTATTTGGAATTGCATGAAAATAATTAAATTTCATTTTGTGGTGTTGATACATAATATTCTCATCGCCCTTAAATTACCTGGATTGTAAGATAGTCAGATAAGAAGGAAATATATATTATTTGTTGTAATAAAGGTAAAGATTTCCCCTCTTCAGTTGTGTCTGGCTCTATGAGGCAATTTTCATCTCCATTTCTTAGCCTAGGGATCCAGGGTTGTCTGAAGACACTTCTGTGGACATGTATCCAACATGACTATAGGCTGAGGCATATAGAATGCTGTTAATTTCCCACTTGCTGGCTTTCGGACTGCTAGATGGCAGGAGTTAGGGCAAGTAGCTCACCCTGTCCCATGGCACTCAGGTCACAAACCTGCGCTGTCTAACTCAGCATCTTTAATTGTTTTATCTAATTTGTTATAAAATATCCTTAAGGCAACTTTGCAACTTTCCTTCTATTATTTGATCTGAAGGTTTTGTTCATTCAGTCATTTATTTATTTACCTAGGAGAAAGTAACTTGGTGAGATTAATTTCTGAATAAATACATAAAGATTTAGGCTAGAATGCTTTTACACTGGTGTCACCTTTTATTTCCTGCTAGGCTTAGCTATATTTATTTATATACTTTTTCTATTGCTATTCTGTTCTTTTTTAAAACTGATTTTTCTCTTGTATTTTTTTTTACTATAAATGTGAAGCTCAGACATCTTGCTGGAAAGATGGTATACAAATGAAGCAAGTAAAAAATAAAATTTATCAGAAATTTTGAATATTGTTCAGAAAGATCACATTATAGGAGGAAAATGTGAATAAATCATTCATTTGTATGCAAGTAAATCCAACAAATCTTTTTCACCCAATTTGCAATGAATGTTTTAAAATCCTAAAACGGCTATTGTTAATTTTTTGCTACTTACAAAAGTGCTGTCAGAATACTATGAACAATACATTTTAAATTTTCCTTAGGAAGCCCTCTCTTTCAATATTAGAGGGTCTTTCATATAAATGAAATAAATTGAATTGAATTGAATTGAATTTCATCAGATTAGGATTTGATTTTGTATAAAGACCAACCTGTCTGAAAAAATTATCACAGAGAGCTTGTAAGATTTTATACAAAATGACTTTTAAGATGTCAGTGTAGCGGCGGACGTGATGTGCCGATGCCTGGAAGCTGTCAGGATCTGGATGGGGGTGAACAAACTTGTGCTCAATCCCGATAAGACTGAGTGGCTTTGGATGCTGCCCCCGAAGGACAGCCCAGACAGTCCATCCTTAATCCTGGGGGGTGAAAATTTACACCCCTCGGAGAGGGCCTGCAATTTGGGGGTCCTCCTGGATTCGCAGCTGACACTGGAACACCATCTGTTGGCTGTGTCCAGCGGGGCCTTTGCCCAGGTTCACCTGGTGCACCAATTGCGGCCCTATTTGGATCGGCACTTCAAACAGTCACTCATGCCCTTGTCACCTCAAGGCTGGATTATTGCAACACGCTCTACATGGGGCTACCCTTGAAAAGCGTTCAGAGACTGCAGCTAGTCCAGAATGTGGCCGAGCGAGTGATATTGGGTGTACCGAGGTACACCCATGTTACACCTGTCCTCCGCGAGCTGCACTGGCTACCAATTGGTCTCCGGACGCAATTCAAGGTGTTGGTTATTACTTTAAAGCCCTACATGACTTAGGGCCAGCGTACCTGCGAGACCGCCTACTGCCACATACCTCCCAGCGGCCGGTAAGATCCCACAGATAGGGCCTCCTTTGGAGGCCCCCAGCCAGACAATGTCGGCTGGCGGGCCCCCGGAGGAGAGCCTTCTCTGTGGCTGCTCCGACCCTTTGAAATGAGCTACCCCCAGAGATCCGGACCTTACCACTCTCATGGCCTTCAGGAAAGCTGTTAAAACCTGGCAATTCCGGCAGGCTTGGGGCTGTTGACCTCATTATTGAGGTCCAGCCCTGATTAGAACAAATGCATGTGTTGTGATTTTAAATTTGTTCTTTTCTTATTTTTTTTCTTCCTCTTCTTATTTTTTGTAAGCTGCCCGGAGTCCTTCGGGATTGGGCGGCATATAAATTTTAATAATAAATAAATAAATAAATGTCAGCAGTGTCTTTCTTTCTTTTTAATCTGTGAAATTTTACACTTTATGCTTGAGAAAAAGTTTGTTCTGGTACTTAAATGCTAGCAAAAAGGGAAACTTAACTGAAAGCTTTTGGCCATGTTTTACTCAGACATTTGCAGGGGCCCAAGACATATGACTGATTTCACTCTTCTCCATTTTCAAAATTCAACTAGATGGGCAATGACTCTGGTTGCATCGGGGGCAATGAAGGAACATTCACTTGTCAATCTGAAATTAGGCCTGCCTTCCTTCCTTCCTTCCTTCCTTCCTTCCTTCCTTCCTTCCTTCCTTCCTTCCTTCCTTCCTTCCTTCCTTCTTTCTCTGCCAAACTCTTCAAAGGCACTTCTGGGAGATTCACAACAATTTTGAAAATAGAGGGAAAATTGCATTGCAGATGCAGCTACATTGACTTCTGTGGTTTGAGATAGCTACTCACACTGGGCCACGAAGAAAACAATATACATATTTCTGTAACTTTGTGGGCTCTCAATAAGATTATTAAAGCAAAACCTGTTATTTTCAAAAGTCTAGGAAACCTGACTTTGCTGGAGAGCTTGGGATGTACAGTCTGTATTTCACATGTATAGAAAGATGGCTAGAATAAGATACGAACCATGCAGTATGTTAGGTTTAAAGGGGGGGGGGAAATCACATCTCTTGATACATTTTCCACATAAGATAGTTTATAAGGAATATTTCATTAAAATAATTTTAACATAGAAAAATAGTATTATCTGAAGAATAATATAAACAATATAGATAAAACATATTTACATATCAAAAATATTTATCTACAACAATATCTATTATATTTAAATTATGTATTTTAAAATATCACCAGACTAATAAATTATACACAGCTTCAAACAGGTCTGGCACTTATAGTGCATAAAATATTTTTAAAACTTAATTTAAAAAAACCTAACAGAACTGCAAAAAAGCAGGAATCTGTTTGAGCTTTAGTGCCTTGAATAAACAGCATCTGAAACCAAAAGAAAACTGTAATTAGAAAATACAGAGACTGAATTTCAATTAAACCGATTGAATACATTCTTATGAAAGTACAGTACTGATTGTATGTTGTAAACTATAAATAATATGACACCATAAATAATATAGAACTGTATGTGCATGTAAAATGCAACTCTATCTTAGAATAAAAGCCAAAATATTCAAACCCCCCCCCCCCCACTATAAGAAAAGCAGGGATTCAGCAAAAGGGATTCTTTTATAGATTTCCAAGGAATTGTATTACAATACAGAGCATTGCAATTGTAACAGAAAATTTTCAAAAACTTTAAATTAAATCACAAAAAGAATGAAAAATCATCAAAGTTAAACATCTCTGTGTATTTTTGTATAATGTACATTATAAGATTATTACGTATTACCGTAACTACGTATAAAGTATTACAAAATTTACAGCAGTTTCTTTCTCTGTAAAGTTCATTAATCTTTTCAGTTACACCAATTATACCAACTCAGTGTAATTCAACAAGGCCAAAATAATAGAAGTTCTGGATGATGTACAGGTTATTAATCAAACAGATTGTGAATACACAACAGGACTGATTATGAAGATCTAGATCTTCCCTGCAATGTGTAAAATGAAAGAATTTTAATTCTTTTGTGTACGCCTTCCCACAGGAGCAAAATTTTACGCGTGGAAAGAGAGAAAAGCAAATCAGTGTTTTCTGTTAGAGGATTTGTTTGTGTAAGTAAATGTGTAAGTAACATAACATAAACATAAATATACAACATAAATTCCAGAAAAGGAGTACTTGTAAGATACAAAAATGTGGAATATCACTGCATTAAAAAATGGATCATAAATACACACCTGTTTCAATGACACTATATTGATGGATAATGTGAGCAGAGCAAATGTTGTGTTAAAGCAGAAGATCCAAAGAACCAAATGAAGGAAGAGGTGACACAGTGAGAAACCAATGCACATGATGGTCCTGCTTTCCTCCTCAGTCTATGGCAATTGAACATGTCCATGACAAATGAACATGCCAGTAATTTACATTGAATAAACTCTCAACTCTATCCAGGCTTATCGATCAAGCTCCCATTCAACCAGTATTTAAGAAAAAAAGTATCAATGCATATCTTTAACCAACCTTTTCACTGTTACTGGTTTTAACTGATTTTACTGTTGTATTGTTGATTGTTGTTAAACTTTTATACAAACATAAATGTGGTGTTACCAGGAAGAAAAGAGACAAAGGAACAAAATAACTAAAACAAAATATTGATGGAAATGATTTATTACACATAATACTGTGGCTATTTGTAATGTTCATTAAATTCATTCTTACCTCTGGGATACTCTGGATTCACATTTTCATATATTGGGAACAAGGGATTTTCTTGCTCACTTCGTAGCTTTCTTGCTCTTAAGACATCTCTCACACATTGATGTAAATATACATATTGGCACTACAATGAAGATGAAATACGTATTAAAAACAGACCTTTTCCTCTATAAAGCTTTTAACTATTAGCAGGTTCATCTCCAACATATATAAAACATGGTAAAAGATAAAGGTTTCCCTGTCAGCAATGTCTGAGCCTAGGGCACGGTGCTCATCTCCATTTCTTGGTTGAGGGAGCTAGCATTGTCTGAATACAATTTCCGTGGTCATGTGGTCAGCAGGGCTACATGCTAAAGGCACACGGAACACTGTTACCTTCCCACCGAAGTGCTACCTATTATTCTACTTGCATTTGCATGTTTTTGAACTGCTAGTTGGGCAGGAGCTGCGCCAAGTAATGGGAGCTCATCCTATCACATGAGCACTTGAGTCTTGAAACCGGGCTGTTAGCTATCTAGCTGACAAGTTCAGCATCTTTAACTGCTGAACAATTGCGCCCCCCCTTAAAACATAGTAAATTGGAGAAAATACAATCTGGCTGCTTGCTTCAGAAATGTAGAAGGCCCTAGTACTTGTGTTTCCTTATTCCACTTTGATAATAATACATTATTTTTCTAGTTCCAACACATTTAATGCTTAATTCTCAATGTAATTTAATCAATTAATCAAAACCTAAGTTATTACTATTCCCTCTCCATTAATATATTAATTAATAATACGTTACATTAATAGAAGATTCTATTCTAGGGTGACAAAACAGAATAGTTTCTTTTAGAATCCAACTAATAATATACCATATGAATAGGTTTTCTGCACTTTGTTCACATAAAAACAACAATCTGCCCTTCTCATTTATTTTCCAATCATGCATAACTTGCTAAGTATACTGATCTCATCTTTTAAATGTAAAATTGAGTTATGACAAGATTTCATAAGTAAATAAGCCCATTAAAGTGGAATTATGATCTCCCAGCTTCAAAGAAATAAGCTCATACCTATGCGCTTCTCACCTATTTGATATTCTACTTGGACACCTGTTTATCTGATGATTTTTTTTTAACACACATTTTCAAAGCATTGTGAATGTCATCTTTGAAAACATTACCTCTTTTTTTCTAAGACCAACACCCCGAAACAGTAAACCTATTTCACCCAGTGGAAAAAGAATCCAGCCTATTTATCTGAAGGATTTCTAGAGAGTTTATAAATTATTATCATATAAATGGATAGTGAATTTGGCTTTATGCCAGAATTGGTGAAAATGGTTTTAGCATCTTTCTACCCATTATAAAGAACTTCATTTTGCATGAGATTGGTGCCATGCTCCTTAATAA
Source organism: Thamnophis elegans (assembly GCF_009769535.1). Taxonomy (NCBI): domain Eukaryota; kingdom Metazoa; phylum Chordata; class Lepidosauria; order Squamata; family Natricidae; genus Thamnophis; species Thamnophis elegans. The sequence goes on along the minus strand of NC_045547.1, from coordinate 47,472,636 downwards.
TTAATTAGGGAATTAGTTTCTTCTCAGAGTTGAAAAGTTACCATAAATAATTAAGCATTCATATCTGTAAAAATGAAGATATAGGCAATTGTAAATCATAGGTCTAAGTGAGGCTGGTGGCATAGAAGATGGAGAACATGAAGATTATTGCCATCGTTATATAAACTCTCATCTGATCGGTATCATGGCTGATTATAAAGTCCCAGGTTTTGTAGGTTTGAAATCCAGGCACTCACAATAATCTTTTCTAAACTCATGGTGAAATAAATGGCAGAATATTCCATTAGAGCCAGGATCAGATTTCTTTCTTCTACTCCTCAACTGTGTTGACCCCATATCACTGCCGGTTTTTTTGTAACGCCATATGTTAAACCTCCGAATTATGGGAAACTGTATGGCCATTTTTTGGCAATTACAACTTCAAAGTTAGCAGCACAAAATTGTAAAAAGGAGTTGGGTTTCACATGCTGCTTGCCCTTTTCTTTATTGGCATTTGTTGATGCATGAAAACTAGTAGAGGGGCAGGATCCCAGAATCAGAGGGAATGGGGAAAGATATTTGACAAGGCAATATGCATTGCATCTGTCAGAGGAAAAAACAAGAAATTTGTAAGGCTAACAGGTGAAGGAAGCACAAGTAAAAAAAAGAGGGTAGAAGCGATGTAGATTTGAGGGAGAATGGAAAAAGGTGAAGGTTGGAAAGTCCCATATTAGAGTATCTAGAATTGTGCATATTATATTGTAAGCTGTTCTTGATAGGTGCTAGTCCAGATGGATAGGATTTAAATGCGATAAATATATGCATTAATAAAAGTATGCTATTGATGGGGAATCGGGAAGCATTATGATTAGCTGTGAAGAGGCTGAGTGGACAAAAGCCTGGGAGCAGAGTTGATGGAGGAAGGGTAAAGAAAGCATGACAGAAGTCAGAAGCCTAAGATAACAGAAGAAGAGGAGTCATGAAATAAAAGAATGGAGAGAACAGGTCATAAAATTTAGGACAAGATAGTGAGATGATGGTAGGAAAGATGTGGAGACTTAGGGATCAAGGAGGAAAGGAGACATTGGTTTTCTTCTATAGATTTCCATGGAGGTCTTTAGCCATTTTGATAATACTATATTACCATTCTATATTTAAAGCTTACCTCTGTTTGAACCATGTGAACCCTGTGAAGCCTAAGATCATACACTGCCCCATAAATATCCACAGAATCCTTTGAGTCCAACTGTTGAAGAAGTCGATCAAGTGCAATGAATGTCCCTGTTCGACCAACACCGGCACTGAAAGAGAAAACAAGAACAATGCCACTCCAGATTATGTCTCCATGCCTTTTTTTGCCAATGTCGTATGGATAATCAGTTCAAGTTAAACTGGGATTGATATTCCTTTTTATTTTTTCAATTTCAGGAATGAAATTTAATGATTTATGGTTTGCTGTCGCCCTTTGCAAAGAAGCAAAAACACTTTTTAAAATGAAGGTATCTGTGTATTTTTGAAAATACTGTTGTGCAGCTCATACCTGCAATGAACTACAGTTGGCCCAGCCTGAGGGGTCCGATTGATATAATCTCTTACAGTCCTCACAAACTGAATGAGCGACTGGGTGGTTTCTGGTACACCATGGTCTGGCCATACAGTGTAGTGGAATTGACGAATAACTCTAGAGGAATCAAGCTGCTCTTCCTATTAAGTCAATGAAATAAATATAATAATTAGCCTGGGAAAGAGACACTACAGAAGATATGAATAGTTTTGGAGAAAAGTTTTTCATAAAGTATAAGTACATAATGGGTGCTTTACTGGTATAAAATGAAAATGTTCAATTATTTCTATGGCATAATAAAGTTGACATGTTGAGAATTAAGTGACAGGTTGATTTCTTGAAATATCTATGTTATCACTATGGTATAAGATATTGTAATATTTTTTCAATTCACAAACATCAATTCACATCACTGAATTGTATATAAGAAATAGATTAAGAAGAACAATATTCAGTAAGTCTCCTTAGAAGGAAACCCAAATGGATTTACTGAAGATCCATTCTTAGATTAATGGATATAGCTGTCTGGCTGGTTAAGCAGGTTTAGACCAGATTATTTGGTTGAGTGGACACCTTTAGGAAACATTAGGGATATTAGTCAGAGTGGGAAGAAAAAAATGTGGAAAAATGGACCACTTCGTACCATATTGCTGTCATAAATCTATATGGACTACATATTGGGAGTTGAAAGTGTTACCTTAAATAGGCATGGAGCTGCACCTCTTTCACATTTAACAATAAAATGAAATAATGTATCTTCTTTGAAACATTTGATTAAATAGTTGGAAATACTTACACTGGAAATCTTAAACTCTCTTATTGTCCATTCTGGGAGAACTGATTCAGATAGCATCTGGACTATTAAATCACCATAATATAAAGAATCCTGGTCAAAGGGCCAATAATGATCACATTTTACCTAGAAATTTGAAAAAAGTTTGCCTTTAAAATTACAAAGCTGTATTTATCACTATACAGTTGAATAGCTGTAATATCTGCAACCCAGAGTTACAAATCAGGCAAAGCACATTGAGAATTAAAATTGTTAAAATAGTTAAAATACAAGGATAACTATCAGCAGCCAAGTTACTCTTGCTCATAAAATGAAACCCTTTTTGTAGAGAGGTCATTTAAGCTCTCTAGAAAGTGGGTGGGCATATTTGGACTACAAAATGCGGAGCTAAAGAGACAAATTAACAAATTAACACCTTGAGTGAGGGCTAATCCCATTCTGCCTTTGTTCAGACCTTGCTGCAGGGAATTTTTGCCTTTGTGTATAGCTATCCGTCTCTTTATCTCTTAAGTGCTGACATCTTCTGTGGGCCATTAAGGAAGGTGGGGGCTGCTTTCTGCCTCTAAGAAAACATGTTTCTCCATTTCTCATTCAGGGAAATATATTCTTCCTTTTTAATATTTCTCAAAATTTCATTCTTCTAGGAGAGGGATGGGTGCTAACTTTCTACAATTGGTGCCATGTTACTATGTCATATTAACATGAGAGAAAACTAAAACAAATTGGAAGGAGGATCCACTTATTATCAGTGAGCAATCATGTGCCTTTCCCACTCCAAAACAATGCAAGAGATTCCTGTCCCAAAGGTGCTTTTTCAAAAGGCAACTGGACTTTCTGGAAACCAAGAAAGTTCAGTTGCCTCTTGAGAAAAGCTCCTTTGGGACAACCATGACCTGGATGGCTGAAGAATCCCCACATGACCACAGGACACTGCAATCATCATAAATATGAGTCAGTTGGCAAGCATCTGAAATTTAATCACATGACCATGAGGATGCTGTAATAATTGTAAGTGTGAGAAACAGTCATAAGTCTCTTTTTTCAGTGCCATTGTAACTTCAAACAGTCACTAAATGAACTCTTTTACTTTTTGTTTTTAAGGATTTATAAGAGGTAATGTGATAAACCAAGATCATTAATATATTAGTAACACTCAGCTCTATTTGTCCTTATTTGGGTCAGATGAAGTGGTGCCGATGTTGAACTAGGCCAAGAAATCATGCCTTGATCCTCGTCAGATGGAGATCTTATGATAGCTGGGTTCTGTATCTGTACAGCTTGTTCTAAATGAAAGGGTGAATGTCTAGCCTGGAAGTCTTTTAATCAGGTCTTGTCTTTTAATGTTTGGAAGCTTCTGGATCATTCTGTTCTTGTAATAACTTCTGTATGATGTTTACCTAATATAGTTCATGTTCATTAATTTTTTTATTACTGCCATATATGATTCATGTAGAATGGCTTTGACAATTACCAAGAAACTTCAGCTATGATAAAATATGTTAGCCATAAGTAAAACTGATACAGCGAGAAGTTTCATTCTGCACTGGTCTTTTCTAAAACCAATAGGAGGTACTAGTGCTTATCTTTATCATTTTAAATAACTGAAATTTAAAAGACCTCCTTTGCTTACTTATGATATAGCATTAGTCTGTTTTACATCTTCTCATAAAGATAAAACTGCACATTTTAATTGAATTAACTCTTTATGCCAACATGCAATTTGCCTGATATACCACCTAATATATGGATATACCATCTAATATCCATATGAAGGAAAAGCCATTTAAAAACTGAAGTAAATAAATGAAAAAATCTTCATGAAGCTTCATTTGTTGTCAATATTTTTGTGAGCAGGTAATAACTCTACACAATTATAGCTTAGATTCAGATTTGGCACTTCTATTTGTAAAGACTAGAAGTGAGCACAATTAACTGTCCACAGCTGCCTGGTTTTTATTGTAGTTTCCAACACTCCAACACCAATACAACGGGGGGGGGGGGAGGAAAAATGCAAACCATTTCTTTGTCCCATTCCATAGGTGGATGTTTCTGTGAGAAAATTCACTCATGCAATATATGTAATCCATCGTGTATATGTAGAACTTTATGGATACAAGGATTCTGTGCATTCTGTGCACTAAATACTAGGAGCCCTATTTCCCTTCTTTTCTCATGGAGCATGGCATCAGTTTTGGATGATGGTCTAAAAGCTTGTGAAAAGGCTATAAATAATGATCCAAAACCAAACAGCTAACTGGATTTCTTATGTGTGTCTTTCTTACATAAATTGTAAAGCTTCTACTACACTGTGATATGCAACAAGTTCTGTCGTGGATGCTATCATTGGCATTTTATCAGTGCTAGATGATATAATCTTTTTGTGAAGTAATTAACAAGTAAGAAAACCACTCACCCGGCCCTTCTCAACACACTGGGTTACCATGACAACATTATGAACATTCTGTTCCCATGCCATTTTCCAGAAATCATCCTTTGTGCCAGGCAAAGGTCCTTGAGTTGCAATGTATTCCCTACGGAAATTATTGCCCTGTTGATTCAAAGGCTATGATTAGTTCAGATAGTGCCATAGTAACCAGAGATAACTTTCCCTATTCTTGGTTTTAAAGCACAGTATTCATACTTCACATAAGAAGAGGGAATATCCAAGCAGTCATCAGGATGAAAAGAACTATCAAGATTACTTTGTCTCAAAGAAACAACTTCATCTTTTTACTAGTCAGGATCAATCATACAATAACACACAAAAACCAAAATCACAATAATGTCAAAGCTTGGCCAAAATTATGAACAAAGACAATTCTATTTCCAAGAGGAAAATGTTTCAGCTAGATTAAATTTCTCTTCTTCCGATTTCATGGATTCATAAAATGCTTCTATTCTGTATGGATAATTTTAAAGGTGGTACTTCTGATACATTTGGACTCTAATTCCTACTATCACTTCCAACACTTATCCAACACTCAGCTAATTATAGATTATAAAAGCTATATAAGAATACTCATATGTTTATTTGTTGTCCTTTATTGCAAATAACATCATGGCATTTTTACAATTTTTGTTTACTTCAGAGCATCTATGTGTTTCCTGAATGAAATATATCTTCAAACAGTGGTGCTATCTGTAATAATCTGCTGTATCTACTTCTAAAGATTAAAAGTAGCTACATGTGAAAAAATATCATTTGTAGGTTCTAATGCTGTTTAAAACATGAAGCCACTGGGTGAGATCATGCGACAGCACGGGGTAAAATACCACCAATACACAGATGATACTCAACTGTATCTTTCTGCCCCGTGCCAGCTCAGTTTAGGGGCGGACGTGATGTGCCGATGCCTGGAGGCTGTTAGGATCTGGATGGGGGTGAACAAACTTGTACTCAATCCCGATAAGACTGAGTGGCTTTGGATGCTGCCCCCGAAGGACAGCTTAAGACAGTCCATCCTTAACCCTGGGTGTGTGTGTGAAAATTTACACCCCTCAGAGAGGGCCTGCAATTTGGGGGTCCTCCTGGATTCGCAGCTGAAACTGGAACATCATCTATCGGCTGTGACCAGGGGGGCCTTTGCCCAGGTTCGTCTGGTGCACCAATTGCGGCCCTATTTGGATTGGGAGGCACTTCAAACGGTTACTCACGCCCTCGTCACCTCAAGGCTGGATTATTGCAATGTGCTCTACATGGGGCTACCCTTGAAAAGTGTTCGGAGACCACCATTCAGCTAGTCCAGAATGCGGCCGCGCGAGCGATATTGGGTGCACCGAGGTACACCCACATTACACCTGTCCTCCGTGAGCTGCACTGGCTACCAATTGGTCTCCGGACACAATTCAAGGTGTTGGTTATTACCTTTAAAGCCCTCCATGGCTTAGGGCCAGCGTACCTTCGAGACCGCCTACTGCCACATACCTCCCAGCGGCCAGTAAGATCCCACAGATTGGGCCTCCTTCAGATGCCGTCAGCCAGACAGTGTCGGCTGGCGGGCCCCCGGAGGAGAGCCTTCTCTGTGGCTGCTCCGACTCTTTGGAATCAACTACCGCCAGAGATCCGGACCATACCCACTCTCATGGCCTTCAGGAAAGCTGTAAAAACCTGGCTGTTCCGGCAGGCCTAGGGCTGTTGACCTCATTGTTGAGGTCCAGCCCCGATTAGAATGAATGCATGTGGTTTTGTGGTTTTTAAACTGTCTTTTTCCCCCTCTTTTTTTTCTTCTTTTTTTGTAAGCCGCCCGGAGTCCTTTGGGATTGGGCTGCATATATATTTTGATAATAAATAAATAAATAAATGTTAGTATGTGGCTTTTAGTGCTAAAGGAATTTCAGTTTTATGGAAACTAGTTTGGCACAGTATTAAGAATTTGATTGATTAGAAGACATGGGCAGGAAGTATCTTTTTTTAAAGAGTTCATATAAAGGAAATATGGATCACTTACTGGGATGTAGCTTGCATTGATATAATCAGAACATGGGTCATCATCTACATTTGAAAGTTTCACTCTTGTTGTGTCATCTATAAGAAGGATTTATTATAATAAAACATGAACCATTATATACAGTTATTAATTTCCTTTAATTACATAAGCCACAGAAATAGAAATAAATATTTACTATTTACTATTCACCGCTTCATACTATTCATACTTACTATTTACTATACTATTTGCTCTTCATCTAGATACATTAAAAATGAGGTCTAGATTATATTAACTAGAAGTGAAATTATACCTTCCACCGGTGATATTAAATGATGTACATAATTTTTTAAAATATAAAAAGGAAAATATTATTTTCAATTATAACTGAATTGTAGTGCTAAGATGTCTCTTGTTCTTGCTGAAAAAAAATACATAAATAGAAAAAAATACATGACTCACATCCAACCTTATAACTTACAGGGTAATATATTATTATATCGGTTTTTCCCTCGGTTCTCTGGCAAAAGTGCTATGTCACATGATTGGTTTCGACCCACATCCTTTAGATCCTATAGAAAACCAAAATAAAGGAGATGAAAATAGATTATATATATAAATTAAATAAATAAGTGATATGCATTAATATTAATATTAAAGAGCCAAGGTTGCGCAGTGGTTAAATGCAGCGCTGCAGGCTACTTCAGCTGACTGCAGTTCTGCAGTTCGGCTGTTCAAATCTCACTGGCTCAGGGTTGACTCAGCCTTCCATCCTTCTGAGGTGGGTAAAATGAGGACCCAGATTGTTGTTGGGGGCAATATGCTGACTCTGTAAACCGCTTAGAGAGGGCTGAAAGCCCTATGAAGCGATATATAAGTCTAACTGCTATTGCTATTGCTATTGCTATTCCCATTTTATAATACAACATTTACTACCAATGCTAAATGGAAATAAACATCCTTGTGAATATTTTTTCATTCTCCATGGTCCTTACCTCATATTCTTTAGATAGGAGGTAGTTTGAATCTGCCTGAAGTTTGGTGAAGTGCATTTCAAATTGATTCACTTTTATTAGGCTAAAACATTCAAAAAGAAGAAAAATATGTTAGCAAGGGAAGAAATAAACAATCAATGAAAAAAATTCTTATCTTAAGTGACTTAGTATTGGCTCTTACCTGGATGTTTTCCGGTTCCTTTAAGATGTTTGGGGAAGAAAAAAATTACAGGTCAGCTGGTGATTTAGTAAAGATACCATCCATATGGTAGGCAAAATGCAAAGTAGTCAACATTACCCTTTTTGTCCCAAATTCAAATGAACTGATGGCCTATCCTTACGAATGCTTAGTTTTGCTGTTGCTCTTTCATGGCCAGTTCTGCAAAACAAGAATTTGATCAGGATTATACGTAATGCTTAGAAGAAACAATATTATTTTGTTTGACCAGGAAATGGACTTTCTTTCATAATATCTGTTGCAAGAACAATGAAAACAAATGGAACTTTCTAACATTACAACCTTCTGTTTCATTGTAGCCTTGTACATGATTCATCTCATCTTCACACCATGGAAGTTGGCTCTGACTTATGCCACCAAATCATTAAGTGAATATCTATCCATATATCTTGATTTAAATACATGTAGCATTTGGGAATTATTGCACAATCATTGGGAAAGTAAAACTCCCTTTGATACAGGGAAAAATGTAATATAAAATAAATTTCAACTCACTTTATTTTTCGTCTGCAAACAAGCAATCCAGTGATAGCCATAACCATAATTATTAAGAATAAACCAGTGCTCATGCCTTCTACAACTCCAAATGAAGATTCTGAAATAATTATATGAGATAAAAAAGAGAAATAATGTATAGAGTCTATTCATAATCCTTTGTCTTATGATGTAATGAACAACCATCAGTCTACATGTATTTACATTCAACTTGCGAGCATGGAATTTGGGTCATAAGTTGTTACCATTGTTAAATGGGTCATTACTCAATTTTTCAAATATTCTTATGATGGCCATTAAGTGAATGGTTCAGTTAAAGCAAATCCTATGGTTGTTACGTGAGTCATATAGTGATTAACCAAATCAAGCATATCCAATGGGCAGAGTTGGGTTTCCCCCCCCCAAAAATGGCAAAACAAAATTACAAATTGTGGCCATATGAACAAGGGGGGTTACAATCAGTTGTAAATGCAAACTGGTTGCTAAGTGGCTAAAATGCACTCATGTGACCATGGAAGTATGCGGATGCAGCTCTTGTAATTTTGAGGATGGGTTATAAATGATTTTTTGAAATCTGTTGTAACATTGAATGGTTGTGAAGCAAGACTACCTGTAAGGGTAACTTCATTTCACTTAATTCATATAATCTATTAAATACAAGTTTTTAAAGAACATTAAAAGAGCTGCAGTGGTTAGAATGTAGTACTGCAGGATACGTCTGCTGGCTGCAATTTGGCAGATCGAATCTCACAAAGCTCAAGGTTGACACAGCCTTCCATCCTTCCGAGGTGGGTAAAATGAGGATCCATATTGTTGGGGGGGATTATGCTAACTGTATAAATCACTTAGAGAGGGCTGTAAAAGCACCATGAAGCAGTATATACCTGTAAGTCTAAGTAGTATTGCTATTATTTGTTGAACAAACTAAAGAGGCTTTGTTTACCATTTTTCTAAGCTATAATAATTCACATACCTATATATAAATAACAAAATAACTATTTTAGCAGTTTCCCATTATACCCGTACATAAGTATTATTTACAAGGAGAACAATTAACAAAGCAATATTTTATTGTATTCTTTTGTTCTCAAATGTTCAATTAAATATACAAAATTATCATATTCTCATTATTCCAAATAGGCTTGCATTCACCATGTTATATAATGAGTAGGCAACAGTATTTTTTCTATCTTTTAGACTAAAAATTACAATTCTTAATTGGTAAGGCACATTCAGAGGCATTTTCCTTCAGCATTACTTCATGTGTTAGTTATGTTGATATTACAGTGACTTAGTTGGCCTTTCAGGTCTTTAAAAGCTCTACCTAATCACTCATATAATTTCAGTAATCTATATGCAAATTTTAGAAAAATTACCTAGGGATTTGGAGCTGGACACACACCAAACTATCTCTCTTTTTCCTCTAATGACAATAAAAAGGAAAATTTGAATTTATGGACTGAATATAGATTAAATTATTGAGATTTACTCTAAATGACAAATGCATCTCAGTTGGGAGCAGAATTGAATCTCAAATATATTCTATTCTGTAAAGGCTGTATATATTAAAACTATCCAAACTATCAACTCCACATCTTACAATGCTTGTAAACCATTGACACAAGTTCAATTGCTTCTTCTGGCAAACAGAATATCTCTAATGGTCACAAAGTGACTTTATGGAATGCTAAAAATGATTGAGGAAAGTCAATATCAAACTACTAATGCTTTGAAATAGCTAATCTCATCTCAAAATCCATCTTCTTTGGTCTCATTTTTCTCAACCAAATGAAGCTAGGAATTGGCCTATAATCAATTCAATTCAATTCAATTCAATTTATTAAATTTGTATGCTGCCCTTTTCCCCCGAAGGGGACTCAGGGCGGCTCACAACTCGAACTGGGGAGGGGAATACAGACAAAAGATTTAAAAACAACAACATAACAATATATAATTTAAAAACTCACAACAGTCATACCATTCGAGATGGGGGCAACAGCTCTTTAGCCCCAGGCCTGTCAGAACAACCAGGTTTTGAGGGCTTTGCGGAAGGCCTGGAGGGTGGTGAGGGTTCGAATCTCCATGGGGAGTTCGTTCCAGAGGGTTGGAGCAGCCACAGAGAAGGCTCTCCTCCGGGTAGTCGCCAGTCGACACTGGCCGGCGGATGGAATTCGGAGGAGGCCTAATCTGTGGGATCTAATCGGTCTAGTGGAGGTAATTGGAAGCAGGCGGTCTCTCAAGTACCCAGGTCCAATACCATGAAGGGCTTTATAAGTGACGACTAGCGCCTTGAAGCGTATCCAGCGACCAATAGGCAGCCAGTGCAGCTCACGGAGGATAGGTGTTACGTGGGTGAACCGAGATACACCCACGATCGCTCGCGCGGCTGCATTCTGGACAAGCTGAAGTCTCCGAATACTCTTCAAGGGCTGCCCCATGTAGAGCACGATGCAGTAGTCCAGTCTAGAGGTCACAAGGGCACGAGTGACTGTTGTGAGGGCCTCCCAGTTCAGGTAGGGACGCAACTGGTGCACCAGGCGAACCTGGGCAAATGCCCCCCTGGTCACAGCCGACAAGTGGTGTTCAAGAGTCAGCTGTGAGTCCAGGAGGACTCCCAAATTGCGAACCCTGTCTGAGGGGCGTACTGTTTGACCCCCCAGCGTGAGAGATGGAACACTTGGCCAATTAGTAGGAGGGAAGCACAGCAGCCACTCGGTCTTATCTGGATTGAGTACAAGCTTGTTAAGCCCCATCCAGTCCCTAACAGCCTCGAGGCACTGGCACATCACGTCAACCGCTTCATTGAGTTGGCACGGGGCGGACAGATACAGCTGCGTATCATCCGCATACTGATGGTATTTTATCCCGTGCCGTCGAATGATCTCACCCAGCGGCTTCATGTAGATAATAAACAGGGGGGGGGACAGGACCGAACCCTGCAGCACCCCATATGTTAGGGACCTGGGGGTCGATCTCTGCCCTCCGACTAACACCGACTGCGACCTGTCCGAGAGGTAAGTGGAGAACCACCGTAGGACAGTGCCTCCCACCCCCACCTCCCACAATCGTCGCAGAAGGATACCATGGTCGATGGTATCGAAGGCCGCTGAGAGGTCAAGGAGCACTAGGACGGAGGCATGACCTCCGTCCCTGGCTCTCCAGAGATCATCGATCAATGCGACCAAAGCAGTTTCCGTGCTGTAGCCAGGCCTAAATCCCGACTGGAAGGGATCTAGATAATCGGTTTCCTCCAAGGACCGCCGGAGTTGAAAGGCTACCACTTTCTCAACAACCTTCCCCACAAAGGGGAGGTTGGAGACTGGACGATAGTTGTTTAAGACGGCTGGATCCAAAGATGGCTTCTTCAGAAGGGGTCTCACCACCGCCACCTTTAAAGCGGGGGGGAAGAACCCCTCCCGAAGGGAGGCGGTAACAACCGCCTGGATCCAGCCCCGTGTCACCTCCCTGCTGTTTGCAACCAGTCAGGAGGGGCACGGGTCCAGTACACATGTGGAGGCACTTACAGCTCCCATGGCCTTGTCCACGTCCTCAGGGGTAACAGCTTGGAAATCAATCCAGTGATGTCCTTCCAGATTCTCCCCTGGTGCCTCGGCTGGTTCTGCGCAATTGGAGTCCAGGTCCATCCGAAGCCGAGCAACTTTATCCGCGAGAAATTGGACGTAATCCTCAGCTCTGCCCTGCAAAGGATCGCTTGTATCCCTCCTGTTTAGGAGGGAATGGGTTATCCTGAACAGGGCGGCTGGGCGCGACTCAGCGGAAGCAATCAGAGAGGCAATGTGTCTTCCTTTAGTCGTCCTAATTGCCCGAAGATAGGCTCTGATGCTGGATGTTAAAAGCGCTTGGTCTGACTCGGACTTACTGGATCTCCATCGTTGCTCTAGGCGTCTCTTTCAGCGCTTCATCTCCCGGAGTTCCTCAGTAAACCAAGGGGCCCTCCTGGATCCACTGCCTCGGATCGGCCGTAAAGGCGCAATCCGGTTAAGAGCCCCTGCCGCTGCTGAATTCCAAGCAGCAACCAGAGTCTCCGCCGGACTGCGGGCGAGGGTATCAGGAACAACCCCAAGTTCCGTCTGAAAGCCCGAAGGGTCCATAAGTCGCCTGGGGTGGAACCACCTAATCGGTTCCTCCTCCCTACAGTGGGGGTTTGGTCTCCGAAAGTCAAGCCTCAGTAGGTAGTGGTCTGACCATGACAGGGGTAAGGTCTCACTACCCCTCAAACCAAGATCACAACTCCACTGCTCCGAGAGGAATACGAGGTCGAGCATGTGACCCGCCGAGTGAGTCGGGCCCCGAATTACTTGGGTCAAGCCCATGGCTGTCATGGAAGCCATGAACTCCTGCGCTCCATCAGAGTGTTCACTGAGCGAAGGCAAATCATCCTTCAAGGAATCAAAAGTGGCCCTTAAAGAGGGTCTAACCACTACCTCCTCTAGACAATAATAATTTTATATTATAGTAATAAGAATACTAAATTAATTATATCATTTTCATTTATAGCCAGAAATTGAAAGATAGTAAGGAAACCAACCTGACTCAGTCACAATTGGCAAAGAAAAATATGTATCTGTGAACAAGGGTTTCTGGACTTCCTTAAGATCTTCTCTAAAAAGTTGGGTAAAAGCCCGGATGCTGATTCTGGAAGGAAAAACAAAAAGTTTTAGAACTGAAACTCCCAAGTAGTTATTCTTTACAATCACAGCACAAATTGACAGAGGTACAGATGTCATTATAGAAACTATGGCTGTATTAGAATAGAAGAAGGAAAGTTGTTGGTGTTGGGCCACAGCTCCTGTTTAGCATACCAATTACTAGAAGTTGTAGTTAAACAACATTTGGAAGCCCACAGTTTTCCTACCCTAGCACTGTACTGAAAATCACAGGAGTTTAAGAGTCTGCCTGTCCGTCCGTCCACCCACCCACCCACCCACCCACCCACCCATCCATCCATCCATCCATCCATCCATCTATCTATCTATCTATCTATCTATCTATCTATCTATCTATCTATCTATCATCTATCTATCATCTATCTATCCCTAACTCATTTTCATACCTAACTTTTATGGAAATGGATATGGATACGGAACTCAACCCATCTGTCTTTCTGTCTTTGCTTCAAGTTTTGTATCAAGTGGTTTGCTTATTGTAGTGTCCAAAATAGGCATTTGTGCATTTATAAAGCAGACTATGGGTTGTTTTGAATTTTAGTTAGTACACATTTTTTTTAAAAAGATTCATAATTAGAATTTTCTGCTGTTTCTTTGTATAGTTTCAAGAATATTCCCTGTTTATTTTGCAGGATACACAGACATGGAAGGTCAAAAAACCTTTTGAATGTCTTTATATAACCGAAACATCTATTCTGTTATATAAAGGTCTGTAGAATAGAAATATATTCATCAATTTACAATTATGAGAGTAAGTAACATATAACAAAATAGCATCCAATTAAATATTTTATTCAGCAGTTTTCTTATTTTGTATCATTATTTTCACTAATACTTGCTCTACAACACATACACACACATGCATACATATATGCACATACAGATGTACATACATACACACATGTGCACAGAGAGAGGGGGGAATGAAAGAACAATTCTTTCTGCCTTCTGTTTCTAAAACACTTAATATGGATTAATATTATATTGGCAAAGGAACTGGCACACCTGTCCCAATTTCTTGTTTGTTGGCACAGCAAGAGTATATCAGATTTTGCAAAGCATCATAATGTTAAGTAAAGATAAAGGTTCCCCACGCACATATGTGCTAGTCATTCCCGACTCTAGGGGATGGTGCTCATCTTTGTTTCAAAGCTGAAGACCCACGCTGTCCGAAGACGTCTTTGTTGTCATGTGGCCGGCATGACTAAACACTGAAGGCACACGGAATGCTGTTACCTTCCCACCAAAGGTGGTTCCTATTTTTCTACTGGCATTTTTATATACTTTCGAACTGCTAGGTTGGCAGAAGCTGGGACAAGTAACAGGAACTCACTCCATTACATGGCACTAGGGATTTGAACTGCCAAACTGCTGACCTTTCTGATCTACAAGCTCAGTGTCTTAGCCACAGCCACCCTTAAGTAGACCCTTTAAGTAGACCCTAGTTAATAGCCTTTTATTTGATACCCATACTCAGTCAGGAGTTAGGACATAAAACATCATTGTGTTTTTTAATAACACATGCCTATATCTCACTAATCATGACCAACACTACTTAATACCACAATGCCTTTATGCAACTGATATACTTGCCTGAGTATTTAAGAGAGAAAAAAAACCCCTACAGAAAAGGAGTTTAGTCTGATAAAAACACTAATCATTTCTATTTTCTAGTTATAAATTATATAACTAGAATTCTAAGAGTGGCTTCATATTGATCAAGATTGATTATCTCTAAGGCCAAGTGCAAAATATTATCACAGAAGGCTTGCATATACACATTTAATTAAGCACTCATTTTTTTAAAAAGTACACTGCTCCTGTGCAGAACTAAGTCTGAACTCCTGAAGACCTTTTATACATAAATCTATTCTCAATTCCTAAAAGGTTTCCTTAACTTCACTGAACATATGGGGAATTACTGATGAATTAACATGACATTTAGTTATTCTGAACACTGTTGATGGTGTTTAGTTACCTTCTTAGTTCACACTATTTCTTTGTTTAAAAACTGCAAAATTCTCAAACGTGATATAACATTGATTTAGCATTATCCATGTGACATACCATAAAAGCTATTAGAAAAATAATATCATGTGGTGCAAGAGATTCTGTTTATTTACAGGGATGAAAATATGTCTAGAAAGCATAATGCAAATAAAACAACACTGTATTTTGTGATTCTCACCTATAGGCAGTCCTGGGCTTTAATGGTCCATCACAATATTTCTGCTGATTTGCATCACATTTTCCTCCCAGATTTTCCATTTCTGCTCCAAGCTTAATATCAAAACTCCTTGAAATGCTCTCTGGGCTTTCTGAACATTTACTTGCAAAGTAATCTGTTTGATAGATCTGGATGGAATTGTTGAGTTTATATTCCAAGTAAGAGGGTAAAGGGTGAAGCCCTTCTGGCTTCGTTCTTTCATTGCCTAGAAAAGGATGGTGGTTGGGAGAGACAGAAAGAAAAAGGCTAAATATTATGTAATACGACTTCTAAATAATAATTCTGAGATTTGGTTTGGAATTTAAATAGTAGCTTAGATTGTAGTCACTCATGAAGTCATAATAATATTTTACCAATCAGTGGTAGAAGTCCACATATTAATGCAGGCTATTTTCTATGAAAACATACCATCAGTCTCTCTCACAACCACTGTAAAGTACTTCACAGCTCCATTGGTATCACTGAACCAGCTGCAATTGAAGGTGAAGTGGATAGTGGATTTGGTAATAATTGCATCCTTTTTATTCACTTGAATATATGCAGCTGGTTGAGGAGGGCCTAAATGGGAGTGAGAATGCTGTTACAAATGCCATCCATTGTCTTGCGCCAAAATTACAAATGGAAATTAACCAAAAGAATATTGTAAGTTTCCATTTTATAAACAAATATGTTTAGCCTCATTCATTTGTTTTTACATTAAGCCACATGAATTTGCATCTATATACTGTATATATGTATGTCTTGAATGTCATTTTTCATACAAAATAACTATTGCTAAATACATTTTATCCTAAAGAGAAGTATCTATGAAACATTTATGTTTAGAAATGCTTTTCGTTATAATGAAATTTATTTAGCAAAATATACTTTGACACATATTTCAAGCTGAGAACTTCATTGCAAATTGGAGGAAGTATAGCTAGAATAATTGCAATCCAGTTTGCATATTAGCTGAAGGGGTGTAGAACCAGCACACTTTAAAATAAGAACCAAATGAAATATTTAATATTTCAGCTCAAATACAGATTTTACATACAGAGAGTCAGTTATCTGTGACAGTATCTTCCATCCCTCAAGTCCCCCCCCCAACAAATATAATGTCATTTACTTGGCCACTATGATATTTGCTCTGTTAATTCCAAAAGCATCTCAGATCAGTTGTTTTAAAAAGTAACAATAAGAAATACATCCATTTACTTTAAAAATTAGAAAAAAACACTGCAAAAATGCATCTAGGACAGCAAAGCAATAGATTTTGACATTCATTTTAAGTCATTTATCACATATTGGAGGCCTTCCTGCCATACCCCTGCTATACTTTCTCCTTCATTAAGCTTTGTGTGTGCATTCAGAAGTGACTTACGATCTATCATAGTGATGCTATTGCCTGTTACCATCTCACTGGTCATGTCAGCTGATTGCACTTTGATAGACACTGAGTATTTTGTGTGGGGAACAAGGGACATGATGTTGTATACAGATCTTTCTTTCTCTATGATCCTAGAGAATTCTATCTCCTCTGTGTCCATTTTCTTGCACTCAATGCTATATCCATCAAAGTCAGAGTCAGGAGGGATCCAGGAGCATGCAATGGCAGTCGAGTTCTGTGGCCGACAATGTAAATTTTGTATTTTCTCCGGCCCTTTGAAAAGAAGAAGACACAAAATCAAGATTATGCATTTATATTTGTACTTACATCATGTACTGGTTTTATCAAAGAGATTTATTGATTTAGTGTATCACACTATCAAAGAAAATGATGTTGCCACAATTTTAACATTGGAGGAATAGCAAATTCTAGATTATTAATTCATTATTGCTAAGTTTCCAACTTAATCATAATTTAAATAATTTGTTTAAATTGCAGTAAATTATTTATGATAACCTTAAATGTTAGAGGTTTACAGGAAATGTACAATAAACATCCTAAGACTTAGTTTGCGCTGAGTTGAGATTTACAATACCCTCATATGCCATATTGGTTTATTTTAAAACTTCACTCCAAAGAGTCTTGGTGATTTAACACATTGATGGATGCCTTCTGTGGGAGTTGGGAACCTGAGTTCTGATGAGTTACTGCTACTAAGAGAAGGGGAAGTTTCCCACTGGTGGGAACTCCCACCTTGCCCAGTTCCCAGGATTGTATTTTTCAGACGCTTCCCTCTTTGCCACTAAAAACAAATACAGCAAGGGGAGAACAAGAACAGGAGCTGGATGCTATCTTCCTTTGGCCAGCTGGAAAAATGATCACTGGAAAATTGAGGCAGGGGGAAGGGGGAGGGTACACCTACCGAGCATCACAAAATTGCTGCAAAGGATATGAGGAAATGGGACTAGCCAGAAAAGAAATGAAAGATTCACAAGAAAGGACAAGGTCTTGGGAAAGATGGCAAGTGAACTGGTATCACAGGTAATTTATTCATTAGTTCTTCTAGCTGAGGGTAATGATGCAAGAAGAAAAGTTAAAATCCAAGAAATCAGCAACATGGTGATGGCATTACCAAAAGGTTTTGAATCTGCAACAATGGTTTATGCTGATTTTTGATATAATCATTGAATCTATCAAGCTTTCTTATCAGTGTCCTGATTCAATTAAAAAAGATCTTGCTAGTTCTTACTTGTCCTCACAGTTCCAAGGAGGGGTTTACTATAAGTCTTCCGAACTGGACCACTAACTGTCTTGATACTGAAGTGATAGAGCCTCCCTGGGTGGAGGCCATTCAAGATGCGGTCTTTTGATTTGCTGCTAATGTAAGGATTGAAGACTGTGAGGGCATCTTTTGGGGTCCACTGCAACTCAAAATCATCATAGTCTGTCCAATCAGGAGGGCCCAGCCATGCAATGGATAAAGAGGTGTTGGTCACATCAGCAAATGACATAGTACTGGGAGGGATTGGCACTTAAGATAGAAAAACAGAAAAACACAATCATATTTCACTTGAGTAGGTAGTACACTTAAAGACCATAATTCTAGAATAGGGGTCTCCAAACTTGGCTACTTTAAGACTTGTGGACTTCAACTCCCAGAAGTCTTCTCATGCTTAGGAATTCTGGGAATTGAAGTCCTCAAATCTTAAAGTAACCAAGTTTAGAAACCCCTGTTCTAGAAATTTGAATGAAAGAAACCCATTTATAGAATTCTATTTAGGAAATAACAAATCACAAAGTTTTAATTAAAATGAATCAGAGAAAACAAGGAGCAAATCCATTTCTCAATTCTTTTTAGTTCCTTAATAATGTTGTAAATTATGTAACTGGAAATGGAGGAGGCAATGAGAATGGAACAGCCACCAACATGCAAAGTTGTCCAATTTTGTCTGGACTTTTTTTCTATCTGCAGCCTCTAACCAAATTCAGACCATGTTTAACATGGTCTTTCTTTTCTTCCTGCCACACCAAATTTGACATGATTCTTTAGAGTTGTTATCAGGGAGTCACCTACTGAAAAATAGGCTGATAGTATCCTGAATCTCTTTACTTCCAACAGTTATTGAGGTATAGTTTGATTCAAAGTTGAAACATGTAATCAGATTTTATCTATTTCACTTTCAATTTTAAATATTGGTATTTTGCTTTTTAATTTCACAATATTGGATTCTCAGCATGCTGATTTCCTTTTACTTTTTTATGGAATTGCAGATTACACCCATCTCTGATGATCTGAACTGGTGAAATGAATTATATACATTTTATTAGCGCTATCTTTCAGTTCCTGATGCATTTGAACCAGACATGGATCACTGTGAAAACATCAATGAAACTTATATTATTTTGTTTTACAATCATATATGGTTGTTCAAAGCTGTACCTATGATCTGGCAATCCATATATTAATTACTTGGAGGAAAGCTCCACTGAATGCAATAAAACATTCTTCTGAGAAAAAAGATGGTTAGATTTGGATTATAAAGCACTTATAAAAATATTTTCATGGTGCAGACATTAAGAGACAAAGACTACATGCCGAATTTGATTATATGTCTCCAATAACATAAAAGAAAGACAGGATTGTTATTTACCTGTTCGTCCCTCTGTATTAGCTGAATTAAAAAGCTCACCACTATAGGTAACCACGACAAGAGTATATTTTCTACCAGGAACTAAACCCTGGAAATGCCATTCTGTCAGATCTTTTCCACGTTGTGCTTCCTTCTGTGTACCATTTGTGTTATAAAGATGTAATTCATAATAATCAACATCTCCTGGTGCTGGGTTCCAAGTAAACCATAGGCCATTAGTCATATTCCTATTGCATCCTTTGAGATTGCTAACTGGAGCTGGGTCTAAACAGAAGACAATAGAGAATGCTCAACATTTATACCAGCCACTAATTTGTACTTCTGCATATCAAATAAATAAAAGTAACCTGGTTCTAAATTAATAAAACAAAGGAGATCATTGTAGATTTTAGAAAGAGCCAGCATAGTCATACTCCACTCAGTATCAAGGATTCAGCTGTAGAGGTGGTCAACAGTATTAAGTATCTGGGGGTGCAGATAACTAACAGTCTGAACTGGTTTCTCCACACATCATCCTTAGTGAAGCATGCAAACCAGCATCTGCATTTCCTGCATTGGATGAGAAGAGCACATTTTTCTCCTCCTATCCTGGCCAGTTTTTACAGAAGCATAATTGAGACAATTATGTGACAATCCAGTAGGATAGTAAGATTCTACTTGGTGTTAAATTTTGAGCCTCTTTAAGGAAGCCAATCACAAGTAATAATTCTAAGGACTTTGGGAATTCAAAAGATGTTTATATTTAGACTTAGACTTAAAATAACTTTATTGTCATTTTGAATGTATACTAATCGGCATACATTAAAATGAAATTTTGTTGCATATGCATATGCATCTTTTAACAAACTGCATCACTGTTTGGTTTGGTGGCAACAGTGCCTCAGATAAAAGGGCCATTCAGAGAGTGGTAAGGATAGCCAAGAAGCTTATAGGACGCTCACTTCCAGTTATTCAGGATACTGCTTATAAGCACTATATGCTTAGAGCTTGAAGCATTGTTAGAGATCCCACATACTCACTTTACAGTCTGTTTCTGTTGCTCCATTCTGGAAGAAGGTTTCAAAGTATTTCTGGCAGGACTACCAGATTTTGTAATAGTTTTGTTCCCTATGCCATCCGTCTATTACATTCACAAGATTTGTTTTACTTGTCAAGTACATGTACATATCTGGAGTAGACTGTGTTGTTTCTCTGTGTCATATATGTGGTATATGCATAATTTTGTATTTATGTTTATATTTATTTATTATTATATTTATGTATATGTTTGTTATGTTTATATAGTATATATTGGAGGTGGTGACCCTTTGAAAGCTGTATGCTGTATGCATATGAAACAAAATTTCATTTTAATGTATGCCGATTAGTATACATTCAAAATGACAATAAAGTTATTTTAAGTCTAAATCTAAATATAAACATCTTTTGAATTCCCAAAGTCCTTAGAATTACTACTTGTGATTGGCTTCCTTAAAGAGGCTCAAAATTTAACACCAAGTAGAATCTTACTATCCTACTGGATTGTCACATGGATTTGTGACATAGGAAGGCATTTTAATGTAAGATTGGGGACTTTTGCTCATTTTGATGATCTGATGATGAAAAAGTCTTCATAAATTTTGTTTCTGTTTTAATTAATTTTGGATTATAGATTTCAGTTGTGTTTTATAGACCATACTTGTTTAAATTAACCACAGTTAAATTAATTATGACATGATAAAGAAAACTTTGATTAATCAAAAGAAAAGTGTAAAGTTTCCAAACAAGTTCTAGATGGGCAATCAAAAGAAACATGAGAAAGGTTATCGTGAGATATAAACGAGAAATGTGGGAGCCTAAGTAAGGTGTGGTTTGTTTATACCTCATTAAACCATAGTTTAACTATGATATTTGAACTTTCCCATTCTCTATAAAGTTGTAAAGCAGGCAGGAAGGACTACAGAAACTGTGATATTGTTTATTAGTAGGTCTATAAATAACAGCTTTTCACAGTTCAACTAACCCACTGATGCTTTCAGAGTCCATTTTCCTGTAGGTGGATTAGCTCATGAAAGGTTTACCTGTTCTTGCAAAAATGAACGCTTCTTTAGTAAGCTTGCCACTGTGAGTAACAATCACAATTTTGTACAGTCTGCCTTGCACCAAATTCTGGAAGGAATACTTTTGGAGATTCTGGTTTCCTGAATTCCTGTCCTGAAGAGATGTGTCTGGATTATACAAAAAAATATCGTATTTATCAAATTCTCCCAGAGAAGTAGTCCAGTTGAATGACAAGCGTCCAGTGGTACGTTCTGTAACTTTCAGATTTGTGACAGCTGCAGGAGCTGAAATGAGAAAAGAGAGTGACCTCTGAATTGAAAAGCCTGTATCGACACCTTAAATATCCATGTGTTGCTTTTTATAAAGTTAACTGGAAATAAATGCCATTATAATCTGATCAATTCCTGGCTATTACAAACTAAAAAATGTAATCATAAAAGTTGCACAATCATGCATAAACTAGAAAATAGTCCCCAGATACATTTATTTATATCTTATTCATCATAGTAATTCTTCAGCCATAATCAAGGAGGTTTGTAAAACCTAAAAAGAACAGTTGATATAGTGTACTACTTTAGCATAATCAAAAATACTGTTAGAGGATAATATTTGTAGTTCATGCTTGAAATGAGGAGTCCTTGGTGCTCTCTGTGCTTGGTTGTTTTCTTGTAGATGTTTTGTTACCAAAAGCAGATGACATTATCTAGTTTCGGTAATGAAACATCTGCAAGAAAATAATCATATAGCACAAAGGATCTCACAATTAAAAATCAATGGGTTTTCTATGAGCAATTTCAACACATCCATGCTTAAGTCATTTTTTTATACGAAGGACCCAAACATTCTTTAACATTAAAAAATAGTGTTCAAAGTGAGTATAGGCTCTGTCTACTGCAGCTCTTTATATGTGGAGGGGTAAGTCTTTATATTTAAGATGGACCTAATTTTGCATATTCCATCATTTATTTCCTGAACATTCAGTTGTTCATAAAATTAAAATGGCTGATTCATTTTTGTGAAATTTGATGGATGTGAAGTTAAAACACTAAAGTGGTGTGGACTCTTTTAGGTTGGCTTTGATATAGCAGTTTAGAAAGATAGGCATTTTAAAATGATTGAAATCCTTTCTTTTTAAGAGGAAACAAATTTCCTTTTTCTTCTGTCATTGAAAGTTGACACATGATGGTTATACATGCATATTTCTGGGTCATAGTTAAAATGTCTGTCAATGAAGAAGAAAAAGGTCCATTCCAATGATAGTGGATTCCTTCTATAGCCAGAACACATCTATAAAAGTGATTGGTCCATAAGAGAAATGCTGGCTGTAGTTCTCTAATACATATTTCCAACTAAATTAAAAATACGGCTATCAAACCTACACTCAAATTACTATATAAGTTGGCAGTACGATAGGATACCCAACTACAGGAAAGAGTAGAGCAAGGACAATGGCTGCCATTTAAAAGAAAAAACAACCAAGCCAAGCCAAACCAATTCATATATGTGTGCATGTAAGGGAGAGAGAAATAAGATAAGAAACAAAATAAGTTTGGACATTTAAGTGTTATTTATGTAATGATGCTGAGCTTTTTCTCCTGGAAGGAGTTAATTATTGAGATTGATATATAAGGAGTACACTATAAAACAGTGACGTGCGGTGAGGTTTATGGCTGGTGAGGCACTGACACAGTGGTGGGTTTCAAATTTTTTTAGACTTGTGGACTTCAACTCCCAGAATTCCACAGCCAGGCATGCTCAGTTCCGATTTAAAGCGACAGCATTTGTTTTTCTCCTTTGCGAAAAAGTTTCCTTCTTTCTTTTTCTTCTCCCTCCCCCTCCTTCCTCCCTCTCTCAAACAGACACACACACACACACAGAGAAGTTGGATTGGACTATCTCTCCTACCCCGTTCCCTCTCTCTCTCACTCACTCTCTCTCAAACAAACACTAACACAGAAGTTGGATTGGATATATTTTCCAATGGCTTGAAAGCAGCTCCTCTGCCATACCCCCCCCCCATTCCCTTGCTGCCTTCCCCAAACACCTCCACCACAGTGGCGGGTTTCAAAAATTGTTGGAACCTACGCTGTGGGTGTGGCCTTTGTGGGAGTGGCTTGCCACCCATGTGACTGGATGGGAGTGGCTTGCCACCCATGTGATCGGATATGAAATTATGAATTAGTACTTAGGTCGGTCCAAGTAGCTATTCAGAAACTCTGGCATTGAAGCATGCAAGTCTTAAAGCTGTCAAGTTACAAGATTCTTGCCCTTTAGGAAAAAAACCCAGGGGTCTTCAAACCTGACAGCTTTAAGACTTGTGCACTTCAACTCCCAGAATTCCTCCTCCAGTCATGTTGGCTCAGAAACTCTGGCATTGAAGCATGCAAGTCTTAAAGCTGTCCAGTTACAAGATCCTTGCACCCCTAACCCTTTAGAAAAAAAACCCAGGGGTCTTCAAACCTGACAGCTTTAAGACTTGTGGACTTCAATTCCCAGAATTCCTCCTCCAGTCATGTTGGCTCAGAAACTCTGGCATTGAAGCATGCAAGTCTTAAAGTTGTCAAGTTACAAAATCCTTGCACCCCTAACCCTTTAGGGAAAAAAACCCAGGGGTCTTCAAACCTGACAGCTTTAAGGCTTGTGGACTTCAACTCCCAGAATTCCTCCTCCAGTCATGTTGTGGTGACGTCATCTGTGCAGATCTGCTCCATCTTCGGTTTTTTCACAGGGGGCAGGCTGCCCCTGAAGATGCTGACGAGCCCCCGCCACCACCAGAATAACTGCTGCTGCCTCCTCCTCCTCCTCCAACAGCACCACCACATCTGCTGCGCAGTGCTGCGGCTGAAGTGTAGCCACCAAAGCTCCCGCTGGTGCTCCCGCCCGTGGGTTGAGCTGGGCCCCGTGTTACCCCTGCCGCCATCTCCTCCTCCTCTGCCGTGCTTTTGAGAAGCCATGGGGCCTTTTTTTCCTGTTCCCGCCCCCTCCGCCGCCTTCCTACTGGCTCCCGCAACCTCTTGGCTCCTCAAAAGCACGGCGGAGGAGGAGGGAGGAGGGATAATGTGGGGCCCAGCTCAGGTGCTCTGAGAGGAAGGGGAGGCGTTGCTGCCATGGGTGGGGGTGCCGGCGGGAGCTTTGGTGGCTTCACCTCAGCGTCAGGTGGCAAATCCAGCAGTGCTTTTGGAGGAGGAGAAGGCGGCAGCAGATATTCCGGTGGCGGCAGGATCTTTGGGGGTTTACTTCAGCCACAGCGCCGGACGCAAGCAGCTAGGAGTGGCCGCCCACAAAGGACCTCCCCGGGCTTGCTTTGCTGAAAATGGGGTGACTGGCGCTAGTTTGAGCAGCCGCGGCCAGTGCAAACTACCATCAGTCACCCAGTGCTCAACAAAACAAGTCTGGGAAGGTCCTTTGTGGGTGGCCAGTTCTAGCTGCACCTTAGAGGGAACATTGCCGGCGTTCCCGGAAGTTAATTACTTCCAGGTTCACCGACTAACCGGTCCGCAAGGACCGGCAAGGACTGGTAGGAACCCACCCCTGCTCCACCATTAGCAAATGTATCCTGTTGTCTGGGTGGGAAATGCCTGAAACACAATAAAGCTCACCCACCCACTTACCTCCTGCTTGCAGGCTGGGGTGAAAGAAGAGGCAGAGAAGCCGGAAGAGAGCCAATCCAAGCCTTTGATTGCAGGCGGAGCCACATTGCCTTTTCAAACTTGTAATCAGTGAAGCTGGGCTTATATAGTTTTATCCAGCTCTGTGTGTGTGTGTGTGTTTGTGTGTGTGTGTGTGTGTGTGTTTGAAAAGACAACGTGGCTCTGCCTGCAATCAAACTACACTTGGGGAGGAATCTACACTTGAGGATGAAGTTTGAATTTCTCCCCCTCCCTCCGTCCCACACGTACCTTTTCCACCTGTTTCATAGAGGATTTCAACTCTGCTGTTGTCTGTCATCATGAAAAGAAAAAAAATGTAAAAGGAAAAAGACAAGAGCTGAGGTCAGGCTGAGCTAGTTGCTGCCAAAGTCACCGTGGATGACTCTGCTTAACTGTTTAAAAAAGCCTCTAAAAAAGTGCCCGCTACAGGAGGAGGCAGGAGAACGATGTGCCTCACCTACATCAGGATTTTTTCGGCTTTTAACCCTTGCTTAACTCTGCTCGAGTGATCATAAAACGCTTAAAGTCAGACTAGATGAGGCGCTATTTTAGAGGTTTTTTTAAACAGTTAAGTAGAATCATCCATGGTGACTCTGGCAGCAACTAGCTCAGCCTGACCTCAGCTCTTGCCTTTTTCCTTTTACATTTTTTTCTTTTCATGATGACAGTGGTGAGGCTCTGCCTCCCCTGCCTGCCCTGACTGCACGTCCCTGCTATAAAAACAGTAGTGTACCCAACCAATAAGGAAGCCAGCCCCCCCCCCAAAAAAAAGATCTATCTATGTTCCAAGTTAAAGGGAAAACCTTCCAGGAATTTACACACACACACACATATATAAATATATAAATTTTATGTCCCTGGAAAAATTCTAATCCCACTATTTTGAATTCAAAATACTTCTAACTTGAAATATTCACATATCTTTAGTTTATATGGAGGCTTCTCATAATAAAATAAAAAAAGGTTAAGCATGTTATGGATATTTACCAGCATTTATAGACCACTCAAAATTAACTGAAATCTCATATGAGAAATTATTTGGACAGTTGAAATACTAGCAGATTTGATGGCATATTTTATTTACGTATTGCTTCCATAGCTACGAAATTAGCTAAAATAATAACAATTCAATTAGCAAAGAACAAATACAAATATTCCTGATGCAATCTAAAATTAATTAAAGTTCAACAGATCTTCAGCAACAGATTGTTGTTGTTTCTTAGGAGAAGTATTGAAGTACCTGTTTGCCCTTCAGTTTCTGCCCGGCTGCTGAAGAGACCACCGCTGACAGTGAACATCTGTATTCTATATTTTTTGCCTGGTGTTAAATCTTCAAATTTATGTAGTTTAGCAGTGGCTGGTTCTGATTTGTTGTGGAGAAGGACACCGTGCTCAGTCAACAGGAGGATGTCATAACGTTCAGATACCCCAGGAGCACCATTCCATGTCACCATCAATGAATAACTGCTGTATTCATTGTCTGCATGCAATTGTTGAACAGGAGCAGGAACTAGAAATAATTGTTTAATGGTAATATTTCAAATGAGTAGTTTTTCCATACAGTTGAAAATTCCAAGTTCAATTTTTGGTAATTTTTGACCGTATTTACAATCATTGATGTTTGCTTTTGAACTGCTCTTGAGTCGCCACAAAATGGCTATTCAGGGGAGGTGAGAACAAAACAACGGAATGTAAAATGAAGAGAATTGGGTAAGTCATATCTGGTAAAACTCTTAGTTGTTGTCCTATGTTTTGGTGCCAAGAAAAACAACATCTCCCTGCAGCAGACATATTAATCAGAATTTCAACTACTTTTATGACAGCTGCTTTATATATTCATACCTTCCCTCTGCCCTATTCTTTTCTAGCTTCAAATATAAATGAGATTCTCTTTATGCAGATTTTTAAAAAGCCACTTATAATATTGATTATAATGACTGAGCAACATTCTTTAATTATCTTGTCCGTTTTACTCAATTTTCAATTGTTACTTGACTTACTGCCACAGTTGAGACAGGAATTTTGATCATTGAGCAAACGGTCTTTATGTCAGATGCCTACCTGACCACCTTGTAAATGACTGCAGTCTTGGCACTGCCAGTTATAATCATTAAGCAACGATGTAAGTCACTGAATGGATGGAGTGAAAGAGGTACCTGCCAAAGCAGGGCAGACATGTACAGAACTGGACTGGATAGACAAGGAGGGGATTGTGATGATTTCCTAACTGTTTGCCCGAGTGGTTTCAGGAAGGAACTTACTTGTTCGTCCAACAGCAGTTGAATTGTTATGCAGGAAGCCACTCTTGGTCTGTACAACAACCGTGTACTGCTCCCCTGCTTCTAGTTTGTTAAAAGTGTGCTCATATACATGTTTGGAAACTGTCTGGACACCAATGGGATGGTTCTGATGAAGTATTGTGACAGTATAAGAATCAACATCTCCTCCTCCAGGGGTCCAATTCACTTTCAAGCTGTTCATCATTCTGGCAGGTGAAATATGAATATTTTTAACTGCACTTGGAACTAAAGAGACAAAAAGGCAACATGGGAAAGAAATTTACTTTATGTTTCCTTAATATAGCATATATTTTCAAAATTGCAGAAAACATGAAAGAAAGGTAATTGGACTAGACAATAAAGTTGTCTGTTTTATAATTTTGTAAAGAAACATTGAGAGGTTATAATAAAGGCAGGCGGGAACCCAAAGAGTTTGGAGAAAAATTGCAGATGCTTGAATGTGAATTTACAGAAAGTAAATTGATAAGCAAATGCCAAGAATAAATACACAAAACCTGGATTCTGAACAGGCTGGCAAATTAAACTTGTAGATGTGATAGAAATGGGATGGGAAGGATGCTGTGTTCAATGCTATGAACTTTAAATCCTGCTGCTCCAAATACAATTCTGTGATAAGAGTGTACTTTCATTTTTAGATTCTACTAGACAACTGTGTCCTGTTGGATCATTGTTTCTGAGATATTTCCTTACCAGATTCCTCAATGCTTTTTACGAAGGCAGAGCTTCTAAAGTACTAGAAAAGTTCTTTAAAATTCAGGGAGAGATTCAGTAATATATCTGTTTCAAAAGTAGCCCATTTGAACTGTACAGCACTGTCAAATATCAGCAATTGACCACAGGAAATGTTTTATGGCATTTTGTACTTTATCATGAAATATTTTATGATACTGTTTATGTCATGTTTTATAAAATTTGCTAAATTTATATTCCACGGGAGTCATAGATTCTGAATTTTGGATGCATTCTGCAAATTAGTCCATTTGAAGTAATTAGTTGAAAAAGTTTTGCCCAATGAGATACAATGTTGCTTAGTTAAAGGTTACAGACATGAGAGTTTATTAATATATAGATAGAAAACGATAGTAAGAAAGATTCCAGGAAAACACCAGCCAAGCAAGACAAGTTTAGTCACAGTGAAAAGTTTAATAATGCTGCCAAAACGGTTAAATTATGTGACAGAACAGACTTAAACCTTTAAAGTTTGTTTGCCCCAATCACATTAACAAGAAAAGATACATATAAATTTAATATGAGAAAGGGGCATATGAGCGAAGGCTACTAATTCTTCCCTTCTCAGCTGCTTGCTTCCCAGCTCTCTACAATGCAGGTTTAATTCTAGAATGCGAACGAACATATACTAGATATTAACACCAGGGATAAAAATAAATGGCTCTAAATTAAGGGACTGATCATGTTGGACCAGGCTGAGGCCTTCTTAGCCTAGCATTGTTTTTTGAAACTGTTCAAGCAAATACCTCTAGATGTCTACACAAAGACGATACATACTTCTCTTATAATGTAAATCCCCAAGTAGTGCTGTCCCTAATCCCTTTGTAAAAGCCATTCAAGTCTATGACCATACACAGCCGCTTCTTGCATGCTGTTTTTGTATGTTAAGTCATACTGTATCCCCTATGTTACATGTGGAGGAAGACACAGAATTAAAAATGCATTTCCCTTCTTGTGATCTGCTAGGTCATACTCCATACATTCACCATCCAACAGAGGCAAGTTCAGAAGTCTTTTGATATATTCCCCCCCCCCTAACCTGTCAATCCTTCTATGAAAGTAGAACGCTGTGCTTCACCACTTATTGTCATGACAACAATTTTGTAAAGGCGTCCTGGAGTGAGGGATGTAAACTTGAATGATTTGACAGTATTTTCAAGGTGATGAGATGGAAAAACTTTCATATCATTGAACAGAAGCTGGATCTCATACTGATCAACATCTCCATCAGCTTTGGACCAAGTAATATATAAATCTTCAGTGCTTCTGTCACTAAGAGTCAACTCTTTTACAGATTCTGGAACTGAAGAATGAGGGAAAGGACAGTGTCAGGTGACACATACACATACAGACACAACTAGTCTTGAAGAGTAGTTTACTCATTTCAACCAGCTTTTAAATAAGACCACAAATATTATTAGCCATCAAGGTTATTATAGAAAATCCTATAATTAGCCTACTGGGTGATAATTAAGGATCTTTTTACTGAACTGAACTAAAAGCCTAAAAACGTTAAACTGAAAGAGAAAGGGGGAGATTGCCATTTCTTTAGCTACTTGATTAATGTGATTGGTACAGAAAAGGGCCCATAGGCCTTTCTTCACCAATCTATTCATTTACCTGCACACATTCTTGTTCTCTATGATAACTGGGCTAATATAAGTAGTCCTAGACTTTGTTTAGTGGTCATCCAAAGTTACAAGGGCATTGAAAAAAGTGAGACATCACCATTTTCACACTTATGACCATAGCAGCATTCCCATGGTTACATTATCAAAATCCAGACGTTTGGCAACTGACTCATATTTATGGTGGTTGCAGCATTACAAGGTCATGTGATCATCTTTTGCAACCTTCTGACGGTTGTGTTACTGACTGCAGTGATTCACTTAACAACTGTGGCAAGAAAGGTCGCAAAATCAGGCAAAACTCACTAAACAACTGTCTCACTTAGCAACTGAAATTGTGGGCTCAATTGTGATCATAAGTTGAGGACTACCTGTGCATACATTCAGAAATGATTGCAATCATATATATATATATGATTGATGGCTAAGGCTTGATGGCTAAGACGTTTGCCTAAGATGCAATACAGCACAGGTTCGAATCCCAGTAAGGGTGTGGCTAGCTGATGAGAGCTAAATAGCTTGAAATAGATCTATACTAGTCTCCCTTTATTTATTTATCAGCACAAATAAAAACACAAATATAACAAAAAGGCAACAGTAAAATATTGGGTTTCTGTCGTGATGGACTCTTGTGACGAGCCGATTGACAGATGTTGGAAGCAGTTAGCTTCCTCCCATAATTGGGGCTTACCAGGGGTTGTGACACTAATATATACCTTCTTCCCTGGCTTCAGCTGATAAGGAGGAGACCTGTGGCTTGATGGCTAAGACGTTTGCCTAAGATGCAATACAGCACAGGTTCGAATCCCAGTAAGGGTGTGGCTAGCTGATGAGAGCTAAATAGCTTGAAATAGATCTATACTAGTCTCCCTTTATTTATTTATCAGCACAAATAAAAACAAATATATATATATATATATATATATATATATATATATATATATATATATATATATATGTTTTCTGAGGTTTTTCGCGGGTGTTAGTATGTAGGTCTCTAGTTGTTCGGGTTTTCTCCCGCGTAGAATTGGAGATGTCTTGGCGACGTTTCGACGAAGTCACATTCGTCATCTTCAGGCTGCTGCTGACTACTTCAGGTTTGGTGTTTCCAGGAGTAGTGAACTACTCCTACTCCTGGAAACACCAAACCTGAAGTAGTCAGCAGCAGCCTGAAGATGACGAATGTGACTTCGTCGAAACATCGCCAAGACATCTCCAATTCTACGAGGGAGAAAACCCGAACAACTAGAGACCCATATATATATTTGAGTGAGCATGAATTTTAATTGCTTGCATTTTACCTTAATAGAAATATTTATCTTACCTAAACCAATTGATATGTCTTTTATAACACAATAGTGTTTTTTGACATGGCATTCATATATGAGATAATATGACTAGAAATGCTTTTGCGAGTTGACACTAGATTCCTTTATTTAGGGGAAAATGTTTAACATACCTTTTGAAAACGTTTAAAAGGTTCTACAAATTCTTTCTGAGCAATGAAGTTAAGCACTATGCTGGTGATAGCTAGCATGCTATGACTCAATGATGTTACCATGATATTACCTCTTTCTTTCCAGAACTTATTTATCATAAATGTACATAGGCATGCATGCCTATGTTTCATTTGGGTGCATTTTTCACTGAACATAGCCTTACTAAAAACAGAGTAAGATTTCTATAAGTATTCAGAACTATCTTTCCAAACCTCTATGTCCTAGAATTGATAGATACAGCAACCTGGGAAAGCCTGATCCAGGACATTTTTATAATGAAGCATGTTACTCACTGGATAAAATAGTATTTCTTCGGGAGACTGAAAGTTAATACTACTACTACTACTACTTCTAATAATAATAATAATTCTCCTTGTTAATAATAATAATAATAATAATTCTCCTTGTTGCTAAAGTCATACAACTGTTTATCTTGAAAGTGAAGACATTGCAAAGGTCAAACAGATGAATATAAGGACAACTGCATGAGTTTACTGAACGATGATAAGTTCCAGAGTGGCATCACCTTGATTCTAGAACCTGTTTTAATTTATTAGCTCCTGGTCATGAACATCAAATTATAAGGCAGGCACTTGAATTATGGTGTTGATCTTTCTTTACATAGGAAAACAGTCCTTAATAATCAGTCCAATTAATAAGATCCTCAGTTCAGATAGGTAATATTTAAACTGCATTTTTAATTTTAAAGTATAACTTATTTGCATCACCCTTCAACATTCAGTTACCTGTCCTTCCATTGGCCCTTTCACTGGTTTCGTATTTTCCACTCCTTGTGCAAACAGTTACACTGTAAAGCCTTCCTGGAATCAGGTTAGTGAATACACATTCATTGACATCCTTGGCGACAGTTTCTCTTTGAATGAATCATGTTGTGCTTGATGATCACTTCATAATTGTCGTAGTCTCCAGTGGCATGTAGCCAGGATACCTTTAAATAGTCATTTCTTGCAGAATTGCTCACCGTGAGTCCCTGGACATTTGAAGGAACTGAAAAGATAAAACATATTTCAGTGTGCTGTTATATCTGATACAGTAAATGTCAATGCACACTCAAAATAATTTGAGAAAGGAATTGGTATAGGTCGATTTTAAGGAAAGGATCATCATTCTGACCTACCTGTAGTTATATATGGTAAAATTATCTGATAGATGTAGTCTTGTGCTGTGTAGATAGCAGCTGATGAGTATCTGGTTCTACGCCAGTAATTATTGACTACTAACATTACAAATGAGTCTTCTTATCTAGGCTGAATGATTTGTTTGGATATGTAAAAACTGAGCAAAATCCTACTTTTATCATCATCTATATGAATGTCTTATTTCCCAGGGCTGTGGTATGAATGAATAAAATAAGGCGTCAAGCTTCAAAAGTTGTATAATATGTTGTTGCCGAAATCAAAATGATAGGATTATAGTCCATATATTAATCACTGTATGTATGTATATAACATTGTTGCAACCAGCAATATTGCATTTTAATTTCTTTCACTCTTTGTGATTCCCAACTATATTTGTCTGCTT
This sequence comes from Thamnophis elegans, assembly GCF_009769535.1. Classification (NCBI taxonomy): domain Eukaryota; kingdom Metazoa; phylum Chordata; class Lepidosauria; order Squamata; family Natricidae; genus Thamnophis; species Thamnophis elegans. The sequence goes on along the minus strand of NC_045547.1, from coordinate 47,439,822 downwards.
AATATAAACCATTTATGCAGCTGCTGAAACAGTCTTCAAATTATGATCCATGAATCACCAGTGTCCATGGATGTCTACCAGGTGGTTAACTGCAACTCCCTGTTTCGCAGTCATAATGTTCATGCTGGCTGAGTTCCACTTTTTTTCCAAATTGACAGCCAGTCAGCTGGCCAGAGACCATTCACAACCTCAACACTGCTAGCCAATTGGCCAGAACAAAATTGCTCACCACCTGAGTCCCACCTACCAGCCCCCACCACACAGTTCACCACTAGTTAGCTGACCAGAACAAAGCTACTCACTTCTTCTGCCCCTGACTCAAATAGTGAATGCGCAGTCAGTTTTGGAGTACACTTATATACTACAGGGTTCTGAAATATTTACTCTATTTATTAAGGGTGAGAACCTGTTTCTGTAAACTATTGATTGGAGCCTAGTCTTTCAGGAGAACATACAATAATATATAGTTACAAACATTTCTTTCACAATATCACAGTGATCTAAATGGGAGTATAAATGGTTCTATATTTTTGGCCTTTATGCATTTGTTCTGTTAGAAACTAATATTCCCTCTTATAATAGCAAACACTTTTTGTTTTTATAGTGCAACTCATTCTTTTATATTATTTTATGAGAAAACTATTACATGTATTCAAAGTGTATACAGTATAACACTGAACATTCAAAAGCAATACTCATTTTCATCCATGCTAGTATCCAATATAATATTCCAAATGAAAATATATATTTATTCTTAATTCCTAATGGTCTTTAACCATTTTTGTTCACAAAATTTTCCTTTAATGCAACTATTTAGCAAGCAGGCAATTCAAACAACATTTTGCCATTCACTTATGAGCAAATCTTAGTGCTTGTTCCATTCTTGACATTATATAGCCTACAGCTGATGGAGAGACAATACATGGGTGTGTGCGTGCATACCTAGAAGCTTTTGCAATATAACTATAGTAGCTCCATAGTTAGCTGAATACATTGAAACCAGAGGGGGCTGCTCCTGGTTCGGCCTGGTTTGGCCAAACCGGTAGTGGCGATGGCAGGAGGCTGCCCACCTGCCCAGATGCTTCTGTGCATGCGCATGCACGAACGAACTGGTAGTAAACCGGTTAGCAACCCACCACTGACTGAAACGTCCTTCCTTCATCTGTTGTTTACCTGTTCTCTCTTGACCGAAAGACTGGTTTTCATATTTCCCACTCTTGGTTGTTATTGTTACATCATAGAGACGACCCCGGTGTGAGTGGTTGAAGGAGCACTCACTGGTGGATTTTGCAATGGCGATGATATGGACAGTCTGACCTCCATGAGAGAGTGCCACCATGTAGCTATCCACATCCCCTGCAGCTGGCAGCCAGGAAACACTCAAATAATCACTCCGCCCTGAATTGTTCACGGTGACTCCGCTTACACTGGAAGGAACTGCACATCAAAGCAACAGAAAGTTCTCAGTTTACCAGGTGTTCAGAGAAAGTTCCTGATAAGGTCCACATTTATAACAACAGAGAATTTTGTGACACCTAAAAATGACAAAATGTGTTATTGCAGCTTTTTAGATACCAGTCCTGAAGTGGAACTCAATTCCGAGAAAGTTTTTGCAAAGCTAGTTGTTAGTTTTTAAATTTCCATGAGATTCTTTGTTCTTTTTATGCAGAAGTAGTCCTTGAATTAAAACTACCCATTTAGTGATTGTTAGAAGTCATAATGGCATTGAAAATAGTGACTTACAACTAGTCCTCACACGTACAACTATCGTAACATCTTCACAATCCCATGAACAAAATTTGGGTGCTGGCAACTGGCATGTATTTATGACTGTTGTAGCGTCCCAGAGTCACATGATCACAATTTCTAACCTTCTCAGCTGGTTTCTAACAAAGTCACTGGGGGGGAGCCAGATTCACTTAGGACCTGATGATTCTTTTAGCAGTGATTTGCCTAACAACAGTGGGAAAAGGGTTATAAAATTGAGTTGCAGCTCCCTTAACCTCCTTGCTTAGCAACTGATATTTTGGTCAGTAAGCTGAGGACTACTTGTACCACTATTCTTCTGGAGGCGTAGAGCTTCCTTCATCTAGAAGAGGGGGGTTGAACTGGCCCACCCCACCTCCATGAATGAGAAAAATGTCACAAAACGTCACGTGACGGAGCAAGTTTGACACCTATGATCTAGAAGACCAAGGCAGGGGGATTCTCTCTTCTTCTACTGAGAATCAATTCCCTTTGGGATAATCTGTTGTGGGGAGGACATTAGAATTGCAGCATGAGTCTGAAGCAGACACTGAGTGGAAAAATCAATACAAAAAGTGTTTTGAAATTGGTGGCCTTTCTCCCTACTTGATTCTCCTCCCCCAGCCTCCGTCCACCACACAGTCCCCTCAGCCCCCGAGTAATGTGATGGAGAAAAAAATGAAACTAAAAAAATGCAATGGGCTGATTGGGATCACTATTAACCCAGGAAGAGAAAGGAGATGCTTATTTCTCCTGCCCCACTATATTTTGTGTGTGGCCACAAGGAAATGAAAAATAAAACAGAGAAAAATGCAGAGATAACTTATTCTGCTCTAAATTATTGTTTCTAATGTACAGTATAATTGAAGGGTTAATTCTACCCATTGTCCCTATATGTGACACCTGCTGATGGGGGGGGGGGGGGGAATTAGTTTAGCTTAAACAATCCTGGGATGGGGGCCTAAAATGGTACTGTAACCTTGATGCTGATTATGGCATTCACAAATACTCTCCTCTACAAACTTAATTAAATGTTTTTGACACGCGAAGGGAAAAGTCCCTTCTTTATACTTACGTTGCTAGTACAATAGTAGTTATTGAATCAGCAATTTTTGCAGATAAAAGGAATTGATAGAGAGCTTAGGCACTAAAAATTAATTAAAACACACACATTCAAATAAATACAAGGAAACTTATTCATCTATAAAAAAGCAAAATGATCAGCCAAACGTTTGAAGGTGCTGCAATATAATACCTCACTTTCACAAAAAGTTGCAGAGGAAACATTGATAAATACATCATTTATAATTTTGAAGTTGCTGCCCTCTAGTGGAAAGACTTACAAACAATTTATCTGAGAATGAAGTTTAATTCTTTTCACATTTGTTTTTCAAGCTTCTTTCAATAATTACCTGAATCATATAATAAAATTATATATCATAAAAATGCCTGACTCTATCAAAATTTAGGCTTTTTAAATACACAAATTCTGTAATTGAAAAGCATTAATGCAAGCATTCTATCTATCACTTAAGAAATTCACCAGACTACCCCGTTCAGTTTTCTTAAAAGTCAAATGTTCATGAATGTTCATTATATGCTCTTCTGAAATCTCCATCTTAAAAATCAAATCACCTTTATTCTTAAGAGGAACGAGTGTGTACATAATGGCACCTTTTCACCTGTGAAGATGACAATCTCTGATACAAATGTGAATAAAGCTCAATGAACAAATCTTTCATTATTTTTATTTGAAAATACTGAAAAATGTCAATCCCTAAGAAAACAGTTCCAATTGTGTGGTTGAGTGAATTTTCAGAAGACCTGAAAAAAATAATTTAATCGGGGGGGGGGAGGTGGTTGGAGGGGGGAAGAGAGATTGCCTTCAAATCAGTGTTGACTACTGGTGATTGGCACGACAAATCCCTTCACTGTTAAGGCAAGATTTCAGAAGACGTTTGCCACAACCCATTTCTTAGGGTTGAGAAGTGACTAGCTGAAGGTGACCCAGCTGCCTTCGTGTCTAAGGCATAACTAGAACTCAGAGTATATCAGTTTTTACTTCAGTGCCTTAACTGCTACATCAAACTGGCTAGTGACCTGTAATTATACTCGCACATTATCTTTCAAGAAAAAGTAAAGCTTTCTTTTTCTTACCTCACTCTATGCTCCATTTGAAGAATGCTTCACTCTCCTTAGCCTTGTAAAGCAAACCACAACCTCTCAAATGTTATTCAACGAACTGTCACCAGACATGTTTGCCAGTTCTATACTAGCCAGCATGATTATTGGGCACCAAGTTAGAGATGACTGTTCTAACACATTCCAGAATCAAGGAATATTTTTCTTTAAGAAGAAGACATTTTCAGTTATCATCATCACTTCCTCCACAACCACCACTGGACATTTTAGTCCCCAGTAACTACTATTATCCCAGATGAGATTTATTCCTAATGATGTAATGGATTCAAATATGGAGCAATATGCCTTTTTTTACAGTTATTTTTTATTTGCAGGTCCTGTCACTAGACTTTTCCAGACATTGTTTGACTTGCTAGACTCCTCCCGAAGTCCAACCAAGCAGCTTCTACTCAGACAAGTTAGTCCAAAGCCACCTGATCACAATTTCAAAGTATTGCTGATTTGGTTTTCTCTCTGAAGGACAGACATGATACAATCATCTTAATATATTTACTCATGAGTAAATGTATATATTATCTACCTACCTGTTCTTCCTTCAGCGATCACTTGTCTGGAAGATATTCCTCCACTAACAGTGGTAACAACTACTGAATAGAGTCCTCCAGGTTTTAAGGATTGGAAGTGGTACTTATCGGTATCCCTGGGAACCGTGTCATTTTTTATGACAACATTTTCATGAATGACCAACACTTGGTATGAATCTACATCTCCTTTTGGCCTTATCCAGTTGGTGAATAGACTGTTGGTTGTTCCTTGGTTTGCTACATTTAAGCTCATCACTTGTGCTGGAACTGGAAGATTAACATTATGGTTAATGAATAAAATTATGGTTTATATTTACATAAAAGTTCAAAATCATACCAGTAAATTCCATAAAGAGGTTCTTAAAAGTATGCTTAGTATCAATAAATTAATAAAATACAGGTAGCCCTCAACTTGCCACCACAATTGAACCCAAATTTTTTGTTGGTAAGTGAGACATTTGTTACATGAATTTTGTCCCATTTTATGGCCTTCCTTGCCACAGTTGTTAAGTGAATCATTACAATTTATTAACCACAGGGTTCTTATGTGAATCTAGCTTTCCCATTGCTTGTCTGAAGGACTCAAAAGTTGATTGCATGACCCCGGGACATTGCCACCATCATAAATAAGAGCTACAATGGTTGACAGTGTGAAAAATGTATCAGAGAGTGGAACATTTCACCTCCTTTTGCCAAGTATAGACAGATCTCTTTGGTTTATTAATACTGATTTATTAAAAAGGGCACTGGTTACAGCATTTATATTCCTTATAGGAATCTACATATACCAATGAAAATGTCATCTTGATGGAAGCCAACTTGTAAAATTTTCCAAAAATCAGATGGATACCATGATCTAATGAATATAGTCTACTTGCAGTTTACTTCAAAAGGCTTTTAATGAAATTTTTCGTTAAGAATTCTTAAATAAAAGTCACAGCATAAGAGGACAGAACTGCTTATGGGCAGAAACTAATTAAAGAAGCAGATGCAAGAATAAGTATATAGTTATTACAATGGAATATGTAAATACTGCCGTTTGCAGTAAACTAAACTTTACAATTTAATAATTAAAGAATGTGAAGACATGGGTGAGGAGTGAGGTGATTGTATTTGCATACAAAACCAGGGATTAAGGGTGTTTTTTTTTTAAAAAAGTGATGAAAATTTGCAAAAGGACCTCTTCAAAATGGAGGAATATGTAATGGCATGCAATCAGTGTAAACAAGCAAACCGTGATGTGCACTGGGGCAAAAAAATGTCGTAATGTTGCATATATGTGTTTATATCTTATTAGCAAAAAATGACCAAGACAGAGATATTGCAGTTGTGACAGTTCAAGGACAATATCAACATATCAAACAAATGTTATAAAAAAAACATATCCCATGTGCAAAACCAAGCTGCTAATATTGTAAAGCGTTTATATAGATCCCAGCTATTACAATTCTCGGAATACTAGATATAGAAAATAACTATTGGACAACTAGAAAATGTGCAAAACAAGGCAGGGAAAATAATTGGTTCTAAAGTAATTCTTCTCTAGGGAAATGTAACCATATTGGTATGCCTTTAGAGGCAAAAAAAGTGAGTAAGGTGACATGATAGATTTGATTTACTACCACAAGATGTACTGATAGCTGCTAACTGAATTGCTTTAAAGTGACAAATTCATAAAGCATCGACTTATCAGGGGCTACTTGTTGTGATGGCTAGACATTTATCTCCAGCATCAGAACCACTAGGCTGATAAACGTTATTGAAAGTGCTTTAGCTCCTGCTCTCCCTGTGAGCATCCTGCAAACGTCTGGTTGACTACAATGGGAGCAGAATGCTAGACAGGAATAGTCCTTATTTAGAGATTGCCTCATTTAGCAACTGTTCAGAGTTGCAAATGGTGATGGAAAAAGTTTATGACCAATTTCCACATTTACGAGATCTTTTCAGGTCTATAAAGCATAGACCAGGAAAATCGAAGTCAAAACATAAACACAATCATGGTTTCATTTAACCATCAAGTTGCTGGTCCCAGTTCTGGTCTATGAGCTATACATGGCTTTGGATCAAATCTAGCTCTTCATGATTTGTATATTCTGAGTAGACATAGTTTGTTTTATAGAAGGCATGAAGTTTGAAAAGCAACGACTAAGAAAACCATGCAAGGTAGTTAGTTTTTTTTTAAAAAAAAAACAGAACCAATAATATGTCGATAGTATGGTACCTGTATGACCGACAATTGAAGTCCAGTTACTCAAATCCCCACTTATGGTAGTCACATTAGCAGTGTACTTTCGTCCAGGAGACAGATTGGTGTAAGTGAACTCTTTGGCTTCCTTAGCCAGAGCCCTGTTAACGATTGTGAGGGACCGGTGTCCCAGTGAAACCACATAGTGATCCCAGTCAGACTGAGGGGTCGCCCACATGATTGTTAGAGATGATTCATTAGCATGCTTCACACGAAGCTGGAGAACTGGCTGTGTAGCTATGGGAGAAAAAGAAATACCCACACAATATTGAGGTTTTTGAAAAGGCGTTAGTGATGCTACTTTGACAAAAATTGTGAAAAAACACATTACAGATATGGTTAGTTGTAGTGCTATGGTTGAAAAAGACTTTATGTGTGTTGTCTACAAACTGAGCTATATTACTCATAAGTAAAAAGCACTTCTTTTCTATGTGAGCCTGGTTTCACAGCTTGTAATGCTAGTTTTTCCAACCCAATGTGTTATTTATTTTTTTACATTTTTCTGTTTGTGTCTGTAAACTACTGAGTTGGTGTTAGAAGAGGTATGCTTTAAGTGCTGAGCACAGTTCCATTCCATCTGCCACTGAGCTATATTATTTAGAATTTGACATTTAATGAGAGACTTCAAACTGAGGAAAAAGCTTGTGGGAGTTGTCTTTATTCTGATGAGACTATTGAACAAATTGAGCATTTATTCTTGAAACCACAGTGGCTTTGTTCCTACAAAAAGCTAAACCAATGGGGTAGGATAATTAGGATGTTGTGGAAACACCAATAAAAGTAAATGACCCCATTCAACTAATCCTAGAGAGGGGAAGGTAAATTAGCCCCCAAAAGACTTAGTTATGACTGCCCTAGTCAGCCATGCTGTGGAGATATATAACCAAGTGATCTATTTTTAAAACAAAACAAAAAAACAAAAACAAAAAGAAGAGAAAAGGAAAATGGCCAGTATCCATGATTTAACAATACATCCCCTAAAGTCTGATCAGTTGCAGTATGCAAGCTATGGAGAGCCAAGCCATTATAACAGGGAGCATCCACAGAGGCAATAAACAATCAGCTACAACTATATAATCAAAGACATGCATTTTTCCATTCATATAGAAAAGAGATAATGCACACAGAGATGGGCTTTGATCTCATGTTGAAATAGCATGTGGGAAAGACCTTGGGATATTGGATAAAGAGATGCTGCCAAGAAAATGGTCAGCAAGAGACAGCATAGCCAGCAACTGGATCATGGTGTCTGAAAAAAACACCCCTCCCCCCATTTTTGCCAATGAAAAACAGACAGAAGAGAGGATTGTACTTTCAAGCTTGCAGGATTCTGTGAGTCTGGCTTTGTGATTTCTGTCTAGTTGAGGCCACGAGGCCAACATTGATCATGCAAGTCTCAAAATACAATCGTCCCATTTCCCCCTTAAAAATGTGAGAAACTAGGGAGCATGTCTTCTGAACCTCTTGCCTTGTACACTATCCACTTGCAAACTATACTGGTTCTTATCTGACCATTCTCTTGGCAGTATCTCTTTGCCAAGTCTTTCCCATATTGTTACACATGGTTATAGAACCTCTCTTAATGAATGCAAAGATCCGCCTGTGCTAGGGTATCATGGAAACTTCCAGCACTCCTACTGCAAGAAGTACTCCTGTGCGTGTTGATATATTTAGTGTGGCAGTATAATTAGAAACAGTTATAAGGAGATACATCTATATTAGTGACTGGCTCAATAATGTATGATGAATTAAGTTTTCATGCGGTTAGATTTAAAGAAATCAATAAAACGTATGATCAAAATATGTCTATTTCCACTGCAACACTCCATTTTTTCAACACTGCAACACTCCATATTGTAGACCATAATAATCTGCACTTTATAATTACAAAAAGTATAATGTCAAAAAGTCGAAATGTGTGTAAAGTCTGAAGGATTAAAAGTGAGGGTGTAGCAGGAAAAACAATCAACACGAGGTATAAGATAAGGCAGGGTTTCTGACCCTGGTCTTCTTATACACCCTGCTATCTTTTGTTTTCCAGGCTACTCCCTTCCTTTTTGTAAAATTGGAGTTCTTAACTTTCTACCCGCAGCAATTGCTTATTTCAGTGTCAGCTGCCTTCCTTTAATCGACTTAAAGTAATAGGTCATAAGCATAAAAGTATAAAATATTTTATGTACCTCACAGTCCCTTCAAATACAAGTAGTATCTATATTCCATAATCTCATTTCAAAAAAACTCTCTTTTTAAATTTTCAACATTTCTGCTGGCTATAATATAAAAACACCAAACCCAAACAAATCATTTTCTCACCTGTTCTGCCTTTGCAGTGGGCTTTATTATGTAAGCCTCCACTTTCTACACTAACAACCACCTCATATTGTCTTCCAGGAACAAGTGCTAAATCCTTGATGATGTATTCTCTTTTATCTTTCTCCAGAGTAGTATTCAGCAGTAATGTAGAGCGGTCAAACAGTAAAATACGGTATTTGTCCCAATCTCCCGTGGGGGGAAGCCAATTTACTTTTAGACATCTCGACCAACCCATGCTGTCTACTTTCAATTCTGAAACTTTTTGGGGAGCTGAAACACAGAATGCAAAATGATAACAGATAAAAGGGAACTGGTTTATCATAGAATAAATAATTCTTCCTTAAATTGTTATTCTATTAGAATTCATTAATTCAGTAGCTTTCCTACTGCTACACATCTAATTGCTTTTGAAAATGTTTACAAAGTCCCAACTTGTGACTTAAAATCCTGTGCCTATATAATGCAAGATCTGCAACACATTGGCAGGATAGAATTACCACTTGAGAAGGAATTAGTAACCATTTTTTCAATCTACAATGCAGATTTCTTTCTGCCATATATTCTGGTTCTCCATTTGGGACTGGGAACGTAGCTAGGGAAGAGTAGCTGGGCATAGGATTTATAGTGAAAATTTTAAGCATTGTTTAATTTCAGCAATTTTCACCTTTAACTGTGCTCTATTCCACTTATAATATCATTATATTTTTATGGTGAAGGGTGAACAAATTATTACAGAGATAAGACTGTAAGCAGACATACAATAACTTTTAATAACAAATGAGGTTGTTGTATCTCAGGAATACTGCAATCTTTTACACACATTTAGTTAAAGATTTACTAATTAATATTTCCTTTTGAAATAAGTAGGACTAGTGTAACTGTAATCTAAATCCAACCCATTGTATTTTCTGCCCAGAGAACAACTGGCAACAAAAAAATCAAAATACTGGTCAGATTAGAAGGTGCTTAGAAAAATTAGAAACATACTTGTCCTTCCACGAGCTGTCACTTTGGTGAATAATTCACCACTGATTGCATTGACATTCACTTCATACAGACTTCCAGAAATTAGCTTGTCAAAATAAGTCTCTGTGGTTTGTGCTTGTAAAATTTTACTTTCTTTAAAAGATCCATGTTGAAATATGGTGACATTGTAGAAATCAAGGATCCCTGAAGGCCTCTTCCATGATACTTTCAGTGTATCCAGACTATCATCATTAGCTATCACCAGATCTAGGACTTTGGCTGGAGCTATTAAAAAAGAGTTTTAAAAATTAATTACCAAGCATCGTCTACTAAATACTTGCACCAGAGTTGTAGGCATGCATAAAACTCACTTTTCAAAATTTATCTGTGGTGGTTCAGTGATTTCCTGTGTAACTTCAGTTCCTGCTTGCAAATGGAAGGATTTCCTTCTGGACCCCACTGAACCATCTCACAATAGCATGGGTGGAGATCTAGCATGATCACAGTGAGGATGGACTATTATGGATTTCTTTGAATTGAATCTATTTACAATCAGTAAGCTTTTCACATTCTTACAGTTTTATATTAAAAATATTTTGAGCTGGAAATATTTTATTATCAATTCTGACAGAGTAATAAAGGGTATATAGTCTAGGCTCCATTGGCTTGACATCAATATAGTGCTTAGGATTAGATGTAGAGTTATATATTTTGAATAATTACATTGTGAATCATGGTAATAATTCATAAAATATCTCACTTAGTCCAATCACACTTATCACTTTTGAACATTGTAAACTTTGGACTTTATATTGCATATAAAATTGAATTTTGAATAAAATACTAATGTTAAATATTTAAGTGCTCTCAAAATTATCTGGCATTTTTATGAGTAGTTATAAGTTTTTAAACTGGAAATAGTAACATTGATGAAAATGACAAGATACACTTGAATTTCTACTTTTATATTTAAAAATGGCAAGTGCTGACTATATTATATTTATTTGCCCTCATCTGGTCACTGTCTCATGAAACTGAAACTCTGACAAATGCCTGTTGAGAGTTAAGAGCTCTTTAACTGGGATGAATGGGACAATCCTTATCCTTAGCATAACATATTCCAAATTAGAATAAAGTCATCTTATTTTGAAACTGTTCAAGATGTAAACCACTTTTTTCTATTAGTCATAGGCATTTCTTATGATACACCACATTCTATTGCAGTTAATTTTAAGGAATTTATATGAATAAACCTGTGTTTTAGTTTTGAAAAAGGTGCCTTATTTTACCCTTTAATTATGTATATTAATCAGGAAAAGATTTATAAAATCTTACCAGTTCTTACTAGTCTTACATTATAGTTCTCCATCCCCCGAGCCTTGGAAATAATTGTCAAATTATATAGACATCCCGGTATTAATCCTGAAAAATTGTATGACAAAATATCTTTCTCTAGATTCATCTGTTGAATTAGAATATCTTTCTCCAGCAAAACCAGCCTATATTGATCCACATGACCAGCTCCTGGCAACCATGAAATATGAAATGACTGCATCTCACTCAAGATCTTGATATTTTTGACTGGTGAAGGAACTGAAAAAAGGAAAGGGAGCAGCTTATATAAAGAATACTGCAAGAATCTGCCTTAAGTTTACCCTTTAAATCTACATTTTATTTAATAAAGTTAACTAGATTTCAGTAAAACATTTATTTATGTTCTGAAGAGACATCCAAAATTTTTAGATTAAAATGTATGCATCAAGAAATATACTAACTTCATTAATGAAACCTTACTTTTGCTCCAATCAAATTACATTTACTAACTATGATTTTCTAAACTTTTTGGATTTTTTGCATCACTTGATTTCATACTACTTGGGAAAAGAACAGCAGACATCGTCTGAATTATTTGGTCAAATATCAGTTCAGTTTTTTTCTTTTCATTTTGTTATTGCATCTGTCATTGATATGTGTTCTGGCATGTTTGTGACAGTAGAGAAATCCCTGCCATAGACTTTCTCTAATTTAGCATTCCAAAACCAAAACCGTTAGGCTCATCATTTACATTCAGGCCTAATAGAATTTCCAGCCATCTTGTTCAAAATTTAACTATGAATTCTGGTAATTGCAGATAATTCTGGTAATTCAATGGATATGACGTTTCATTCCTCCCCCCACCCCCATACTACAGTGTGGGTCACAGTTTATGTATAATTATGGAAAAAGCATTTGAATGTACAATATATTTATTGCTATAAATAATGTGAGAAAACTCACTTTAGCTACTATTTCTTAAATAACTAAATGCTAAATGGTGGATTTCTATTGATTTTCATTGTCTGCTATGTCCTCAGCAAACCAGAATGGTATGAACATATAAATTATATATTAGTTTCAATTAATAAGTTAATGTAATTTAAATTAAATCATATACTTGCACCCTGATGTATGAAGCAAGTACATAAGTCACTTTATTTACAAAATAATGTTGGCATGCATGCCTTGTCATTTGCCATCCCATAGACCCTACAAATGTCTATGGCTATTCACAAACCATTTCAACATTCTTTTATGTCTAAGGAATTCCCATTTGTTCTCTTTTCTTTGTGGGAATAGAAATTATGAGCATAAGTGAAATAAATTGGTGAATATAATATTGTTATCTCCAGCATTCTTACCAGTAGACCCACTGATGTCAACTGATGAGCTTTTTTTATTTCCAGCAACTGCTCTGATGGTGATGGTGTATTTATTGCCAGGGATGAGATTGGCAAATATCTGATCACTTCTAGAAATGCCTCCAGGAACTAGAATCTCTTCCACTTTTTTGATGCCATTAAGTAATTGTAGTTCATACCAATCCACTTTCCCTAAGGATGGGCTCCACCAAACCTGTAAAGTGGTGGTTGTAACTTTGTCTTTCTTAATTTCAAATCTTGCAGGGGGCAACACATCTATGAGTTCCCAACAAACAAAACAAGGCAAACAAGGTGAAAACCAAATTAGCAAAGCCTATAATTAGCAAATTAGCAAAGCAAAGCACATCAACTGTCTGAATACTTTTAATATGTAAGATAAATGTATGGACAGCTGTTATTCAAAATCTAAACTGATGTCAATCACATATCAAAATAATAGACCAGCAGGTATGAGATATTGGGAACTAGAAGAAGGAAGGTGTGACAAAGGCTAAATTGTCAGCCCAACAAAATTTAAAACCTGAAAAATTCTTATCTATAATACACATTTCTTTTTGTTTGTACATATATAGATCTAAATACAATTAAATTAATACTTTAATTAAAAACTGAGTTAAATGAAGAGAATTTTTCCTGCCTTCATTCTTTAGGAATGAATTAAGCTAGGATAGGAATTTAGGATAGGAATTAAGGATGGCACAAACAATACAATAATTATTCAATATATATATAATTATATATTCTATATAATACAAGGATGGGGTTATGCTTCAGCTAGGTTGCACAGTAAAAGGAAGAACCACAGTCCAGGAAAAGGAGGAAAAAGACATTATTTTGGGGGTGATTACAATATCAAAGCGACAAGACAATCTTAGCCTAATTAACATTCTGTGCTGTTACAGAAACTGCCAGGTGCTGCTTTGGTTAGTAACTAACCCGTATAAAACTTACGGTATTTAAATGCTTTCAGAAATATCTTAGTTGAAAAAGTATGTCTTAGAGGCAGCTATAATATGTGTTTTATTTCAAATCCACTTCCTTCCTCCCTAAACAAAGTAAGAACATTCAATGGCAAAATGCAGAGGTAGTGTTTCCAATATGTAATCCCACCAGCTATCTCTTACACTGCTTTTGTGTAGGAGGTTTTTTTAAAAAAATAAATAAAATAAATCAGCTCAGGGAACATCACAGTCCAGATTAAAACCCTTCAGAAAAATGCATGTGCTCCTCACTGGATGAGGCTAGCAAAATTCATCAAACAAGCAAGTTCATTCTCTAGCCTGCCAATCTGAGCTCATCCTTGTACTGTTTCTCCCATTATGTACTCTTTCTGGATATAACTTTTATCCTAGATTTATACTTACTAAAACAATGCAATGTGCCATAACTTGGTAGCTAAACCTTGCGGTGGAGCTGCTGCAATGCAAGACAGTAAGCCACAGACTGTCCTTGATAGTTTCTGTCTCTACAGTCAGCACAAGAGACCCCAAATTAGGGACACCATCAGTCTTGGGACTTTGGGCTTGTCATTGCTCTCAACTTAATCTATCGCACAAGGTTGTTGCTGGGGGGAAAGTGTTACACATACTCCCTTAGCTAAGTGAAAAGGATACAAATCAAATAAGTACATACATAATTTGGCAATTATTGGTGGCAAATATATATAGGACACATACCACACACACACACACACACACACACAACATACTATACACATACATACATACACATTTAGAGTTACAACCCCCGGTATGCCCAAATATGGGAGGAAGTTCACTGCTTCCACTCTCTGTTCATCAGCTCGTCACAAGAGACCATCCAGGCAGAAACCCAATATTTTTACTGTTGCCTTTGTTACATTTATGTTGTATTTGTGCTGATAAATAAATAAAGGGAGACTAGTATAGATCTATTTCAAGCTGATGAGAGCTAGCTGATGAGAGCTAAATAGCTTGAAATAGATCTATACTAGTCTCCCTTTATTTATTTATCAGTACAAATACAACATATATATATTATGTATGTATGTATGTATGTATGTATGTGTGTGTGTATATGTTGTGTGTGTGTGTGTGTATATATATATATAATATGTGTATATATATGTGTGTGTGGGTGTGTGTGTGTGTATATATATATATATATATATATATATATATATATATATATATATATTTAAAGTCACATATATATACTGTATGCAAACATACAACCCTCCCACATCAGTTGCTATATCATCATCATTATCATCATTATCATCTTTTTATTGTACTGTATCTTATAAGTTGTCTATAGCCATTAAGGCAATCAAGAGCATACAAACCGTATGCAGGAATGTGTAAGCGTGTATGAGTACATAGGCAGACATAAGGATAGATAAATTTGTTCTTCCTCTTCTAGATTTTTTCATTAGTTGCTAGATGATCGATAGCCTAAAATCAGATTAGTATTTTTTTTCCTGAACTAGTAACTTTTGAAGCTTCTCTCACAATTTTTTTTTTTTTTCCCTTTTAAATGGCATAACAACAATATTTAAAATTTGGACTGAATCTTGGTTTTGATAGAGAGATGTCCAACAGAGTTATCTCTCAATCATCTTTTCTCTCCCATAAGATATAAAGGTTTGTTAAAAAAACGTTCTTTTTTTGAAGAAGTCATGTATTTTTCAGTTTTGGTAAAAGTTGGATCAAAAGAAATAATCTTCTTCCAAACCTATCCTCAGCTTTCAGGAGGAGTGAGAGTTACAGCCTAAATAGCAGACCAACCACTTTAAGGGAGTGAGGAAATAAAATATTTTGAATTTTGGAACTTATAGGTGAAGAAAAATACTATGATAATCTCCTGGCTCTTAATATAAACAGATCTGCAAGTGACAAATTAGAGGTGGGATACAACTCCTAAAGCAAATTAAAAGATTGCGTGCGTAGAAGGCGAAGTTCAGAAATTCAGTCTTTATCTAATCTATCTAGCTCAGAACACACACTCAGTCCTTTGGACATCCGCTAGAACAAAGGAACAATGAGTTTGGGAAGTGCCTGGCCTGAAACTCTGGTCTGGAAGCAAACACTTAAAAACCATTTGCATTGTTGCAAACTTCTTGACTGGCAAGTGCCCAAAAGCGATATATCATGGATATCAAATATTTCTATAAAGATATTTTACAATTTGTTGCACATATTCTAACAAGAATAAGATGTATACAAAATGAGCTTGGTTAACTTTTATTTTTCACTTTTGTGCAATATTTTAAAGAAATCCACTATGCCTTCATGACATTACGCTTAGTTCAATTTTTATCTTGCATTTGGTATTGGTTCATTTAAACTTAATAATACAGAATTTATTTAGTATAGAATCTTTATCTTTCCATATAATTGACTTGAAAGAAAATATGTTGACTAAATGTGATTGTATATAGACAGTCAGATAACTTTGAATCTATTATATAGAGCTTAAATGAAATCTTTATTCTCATACAATTTTTATTTTTTTGGTCATGGTCAAAATTATAATAGAAGTGTATTAAACTAATTTCTAAAATTGCTACTAGATTGAAAAAGGGAAATTGAATTATTAATTTAGGTATAAATCATGTTGTAAATGTATTGTCAGGGAAAGTCGGAAATGAAAACTGTAACACACACAACACACTGTTCAGACTAGTGAAAGTTTCTATCTGTTCTGTTTTTTTTCTGCTGATGATCTACCTCTCCATCTTCTCTCTATCCCTAGTTGCCCTTCTCTCTCTCTCTCCCTCTCCCTCTCTCTCTCTCTCTCTCTCTCTCTCTCTCTTCATTAGAAAAGGAACAAAGAATTTCTGATATTAGATAAAGGATAGACGTTCTCTATGGATAGAGGCAGATATATTAACTTTAGTCAAATTAAAATCAGAACAAATCGTACCATTTGTACTTATATTTGCAGACATATATTCAATATTTATGTTATCAATCTATCTACAGATATACACAATGTTAATGCTTACATTATGAGCTTAATATGTAGATATATTGGTTTGTATAATATATAGATATACTAGATATATAAAAATTATCTTATAAAAACATTGTACAATTGTTTGTGCTCATTTTAAAATTAATAGAAATTATCATTGCAGACTTAAAATATATAGATTTAGGATCACTTATCCCTTTTTGCTACTCTACCACGGCTACATGAGCTTTATAAGTAATTTGGATTAAGTATCTTAGGCAAGGAGGCAATATCTTTTCAGAGTTATTTTAATATGCTATTAGAGTGAAATCAGATATACTTATGAACAACCATCATCAACATTCCCTGTGCAAATCCATAACCAGAGAGCCATTCCCCAACCTGATAATCCCCATCCAGGATGACCATCCTTGCTGGAGATGTTGGCAGTTCTAGCTAAATATATCTAGGGGGCAATAACTTGAAGAAAATTGATAAATACTGGCAAGAGTAATATAATTGGAAAGGTTCTCAAAGTAGACCCTGATGAAAGAAAATATGCTTAAAGTTAAAAGTTAACAGCTATAGCAATTAGCAACTTCTAATTTGTAAATAAGATAGAGATAAGGACTACACAGTTAACGTGTCATCTAGTTATACGAGATATTTGTGTTTAGAGATTTCAATCATATTGTTTCATTTCATTTACCTCTTGAAATCAGTGAGCAAACTAAGAATGGATGTTGTTTAAGGAACCTTTCACATTAATTTCAAGTTACATAATAATCTCTACAAATTCGGATTAGCATCAGGATGAAAATAGAACAGGAGAGGTCCTTCCTCATCTTCTATGTATCCCCAAATGATCAGCCAAGCTGTACCTGTTTGCAGGGTGACATTGCTAGTTTCTCCATCAGAGAGAGAAACAATCCTGAGCGAGTACAAAGTCCAGCTTCCAAGCCACTGAAGTTGCATTCATAGGAACCATTGTCCTTCTGGATGGCTTGGCAATCCCTGGATAAAACCTTGCTGGAGCTGCAGATTACGCTGAAATTACAGGAGTTGCCCGAACTGTTCCATCTGAGATAACCGACTGGCTGGAGACCTTCCATTCTGTCTGGTTGATGGTGCATTTGACTGGAGCAGCTAGACCACTCTAGAGAACAATCAAAAACAGCACAGGCCATTTAGGAATAAATGCTTCCTTTTTTATTTACCCTTACATATGAGAACGGGCAAATTCTAAGGTTGTTGCATTTTAACACAATCATTCTGAATATTTTTGAGGGAAGCTGTACTTTAATTCATCCAGAAAAACCCATAAAAACTAAAATTCAAACCATGGAATAGAACTGTCACTTCTTGGGTGTGTGAGCGTACACATGTGTATGCAGGCAAGTGTGAGTAACTTGTACATAGAAGCTGTAAAATACAACCCGACCTAAGAGTTGTTGCATCTTCCCAATCGCCCGGATTGAAGAAAAATCTCACATCTCACTTTAGGCTGCACGATGCTGCGGACCAAGGGAAGGTGGGCATGGGGCGGGGGAGTGGAATAGAAGACTTCCAAGGTCCCTTCGAACTCTTGTTATTCTCTGGGAGCCGTGGTCTTCGCGAATAATAACTTCAGTCATTACTCAGGCACTAGATTTTGAAAGGTTGTCTTCGCTGCTAAGAGTTTCGCCTGTTAAGTATGCTGATGCGCGGAGGGCAAGGTCATGGGAAGAGTTAGCGAGAGCTGATAGGAGAAGGAAGAGCCGGAGTGGGAGGAGGCAAGGGGGATGCGCGCCCTACCTGGCGAGCCCCCGCCCGGTCCCTCGCGAGTACCTGTCACCCACCTTGAGAAGGGCCAGCGCAAGAATCCACCAAGAGCCTCCCGCTCCGCATCTCAGCCTTGCCATCCGTTTGGATCTGCAAGGCTGGGGGCGAGGAACCTCCTTTTGCCCCGCCGGCGGCGACGGCTGGTGGCTTCCCCCGTGCCCGCGGGGTCGAGAGACGCAGCAGCCCACGGCGGCCCTCTAGTGGCCAGCTTGACTCTTGCAGGCTCTCCGGAGGCTCCGGGGAAGTTTCCCACCGGCCGGACGAGGACTGAACCCGCGGCGGATTGCAGGCGCGGCGTGGAAGCTGCCATTCTCACCCGGCCCTCGCCAGGCGCCTTGGACCTCCGCCGGGAAGCCTAGCTGCTCTCCCTCCGTCGTCCGCAGGCGGAAAGCTCTGCCTCCACTCCCAAACTTTCCCTTCCCCACCCTAGCTCTCCGTTGATCCCGGGGCGCTCTCCCTCGCTCTTACCTACCCTTCCTATCACCGCCCCCACTTTCCTCCTCCTCCTTCGCCCGCCGCAAGCAATTCCACCCCTCCCTTTTTCCTTCCTTCCTCCTTCCCTCCCTCGTCTGGACTTCTTTCCCAAGGCTATTTCTGACCCTGGATGGAAAGGAGGTGGTTTCCTTCAGGCGTTTCTCCTCCCCTCGGAATGTCCTAATGTAAACCTCTTGGTTTCACAGACTGGAGAAGTTACTCGGCTAAGCGGCGAAACCTTTCAACCGAAAAGAAAAAGAAGTTCAGTTGCCGTGTTTTAACTTTCAGACTCTTGGTTTCATACTTAACTCGGTTTTAGCCCAGTTTAACCATTTTGAACACATCCGGGGGGGGGGAGCAATAACTACTTTCACAATTTTGGAGACGCAGGGTTAGGCTAAAGTAAGGTGGAAGTTGATCAGATGCAAAACTTGGCTGTAAATATTTACTTCAGAGCTGAAATAATAGCCCCTTTCCCCAACAAAGCCTTGTAGCTTGTTTTTTTTTTTTTTTTTTAAAGAAGACAGGAATTGCAAATTTCCTTTTTGCTATCTTAGTGGAGTAAATCAGTAATCAGCCTAGAACAGTTACTTTTCTTCCTTACAATCAATATAGCCACTCCCATTTTGAATATCATATCAAGCAAAACCTTATGTTTAGCAATAATCTCTGGAAAAAGGGGAAAAAAATTAACCTGGAAAATGACCAATTTATTTTACTTTTTTCTTCCATGGCATCTGCATTTAAAGTGACCCTTTTGCTGCTCCAAGTATATTTTCACTAGAATATGAATATATGAGTATATAATTAAAAGCAATAAATGGGCTTGTTCTTGGAAAATGACATTAACTCTGAAAAAAAGAATATTTTTTTGTTTGTAAAAATAAAAAGAGAGAAGGAATCCCTGCAGTTTTTCACATTCTAACTTCTACTTTGAACTACCTCCTATTTCAGCTTATAAATAGGGAACTTCCAAGTGCTAGAATGGGGTGTCCAATTTTGGGGAATTCTGTAAGTCCACAACTCTTAAAAATGACAAGGTTGGATGGATCCCTATGCTAGAACAAGCTTCAGCAGCTCATAAAATCATTCAGAACAAAGTCTGTAGAGAACCCTTCTAATTATACAGCATTTATATAAATCCTTAAAAAGTGTATTCAAATGTTGTGAAATCACTCCTGATATATAATGTTTCCTTCAAATTTACAATTCCTCAATTTCATTTTTACAAAAATTAAAAAAACCCTAAACACATTTAAAATTAATTTACAGTAGCAAAATCTATTTTCCTGTGAGTTATCAGCAAGTCAAATCTCATCAAGGTTGCTTCAATAATTTTCCTCCTATTGTACCTAATTGCTTATTTTTAAGATACAGTCTCCAAATTTGAGTCATCCTTTTGAGGTTCTTTGCTTGAATTTTGATCACCCAAATATCCTTTGTCCATTAGTGTTCTTTAATACGGTATCAGGCTAACTTGGATAAAACTTATCTACAGAGAAGGTCTACAGGCTGGTATAAAGAGAAGAGCACTCACCATTTTCATACCATTCCCATAATTTTTATTTTACTATTTATTTTGAAACCTCTAAGGTAGCATTGGGGAGATTAGTCAGTTCAAAGAATTTGTAAGATGGATGATTGAGAGAATATAACTTAAGTAGGAATTAGTGTTAACAAGGCAAAGGTGAACAGGAGTCTTAGCCAATGAACTAAGACCTTCTGGGCTTTTGGAGAAAGTTACCCAGATTTTGGGTAACCAAGATATCAGACAACTGGAGAAAACTGGCAGCTGGGATGACAATGCGGTTGGGATGATACACTAAGTTGTAGTGATTGCTAGACTCTGATTATAATGGTAGCAAAACTAGTGGAAGTTTAGCCACTACCATTGGCTTCTAACATCTCTTTCACCTGGATCAGCCATGAAGACACTAATAAGGTCTCAGCCCACCTATTGGCAGTAGGTTGAATGTTGGGTCATTTAAGTATCTGGGAAATGGTCCCTAAGACAATGATGCAACACAGGACATGTTGTTATAAGGTTGCACTGATCACGGTAGTGAATAACTTCTGGATGGGGAAGTTATTGGGAGATGGCTAAGACTTCAAGGTACTACTTTCAATAGAGTTCAGTAGCATATCAACCTTCTGGAATAATCTCCCAAGTGCCTGTAGGAGTTAGATGCTCATTCATTTACTGTTCACAAACTTAAATCTGCCTCAATCATACAGAATTTCAAAATATAGTTTGATTCAAGGGTGCATGCCAGTTTGATTTAAAGGTGCGTCCTGGACTGATCATCTGTAAGCCCAGTGTTGATAATTAAGACAGACTCTCACTTGCCTTGGCAAGACCATTACAAAAGTACATTATTCTGAGTATAATTAGGGTTGAGGTTGTCTTCATTAAAGAAGAAGTTGGAGCTGCAAGACTAAACGTAAACTCACCTTTACCACCCCAAGAAATCAGTGAGTCAGAGTGTTTAATGAAGTAATTAAATTCACTAGCCAACCATTCAATCTATGCTCACCCCTCCCCGCATTTTCAACATATGGAAATTGTAAAATACTGTATTGTATGGAAATCCTCCAGAAACCTCAGAAAACCCTTGACTCTGTGAAGTCCTTCACAAGGCTATGAAGTATTTTTCAGCCACTTGATTTGGTATGCAGAATTGAAAGGGAGTTGTATTTTTGATTCCCAAATCTATTTCAATGGAATATTGAAATAGCCTAAACTTGCAGGTCTGTAGTGAATAATGTGATATTTGCTGTAAATGTAGCTGCTATTCATCATTTATTTGTGTGACTGATTTCCTTCTGGTGCCACAATTGCCTGTGTATTTTTTCCATCTGGTTCCTATCCTTTATCTAGTTATTTATCCACAATAAATATCATTCATTAAGGGTGGTTTTAAATAACTGAAATATGTAATGTTTACTAGATCATGGATGTCCCATACCAGGGCCTGGAGTCTGCAAAGGTGTAGATTAGGTGAAATGGGTTTCAACTCAACTCGATCAAGTGAATGGATTTGGACATTTGGGCCTTCTGGTGACAAGGTTTCTCCACCATTGGTCTTTGCTGAGGTGATACTGCCCTGGATGAATCCTTCTTGAACTCAAGGCTACTGCTGGAAGAGCAGGTGGCAGTCATAGCCAAGAGACCTCTGCATACTTAGATTGCACCTGTTGCTGGATTTTCCCTTGTATCTGGATTACTACAATGCACTGTGCATGGGGCTTCCTTGAATAGCTGTTGGAAGCTTCAATTAGTGAATAATGTGACTATGCAGGTAGTAAATGGCACTACGTATGTGTCAGATATGTGATACATATCACTGCTATGTGGGCTGCATTAGTTGCCATTGTGCTTCTGGGTGCAATTGAAAGTGCTGATTGTCATCTTTAAAGTTCTTAATGTCTTGGAACTGGTGTATCTAATGCTCTTCTTTTCCCATATCGTTCTATCAATCCAATACAGTCCAGCACTTTGGACATGTTACAGGTCCCATTAGCCAAGGGATGTCAGCTGGTGGGGATTAGGAGATGTGTCTTTAATGTCATAGTCCACCCGACTAGAACAATCGTCCTTTCAGAGATTAGAGTGACCCTGACCCTGTTGGCCTTTTATGAGCTGTTGTCAACTCCTAAATTTTGCATCGTGAGAGAAGGGGGAGAAGTGAATTCCATTCATACTTTTGGCTCAGATGACGCAGCAGGCTTTGGAGGGGTGCACCTCATTGGGGATGGATTTGTAGACATAGACTGAGGGGAGAGAGGAACAGGGGTAAAGTTCAAATATAATTCAAACAAAGCTTAGATCTGACTGCGAAAAGATCTTGCCAAAAATAAATGCTCCTAATAAATGACTAATTTTCTTTGAAGTTTAGACCGAGGTTCATGAATCAATTAGGGCATTTTTTTGAAATCTGACAGCTGTCGTGTAAAGGGTTGATTATGTTCCTGGATCTGGAGCCCTGAGTGTGTTTAGAGATCCTGTTTCTTGGCTATATTACCCCTCTGGCAGGTTGAGAACGGCATAGATGCACGGTGAGCAAATATATTTATTTTGCCCTTTTTAATGTTTATGTTTATGATATATGCCACCTAGAATCTCTCGTTGAGCTGGGCAGTTAAAAAAATTAATCAATTAATCATTCCTTCCAGGAATCATTCCAGGAGGACCCACTGGCCTCATTCTTTAGAGATGGATCCCATAGTTGCAAGATATTATATAGCTTTGGAAGCTGGATTCATCAATTTTTTGGATAAATCCAGAGGAAACATTGTGAGGGACAGTATTATGTTCCTCCAGAGCTGCAGGATGGGTAAGTCCATCTTGGTGAAACTTTATCCTATCTCATCACTCCTGGATTTCCCCACTCCTTCCTGAAGTAGTCTGTTGTCTTGATTCCCCTGCCCTCCTAAATACTTCACGAGTATCAGAACAGCTTTGTTGTTCTGCCAAAACAATCACTTTTTTCCTACTGAAGAAAATGAGTGAGGAAATGAGAATAGAAGGTGGAACCCTGGCTGGGGTACCATTTTTTTTCATTCTTCTATTGGCCAGCTGGATGAACCTTCTTCCCATTTCCTTTTCTACCAAAGTCAGGAGAACATTCCCACAAGTGGCAGGAAGTGCAAAGGTTAGTGAGATGAAATCATTGGCTGAGAGTAAGTGTCCATAGTGACACTCATTAGTAACAACACAGTCTGAAACACACTTATTCATGAATATTCAGAATTCTACACAATTCTGTTCAATTTGCTTCTGATCAAGTGTGAATGAGATTATATTATCGTGTTCTTCTTCAAGAAGTTTAACTGCAAAACATTATAAAAGTTAGAATTACAGTAGATTTATGATGCTGAGATAGTTATTTAATGGTTTGCA
Source organism: Thamnophis elegans (assembly GCF_009769535.1). Lineage (NCBI taxonomy): Eukaryota > Metazoa > Chordata > Lepidosauria > Squamata > Natricidae > Thamnophis > Thamnophis elegans. The sequence continues at coordinate 47,415,999 of NC_045547.1, read as the reverse complement.
ACTTCCAGGGCTGCTCTTTAATCCCATTTTTAAAAATACAATTTTCACTCCATTGATAATCGAGTTTAAAGATAAAATATAATTAAAAAACAATATGGCCATGGTTACATTTTTAGCAATCTTTTTTCATTCTAAAAATGCCATTATTCTTTGTCAATGGAAAGGCAATTCTGTAGCTAAAGATGAAGATCTATCTTAACCACCCTCTTAACTGATGTGAAAATGTCAAACGCCTATCATTAATTCTTTTATGGCAAGAGGGGAATTAGAGGATGGAATTAGAAAGATTGAAGCATGCAGAAGTACATAGCCTTCCACTCTACAAACACCACCAGCCCCATTCTGCTCTTTAGAGAGTTGTTGATAGTTGGGTAGTATACTGGTTTAATCACCAGTATCACCACCATCTACATTTTACTGGATTTTCAAATATAATTACCAATTCTATCTCTCTCTTTACAAGGAGAAAATGGGCATAGTTAGTTTTTCCTCATAATTTGAAACATCAAACAGTAAATTTGCAACCCAAAGTTGCTCTACAAGCAAATATTTTTAAAAATGCAAAGTATCTTTATAAGTGGGTTGGCTTGAATCAGGTATAACGATAGTATCAAAGTTTTCATTATGTGAAATGAAATGCTGTTCTTTGTTGCATTTAATACAGTCCAATATGTGTTCATAAATACGGAAAGCAAATTACTTCCTAAGAGTTGGATAGTGGAGATAGGGGTGGGAGGAGAAGTTGATGAAGAGAGGAAGAAAATATCATCTATCAGAAACCATAAGTGAAAGAGCAGCATAGTTTTATTTGTGGAAGGAGGAAAAGAAAAACATGTAATTTAATACATTTGAATATGCTGCACATCAGAACGTCAACACCCATGTCAGCTACTTCTCTCCAAAATCCATACATAAGTCTTGTCCTCCATTAACACCTGAGACTTCTATCTGTACTTTACTACAACCTTTCCCCCAAACAGTGCTAATAGGCTAATGCTGGATTCTAACACAGCAGAATTTGAGCAGTGGTAGACCAAGAATGAATTCTATCCCAAGCTTACTCAATTTCTGAGTAGTCATTTCTGGATTGCCAAATGGAGTACCTGTCATTGTTGTCTTACAACTCAAAGTAGTTCTAGTTTGATATTGATATCACACATGAGAAACCTGTGACCAAATCATGGCTGGGTAAATGAAATGAGCAATATAATTCAATTTACCTCAATACTTCTCTATGATCATTATTACTTTTCCTAGGGGCTATCAGTGATGGCTGTAAGCAAAATAAGAATTCAGACTAACAGCACACAATATTTGTGCATTTATTTATTTTATTTATGCATTAAAACAACTGCCAAATGATTCTAAAAGAACAGTACAAGACAAATTACAGAGGACGAAGCCACACTATTTTTCCTTACGTTTCCTAAAAAAAAAAGCCAAAGGTGTCCCAGTTTCTGCAGAGAGGGAGAGGCTACATAGGGGCAATTTAATTTAAGACAGCTACTCATCCAGTTCAGATTGCAAAGAGGGTCTCAGCTGAACCATTCACTAAACCCTTATGGAGACTCCAAATTCCCTCTGATTCATAGCCAGGATCAGCAGTTATTGGCTGATGCAGTAGACTCTGTCTTGTTTTCCATCAAGCTGCAAAGCAATTAGAAAGTGATCTGACCAGAGCAACCAAATCATATCTCAACTGCATTGAGACAAAAACAACAGATCTAATGTGTGGATCTAGATGCATCAAGTTTTCAACGATCTGAGACAGTTCCATGACCATGAACTCCTGAGATGTCCTAGATTCAATGTTTCTGGATTGCAGATTGAAGTCCTCAAGAACTATAAGCCTTGGGTCTAAATCACCAGCCTAGCAATTAAATCCAGCAGATCAGGGAGGAATGATGTTGAGCAGCAGGGAGGGATGATTGCATCTGTTCCCTAGAGCCCAACTTCTATCAGTCTTACATCCAGTTATCTATGGAAACTCCTAACAACTTGTGGATGATAACATGGTATTGCAATCAAGTAACATGTACATCAGTTATCAGACTCAATGAGCTATTTAGTCACAATCAGAACAATATTCTGGATTATGACTTTTTTTTCTTTTTTATTTCAAGATATAGTCAAGGAAAGGAAAGCTTTTCCAGTGAATAAATTATCTTACCTCTTTTGTAGTGCTAGAGAAATGATAGGTAGTTGTAGGAGTCCAGTTTTTTTCTGTCACTTCAAATAAATTCTGGTTAAGACTGAATTTTCCCATAGCCTTATAATTGCTTTCTGTAACATTTCTGATGGAAATCATCGTATTGCTACTGCCAAGAAAATTCTGTGGATTATGTGTTATAGGATTAAAGGGAAGGGATGTGTTTTTAGTGCTCTGAGCCAATGGTTCAGCATCTTGGAAATCTAGGAGGAATAAACGTATATAAAATCAGGGCTCAACATGCGTAGAAATAGCTTGACATATTAATCACATCTTAACTGTTAACATGAATAGTGTAAAATGGGTTGCAATTTTATTTTACAATAATAGCTGATTACATAGTCTTTTAACTGAGGAAAATGCTGTTTGAAAGTATAATTATATTTAGAGCTCAGTTGATAAGATGATATCCACATTACTCTTCGACGTTAGATTTCTAAAGGAATCCACAATGGCCATTTCTCTAGGTACATTCATGATTGTTACTAAAATATGCAATGTGTTTAACAACTCAGTCATATATTGACAATCCAAAGCAAAATTTCCACAGTCTGTGTATAGAAGAACCTGACTTAATCATTTCATATAATAAGCTAGTCAGCAAGGTCTGAGATCGACCCTGAATCACACAGCACTGTAGAATTCAGGAACTGTACTTGTCCAGTTCCAATTTAATGGCAACTTTCAGAAGTGGCTCTAAGCATGGGCAAATTCAAATCTTCCCTTGGGAAGACATTGAACAAGACATCAAATTGAGCTTAGTAATATGAGGTTTAAAAATGAACTTTCAGTATTTAAACTATATTTTCCCCATTCCCAGATTGTCTGTTTTGTATAAAAATAATTGGGACAGTAGTGTACTTTGGTGTGAAATTACCAAAGTATATTTAATTCACATTAATTCAGCAACACATATTTCTTAAATAATACATTCTTACTGCATTTAACATACTGAAGTTTTGTCCTGATTTATTCAATGCTTATGTCCATATAACCAAGTGGGCCAAAGAACATCCTATACACAGCCATTTTTGCTTCTTTCAAGAAACCCTCAATCCTCAACACAGATTTAATACTACATACTTCTTTTGACCAGCATTTGCATATATTAACATTTTTCCATCAATTTCTTATTTTTAGTAAAAATTCTATTACACACATTCAGAACTATTAACTTTTTACTATTAATTTTTCACTGATCTTTAGTAATTTGCTTTATTTCCTTGTGAGCTACCATAACCTTTGATATTTGAGACATTACTTTTTTGATGGATCTTGCAATGTATCCAAAATTGGCAACAAATCCTTTGGGTTTTCTGCCAACAACAAAGTAACATCTGCATAAAAAAGGACCCCAGCTACTCATGCATATTTGTATCCCCAACTACCTCCCTTGCCTTAACAAACTACCCTAACCGTATGCATTTCTATTACATTTATCCATAATTATGTTATCCAACAGTGCATCATTTGCTTAATTCCTTTCCTAACAATTAATTAAGGATTCCATTTATTCTCTTAACATGTTTTACTTCTGTCACATATTGATTTTATATTCAGCAACTATTCTTTATCTCCATATCTATAAAATGTTCTATGAGTCAAGTGTCTCACTGTTACTTATTTATCAATGATCAGCTAAAGATCAAAAGTCTGTTTGCCATAAAGTTGCTTTGCACTTCCCAGGTCTTGCTCATTGTCATCTCTTGTAATTTTTTTTGTTCAGAATTCTACTAAATCCTTCCAAGGCACACCTAACAAATGAATCTTTTTTGTTCAGTTTTAGCATTCAGTCTTCCAATTCTTTTTGGAAGGGGGGATAATAGTAGCATTCTTCTAATTTGAAGGCACATATGCAGTCCTCACACCATTTAAAAGAGGTATACAACCACAGGTAAATCATATCCTTGTTTTAATATATTGTTAGTTGCACCATCTACACTGTTAGAGCAACAATGTCTTATACATACATACATACATACATACATACATACATACATACATACATACGGAAAACATTATTGCTTTAACGTCTTTGTTGAATGGTAACATTTATAGCATTGTCTCAATTCTTGTCTGATATGATTAACATCTTTCCCATGAGCAATTCTAAAATACTCCTCCCCACATTCTCTAACTTGAGTTTCACCTCGGCATTTCATTTCTTTTATTTTAAATTCCATTTACTGTATTCTGCTGGAGGTTTATTACATTTCCATCAAAATTGTCTACAACTCTTCTGTGTTTTTTATTTTAATTATATTTGTGCTTTTAATTTACATTCTTTACAAATATCTTTTCCTTCATTATACATGCTATACAATATCTTTCTGTTATCCTTATGTTTTGCAGCAATCTCTCTCTCTCTCTCTTTTTTTTACCCTTTAGGTCTTTTGCATCAGCCAAGTATTATTTTTCATATGTTCAAATGTTTCAAATCAAATCAAATTTCAAATGTGTTTGGAATTGGAATTGGAATTGATTTTATTTGTAGGCCGCCCTTTTCCCTGAGGGGACTCAGGGCGGCTCACAGAAACCAGGGAGAGGGGAATACAATACAATACAATACTAAGACAGCAACACATAATAAAAATAATACGCAACATGCATACAACATTCGGGCGGGGTAATGGTCCTTATCCCCAGGCCTGACGGGCGAGCCAGTTCTTCAAGGCTGTGCGGAAGGCCTGGACGGTGGAGAGGGTACGAATCTCTACGGGGAGCTCGTTCCAAAGGGTCGGGGCCGCTACTGAGAAGGCCCTCCTCCTTGTGGTTGCCAGCCGACATTGGCTGGCCGATGGGATGCGGAGGAGGCCTAACCTATGAGATCTTATAGGCCGTAGGGAGGTAATTGGCAGAAGGCGGTCTCTCAAGTATCCAGATCCACTGCCATGTAGGGCTTTATGGGTGGTCAATAGCACCTTGAAGCGCATCCGGAGATCGACAGGTAGCCAGCGCAGCTCGCGGAGGATAGGTGTAATGCGGGTGAATCGGGGTGCACCCGCAATCACTCGCGCGGCTGCGTTCTGCACTAGCTGAAGTCGCCGGATGCTCTTCAAGGGCAGCCCCATGTAGAGCACATTGCAGTATTCCAGCCTAGAAATCACGAGGGCCCGAGTGACTGTTGTGAGGGCCTCCCGGTTCAGGTAGGGTCGCAACTGGCGCACCAGGCGTACCTGGGCGAATGCCCCCAAATATTACCTTAACTCCATGCCCTTCTATAGCATTCTGTAACATGCAGTTTTTACATATATTTTTTCTACTGAGAAATTAAGCTAGCCTTTTCATGTAGCACTTTATATTTTCTCTCTGTCCATCAATTCTACTTTCATCCCTGTTTCTTTCATTTCTTCCCTTGTCTTCCTTGTTTATCTTTTCCCAAGATCCTCCCTGGACATGATGAGAAGTGGTATGTCCCACATGGACTCGTTCTCTGACTTCTCTATCAGGATTCCCATCCAGACTGTTTCCATACTGATTCATTTTTGGGTTTCCAAATGGCTCCGTCACTTGTTCTATATTCTCTTGTTCTCTCACAGTTACAGAATAATTCTTCTTTCCCCACCTCCACTTCCAATTGCATGGATTCAGAATATCCCATAGTTTTCTGCAAAACCTATTTCTGATTATTTTATTATTGCGATCCATTACAGTATGATATGTAACTATCACAAATATGTGAATTCTTACTTTTATATGCAGACACAAGTTAGACTGCACTAATTCACTATTTTTGAAACTTTTCAGTCCTTATTTTTAAAATTGAAATGTACACCTTCACTTTCTTATATACTATTTAATTCTTCTGTAGAAGATCAGGCTATCTTCATTCATACCTATTTCATCGTTCCTCTTTCTCTTGGTTTCATAGATCCATTTCTCTTTTATTTACTTAAAAATAAATATTTAATAAAATAAAGTAAATCAATTCTATTTATGATTTCATGCTTTTTAGCATTTATTTCTTTTACATTTCAAGATGCAATCTTTCATATGCCATGGTGATCACTAGAGTCTATATAGATACTAATCTCTGCTGCAAATCATGACTTTGCTTAATACTAGGATTGATAAAATAGAGATTACCTTACAAAGGAATATGAAACTCAAATACATGTTGTATATTGACAAACAATCAAGATGCCCAAAATAGCTAGTGATTTTATTCTGTCTTACTCAAAAACAGGAAAAGTAATTCTGGTGGGATTATTGATATCATATTGCCCAGCTAGAACAACCAGAACCACAAATGCATTTGTGAATTAGTTAATAACACTATGATGAAACATTTAGAAGATTCTGTTCCCACTTCAATCCTGTGTACAGTTTTAGGTGTCAGAATTAATCTCTAAAGACCAAATTTAGCCCCAGTTATCTGCCAGTTTATAAGAATTTTCTCAAAATACTGCATTCATTTAATAAGTTTCAAGTGCCTTCATATTTAGTTTGTCTAGAACAGGGGTAGTCAACCTTTTTATACCTACTACCACTTTGTATCTCTGTTAGTAGTAAAATTTTCTAACCACCCACCGGTTCCACAATAATGGTGATTTATAAAGTAGGGAAGTAACTTTACTTTATAAAATTTATAAAGCAGAGTTACAGCAAACCCCTACCGCCCACCATGAAAGCTGGAATGCCCACTAGTGGGCGGTAGGGACCAGGTTGACTACCACTGGTCTAGAACAGTGATGGCAAATGCCTGGTTTTTGACTGGTTTGGGGGCCGTTTTTGGGGTTGTTTTCAGGCCATTTTTGTTTTTCGGCCAGAGCTCCAAAAACAGCCTAAAAATGGCCTCGAAAATGGCCAGAAACAGCCTGTTTTTGGGGCGTTTCGGGCTGTTTTCATGCCATTTCCCAGTGCTCCAACAGCTGGTGATGGAGTGTGTGCCCACTCTGCATACCGCCTCTGGCACCTGTGCCATAGGTTCGCCATCACGGGCCTAGCACATAGCTCAGCATTGACTTTGAAATAAACTCTTAATGATGACAGTCATGATGTCAGATAATTGATCTTGGCACCCTTATCTGCAGCCATTTGGGGATGGGCTTGAGAAACTGATCAGAAGCATTCATCCCATGATAATTATTTTTCCATGCTGATTTTAGGCAATCTGTAAATACTGTTATTTTTAGGCATTTTACGCTTCCCCAACTTGAATCTGCTGCTTTTTTATATTTGTTGCTCTAGATGTTAACTACTCCTTTTAAGTTTTTTATTATTACTATTATTTTTTAAATGTTATTATTACTGTGATTTCTTTTGAAGCATTTGGATGCAAGGGAAAATGAAAATTAGGCTGCTCAGAGTCACCTTGAACTGTGAGATGGGCAGCAATTAAATTTGACAAATAAAGACCTGGCAGTTTAAATATTTTTCCTGGTTTGTCTATTTATCTGTCATGATTATCTTCAGTTTTAAAGAGATTTTCCCAGGTATTTCTTGAGATACAAAATATTGAACCTGCTACTTTCTACATTCAAAATGGGTGTTTATTTACTGAAAGCCATGATCAAGAAAGGGAAATAAGATATTGAAGAAAAAAGGAAGGAATTTTAAAGTTTTCTTGAAAGTTTAAAATTTTCTTGTAGTGTAATGTGGAATTATTTGCTTCTCAAATGCTGTTCTTAATAGGTTGTTCTCCTTAAAGTAAATCTTCCACTTTACAGTTCTTACCTTCTTCTGTTAACTGTACCTCTTGGCATTTTTGTCAAGTAATATTTGCAACTTTTGTTTCAGCTGCTGAAGTGAAACCTTAATAATGAAAGGTTGTTTTCTTCTAGAGCATATACTGTATATTTCCAGTTTCATTTGTTAGAAAGAGAGCTGAGAATATGAATTGTTTGTTAAAGCAATATATGGCAGATCACAATCTTCTGCTTTATATTATATTTAACACACGATTCTCAACTTGCAAGTGGTACATGCATCTATATCAACTGTTCAAATTTGAAGTCAGATCTAAACTGTCACAGTTCTTGACAGTACCATTAACATCAGTTCTGGGCCAGTTCTTTTTCTCCCTGACTTTCCATTCATCAGGCTATACATGTATATTTTTTTCTGCTCCGGAAAATATAGCTCTGTGAGGCTTTATTTCAGCCTTCGACAATTTGAAGTGTTAAATCCATCCCATTTTCAACTGATTGGGAATTCTGGGCATCATAGTCCTAGCATATCTGAAGTGTATCATGTTTAGGGAAATCATAACAGGTGATATGTAAATAACTCATTGGAAAAATGTCTATAGAGATTCTCAATTATCCAGGCCATGGCTGACCCAAAGATGCTTTTCAAAATGCAACTGGACTTTCTTGGGGTTTTTCTCTCTGAAAATGTTCACTTCTCATTGAAGAAGTTTCTTCAGTTTTTCTTCAACCGAAAAAATCTGGGTGCCTTTTGAAAAGCACCTTTGGGATAATTGTTGGAAAAAATATTTTTACTGTAGCCCCCTCAGACCTGGCTGTGCTACCTTATCATAGCATAGTCAAAATATAATTTGGTTTGACAGCGGTTTACTATAAAAATTTACAGTTAGAAATGGTAGAACCTCTTAGAGAATTATTTAATATGATTCAAATGGAAGGTAAAGTGCCTCCATCTTGGAAGACAGCGTTTATATCTTTGATACCCAAAGAAGATCAAGATACTACCCAACCCAAAAATTATAGACTTATTTCATTACTGAATGTAGATTATAAAATTTTTACTAAAATATTAGCAAATAGGTTAATGTTGGTTATTCAACAATTGATACACACGGACCAAACAGGTTTTATACAGGGGAGACAGATGAAAAGTAATGTCAGATTAATTATTAATGCATTAGAATATTTGGGAAAGAACAACCAGATCCCTGCTGCGTTTATATTTTTGGATGCTGAGAAGGCCTTTGATCGAGTTAACTGGCAATTTCTGTTGAAGATATTGCAAAAAATGCAGATAGGAGATAATTTTTTACAGTCAATTAAAGCAATATACCAACAGCAAACAGCACAAATCATAGTCAATGGAAGTTTAACAGACTCCTTTCAAATTGGAAAAGGTACAAGACAGGGCTGTCCTTTGTCCCCATTATTGTTTATTATAACTTTGGAAGTATTGTTGAATAAAATACGGGGCTTGGATGGTTTAAAAGGGATCAAGATTAGGCAGCAAGAATACAGAGTGCGCGCTTTTGTGGATGATTTGGTCATAATATTGGAACAACCACAGGAATCCAGTATGGTCTTAATGAATACGATTAATCAATATGGTCAAGTGTCTGGTTTTAAAATAAATTTAGGAAAAACAAAAATATTAGCTATAAATATGAATACTAAACAAAAGGAAGCATTAGGAGTGATGCTAGGATGTGAGGTAGTTAAAAAAGTCAAATATCTTGGAGTTAACATCTTAACTTCAAATGGAAAATTATATAAGCATAATTATGAACCACTTTGGCATAGTATACAGACAGAGATGAAAAAATGGGAGAAATTGCACTTATCTTTGTTGTGTAGGATAGCGGCAGTGAAAATGAACATCTTACCAAAATTTTTATTTCTTTTCCAAATATTACCTATACTTAAAAAAGATGTGAATCTTTTAGAATGGCAGAAGGATATCAACAAATTTGTATGGGCAGGAAAGAAGCCGAGGGTAAAGATGAAAATAATGCAAGATGTACGTGAGAGAGGAGGCTTGAAACTACCTAATTTAAAACTATATTATGATGCAGTGGCATTATCTGTAATTAGTGATTGGACTCATTTAACTAATGATAGAATATTGAATATTGAGGGACACGATCTGGTATATGGTTGGCATGCTTACCTGTTATTCAACAAAAAATTGGATAAGAATTTTAAAAGTCATATTTTAAGAAATGCTTTACTGCGGGTCTGGAAAAAATACCAATATAAATTAAATGACAAGATACCTATGTGGGCAATTGAAAATATGAATATAGCACAAAAACAGGACAGAATTACTTACAGACAGCTTCTTACCTCGGAAAGGGGGGTACTACAATTAAAATCTTTAGAGGTATTAAAAGAGGAGAAGGTAGTTCAAACATGGTTTCAGTATGGGCAATTACAGGCTAGGTGGAAAATAGATCAAAAAATTGGTTTTATCCAAGTTGAGGATAATTTGTTTAAACAAATAAGAGATCAAAGCTTAATGCATATAAAGAGGATATATAATGTATTAATACAGATGGGTTCGGAAACAGAATTAGTTAAAGATTGTATGATAAAGTGGGCTCAAAACATTGAAGAACCAATAATGTTGGATACATGGGAAAGAATCTGGGTAAGAAATGTGAAATTTACACAAGCTCAAAATCTGAGAGAAAATTTTTATAAGATGTTCTATAGATGGCATTTAGATCCTAAAAAGCTGGCTTCTATGTATCCGAATGTACAGCCTAAATGTTGGAGGTGTGGTTCTCTCGATGCTAGATATTATCATATATGGTGGACCTGCCAAAAGGTTAAGGCATTCTGGATAAAAATATGGTGGATTATGCAAAATATCTTTAAAAGAAGGATAAAGTTTACTCCTCAGTTATTTTTACTAGGTATATGTACTGACTTTACAGTGGTAGAGACTAACTTGATTCTGCACCTAATAATGGCAGCAAGACTGTTGGTGGCGCAATACTGGAAGAAGGAAGACTTGCCTACAACTCAAGAATGGACATTGAAAGTTACAAACTTAGCCGAGATGGCTAAAATATCGGCATATATTAAAGATCACTCAAATGAGAGATATAAACGAGACTGGAAAAAATGGATTGACTATATACAAAATAAATACGGGACCAAGAAATTCTAGTTAGCCTATGCTTAAGATCAGAAATGATTTAAATTGTTTAAAGTTAGTTCAGCAAGAAGAAGCTAAGGTCAATGTAGAATGTCATTAATTTCTTTATTTCTTTTTTCTCAATAGATTTTAGACTGTGTTTGTTAAAAATCCATACCGTATACGGGTTCTGGGAAGTCGGGGGGGGGAGGAGGAGGGGGTGGGGGTGGAGGGAGGGAGGGGCATACAAAAAAATTGTATTTTGATGTTTTACTGATTGAGGAATGATGAAATATTTGTGTTTTAAAAAAAATAAAACTTTTGAATCAATAATAATAATAATAAAATAAAATAAAATATAATTTTGGTAGGCTCATCCATGATATGAAGGTCATGCTATCTTACTAGATAAAGCAACCTATAATGGGCAGGTATGACATGAATACTCAAGGTGAATGAATTCTTTAGTGACAATGGCACTGAGGCTATGCAGGAAAGGAAAAAAAAGCTGTAATAGGAAGGTTATAACAAGGATAGTATTGGATACAATGCAATCAATAACCCAATAATACAAATTAGACTTAGTGAAAAATTCTTTCATATGTTGAGTGTTTATGCTCTAGTTATTAATGCGTAAGAAGAGGAGTTGAAGAGCATTATAGTCAAGTTCATTCTGAAATTGCTACAACATTTGAACAAGATGTGCAGCTTGTGATTGCAAACTGAAATTGCAAAATTGGAAATAAGACAGAAGAAAATGCAAACAGATTCTATGACTAAGGAAAATAAAATGAAGTAGGAAAACAATTTATTAATTTCTGCCAAAGACAAGAAACAGAAGAAAGCAAACTGAATATCAGAATAAACAATGAAATGTTCCAAGAAAGAAGCCAAAGACAAGAAAGAAAAGATCTCAGGAAGGAACTTAATAAAGAATTTCAGAGAGCTGCTAGAAATGACAAGAAGCAGTATTGCAATGACTTCTGTAAAGACATCAGTGATAGAAACAGACACAGAAATACAAGAAGTCTCCCAACAGATATCTGAACTCAGAAGGAAAACCCAACCTTGAACTGGTATGCTGAAGTATGCCAACACTGAGGTGGCAACTGATTCATAGAAGATCAAAGATGTGAGTATACTGAAATTTTGAGATATCAATATTCAAGATGATTTAAAACAGGGGTGTCAAACTCAAGGCCCAGAGGCCTGATTTGGTCTACACAGTACTTAGATCTGGCCCCTGGAGACACCCTGGAAACAGCAAAGGTCTGGCCCGCAGTGCCTCTGCCAATGAAAATGGAGCTGCGGGTGGCCCTCCTGACCTCTGTTTTTGCTGGCAGAGGATTGCAGGAGGCCATCATAGCCAAAACGGAGCTTAGGAACCTGTTTTCGCTGGCAGAGCGCTCGGGCCACCACAGGTACATCCAACATGAGTAACTTCAAGCTGGCCACACCCACTCTGGCCATGCCCACTCTGCCCCCCCCAAGGTCAAACACAACCCTGATGTGGCCCTCATTGAAATCGAGTTTGACACCCCTGCCTTAGAAGATATTTTTCTACTTACAGGAACTTCTAGTACTATAAGAAAAAACTAGATCCGCATTCAAAACTCCCGACAATATTATGGATAGTCAAGAATACAGCAAATAGTTATATAGCAAAGAAATCCAGAGTTCCCAATTGAAACACAAATGACTCAAATTATTAGACTTTGGGCATATGGTGGAAAAAACCCTAGATTTCTTGAAAAATCCATAATGTTGTGAAAGATGAAAGAGAAAAGGAAGGCAACCAGCAGCAACTTCTCAGTTATGATGGCAATATAAAGAACTGAAGGATCATACTGGAAAAAAAAATACTGTGTTTAGTTAAGAGTTGACACTGACTTGATGGCACTTAATCATCAATCAGATTTTCTTGGGTATTTGTTGGAAAGTATTACCTTTGTGACAGTTACATAAATTGTCTGGGTGTTTTTTGATTCAGCCATCCAAAATCTCATCAATATCAGCATATTATCATCCTCTAAAACCAGCTTGTCATCTTTCAAAATCCATCTATTTTTAATCTTTAGCTTAAGTAGATGAAAGTATGAAAGCCATGACCCACTTTTATGGCAAATGACAGGAAACCACCCCAGACAGTAGCTGCATCATTTTGGCAAGCATATGATTTCTGCTCTAGCAAAAAGAGGCTCTATTTGGATTGTCCCCAAAGGTGCTTCTTCAAAAGGCAACTGGACTTCGTTTTTACTTGAAGATGTTTTGCTTCTTATCCAAGAAGCTTTGAAGAAGCACCTTTGGAACAACCATGGCCCAGATGACTGAGAATCTCCATAGTCAATCTGATTGGTCAAGAATTACATTGCTGTTTTAACAAATAACTTGGTGGATATGATTGACAAATGTCTGATAATGGTTTGAAGAGTTTATCTTTTGGAGATGACAGAGTTTAGTACAGAAATGAATGGTTACCCTTAATTTTTCTTCCTCGTTCTCCATGGTAAAATAATGTAATATTTTTTATGTTGGAAGAGTAATGTTCAGTGACATTTTATGGCCCTACTATTTAATTGCTGAATGTTGGTTACAATTGCAATTTTTTAACTTCCTCTAAGAGAAAATATCACACTTCTTATAGTTCTTTGAAATCTGTTTTGTCAGAAACACCTGACTCCTAAAAACAGAGTTGCAAGCATAACAGCACAACAGCCACAATACTAGGCTGCTTACTACATATAACAATTTTAGCTTGAAGATTCCCTTTAAAAATGTAATTAGTGGGTTATAAGGAGCCAGTGTTTCCAAATATGATCACTTGGCATATAATTATGAAGGTTTAGAATGCCAACCTATGATTTCTTCTCTTTTAAAAGAAGCAGTCGATGAACTTTCATCCTGAAATAAACTTCTTTGAAAAACATTGTCAGGCATATTTAATGTTGCCAATAAAACAAAACTTATATTTTATTCAATATATTTATTATTGTAAGGTCCTTTTCAATGACAAATGTTACTTGGTGCAAACTTCTTGCATGTTACTTAGCCTGGCATATAGTTCAAATGTTTTTCCCCCATATCAGCACTCTTAACTATTTCACATTGTGGTGAGGGCAAAACACCAGCTTCCTGCAGCAGGTTGTTTGTTTTCTATTATTCACAAGTCAGATTCCTACCTCTCTGTCTACATGGGATTTTGCTACACATGAATTTTTCTGCTTTGTTCATGAATATATTTGAGGTTCAACTTCTAATCTTTCATCCTTTGTAATACTATAGAAAAATATATATTACAGTGGCATGAAAGCGCCCTCAAACATTCAATTGCCTTCAGATCTTTTTTTTAAAAAAATGGACAAAACAGTGTAAAATCTTTAAAAAAAAGGTTAAAAACCCTATGAGTTTTGCTCCACTGGTCATAGCTGACTTTAGAGTGCTCATCTCCATTTCTAGGACATTGAGCCAGTGCTGTAGGAAGTCTGCACAAGGAGCTGTTCATATGGCTTAAAAATAAAGTTAAAGCAAAGTAAAAGTGACTTGCTAACTTATTGTTTTGGGGCCTTTATTTTATGCTGACTGAATGCTACTCTAAAGGGAAGATTATGGGAGAAAACCAGCACAAATATTATTCTTACATTAATTATATAATGTAATTATGTAGAAATATAATATATTGTATATAATGTAATTATGTATATAATATACTACTATAGTATATTAAGGTTAGGAAAAAGTCAGAATGCACAAAGAATACCAAATGCAATTATGTTCATTTATTTCAATAGCTGAATGGAACTCATTGAATCAAGAGGAGTATAATTGGGAGACATTTTGTTTGCTGTCTTATTGCCAGTTGTTAACTCTATCAGTCATTTCATTCACATGCTATATTCTTTTTTCTTATCCTCTGTTTTGTCTGCTTAAGTTTGCAGACCAAACAAAAGGAGGATATAACGTATGTGTAAAATTACTCATGTCACGCTTAATGTCTAAAACTTCCTTCTCATAGGAGCTAAATAATTTTTTCAAAGTTATAAAAACAATTATTGTCAGTCGGCTCCTTGTTAAACCTCTTAGAATACAAAGATATATTTTTTAATATCATTAGTTTTTTGAAATTAAAAATTGATTATATTTTCAGTACTCTTTCTACTTTCTGAAATATCTACAGTCCTAATTCAAATATCTAGCAGTTGTAAGGGATAAATTTCAAATAAATGTGTAAAGTAACATTTCCTAAGAAACTGTTATAATAGTTGTATTTAAATTTTTTAATGATATAAATAAATATACAGTGTAGGCAAATGCATAAGAACTTGGTAAATTCAATGAAATTTATTCCAAGTAATAAAATTTATTCTCAATGAAATCTATTCAAAGATATAAGACTTTTATATTATCCTTTCAGCAAATATCACTGAGCTTCCACTAAAATCCAATGAAATTCAAAGGAATGTATTTATGAGTAAATATAGTTAAACAGAAGATACTATAACTAATAATATTTCCCTTTCCAAATGGAACAATTTATCAAGATAATTTTAGGCTCTGTTTGGAAAAGATGGTCTCAAAGATAACAGGTAGACAAGCCTTGCTGGGTTTTATAGGTTAATATTCACACTTTGTTAACATTTGCATTTTACTTAGAAATTTATTGGCAGGCAACCCAGTACTTAGAGATATAGTGGCACCCAGCCACAGGAACTCTAACCACTTTAACAGGAAGTGGGCAGCCACATTCTATACTATAGTTTCCAAGTGGTCTTTAGTTGTACCAAAAAAGTTGAATCATAGTGGAAGGTGATAGATAACTTTTGCTAAGGCCACCCACTCAGAAAAATGCAATAACTGAAGCTGGGCAGAGCAATCCCAGATCAAGTAGGAACTGTGAATCCAGGAGAATCCATGCTCTTTCAGTGAAAATATGTCCAGAGCCAACATAGTAGTTGACTCAGGCTACCTCATAATTCATTTTAGCTTGAATCAATCCATCCAATCACTTAAAATCCCCTGCGGGGAAAAAACTATTCATCCAACAACTCATGATCTCTCATTTGTTCTTAATCACACTCATATATTTACTGATCTCTGAGATGCTAAGTAATAAGCATTTTCCATGTTTTTGCTTCAAGGCTTTTTGCCTCAGTAAAGGAATACTGAATACCTGAATACTGACGGTCCTCACTGTGTAAATAACCAGTTCCAGGAAAAGATGTGACTGATTTAAAGAGTTGACATAATTTATTCAATGATGCTTCAGGTATTATGTTTTCCACAAAGAGATCTACTCAAGCTGTGGTCTGATTTGCATGTTCTTTTCTTTATTTTGAATGGAGCATGAAGCTCTCATATTGTTTGTTAACATTTTATTTGTATTTTGGGGTTTATTTATTAGTTGAATTAGAGCAACAACAAAATTATAATTGGATCCAGACTTGTATATTTAATCTATTAATGCTTTCTTCATTAAAATAAGAACATATACTTTTAAAAGTAAATAATTAATTGAAAACTGTGATGGGCATAACCATCCAGCTTGAAGAGTTCTAAAATGTATAGAGCTTAAAGTATCAATCTAATCAAACAGAAAGCCAAATGAAAGGGTTTCAATGATGGAGCCTCTTCTATTCTCTGCACTACAGTAAGTGCATTAATCTGGAGAGTACAATGATTGTCCAATTATCATTTTCTGGTTGGCATCTATTATTCACACCTTTAAGCTATTGCATAGGCCATTGCACTCCATATCCTTAACATGATTGTTCAAAATTGATTACATGGAAAAGAAATGCATTATGCCATATTCATTGGTCATGGATAGAGCAGCTCAAATGTCTATTTGATCCAGGTCATTAAGAAAAACAAAACATCAGACATACCAGTTCTCCACCAGTCATTCAAACATTTGCTGGCTTTGGGTTACATGCTGATTCAACATAGTGTCTAACAGAATGAGATATGAATAAATCATTCTGTAATTCAAAGTTTATTCTAATTGTACATTCAGCAAATAATGTTTCTCATCTGCTGCTTTTTTATCCGCCATATTGGAGTATACATACTGATCCATACTGATCCTTTTTAATAGCATGATTAGTTTTCTATTATAAATGTTAGGCTCTATAATTTCAACAGGCAAACAGACAACACCCCTTTTCCCCACACTACTGGCATGAGCATATATTTAAAGGATTGCTAAACTTGGCCTGTTCATTTATGTGAGGGAAATATATCTTTGTGTTCACCATCCTTAAGAAAGGCCATGAAAAGCTACCTGAAAGCATGGAGAAAGATAACCAATATACATATATAATTAAGAAGGCATTTCCAATCACTATTCTTAAAACATAAACAGTTGAACTATCTTATAGAACTTTTAAAGTGCTTCTAAATGGTTTTTCATCTATGAGTCAAATGTCATTGTGCTTTCAAAATCAGTCAGTGCTTGTAGTTGACAGAAAACATATTCAAACTGCTTACCAATGTTTGAACAAAGATTTTCATGGATGGTCTCTCCTTTCTCATTGACATCAAGTTTTTTCCAACTATGGGGATATTTCCTGCCCTTCTTCACAACTACTCTTGAACTTCGTTTCTCAAGGAAGAGAGAGCTGTTTTTCACCTCTAGGAGGCCTTCACTGCTGTAACAAGTCCAGCTAGGAGCCTCAGAGCAGTTGGCAACAATCACCTTGCTGGAATGTGCAACCTTGGACCTGGTGATGGCCAGACATTGGCCAGTTCTGAGATGGAGAAGCTTGTCTTCTTGCAACCAATTCCACTGCTGATTAATATTGGTCAAGTTGCACATTCCCACATAAGCTATTTTATGACTTTCATAAATACACTGCTCTTTTAGCTCATGGATAATCAGAAAACTATCTAAAAAAAGGAGACAGAGAATCCATGGTAACAGAGTAGCGCATCAGTTAATATTCATAAGATAAGGACAATAACAAAAGTACAAATTAAAACCATTCATTTTGTCATCACCCTCATCATGCAAATATATAAATAATTCATATATAGATCAAAATGGTTTGGGCAAAATGTCAATTTTATGAATAATGATAAAGATTTGGTGAATTTCAGTCTTTACTTTTTCTTAAACAACAAAAACCTTACAAAAGTATAGCCAGATTTAGAATAGATTCATATGATGAGATTAACACATTTTGTAATACCACAATATTCACTGGCAATGACTGTCAGATATATTGCTAGTCCTTATGGGCCACATGTTTGATTCTTTAATAATGTATATATTTAATACTTTAATAATAATAATACTTTAATGTTCTTTAATAAGAACATTACTTGGCTGTAATGTTCTTAATTGTAATACAATTCCTAAACAGGTTTCCCCCCTATAATGTTTCAAAGGCACAATTGGTAAATTGAAGAGTAAATTCATCAAGATAAAATCTAGTCAATCATAACTATGAAATACCATGATATAATAATTATTCTATTTCTTTCTACCAAATATTCATTAAAAAGTTCCAATTAAATATATCAATTACCTGAAATAATATGCCCAGTTACAATTTGTATCTGCTATTCATTTCTACTTTTTTTACAGAATATTCTACGTATTATATATTGATAAGCACGTGATATTATAACTTTCAGAAAATATGAAATTGGACAAACAGGACAGCATCTCTGGAGTCTCACATTTAAGGCAATTAAAAAAAAACAAACTTAATTTTCTTTCTGAATAAAATCTAAATAGTTATGGGCTTCTATGGTCCATCCCTCTTTTTCTGTTGTATAAACTAAAGCTTAGAAATCAGTTATTCTATCTCACAAATCTTGTGGAAATTCCTAGTAATCCTTGGAAATCACAGCCAGAAAAAGAAAGAAACAGAAAAATTGTAATCATACTTACCAGAGATTGTAAAGGCCAGGGAAGTAGAAATTAGAACACGAAGTATAACCCCCATTTTCCCTCTAACAACAACTATTGCTTCTTTCTCTCTCTTCAATTTTTAAAAAAAAGCATAGTCTAGATAAGTGAAGTGAAGGCTAGGAAGGAAATGTGGTGTCACAAGAGGAAAAGTCAGTGACGAACATTTCCTTCTATTCAATTGTTTTTTTGGGGGAGTTTTACACCACTTTGAATTTTCATACAGTTCTTTACTCTCTATCTCTTATATTTAGGAAAACACAAGCAAAACAGAGCATTTAAAACAGATCTCAGCTAAGGATGAGGAGCTGTAATTTGACTTAATTGACTGTCTGCAGGTGTTCTTGTGTGTAAATATATACTGTGTTGTCCTGTAAATACCAGCTTTTTGTAATGATGTGTTATGTATAAATCTGGAAACATTATACATCTAGATGCCATATAGGATTTATCTGTAACCTACAAAGAAGAAGAGCAGGTTCTCTGGGGTCTCTTCATTATGAATTCAATTGAATATTTAAGCCTTGAGTGTTAACTTGCCACATTCACATAGCATCTTCATGTCATCATTTTTCATTGTACCTTGCTGTCATGTCATCCATTTTTATTTACCAAACAACTGTGATTGTGAAAGAAATTAATACCTTTTGACTGGATTTGATCCACACTTTTTTGAGGCGAGAAAGGAAGCATGAAATAACAAGCATGGCTCTGAAGGATGAGTTTCTTATATGTACCTCATTTTGATTAGTTCCATTGTGCTGTTGCTGAAAAAGGTGGCACAAGTCAAGAATTGTGAACTCTGGAGCTTCAGCTTTGTAGTGCATAGGTAAAAAAAGATAAAGGAGTCCCAGCAGATTTTACTCCAGTACTCATTGCTGACAACAGGGGAAAGGTTCATATCCCTTTCAATGCCATTGAGCCAGTGGTGTCCAAAGACATTTCTGTGGTCATATGACCAGCAAGATGTCATGGTGCGCTGTTACCTTCTTACCAAAGTGGTACCTATTTATCTACTTACATTTGAATGCTTTCGAACTGCAAGTTTGGCAGGAGGTAGGGCAAGGATGGGAGCTCACTCCGTCACCTGGTGCTTAGGTCTTGGATCTGGGCTGCCGACTTTACAGCTGACAAGCCTAGCATCTTAACTGCTGAGCCACTGTGTCACTTTTGGAAATCAGATAGCCTTCGGGATTGGGCAGCATATAAATGTGGTTAATAAATAAATGTGGTTAATAAATAAATAAATAGCTTTCTCACTGGGTTACAGACAAATATGTCATTTTCAGTCTTCCTGGCTAGAAATGTCCCTTGGTATCATCCAGGAAGTAGAATTATGATTGCTTTAATCTGGATTAATTTGGAAACAGCAGTTTGTAGAAGTAGTAAAGTGGAGTCACCAGTACTACTAGCAGTAGGTTTCAACAGCAGTAGCTCTTCTCTTGGTCTGCCCATGCTTGACCTTCCAATCTTATCATCTGCTTTTCTCTTGCTGGCACTAAGGCAGGTAATAACCACTACTAGTTCATTAGATTATAGGAACAGAAAGCTTTCTTACACATTACTTTTTGATTACCCAGATAGAATAGTTGAGAGGCATTTACAGATTTTGGAGAAATGTTCTCAGGCAGAATATTGTTATCATTGAATATTCCAACAGAAAAGTAGCAAAATTTGATGATAATGACAGAAACAAAAATTTAAAAATTACAAGCATCTTTAAATGCAGTTTATTGAGTACATGAAGCAAAGGTAACATCATTTGCTTTAGAAACCTATGAATAAATTGTGTGCTGAAAACCCTTGAGTTTGTTGAAGGTGAAATGCCAGCTCTTTTTTCCTGTAACAAATAGGCAAGGGAAAAAAAATAAAGAAGCCTTATGTTTAACAAAGCTTTCAAGATTTTGTTTCTCCAGGCATCCAACCTCGCATGTGGATACAGCTTTTTTAAAGTTAAAAAGAAATTGCAAAGAAATATTTAAAAATTTACTATATAAATATATGTTACAAAGATCCTTTTCTGTTTATTTGTAAAACTTGAATGAGTTACACATGCACAGAATTCTGTCCTGGAGCAAAAAAGTTTTTAACACAGTAGATGGTATTGAATAAATGCAAAACTATTGCAAAATGACATTGGATGCAATTTATTAGGGATTTCTCTTGACCTAGCTGCATTGAAATTAGAAGTTCAAAAGAACCCAGCGATCTTCACTAAAATGCATCCCTTTTTTAAAAAAAAACTTCATCTTTTCTGATAGGTTTTGCACAGGAAATGGTCCTTGTGTTCCACAATGTTTTACATTATTCACTATTTGCAGTAAATAGTTATGAGTATTTACTAGGGTCATCATATAAAATAGTTATTGATTTTTATTCATTTAAAAACCCACAAATTTATTTATTTTTCCTTTGTATGATGCTGTGGATATTAGTACTCAAAACCACCCCCTTGCGGATTTTACCACCAAGAATCGAAGGAGCTCCAAATTAAGTTTACTACATAATAGGGAGTAGTACTTAACAGGTACAATTGAACATCTGACTGGCTATTCACAAGACAGACGTTGCAAACATTGAAGCATGTATACAAATTTCTTCCGTGAAATTTCTCACATCCAGTTGTTATACATACATACATACATTCAGTGTTTCATATTCTATTAATACAGAAATAAATCTTCCTTAATATATGCACACACACACATGTGTACATGTGTGTATATGTGTGAAAAATTCAATGTAACATCAGCATATTAACCTTCATTAAAACTGTGTCAGGAACTCACAATACATTCAATGCAAGAGTCCATCAATCTTCAATGCTTTTTTTAAAAAAATGATCCACATTCCTTTGACAGGTTGAATGCTCTGCTTCTCCTTCTACAGCTGACAACTCCTTGAAGAAGTTGCTGGAAGGTAATGAAATAAATTACCTCCAAAAAGAGTGACCTGTTTACTTTTTCCATCTTGACTTCATTGGACGGCTTCAGCAGAGAGCCTGCTTTCATACAGATTCAACGCATGATGAACAAATTCATACTGTTCACTTGTTTGGACCATTCCACCTCTGAAAAGCAAGAACAAAGCAAAGCAAAATAAAAAGATAAAGTCTCACTGATGATACAATGAATTTCCTCCCCTAAAGCCTTGTGTCATCTGTCCTCTTGGTTTTTAGTTTATATTTAATTCTTATTAATTGTAATTATTTTCATAGATTTCTTTTTAACCTTTTGTAAGCAGGATCACTTCAATAGTGAAATGGGCAACATACAAATTAAATAAATAACTAAATAAAAAACAAAAAAAACCACCCCAATTTGATATTCTATCTGTGTCTGTGCCATACTGCATTTTCAATTTAGTCGGGCAGGGCATTGTATCGTTTCAAATACCATTCAACTCCCCGCCCCCACTTCCCAAAATCAGAATGACAGAAATGTCACCATGGAAAAAGACTTCTCTTTCTGGGACCATTTTAAGGTCTCTGCCCTCATTGCTATGTCTGCAGCCCAGTTACAGTTGCAGCTGAGTCGGGGTTTTTTTCTTTCAGAACACTTTTTTCAATAATTTTTTTTTAAAAAAGAAATATTTCACTTGTCCTCATTTCCTACAAAAGAGTTTCTAATACATTTTTTTCTGACTAGCCTTCACCTTGAGAATTCTCCAGATGCTGCCCCAACCCTTGAACTATTTACCAATTTAAAATTCAGAACAAGCAACGTGCATCTTCAAACGTTTAAGAAAATTTGAATGTGACTGCCAATGTCCATGAATTTGCATTCTGACACTAAATGTGTGACCTGTTATGGTCCCAGAGCACATGCACAGACTACAGGTTTTCCTGTCCTTTTTCTAATGCCTCGCAGGCTTCCTGTCTCACCAGCTGACATCGAAGAAATGCTGCAGCCATGACTCATTTCAGCATTGACAGCAGAACTGTATTTAATCTGACCATAAAAGTAAAATACATGGCCCAGATACTTTTAAAGTCACATTGTGGAATTCCACTAAGCTATGGAATAAAGTGGTCATTCTCAGCCTGGCATTCTTCTAACAGGCTAGAAATACCACACAAATAGCCTGGCTGGGGATGATAGGAACTATAGCCATCTAAGGGATGTCAAGTAGAATAATAGAATTTGCAGAACAAATTTAAAGGGGCACTGTCAGCATGGAAAGATCAAATAACCATTTCTTATTCTCATCATTTGTCTGCTGATGATGTTGCTTTCCATGCTTGTTTGTATTTTGCTAAATGCATTCATGAGTTTGCCCCTAAAATCCCTAGCAAAGGACCAAAACAGACATGATGATGGAATTGCATGGATGCATCACCAATTACTTCTTTATTATAAATAGGCACAAAGGGTGTGGACTGAAATGTTGGATGAAGGGAAATTGAGTTTGCAAAAACCTTAAATTGATTTTACATCCAATGCAGCTATTTGCTGTTAATGTTGCTTGCTTCTAATGTTCGTTTGTTTCTCTTTGATCCTACAAAAACTTCAAAATTACAGTATTCATGACATGAATGACAGTGACACTTAAAAATATTGAGCGGCAAATATTAATGGATTTTGTATCCTACGTCATCCTACCTGTCCAAACGCAGTTGGCAGACAATACTCAATGCGTCAACAGCTCCTTCTTCCCTGAGCTGATGGCAACCAATTGCAGTAGCAATGAAACACCCTGTTCTTCCTATTCCAGCGCTGTCAAGGAAAACAATTAAACCAAAGCTGAATACTAAAACAACAGGTTATGGCTGGTATCACAGGATATTTAAGGTCTGAAATATTCTCCATAGGAGACGGAGAATGGTTTTGTTCCTAATTTACTCATGAGATAATCTCAGATAACCATTTTATTTTCTCATCAGAACTACATTTGTTTATTTTTATTTATTTATGTATTAAATTTCTATGCTGTCCATCTCTGCTACAAGGTGACTTTGGACAGCATAGAAATTTAAATTTGTTGGTAGCTTAGCAATTTGACAAATGTAGATTAGTTGAAACTTTTGATTTCTGCTCCATGCAAAAATATATGATTAAATAGCTGCAGATGATGTCTCTTCTTTAAAATTCAGCAAATGTCAGCTCCCTAAACTAAAGAATAAGAATATAAGAATAAATTCTTATAGTATATTGCAAAAACAAGATACACATCTATGTTCTTTAACTCTGAGAGAATTAAAAATGCATATTCTTAGATTAACTTCTCAGTTTTTTAGATAGTTTTATATTTTTCCTTTCTCCTTGCAGAATTGAGATCATAATACAAATATTTACATTTCCTGCCATAATATGATAAACTCATGCAACTACAATTTTTTTGATATTTTAAAAACCCACATTTTAGAAGAAAAGATAAGGGGAAAATTTATTCTGTGAACTGCTATTAAAAACAAACTTCCCTTACACTGGGTGAGAAAATAGGTATTTTCAGATCAACAATATTATGATTCAATGTTATGATTATCAAAAGCTACAGTATAATCTGGGATCTTACTAACATTGTGGTGGAAGGGAAATTCAGTGAACTATATGTTTTCTTAAAAAAAAGTATCATCCACTGAAGAAGAGTTCTGGATTTCTTTCTGCTTTGGATGCAAGATTTGTATCAACCATTGTTGGTTGTAAATTAAGATCAGATGTGAGATTACCAAAAGGCAAGACTTTGGGCAATTCCACACTGCAGTCTAACTGCTTTCCACCCATGCTGCTCCTTTCCTGTCTGTTTTTTAAGAAATTCCTGCCCAGATTCCAGTGCTCGTGTTCAGTGCAGGCTATAGTTCTTACATTAACTAGTTGTTGATTTGCTTCTTGCCCTTGCCCTTCTATTTCATGCAGGAAAGGCCAGTTTCATTGTCTGGCTCTTGTACAGACTGGTATAACAATGCCTACCTTTTCCTATATTTTTGGAGTTGTTCCTTCTCCACCAGTCCCCCATCCCATTCCTTGGTTTCTCAGACGTTTGCACACATGATGCCTTCATAACTCTTTCCCACATTATCTCCTTCACCAATGAAGTAGATTCGTCTTTCTACACACTTTTGTGGCATCATTACAGGTAGTCCTCCTCGACTTACAATAGTGCATTTAGTGATTGTTCAAACTTACAACGGCACTGAAAAAAGTGGATTATGGCCGTTTTTTCACAGTTACAACCTTTGTAGCATCCCCATGATCATGTGATCAAAATTCAAATGCTTGGCAACTGGTTCATACTTATGACTGCTGCAGCATCCCAGGGTCATGTGATAATCTTTTGCAACCTTCTGAGAAGCAATGGGGAAGCCAGATTCACTTACAGTAACAACTGGGTTACTAACTGCAGTGATTCACTTAACAAGTGAGTTAAGAAAGATCATAAAAGGTACATAAACCACTTAACAAATGTCTCATTTAACAACAGACATTTTGGGCTCAATTGTGGTCGTAAGTTGAGGACTACCTATACTCCCATGCTACAGTAATCAAAGCATCGGGGGAACAGGTTGCTCTTTGGTTCCTACCTTACTGTGCAGAGCCATGGAAACTTTGTAACAAGGAAGAAATGATAACTTAGCTTTATTAAAAACAAACTTTAATCTTTCTATCTTGCAGTTGTAAACGTAGATTTATAAACAGATAAAAGGAAATGAAAGGAAGCTTTACAACATTGTACACAGGGTGTGGGAAAGCTAGGGATCATGTCTCATTCAGACTGGGCATTAAACAACAGGGTGTCCACTAGAAGATGTTAGAGTTGAATGGAGCATAATTCTCTAGGGTTTGGCACAGTTCATTGATTTAATAGGTCATTTTTGGATCAATTGCAAGATTATAAAAAAATGCAGAGAACATAGCAGATCTGCAAGCAGATCAGACACTACAGAAAGAGAATTGCCAAGCCCTACAACCAACCATAGCTGTAGCTATTACTGTATCAGAACAAAATTTGGAGATGATCTATTCTGAAGAGTTTGTGACAATTCAGGTATGAAAATAGTAGTTTTGAACCGAAGCTGGGCAACATGGGCAGGGGATGCATTTCTGGTGGGCTGGAAAAAGGAGGAGGATAATGTCAGCTGTTATTTAAGAAGTGGTAAGTGGATCATACTGGAACAGGCCAAGCAAAATGTGTCTCTGTGCAGTTTGCTAGAAGGCTACTACGGAGCACCAAATCTGTTTTAGGCAGCAAATAGGGGACCTACCCGAATTGAAGAAGTCATATAATAAGTGGAAGCATTTTTATCTTTTGGAAAATGATAGAATATAAGTATCCATAAAATATGCATGAAAAAGGACTAGTTTTAATTATCACTAAACTCAGATTAGGCTGAGAAAGATTCTTGCCAGAAGCTTGAAAAGGTATTTCTCACATGGACTGAACTGAGTTAAATAAAAAGCTCCTTGTAGTGTAAGTGTAAATGAACCAGCTTTCCACTTTCTTGATATGCACTATCTACTTGCAAAAATCAATTTTTAATTCATACTTTTCCTATCCTTCTCCATTAAAATCTAAATTTAAAATCATATTTAAGGTGAAAATTACCTGCAATGAACAATTATAGGACCTCTACCAGTTGAAGCCTTCTTGTCCTCTTCTACATCCAACATGAGTTGTAGAAGAGGTTGAGCACTGACTGGAGTTTTGTGATCTGGCCAGGAAGTGTACCAGTAATGTTTGACATTCCTCGACTGGTTCCCTTGCTGAAAACAATGAATGATATACATATTTCGTTAACAACACTGTTGACTGAAAATGAAGCACAATGTGTTTCTGTACTCAGCAAAGCAAGTCCTTTGGGGTTCTTTGTGTTCTCTGAGGCTTGGTTGTTTTCTTGCAGATGTTTCATTACCAGACTAGGTAACATCATCACTGCTATCACCGATCATATTATCTGGTTTGGTAATGAAACATCTGCAAGGAACAACCAAACTGAGAAGGCACCAAGGAGTCCACAGTTTCGACCCTGAGCTACAAATGTTGTGTTGAGTTCCAAAGAAGTAGCAACTACTTCTTTGGAACTCAAATGGTGGACCTGCTTCTATGGTTGGCAATGGAAAATTCTGCATAAGCAGGATATTTTTATTGATACCCGACTAACTTGCATGATAAGCCAAATAAAATCTGCTATCAAACTGTGATCAACCCAACTAGTTTATGCACACACACACACACACACACACACACACACACAATATTATATTATGCTGCCATATTAAGCAAGTATGTTATTACATAGGACTGGGCTACCAGCAGCTGAATATAGTTTTTATATGTTCTTGTGTAAGATATTTTCTTTGAACCAGTTAATTAAAGTTGTGTTTAGTCCAGTACTATAGGTGGTAGGAACTAATAACTACATGTAGTGGTTTGAAACCCAATCACATAAAAACCAATACCTTTAATGTTAGATTGCGGATAGTGTAATTCTCACATTCCTGCACATTGTCAACAAGTACTTCCACTTTTCCATATATTCCTCTCTTCTCTGGCCAATACAGCACACATTTCTAGAAAAAAAAAGATTAAATAATGCTTGATCAAATAAAATAATAAATCAAGTTGATTTTTTCTTGAAAGTAGTAATTGTCACAAATATTATGACAGACATTGTAATTGTTCATCATTAATATTTCTAGGATTTTACATGGTAAATTGCTAAGAACATAAATGGATGTTAAACCTGTTTGCATATCTTGTAAGCTTCCCTAATAACATGAGTATAGGTTGGTGTATAAATATTTCAATAAATAAAAATGCAATAGAAAGTTATTTTGTGGAGATTTTTTGCTCCAAGATACCTAGAATAGTCCATTTCAATATTTCAATTTAACTTATTTTAAATTGAATTAAATTATTGCTTCTTTTAAATCATTTTTTAAAAAATAAAGAATTGTTTATGGTCAAACCCATATACTGTTCATCATTAGGAGTAAGATAATTGCTTAAATGATGAACTAAACACAGATAAGCTTTCTTAATAACTTCATTCTCTGGAATCAAATGCCTTGGATCACTCAAGAGCCTTATAAGCTTTCAAGAAGAATTGCTAATATTTTTCTCTCAAGGAATTAAAAAGAATAACCCTTAAATTAAAGAATTATGATTAAGCAAATCTCAGAGTGTTTTTCTGACAGACCTTAATGATTTGCTGTTACTAATTAATAGGAATTTTGAAGGGCTACATTAAATTACTATATAGAGTATTTTATTTTATACTTTGATGGGTTTTTTTTATCCACCGAGAGGTTAAGAAATCTTATAGGACCATCATATTTTAAAAATTAAAAAGAAAAAGGCTAAATATAAGTACATTTGATTTAATTATGTTTTATTTTTATATCTGGCAACAGCTTAAGAAATGCTAATTTCACAAACATCAATACTCAATTGTGGTATGAATTAAAATTATTTTCAATTTTAAAGGTACATGAGTTGGATCCATACTTAACAATGTTAAATACATTTGTCCCATTAATTAGGCATAACTGGTTTTACCCAATAGCTCCATCTTAATTGCAAAAGGTATTGAATTCCAATTTAAATAAAGTTCTAAAAATAGAAAAGCTTGTACCCCAAACAAGAACCATGTAATAGCAGAGCAGATTCTTGGACAAACAAAGAGAAATAATCTATGTACTATTAGTCATTGTTCACTTAAATGAAACAAAGATTATAATATACTACCTAAAGTAATGTTATTCATATAACCATTCTTTAGAAGCTAAATGGCTCCACCCCAATGTTTGGAATAAAGCAATTGCAAACAACCACAGCCCTATAACTTAAAGCCTTACAAAACAGACCATCAGTTAAGCAATAGAAAAAAATATTTTACAATAACTAATCACAATATTACTTTTGAATAATCAATGTTTTTGACTTTTGTAAAAAAAAGAATTTCTTTACCTGATAGATATTCAGCATTTATGTGATGACCATCTATTTTGTAATATTAAATTACACTGACTAATGTAAGAACTCTCCATTCAAAGAGAAAGTTGGAGCTGCCCTCTGGAAATCAAAGAGTCCTGCTACTAACACGGTCAAAACACCGCCCACCTTTTAAGCTTGTACTCAAATGTTCAAGCTCCTAGACCATGTGATCCAGGGGTTCCTTAATTACATGGAAAGACTAATAATGATACAAAAACCTCATCATATATGCTTCCCCTCTCTGGGAAGATGTGTTCTTGCCAACATTAAGAAAGCCAACATAAAATATTGCTGCCTATTCAACATCCTTCTGTGATTTCTTGATAATAGATCAACTATATTCAACTCCTTATCTGTTTTTCTTATCTTGTTCCCAGACGTATAACTGGCAGACAGCTTTGGGTGGACAATGAAATATATTGTTCACGTAGACTACCTACTTCACAGCTGCTTCTAACTTTCAATTGGCCCAACTGATTTATTTTTAACACATTACTGCTAGTGTTCTAGCAAGATCCACTTGGCATTGAAGAAGGAATGAGGGGCAGTTTGTAAATCCCAGATGTAATTGTATTTTTTTTCAGTATTTTATTTCAGTATTTTATTAGGATTTATAGGCCGCCCTTTTCCCTGAGGGGACTCAGGGCGGCTTACAATCATTAGGGAGGGGGTGCAATTCAAAACAAACAATATGTGAACAAAATAAATAAAGTAATAAAAACACAACTTGCATTCAACATTCAACACTCGGGTGGGGCAAATTAGAGACTTATCCCCAGGCCTGAGGGATAAGTCTATAATTGTCATTATAACTGCTAATATGCACCATAAAATAAGTAAAACAGTTAAGTAAAAAACATAGGTAAAACAATCATTGATGCTACATTATGAAACCAGTTAACTCAAGACAGACAACTAATTAAAGTCATATTTAGATGCAAATCTGGAATTCAAATTCACATGTACCAGTTTGCAATATTGTATATTTTATGAATTTTCATATTTTCTGCAATCGTTTAGATGTTAATTACATTGTTTGGTAAACAGACATGAAGGTCAAAATGTATTAACCACAATCAATACAGTATACAATTGATACAAAATTTTCATAATTGCACAGTTGTAATTCCAGAAATTATCATTACTAATTTTATTTTTATATTGTTGTTCTATATATAAAAAAAATGTAAGCCATCTTCACTAAAACAGTCAACATTGTAACTACTGATTAGGCACAAGAGATAAAATATATATAATGCAAAACATGATGATTTGTATTTTTTTCCTTTTCATTAAATTTCATTTTACACTGATTTTCATCTTATGTTGCTGCATCTTGTGTTGAAGGCTGTAACGCTAATTACAAAAACCTTTTATTTGCAATGTGACTTTTAATGTCCTTGTTACTGGTTTATAGCTATTTCTTAACATACTGTCTAAACTTGTTATTAAAGCCTCACTAGTTTGAACACAGAGTTGTAATACATTTTTGGTACACATGAATTGCCTGGAATAAATCAAACACACAATTAAACTAGCAATCTCTTGGACAAGTTGAAATGGCTAAAACCCTCATTAAAATATGGTTAAAAGTGCAAATGGACTGGGCAGAAAATGTCCCTTTTTGAATTTCATTGCTGAATTATACAGTTGATACCAGGTTGTTCAGCCTGTGGCCCCAGGGTTGCATAATCAATGTGAAATAATTAAGGTTTCCAACTGTGTTTTATTAGACTCTAAATATTAAATCCATTAAGTATAAAGTCTATAAATATAATAATCCAGCAACATATAAAACCTTAGTTAAATAATATTGTTGCAAACTGCTAAAAGTATATTATTAGACTAGAAAGAAAAAAAGAAGCCATGAGATGGAAAGGAAAGAGTGAATAAGTGGCATTTTGGAACCGTACACAATACTTGTAGCATGCAAAGTTGTGACATTCCAAATATTATAACCAACCCTTAGTAGTTCTTACTGTAAGTTACGTTGATTGGAGTTATTGGAAGTGATAATTTAGTAACCCATTGAGAGCCATCCCCTGGGATACATAATTGATCTGTCTGAAAGGTTTCAGTAAAGTAAATATGAATCCTTTAGTAAAGGTTAGAGGAAAAGCAGCAGATATATTGAGTAGAATGTGCAAAGGATAGATCATGTATTCTTGTGAAATTTGGCAGAGCAACACAAGTCCTAGAGAAAAATGGAAAAGAGACAAACTTCATTGATCAAAACTGGCCAAGTAAATTGAGATTCGGTTGGAAACTAAAGTTATCAGTAAACTGAATCTTGTTCTAGCCTGCTGTAATAAATGTGACCAAAAATGCTAAGATTACTACAAGAATGTTGCTATTGTTAACAACACAACCAGTTGGTCTTCTGCCATTGATAATATAATTTAGGTTGCTATCATGGAGACGAAAGGGAGAAGAATATTCCAGAAGCGTAGCTTTATTGCCAGTACTCAGTTCTTCCCAAGGCTATATGGACTTCGCTTGGGCTCTTTTCTATTTGTGGCTTTTATGTTTTTTCATGTTGTAGAGTTCAGAAATTTCTGTTGGAGTGATGATTTTGCTCCAGTTCAAATCGAAATAAGGAACATATTATGCCTGTCTTTTAGCCTGAGGGACATTGGCAACTATAGTTCTTACTGTTTATCTATCTTTTCAATTTCTGTATCTCTTGATTTCTTTCTATCATATCTCCTGATCTATTGCTTGTAAATAAATCTTCTTTTCTTGAAGATCATGTCCTCTTCTTTAATGTCATAGTTTAAGAAGGTATTAAATACTTTCATGGAGAGAAAAGTTATTATGGCCACTAATATGAAAATAATTTTACTACTTCAGGTAATGGAGTTGATGTACTATAGATTACTGTGGTCATTCCCTGCATTCACAGAAATTAAAACTATATAAAAAATCCAGGATAGTCCAATGAAGAATACCATAGAATACTGGCTGGGAAAAACACCCCACTTTATAATAGCAATAGCACTTAGACTTATATACTGCTTTACAGTGCGGTATATAAATCTCTAAGAGATTTACAGAGTCAGCATATTGCCCCCAACAATCGGGGTCCTCATTTTAGCGACCTCGGAAGGATGGAAGACTGAGTCAACCTTGAGCCTGGTGAGATTCGAACTACCAAATTGCAGGCAGCCAGCAGTCAGCAGAAGTAGCCTACAGTACAGCATTCTAACCACTGTGCCACTGCAGCTCTATAACATTTTGTCCTAGATTCAGATTCTAACTATATAATGCAATTAATGAAGGAAGGAATAATGCAATTAATGAAGTAAGGACAGATAGGGACACACTATACATGCATATACTATGCTATAACATTTTTCTCTGAACTGGTTGTTATAGGAACCTTTCCTCACTATAAGAATTCGTTAGCTTTTGCTTAGTTTATAATATGACATCCTGATTCCCCTTGTTATCCTGGCTAGCTAACAAAATGGATTTTTGCAATTGGTGGCTGGAGGAATGCAATGAAAGAGAAAGTATAGAATTGTTAAGAGAATAATCAGTGTTGTTTTTCTCATCCCCATTCTAAGATATGGGGATCTTTAAGCATCTTCCAATGACTGATATAGGATAGGCCACACAAATATACCTTCTTGATTTTTGTGGCAAGGGAGAGGCAAACCAATTTATACTGGGTCTGTGATGAACAGAGTAAGAAAACCTGGTTATTTTCCACAGACTGCTAATTTTCTTCCTTTGCTATGCAAGGTTGCAGAAGAAATACCAACCCCTAAACGCTTTGAAGGGACACGTTCTAATCTAATGTCATTAAAAATATTCTTATTATCCTTGTAGGATGATTAAGGGAAAAATGTATGAAAGGTTTCTCCCACAATAGAACTGCTATATAAAAACCACTTCTGGTTTGATAAACACACGACTAAGTCAAAAATATGACTTATTGAGTTATTTCAGTAGGGTGCAAAATGTGCTTATTTAAAATAGAGTAACCATTGGATATTTATGTTTACCTATGCTTTCATAATGTTTGGATGCCATACTTCTTGTAAGTATTTACTGCCCTTTTTATTGGGTAAACTGTTCTGTTTCTCAAAACAAATTGGGTAACAGAAAAAAAATTCTGCCATATAAACATTCTTATAATGATTTGATCAAAAATGAGAAGCTCATATAAACACAAATGTCTATGTAGTCTGGAATTTCCTTAAGAAGCCTCAGTCTTTTATATTATGCGGAAATTGCCACCATCAGTGTAGGACAATGTAGAGAAACAGTATTGTAATGAGTGGGAGCAATTCAGGTAAACACAGGGCTTCCTGATATGTTGAGAATTACTTTGTGTTTCTTTCAAGTCATTCTTTTCAAACAGTGTTAGAAGTGTTTTTTTAGAAAAAGTTTTTCCTTTGGAGAAAATATTTGTTCTGTGCACCATATTATAATAGGATAGGTTTTCAGAAGTATTTTGATCAGTCCTGATAAGGCACTACTTACAATATCACACATTTCCTTAGAAATTATTCTTTTATATGTTTTGAGATACACACATGTTAAGATACTTCTTTATAGATAACAGCTACACTCTTTTCCTTGATAGAACCAAATATTTATTTCAATAAAAAAATTAAACAAATAAACAAATTAAACTATTATTTCAAAGCAGTACTGAATTAATTTCTGATAAATAGGTCATTTCAGTCAGAGGATGCAGAAAACTTCTTAAGACATTAGAACTTCCATATTAAATATAGATTTAATCAGTTTCTATCCCTGACATATTCAGAAAGAGCCGGAGAACTTTGTGTAATGCTGGGAGGTCACAATCACAGTTAAGAATATTTTACTAGAAAGACTGATGGCTGGATTTAATATAGTGCAGCATTTTATGGTTGTAAATGGTTGGACCAGTTATTATACGTTGAGTAATTATTGATAAATAGGATTTTCATAGCATGACAGGAGAAACTTAAATAAGTTTTTTAGATAAGGAGAAACTTCTTAGAGAAGTTTCATAAATAAGGAGAAAATTCCTAACAGCGTTTACAATTAACCAGAGAAACCGCTTTGCCTTCAAAAGCTGTGGGTACGTCATCACTGGAGTCTTAAGAAGAAACTGGACGACCACTTCTCTGAAATGGCAAAGGGTCTCCTGCTTGAGCAAGGCATTGGATAGAAGACCTCCAAGTCCCTATTTTGAATTGAACTTGTTTCAGAACAAAATTATTTATTATGTTACCATTTCAAATCTGAAAAGTAATGCATATTTTTTAAAAAGTTTGGAATATATTATAATGTTGTTCACACTAAATTATTTAAGGTGTTTTAATAGAGTGCTATGAAAAAAAATTAGGGGCTTGAATAGTTGATAGTAGTATTGGTTGTGTTGGTTTTTTTTAAAGAACTAGACAAAGTGTCCATGATTGATTAAGCTAAAAAGCCTTACCTCATTTTTCTCCTTCAGCTTTGTGATCATAACAATAACAGGACTGTCTTCTTGCCATACCATCAACCAGAAATCATTCACAGTATTAATCATAGGACCCTGAGTTGCAATGAAAGACTTCTCCTTGCCAGCATAACCCTAATTTATACAAAGATGGAACAGTCATATTAAAATTTTGTGATTATAACAGGCTGAGAAGAAACAAGAAGAGAATTAATATATCTTGTACAAAGCTTTAGTCAAAAGGCCAATACACTTTGGAACAACACTTTATGGAATGATTGCTCATTTTTATACAGTATATACAAAGTCTACTGTCTACTGTCAATAATAAAAGGCAGTGGAAGTTGGTGGCAGAGTACTAAGTTAGGTGTTTTGATAAGAGAAGAACTGAATGGGAAGCATGAAGATGAAATATATGTTGGCAAGTCAGCACACTGCACATCAGTGTACTTACTCTGATGTAGTTAGCATTTATGTAGGTGCTCAAAGCATCCCCTGGATTCCTTGGTTTCAAATATACCCTGCTTACAGGATCTGTAAAGACAACACAGGTGGAAATGGAAATGAAAACCTAAAGTAGTAAAGGGAAATGTCATAAAAGCATAAGGATTTCTTTTTAAAGAAGCTTGATGATTTATGCAATGATATTGACAGCTATAGGTATGAGGGGGGAAAACCCTTCCAAATATTCCCAAAAAGTCTGTGAAACAGATACACGAAGGATTCATACTGTCTTCTGTCTGCTTTTGAGGTCTGTGCAAAGGAAAAAGGGAGAACCTATTTCCCATATGCATGGTCTCTATGTGCAAGGATAGATAACTCTCCCCCCTCAATATTTTTAAAGTACATTATATCCTTCTGAGATCATCTGATATAACTATCCAGAAATTAAAACCTAATTTTATCACAGAAATGTAATTCCCAGTCTCCTATTGTCTCTGACAAGATAAGTTGTCAGAGGTTTGTGCTTACCTCTCTTATTGTGACACTGGGAGGGGACCAATTTGGCCTCCTCCAGTTAGTATCATACCTGCACCAGAACTGGCCATTAAAGCTGAGACCAAATAAATCCCATCCAATTTAAAGAGTATTCTGATTATTGTACTTATGTGAACATATTCAGTGGTACTCCATTCGGAGTAGGAATACGCCTTATTGTATTAAAAATATTAAATTAAACCTATTTTTCTGCAATATAGAAGATTATTTTTTAAATCTTTCTGAGCTATAGAAACCTGAGTTTCAGCTTTACTGCTGAATAAATACTCAATTAAAGAGAAGGGAAAGCTGGTCCCATCTTCTGCCAGATTCATTACTATACTAACTTTCCTAGCAGTGGGCATGACTACAAACCAAGGATACACATTTCTAGGTACTTAGTACAATTATAGCTCTTTACTGGAATAAACTGTATTCTGCTTTTTGGTTTATTCTATTTTTCCCTTTTCCACATTGAGATTGAGATTTATTAGATTTATATGTCGCCCTTCTCCCAAGGACTCAGGGCGGCGTACAACAATTAAAAGAAACACATAATATAAAAGTTAAAAAAAATTAAATGGTACTTAATCACAGTTAATCTTATGGCTCTTTAGCATATGTTTTAGCAAACTCAGATTCTTGAAGAAACATACTTTGACAGAGAAGTAAACACTTAAGCTTTATTGATGTAAACAAACTATTTTAATAGAAGTTTCCAACAGTAATGTGGATTAATAAAGTTTATGGTAGGATAAATACTTATTTAATTTTCCCTGCAACTTGACACATCTATACATGTTGGGCTTAAGAAGTCAAATGCAGTTCATCAGTTGAGATTGTGATAGCAGCAATAAAACAATGCATATTAAAACAACATTATTTCACAAATCAGTTTGCAATCATCCCAGGTTGCTTTAATTCAAGAGTACCTATAAATTAAGAATTAAAAAGCTGATAATAGGAAAAGGGAGAAGTAACTGATAAAAGTATCACTTTAAACCAACTTACTTGGAAGAATGGTTTTATAACGATTTTTGGTTCCATAACTAGGAATGTCTATTTCTTTAGGATTGACAAAATTCATGGGAATTTCCTAAAGAGAAAAAAACGCCACAGTTTTTATTATGAACAATTCTTAGTATCAATGTTAACAGTGATTTATTGCAGCTTGTAGGAAGGTTTATCACAAAGCCACAGCATTGTTTTTTTTAAAGAAATAATATGTGTAGAGATTTTAAGTTAAAAAGCAGAAAGAGTGTAGGATGGCTCATTTATTAATTTAAATTTATAGTCATCAAAAGTCTCTAGGGAGCCTTCAAAGTTAAACAGAATAAATAATACATATAAAACCATATATGTAGCATACACATGGTGGTGACTTTTTACTGGTTCAACTTCAAACTTCAAACTAGTTCTCCAAAAATGTCAGAATAAAAGTTAATTTCCATTGGGAAGTTAATTTCCATTGGGAAGCCTTAGTCATAGTTTGACTTATGTTTGATCGCTACATTTATTTTGTTTTGATATGATCACAAATCAGATAAACCAATGAGTGCTTGCTTAGCCTTATCCAAACCTATTTGGGCTTAAACAATATTTCTGGAATTTTCTTATCTTTGCTTGTTGTATTAGGAGACTTAACAATACTATATGGTATACAGATAATTGAAGATATACGTGGAAAATCCTGTCTTATAACAAGGAATAGAATTAAGCGGCTATTTATTATGTTTGAATGAAATCATGAAATCATGCAAGGACATCTTTGTTTCAAATCCTTAAATCTTTTACATTTTTATATGAGTACTGAAGCAGCACAATTTTAGAAGTCTGGTTGGGCATCTCCAGTTTATAACCCTGCCATTGCCTTTGCTCAAGCAAGGGATTAGGTGGTACAGTAAAAATGCCAGAGGTATATCATTCTGAAGACCACAGAAAGTTACAAGTTTTTAGTTTTAAAACAACAAAGCAGTATTAAAGACTTACCATGAATTCTGTCTGAAGTAAATGAGAACTTGCAACTACATCTTTTAATTGGTCTTTGGTCAAAATTCTGCTAGCTGACTGTAGATACTCCAGTGCTACTTTTTCCCTTGGAGTTGGCACAGCTATTAAAGGTTCGGCACATCCTAAGATGCTCATATCTAAGGTGAGTGAGACATTGGATCCTCGTCTGTATGATGACAAAATATAATATATATTTGTAATTAATTGTTTATGTGAATCTACCTGATAAATTGAAACTTTATGGATAATACTTGAATAAGAAAATAAGCATATTTATTGGAGAATAAATGCCACTGAATACCGAGAAACATATTACTAAGTAAAATTTCTTTGAAATTTCTTTATGCTGGTGTTTGCATTACAAATAAGGAAAAGCATATTGTGTCAGGGCTCCAACTGATGCCCTAATAAAAGCAGGACCCTCAAGCCAGTTTTCAAGAAAAATCCAGTTGTTTATTAGGAGTGCCATGTCAGCATGGACCTAGTGAAGGCAGATCTGACCCACTCAGTTCGTGCCTTGCCTATGAACCTGTTTCTCTCTCCTCCCCAAGGTGTGTCATTAGTCATATTCCCCAATGAAGCAATTTTGCACGTCGTAGAAGTCATTCCCTCCAGCCATTACTGGTTTCTGTGGAAATGGCCTTGACTTTGGCCAGTTAGGATGTGCGTTGTTTTAACTGAGGTGCAAATTTCCCAATGCAGCTGCGAAGCTCGATTCCCCATCCCTCTGCCTAAGGCAACTTGGGAGCAGGTTGTGGAAGTTTTACAAGTTGTCATATTGACTAGTATAGAAAAAAGTATTACAAATACTTCTCATAAAAAATTGAAGAACACATCTAAGTCAAAATTTTGAGCACTCATGTGGCTTGGGGAAATGTATATATGATTCTCAAGATCTCTTCCAAATATTTTTCCAAATTTGCAGAACCATTGCAAGTAGAAGGTAGATTAAAAACCCAACTAAATAGCCATTAACAAAATATAATTTGACTTGTGCTAGATGGAAAAAGTCATATAAAGCCACAATATGATTATTTAATTATAATTAGTTTTTGGAAATTATTGTTACAATCCAGATGAAATATAGTATGGAGAATAATCTTCTTGTTATTTCACAAATGTGGTTGTTTTATTTTTCTAATCTTAGTATGTAATAGGCAGAAAAAGTGGTTTAAAACATTTTCTCGGTATCAGCACTAAGTATGGGCTTAATTTTAATAACCCAGAATATATCACTAAAGATGTTTTGCTCTGTTTGCAGAATAAATACCAGTTTTTATGATTCAGGATTCATAAAAACATTTCTAGTTCAAAAGCATTCTTGGTGAAGCCAAAACTTTCTCTGAGTTTTTGAGCCAGATTGAACTTTGGCTATATTTAAAGCAATATTGAATAAGCTGACAATGCAGAAGAAAAATGCAATCATTTATTCTTGTCAGTGACCTTAAACAAATTACCTTAAAAATTTCCATCATAGCTGGATCTCAGATTTTTCACATCCATTGCTTAGTTGCAGAATCAGACAATAATATATAGGAGTTACTGTTCTATTTTATGGATTTCCCCACTTGAGAAATGGGACAGTAAACTAGTAACTTTTCTCAGTAAAAAATGATTTATTTTGAACGGAACTCCATAGCCAGTTTATTCAATTTGAAATTACTCTATGTATTTGGTTATCACTTTTACTTATTGTAAGAGGATATTTGCTACAAATATTTATTAACACCATCAGAAATACGGCAATGTGCTTATCATGTCCCATTCAGGATCTGATGGGGATGTGATGGTTCCTTTTCTGGATGAATTTCCCCTTTACATTAATCACTTGGCAACACTTTTGAGAGTTAAAAGCATGGGATGATAACTTTTATTTAAAATGCCACCAAACTGCTTAGAAAGTTAACAACCGGTTCTCCTGAAGGGGTACGAACTGGCTGAATCCCACCACTGGTTTACCCCTAAACGCTGGAGATCAACTTGGAACCAGTATAATTTGTAAATATGGCTATTGAAGTATTATTAAAGTGATATAATGTAGAAGGAATATGCCAATTGTTGTGGCCCAGCAGGAGCCGTTGGAGCTGCCACCAGACTCCGGCAGCGAGAGGTCCTATGAGTTGACTCTGGGGGATGTGGAGGACCCTGGACAGGGATCCGACTCCAAGTAGAGCGCAGAGAGGCTGGTTGGTCACCAATGTTCCCTCTAATTTTTTTTCAGTGTGAGCGGAAAAGTATAGTGTTTGAGCTGCACAGTTTCATGCCTGAGCACCTAAGAGAGCAACAGTTTGAACTGCTGTCATGTCTGCTGGACATTTGCGCAACATTCCAAGCGTCAAGCGCCGATTGCTAGCGAGGTTTCAGCCTGATGAATGCCAGGCATGAAAATGTGCCACTCAAACACTATACTTTTCCACTCACACTGAAAAAAAAGGCTCTCTGCTCAGCTTTTACATTGTTAGACTGGCTAGAGGGAGACATGGCACCAACAGCCTGGGTTCTGGCATTTTGCAGGCAACCTGTCCTCTCACATTCTTTGGAATGCAACCCATCACATTTGAAT
Source organism: Thamnophis elegans (assembly GCF_009769535.1). Classification (NCBI taxonomy): domain Eukaryota; kingdom Metazoa; phylum Chordata; class Lepidosauria; order Squamata; family Natricidae; genus Thamnophis; species Thamnophis elegans. The sequence goes on along the minus strand of NC_045547.1, from coordinate 47,376,170 downwards.
TAGATTTTGCCAATTATCCTATTAAAAGATAATCCTATTATTCTAAAATATGACTAACTCAATATTAAAAACTGTAAATATTTAATGCTGATAAATAATAGCAGTAATCGTTATTTAATATGACTAAAATCAGTACTGATATATCAATATAATATCTATCAAAATTGACAATAAACACTAAAATAACAATACAAATATATAATTTGGAATATAAATGTAATAAATATAATATATAAATGCAACATAAATGTAATAAAATAATTTATCATGAAACTCTCCCCATTTAAAGTAGTAAGATCAATTAAATAGTCTAGCAAGTTTGGACTATATGCTATATGTTATGTTACTTAAGAATATATATACCTCATCCACATCATTTCCAACTGAGTCAATAAAATCATATGCCATGCCAAAACTATTTTAAATAAAGATATGAAATTAATCAAGTATTGCATTTATTTTTAAAAATGAATTTACATTTTTTTTATTATTTAAGTTTTGTACCCCATCTTTTCATCTTCAAGGTATTCAAAGCAGCTAACAGATTTTTTTTTAATTGAAATCTACTTAAAAACTGGTGTTAATCTAATTCAAAAAGCCTGGCTAAAAAGGGAATTATCCTTTTCTAGAACCAAAAAAGAAAGAAGAACTGCCGCAGGATTGTATTCCATGGTATTTAATCAATGCATAGCTTTCAAATGTAATCCAAATTATATATCTAAACAACATTATAAATCATTTAAATATCAGAAGATTCGAGCATTGTTTTTCCCGATCTCTTGGCAGAAAGGATGTGTACTGGCATTTTATGGAATTTAAAATGATTAAGTCCATGACACAAATTGCACAATAGGAAATCCAGGCCAGAATGCACTTAACTCATTGTATCACCAGGGACCAGAATTTAGCAGGCCCAGGAAAAAAAAGTAGGTAAAGCCACTTTATAGCTAAATTTGATACCATTAAAAATTAAATAGGATTAAAATCTGTGGTTTATAATTTACCCAGTTGTGCCATGTAGTCTACACCCCTCCTTTTGCCGGCGTTAGCCCGCTGCACCAAGGGAGGGGAAAAAACAAGAAGAGATACGGCCACAGCTAAGCACGCAGCAACCTTGATGTCTAAGTGGGCGAGTCCACAGCATGCGCACCCGCATGTCCGAGACAGGGCATAAAAAGGGAAGAAAAGCCAGGGAGGAGATGACTGGACCCAGCTCTGTTTGGGGCGCCAGCTTGCATGCAAGTGAGTCCCCCAGTGCAGGGTGGGGAAAGGCTTTGTTGAAAGATCCGAAGTGCAGAGAATCAGGAAGTGCCATCCAGGTGCAGCTGCATAATAAATCTCACCAATTCCGCCCAAACGTTTTTTAAAAAATGTTGTCAGGACTCCTGTTTAGCTGGAGGGGATTTCATTCACGATTCCATGGCCATTCTGCAGAATATAGAGACTGCAGTCCATGTCCAGCAAATGACACTGCGCGGCAGTGGGAAACTGCTGCGCAATGTTTACTTGCCATGTGCACGGCCGCGTGGCCGCGCACCTTAGAGGGAACAGTGTTGGCCACCAGGAGGCACATGAGCATTGGAGCAGTGGGGAGGAGCCAAGGGAGTTGTTCCTGGATGCCCGGCATCGAAGAGCTGATAGGCGTAAGGAAGAGTTGCGCAGTTACAGGAGGTAATTGCACTCAGCCGGTGGTAATTAGGCTCCTCTCAAGACTATAAGAGGAATGCTTGTGCACACGCCCCGTTGCAGGAGTCAACGCATTGACTAAAAGTTGGAGAACTTTTGTAACTAGCTTGGCAGGCTGGATTGCTGCCAAGGCTTGTCTGTGCTGGATTGCTGCCAAGGCTTGTCTGTTCTGGATTGCTGCCACGGCTTGTCTGTCTGTTAATAAATTCCGTAAAGTATCTTTGGCTCGGCGTGCTTTGGTGTGGGACGAGGGGGTCAGAACAGCCAATTAATAAACTAAATTGAAAATAGGTTATCTAACCAAACTCCTTTATTTTACTATGCCTCTGCTACCTATTTTTTTAATTGTTAATGAGCAACCTCAAGACTATATCTCTTTCTTTCTTATGACTCTATAGTTTTAAAGTAAACTTCAGCAGGAGACCCTTCAAACAAAACACTGAGCATTAGGCACTTGGTATTATTAGACCAACAGTCATGTCTTCAGGCTGAACTAGTACATGCTTCAATATATTTGAAATGAGGGAACAATTCTTTGTGGATCCAATTATTTTTTCTTCCCTAAATAAACAAAAGACATTCCTTGAAAACACAACCAGCAGTATTATTATATTTTAACTCATACCGAGTTTTCCTTCTAGAATAATATTTATAACCTCCAACTCATGCAAGTGACAAAAATAGAAGGAAGAATTAAAAATAAGAACACTAGTTTAATGGTAAAATTGAAAGAAAAGGACTTGATAGAAAATATTTTTTTATTTCCCTCTTTAAAAGGAGATTCTAGATCTTTAATGATCTGCTGATCTCAAATAACAGAAATAGATTTAAAAGCTCCCCTACATCCACTTATCCAGAAGGGAGATACAGTAGTGTTTCTTTTTAAATGGGCATCATTGAAACTAGTTTAAAATATAACAAACCAGCTGTGGTGATTCCTGTTTAGAGTGAGGTGCTTTTTTTTTTAACTTTTCCTACTTTGTAAATAAGAGTACCAGAGTTTATAACTAAATGCTAATGCAAAATAAACTGTATTTTAATGTTGAGTCAAAACAGGAAGTTATATTTTTTGGAGCATTTACACCCCAAACCAATTCCTTTATCAATTTCTTGGCAGTTATTTAAAAATAGTTCAAAATGTTCACAATGGACCAACTATGTGGGAATAGAGAGGGAGAGAACATGAAATAAACCCAGCCAATTCTTTGTTACACTATGCACAATCTTTACCTCTCTAAAAGTATCTGTGGATTTCTTAATAAAAAAGTGTAAATACATATTGTTTTATAACAAAGCACAATTGAAATGTTGATATTTTCTTTGGCTTTGACATTGTTTTATCAGTCAATCATGACAAAGGGGTTATTTCCTCTCCAGCGAAATGTGGCAAGAGCTAATTATATCTTTGAATTTATGGCTTTTCCAATTCAAGAAAATTGGCATTGAGAAGCAAATTGATTCCTCTGAATTGATCCAGTGATGGGATTCAGCCGGTTCGCACCTATTCGGGAAAACTGGTTCATAACTTTCTAAGCAGTTCGGAGAACCAATTTTTGGAAGAAATCTTATTTTATTTTTTTCCCACTTTACAGGGCTAATTTTATAAGGAAGGCAGGAAGGAAAAATTCTGGTGTTGTTTCTAGCCTCATCTTTATTGCCCTGTTTACAGAAACTGCCTCTCCAGTTAACCCTTATTACATTGTAACAGCTAAGGCGAAGCGCCCATTGACGTGAGTTGGCCACAACCACATTGTCACATGACCACCAAGCTATGCCTACCCAGCTGGTCATTATGGCAGAGAACCGCTTGTTAAATTATTTGAATCCCACCACTGATCCAAAGATATAGTCATCAGACAAAAGCACATAAAATACTTTATAGAAATGTATGAAAGAAACAGAAAATTAACTGGTAGGGATTAATTATAAAAATAGAATTGTAGCAAATAATGCTTCCAAAGGCTATTTCATATAAGAAGTAAGGATCACATTTATGAATCAAAGCTTCCAATAATGTTTTATAAGGTGTATTGAGACTGAATCTCACTGACCTAGAAAAAGTAATCAAGACACTCCCCCCCACACATACACTATGATACCCTGTCAGCAGGGGTGGGTTTCTCGCCCCGTTCCAACCGGTTCGGTTGGAACGAGGCCGGCGGTGTCCTCGCGCATGCGCGCGGCACGCGCATGCGCGCGCGTGGTACGCGCATGCACGCGCGTGGTACGCGCATGCGTACTAGCGTCTGTGCGATGCTCCAGCTGCTCCTGGAGGATCGCGCAGGCGCTGTATGCGTCCTGCGCATGCGTGGAAGCGCAGAATTCAGCAAAACCGGGTAAGGAGCGGGTGCGGGCGCGCGCGGGCGCGCGGGGGGCCTTTGCCGTTCCAGGAAGTTACTTACTTCCGGGTTTGGCGACCAACCGGATCGCAGGGACCGCCGCGAACCGGTTGAAACCCACCCCTGCCTGTCAGTATACAATATTAGAAATATGACTTAAAGGAGCCAGATCTTTAAGGCCTCCATCCTTAAGGAAATAGCAAGTGTTGAAAGATAATCTGGTTCTGCAAATTGCAGCAAGCAGTTGCTCAGGTATAGCCAATGAATACATTCATTTATTTGCTGACTCTAATGGATAATTGATATTTATCACTGTTTCTTGGATAACAGCAGGATGACATTTTCAGTGGTCTGGCAACCTCCCTGCCAAATTTGTATATGGAGATGCCTATACAGAAAATCTGGAAAGCATACTTAGATTAGATCATAACTAGATTGCATAATTATGATTATCCTATCTATTCAAAGTTTTGATGTCTATTTTTATTTACCCCCCCCCCCCTTTCCCTGTGACATAAACACAAGCACCTGGCCTTAATTATAGGTTCGCTTGCATAGGCTGAAAGACAACATTCTACATGAATTTAGGAATTCATATTCTAAAATAAGTGGGAGTAGAATTAAAGAGAGATTTTAGTGAAAAAATAAATGCCTGCTATTTAATTAAATTATCATTGTGCATTTATAGAAGTAGAAAAAGGGTGAAGGAAAGAAAATTGAACAACAATCTTCTATCCATTTTTGGAGTTCTTAATCCAATGGCACTGACTCATTAGTATCTCCTGAACACAAGGAGACAGTAGAGTGATAATACAGAATTATGGATTTACTCCTTCCCTCTTTTTGTCTATATGTCTGCCTGCTTTTTATGCAAAACATTTCTGCCTTTCTTCAAAGCATGCAGACACAAACACACAGAAAATGTTTGCTTTGGGACTCTGTCTGGTAAGAAGCAGCTAGCTAGTTCTAGGTTTATAATATATTTCCTGTAAATTTCCTTTCTGTTATAATCATAAAGAATATTTGAGTAATAATAGCTCAATATTTTTCCAGGTTCAACACGGTTGTTCAGGAACATCAACCTTCAATACTCTTTTCACCGGGAAAAGTTTTAATGTGAATGAGATGATACTTACAGCCCATCATAAGAGCCAAATATTCTTTCCCTATGCCATATTCTGTGTTTATGAAGTAATATGAATCAATATTAAGTTACTCTTACTTATTTAATTTTACATATTTCAACAATAGGCTTTATGGTGTTGGTTTCCAAACTGCCTAATTCATGCTAGAGATTTGGGCAATTTTAGAGGATGTCAATTTTTAGAAAATGAAGAAGGTCATGAAATTTAACTGGAAAATCTCTTCAGGAAGCTCCACCCATTCATTTTATGTCAACCAATCTGACAAGGCCCATAAATCACTGAAGTAGTCATTTCCTGCCTTTCCCTTAAAATGAGTTCTCTCATCACTTTTGGTGATTCTTTTAACCAGTAGTTTCTGCATTCTTTAACAACAGACTTTGAATTTCATGTTCAGCATTGCAATACCCATCCTGATTTCATTCATTTTCTGGACAGGGCAAAGAATTATGCATATCTGATTGAGTTTCTCCCTTACTTCATCCATTATTTCTGCCTTGTTTCTTTGTAACTGAAGGTAAAGAGGCTTCTGCATTCCACTATATACATTCCTGAAATGAGATTTCATGACTGGAGTTCTTTGTTGTATAGTGTCACAGGAGAGAGATGGAAGGAAGTCATTAATTAACCAGCAACTACTTGCCTTTCCATTACAGAGGACAAAAATTCATTTGCATGTAGCAATGGTATGTAGGCTCCTCCTCAGATTACCTTTTGAAAAAAATATGGAAGTACATGCACATGCTATAGTTTAGCTACATTAAATATTATATATACACATTTTAAAAATTGCTTGTGCCAACCACAGTGGGTACAAACCTATCTGAAAAGACACTAAAGCAGCAGAACCAAAGATGCAAACGTTTTGGCAATGTGGAATCATATCCCAATGTTACCATAACATTGGAGGAAAATACAAAAAGTATTATTCCAAAATGTTGAGAAAATTAACATACATGCAACAAGAGAACGTTGTATTCAAATAATGTGCTTCAGACTATTCAGGCAATCAGAGAACCTAGCATCATTCTAGGTATGTAATCAGCAAGAAGAAGACTTATAGAAACTAATAGAAAGCTTATAGAAAAGATATTTGAAAGTTGTCTCCCTGTGCATCCAGTTTCTATAACTTGTATTATTTTCAGTTTGAGAGAGCTATCCAAGTGTAGAAACAAACATGTACTGTATAAATGAATGAATTAGGATTGGGTTATCACTGTTCCTTATTTTGGAGAATCTGACTCCCTTCCTTTCTTCCTTAATAAAAATGTGCTCTATCAGATTCTTATTTGATATTATGGTCTGAAAACATAATTTTTCTCTTTAGTAATCTGGCTGAGTAGGTATAATTGCTTTGCTTTATTTATTAAATAAAATCAGCTAAAGTACTTCTTCCCTAGATGGATACCCCACCCCCCCATACAAAAGTAAACTGAATGGTTGGTAACCTAAAGAAAGTATTGAATTTTTAAAAAAATAACTATCAACTAAACAGCATTTTCAGTATTCAGATTCAAAATCACTTCCAAGCATTAGTCAGACTACATTATGTCACAAAGGAATAAAGGAAATGATTTTTAAAACTACTTGTAGACTAAATTTTAAGCAATTGGTATCTGGTTGGGACAGAAATCCTTCCATATCCTGTGCAGGAAAAGAGCTGAAAGAAAAACATTTCAATTTTCCCTCTTTTAATCAGCCTTTCTAAAATTCTGTCAATTGACTCCTATTTATCCAAAAAGTTAGGAATGGACTATTAACTGAAAGACAGATAACTCCTGTCTGTACCTCTTAATCAACTCCACCATCAAATGGAGAATTTCTTTCATGAACTTCTGTTTCCCTGCAAACGACAAAACAGAAGCTCACAAAAGAAAAAGATCTCACCTCTGACAGAGCTGCCAGTCAGATGCCCTGCCTCCCTCTGGCCAGCTGGTCTTTGGGTCTCTGCTTTGCAATTTGGGCACACACACACACATACACACAGTTTGGGCACTTGGTGCCTAAAAGGTTCGCCATCATGGGATAGACTATAAGTTTGTAGAGATTCTCAGTCATCCAGGTCAGGGTTGTCTCAAAGGTGCTTTTTCAGGAGGCAACTGGACTTTGTTTTTTCTTTGAAGATGTTTCGGTTCTCATCCAAGATTTCTCATCCTCATCATTTTCATCAATTGCTTCCTGAAAAAGCACCAGTATAGGCTATGGACATCAACGCTGATTTGATTCTAAAGAGCTGGAAACATCCATAGAAAAAATGATACATAGTCTTTCTCCAAATTGATGTTGTTGGAGGCAACCCCTCCCCCATTAATTTTGGAGCAAAAATTAGAAAAATACAGGAATTGATCCTCAGATCAGCAAAAACAGAATTATTTTTACATTAGTCTTGCAAAGGCTCCTACTAAGGTGCACATGGGCACATTTTCACTTTCCAGGTGTTCCAACTTACAAAATTTTACCAATTCATCAGAAAACCAAGACAGATCCTCATAGTTTATTTCTGAATACTATTAACAGATTAGTTCAAAAATGTATTAAAATGATTATTGAGGTTATTATATGTTATTAAATGCTTAATTGAGTCACTGAATCAAAAATACTTAGTGCTGTGGCTACTGGCCAACAAACTCTTTGTAAAGTAGTATTGTAATAATCTAATATGATCAATTGACGCTTCATTGATGGAAGCTAATGATTATTTCCTTTTATTGTCAAAGGTCTCAAAGAATTTTTTTATCTAGGTTTAATATAGACTGGAAAAATCTTGAGCTATAAATGCTTTAAACAATCTTATAATTACTAAAACAAAGCCATGATGAAAGCGACAAGGAAGGAAAAGTGATAGCAATCACACAGTTTTTACAGTTATATAAGAAGCCTGCACAGAAATATAAATGGGAATAATAATAATAACAATAACAATCACCACCTTAGCAACTCTTAGATCCTTGGTTAGGACTTGAACTGTTAAGTTTTTACCAGTCCCAGACCGTGAATCAAATTGAAAATTAAATCATCATCATCATCATCATCATCATCATCATCAACAACAACAACAACAGAATAACAGGGTTGGAAGGGATGTTGGAAGTTATCTTGTCCAACCATCTGCTCAAACAGGAGAGTCTACATCATTTTAAAGAAATGGCTGTCCAGTCCCTTCCTGAAAGCCCCAATAATGGGACATCTACAACTTCTGAAGGCAAGTCATTCCACTGGTTGATTGTTTTCACTGTTAGGAAATTTCTCCTTAGTTCTAGATTACTTTTCTCCTTGCTTAATTTCTGTCCATTGATTCCTGCCTTGAAAAACACTAATTGGTAATTCCAGCAATACCTCCCAACTCCCAGATGCTTCCTATTTCTATAGGCAAGTCTCACTAACTATACTTCAGTTGCCTCTATGCATTTAATTATATCCAAAAGAATTTAGTTTTCAATTATTACATTCACCGCAAACAACATAGTAAAGGCACATTTGTTTACCTATAGCACAATATATAATAAATATTCTCTACTAGAGACTCTTATGTCTGAACTGAAAAAATATTGATCACTCTTATTTGTAAAACATAACTGCAAAACAGCTGCTCTGCAGACTTACAGAGAACAAGGCAAAAGAATTATGCAGCTCATCTGTCATGAGTGGCCAGTATTCTTTATAAATCGGACAGATTCGGTGTAAAAAACATGATAAATACTTCTCTGTGGGAAACCAAAACAACCCCATTGCACTGAAGAAATCAACAGCTTAATAATGTACTGACAACATAAGAGCCATACTTGATGAAATTTCTAAGGTTGTAATTTGCACATATTAGAAGACTGCTGAAGATTGATACAAACTGTTATAATCTGTTACTGGCCAATTTCGAGCCTGAGATTGGCTTGGTGCTCTTGATGGGACATCTAGTGAAGAGGTTTATGGGCTACATGTGGACTTCCAAGTCATTTAATTGTGATCTGGGGCTGCTTAAGGGAAGAAAGGAAGAACAAAGGTCTCTCTAGTGAACAGAAGTGGAAAATACAATAAGCAAACCAGCTTTATTGGGAAGGGAAGGAGAAGGGGGGAGGGAGGGAGGGAGGAAGGAAAGAATGAGCAAACAAAAATGGTATGGAAGAAAGTGTTTGTGCTTAACCAGGATAGAGAAGAAAAAGAAAAGCAGTAGTTTAGCAATACTGGGAGTATGATGGGGGAAGAAAGGAGAATACAGATAGCCTTCAACTTACAACAGTTAGTTTAGTGACTGCTCAAAGTTACAATGGCATTGAAAAAAGTGGATTATGACTGGTTTTCACACACCTTTGCAGCATCCCCATGGTCATGTGATAAAAATTCAGCTGCTTAGTAACTGGTTCATATTTATGACAGCTGTAGTATCCCAGGGTTTTGTGATCCCCTTTTGTGACCTTCTGACAAGAAAAGTCAATGGGGAAGCCAGATTCACTTAAAAATCAGGTTACTAACTAATCAGCTGCAATGATTTATTTAACAGTTGCACCAAGAAAGGTTGTAAAATGGGGCAAAACTCACTTAACAACAGAAGTATTAAGGTCAACAACAATAGTTGTGGTCATAAGTCAAGGACTACCTGTAAAAGAAACTTTGTGTTGAGGAAGATAAAAAAAAATATCCCTGCATTTTGAGTGGGAGGTGGGAAGAGATTTTGTTTAGATTTTTATTATTTAATTATATCTCATTATATCTCAGAATAAAGGAGTAAAATAACACAATTGTTTATTTGTCCTGCATTTTGAGCCTCTGCATGCTTTGCTCAGCCTGGTATGGTCTCAAACTGACAACACTTACACACCCATTGTGCTGCTTGTGTATACATTGTAGGTCAGATTTCAAAGACTTTTATGTACTTTCAAGTCTTTAGAATCCAGATTTTTTTTTCCTTCTGAAGTAATAAATGGCAGGTTTGTTTTGTGGCATGGGACGCGGTGGCTCAGTGGCTAAGAAGCTGAGATTGTCGATCAGAAAAGTTGACAGTTCGGCGGTTCAAATCCCTAGTGCCATGTAATGGTGTGAGCTCCTGTTACTTGTCCCAACTTCTGCCAACCTAGCAATTTGAAAGCATGTAAAAATGCAAGTAGAAATATAAGGACCACCTTTGGTGGGAAGGTAACAATGTTCCGTGCGCTGTCAGCATTTAGTCATGCCAGCCACATGACCATGGAGACGCCTTAGGACAACACTGGCTCTTCAGCTTTGAAACAAAGATAAGCACTACCCCCCTAAAGTCAGGAATCACTAGCATATATGTGCAAGGGGAAACTTTAGCTTTACTTGCTTTGTGGCCTTGTGGAGGTAAAAAAAAATTACATCAATAGCTCAGGAATTATTGGTTTTCACCATACAAAGTTCCACCACTATAGTTACATAGTTCAAACTAATTGTATAGGAATGAATAGCTGAAAAAACTTAGGAAAGTGTAATGTTCAGACAGCTATCCTTTCTTCATCTGTTTACAATATAACAAACCTTTTAACAGATCACTGTGACATTACTTAAAGTTAGCAAAATTGTCTGCCAGATGCTGGCCACTGATTAATTTGTTTTAAGTTCAGCCAAGAGGGAGGAAAAGTGCAGTGGGTGGTGCAGCAAAAATATGCACAATCAACAAATGAGCAAAGATTTCCTGTCATCTTGGGAATGAAATTGATTGGTACAGCCATTTCCTGTATATAATCTAAAACCAGTCACAACAACTGCAAACCAGGAACATTCTTGGAGATAAAGTTGATGGTAGAGGCTGGGGCTTTTCTTTGCAGCATGCCAACTTCCCATTTTTGTCCGTTGAAATAATTTCAAAATAATATTTTAAAAAAGACACAGGGAGGGCAGGAAAACTAATGGGTACCATGAGCACGCCCAAAAGGAACATTATGTCTAGTTCTATGCTGGGTGTTACATAAGGAGGTGAATCCTTTAAAATTAATTTAATGACGTGTCTGCTTTTAATGCTACTTTTTGTTAAGATAGAAATATTTGCAAAAACTGCCATACATGATAATAACAGGTAATAAACATGTTGGATATATTAATGGTACTGTATCACTGGTCATTCTTTCTAACAGAAATACAACTATAATAAAGGAACTTTCTCCCTTGTTTGAAAAATCCGACATCTGCATGCTTGTGGGCATTAAACTTTTCATTGCCTCGGGGTAAAGTGGGTAGTTAAAAGGGACAACGCATTGTCTCTGCATGCCTGGATTTAATGAAACACTTGCAGTGGTTGTCTTTGCAAGATATGCTAGCCTAAGCAGTCTGGTTCATGAGCATATGCTACCCACATTAACCTCAGTTATAAGCCTTCTGCTTTGTATGAACTCCCTGCAACCATCGTTTTGGATTTATGCAAAATGCAATTTAACACCTTTTCTATGAATAAACTTAACATGATGCTATTCTGGATACAGATAATGATAAAGCTAAGCATAAGTTATGCTAAATAACTATGTGTAATATTTGGGGTAAAGAGGAGCTCCAAACATAATTACTTAGCAAACTTAAAATACTGTTCTCATAAAAAAAAAATTAAAATCCGTTTTTGGGATCATCGCAACCCTGTGCTTAAAACAGTTGTTATTGGCATTTCCCTGAAAGCAATAGCTAAGAGTTATATTAAGCACAAGAAAGCATATTCATCTCAACACAATAGAGTAAATTTATCCTCCAAATCCATGAAAAGCTGTATATTTCAGTCAGGAAATTCCAAAACCTTTCCTGTACATGTATTAGGGTCTCAGGCCTACGCTATCATCCACAAACACTGGCTTAGTTTCATTATTTAGTTTGCAAAAAGCAACACAATGCTTAATGTCAAGCAATTGCTTTTAGCAGAATACTGGATGTAAAAGCAGGAAATGTTTAATAATTATTCTATTATATATAGCACAAGTGGTGATACATACACCAGCAATCCTGCTGCACTTGATTAAAAAATGGAATTCTGGAGAGGTTAAAGGCAGTAGATACCAAGAATCTTTTTCTCATAGAAATATTTTTTAAAAATGGTTATAGCTGAATAATGATCATTTCAATTATTATAGGAGCTTGGTACAAATAATTTATGTGACAGCAATCCAGTGTATAGTATATTTACACAGATTTGCAACGTATACTTTTCCAGGCTAAATTTCTTCTATTTGTGCTATACAAAATTAATATGATTGATATAAAGACTATATAGTCTATGTAGTATATATATATATATATATATATATATATATATATATATATATATGTGTGTGTGTGTGTGTGTGTGTGTGTGTGTGTGTGTGTGTGTGTGTGTGTGTGTGTTTTATTTGTGCTGATAAATAAATAAATAAAAACACAAATATAACAAAGGCAACAGTAAAAATATTGGGTTTTTGTCGTGATGGACTCTTGTGACGAGCCGATAGACAGATGATGGAAGCAGTTAGCTTCCTCCCATAATTGTGGCTTACCAGGGGTTGTAAAAAATCATATATATATATATATATATATATATATATATATATATATATATATATAAATGGCAAGCACTTGAAAAGATTTAATTCAATTAGATAATCAATTGGAATGAGCCTCTCTGCTCCTAAGGCTTAAAGGCTGTTAAACTGGCTGCAGTGAAATTTCCCTGGATTTTTTTTTCTTTTAAGCAGCAAAATGGAGCATCTTTTCCAGACATAGCAAACCCCTTTCTATAGATTCTGTAACTTTAGACTGAACAGGTCTTCACCTTCTAAAACTTGACACCTTTATAGGAACATTCATTAGAATGAATTATCAGATTGAATGGGAATATTGTCACCAGCGTGCTGTAAACATTGCTCAGGTAGGAAGGCTGTGGTCAGACTTCTTGTTCTGTAATTTGAACCTTTTTTTGATAAATTTGAAAATTCTGGGCCCGTATAGACCTTAGTTGTTTGTTTCGAGGTCAGTTTGTGGCTGAAAAATCCTGACAGGGATGGAGCCAAAGGAATTGTTGAAATATTATAAACAGCATCCTTTAATTGTAATATTTCAGAATGAAATATAAGTACATGCTTGTCATCCTTCCACTCATAGTAGCAGCATGGTCCTTTTGTTATTTTAGTTACAAGATCAGGATTGTTAATGTTTTAATAAATTAATTGTTTTGCTCACCATAATTTATCTTTCATGAAAATGGCATGTTCTTATTTGTTTGTTTGTTTGTTTGTTTGTTTATGCCTGAGGTCATCCTAATAATTTGCCCAATTGTTTTATTTATAGAAAACTCCCATCTGGTGTCCAACACTGCTGGAATCCTATACTCAGAAATTGATTCATAGCTGTTGTATTTTGATGAGTTCCAGTGATACGTTGCTGTGAAGTCCAGATAGGAAGCAGCTTATAAATGAGAGTAATAGAGATGTTTGGTTGATATTTTCTCATTGGAAAATGATAACTGAATGCATCTTTAATCGATAATTTTCTCTCTAAGTAGTCACAGATCTGGTTATGTTTTCTATTTCTTCAGCACCATTTGCTACTTTAACATCTCTAAGAAAAAAGTCTTCTTTTGAAGGGGTTTTCTATTTAAAGTCTTTCCTGTCCAAAGCGAACTAAAAATTAAGGAGAACGGAGATCTTGAAAATGCCCTCATCAATATCTTAACAGCAGAATGAGCAAGAGGTTTGTACACCAGCTGGTCTTTCCAATACATTTTAAATTTAAAGAGAAAATTTAGAGAAATAACTACTTTATGAAAATTTACCTCTTGTTTTCTGATTTATTTTTGGTACTGCTTTTATTTCCTTTTTTTCCTGATGTATTAGCAGATGAAAACATACTAAAGAAAACACACAAAACTCAACACAAAATAAATGTTTCTATCATGGGAATCTGTGGTTATCTTTTGCCTCTTGGAGGATTGCATGTAGGTACGCACTTCACAGTTTTTAAAGACAACTGTGTCTTTAAACTATACTTTTGTATAGATCCCCCCCCCAAAAAAAAGACCATTTGGTTTCAAGAGTTAATAGCAGGTGAAATGGACTTAGTTGTACACACTCCTAACCATCTTGTTGCTGCTACAGGCTCTCAATAAATATAATGTGGGACAAACACAACTATACTTCCCACTTTCCATCTTTCATGCTTGTCCATTCTTGTTCTTTGGAAAGTGGGGGACGCAACTATTGTCTTCATAATGAGTTAATTTCTCTTATTGCAAAGATATGGTGGGAGGTGACCTTCCTAATTGGTCTGGTTCATAAGATGATTTATAAAACTACTATGCTAATACTTTTATACAGCCTGGAATATTGAAAGATAAATAGATATGCTACTGAGCTGTTCAGAGAACATTTGTAGACCATCCTTTTCCCATCTAGTGCTCTCAAATGTGTTGAGATGTTAATTGGGAATTCTGGAGATTGTCACACCAACATATCTAAAAGAGCACAAGCTAGAAAAGCTGATTTTGATCTACTGTGGGAAGAAATGAATGCCTACCAATAAAAACTGTACAAACCTATATTCCCAGATGAACACAAACAATGATTTGTCCTAAACAGAAAGCTAAATTGACACCAGGAGCCATACTATCACTTTAAACTCCTCTTTATAAATCCACATCATAGCTCAGAGAGACTTGCTTCTTGCTTCCTGGTGATCAATGTACCTGAAAACACCCTAGAGAATATACATTGATGAAAAAAATGGAGATCCCCCTCCCATTCTAAAGAAATCATGTAAAACCTTGTATGTGAGGGAATGACCTAATGTAACTTCTGCACATTTCTGTTTGGGAACTTAAGGGAAAGTTAATTGCATCTTCCATTCTTATAGATCATAAATGAAATAGGAAATGGATTGACAATATTTTCTCTCCTCTAGATGTCACTACTCATCAAGAAATCACATTAAATTTGAGTCATATGGAGCAAAATATTTCTGCTACAAGCTGATTCGGGGAAGCAATGAGCATCGTAGCATCAGTTTATCTCTGATATGGGTTAAGAACACTGCCTTACTTTGCATTGCTACCACATAAATCTTAAGGGGATATACAGTATTTTCACTCTCCAAGCAAAGCATTATTGAACTATAGACCGTACAATATTCACTGATTTAGATGTGAATGTTTTCTATTCTTGCCTTTCATATTTAAATGAGGACCTTTTAGGGAAACAACACACAACAGCCTTATACAATATATACTATTTACACTACTTATATATTACTACTCATTTAAGGTAATATAAATATTTTAAGGCAATGATACTATCTCAATCATTCTTTTAAAAATGCTTACCAAATCAATATTCATAACACAGGCAACTTTAGCTTTTGTCACCTAGGAAGCTTTTGTCACATATGGAGGTTTGCATATTCACCACCTTTGTGGGCAAACTTCTCTTTACTAGAATCATGTGGTTGGTGTTACTAGCTTTCTGAAACTATCCTCCCATCTCTAATTTGCCTTGGCCTTCTCTGCATTGAAAGACAGACTTGAAAATATATTTTTTTTAAAAATGAGTATATAGCCAGTACCATTTTTATTTTCTAAAACCATCTACAGAAATTGGAGGCATTCTTAGAAATAAAATGACACTTAAGGTTGATGCTTTGATTTAGGAACATGCCAAATCCATATTCTTTGTTTTTACTGAAAGAAATCCTAAAAATAATAAAAGTTACATAGAGCACAGAGATTTATCAGGAAAAAGGATGGTATCTGCAGACCCACAGGTGTGTCAAGTTGCTTTCCTGCCTTACAGAGAGAGAATAATAAACTCTGTCCACTGGGTTTCCAACTTACCTTTCTTGTAGCCCCACTGGTTTCATTTTGAAAGGTGATGGATTGGCAGAAAGTGGAGGCTTGATCTCAGTGGTACATTGTCCATGGGGATCAACTACAACATTTAGTACTTTATGGGTCTGTTCAGGTTGGACCATTCTGTTTGCTGTCTTATATTCAGATGGAGTTCTTTGTAGAGGGACTGAAGAAAGGTGTATTTCCTGTTTTTTGTTCTTATCCTGTCTCACAGAAAATTGTATTTTTTCTTTCACTCGGTATAAAACCTATTCATAACAGAGAAAATAGCTGTTTTTACCTTAAATTCTGAAAAAAAAACCACATATTGGATTATGAATGAATAGAAGATTAGATACTAATACGATAAATAACCATTAGGCATGGAGAGCATCAGCAATAATAAAAACATTTTTCTACAGATTATTGAATGGATTTCTTCTCTGCAACTTGGGTTTTTAGCATAATATTTAACAACAGGATTTATTGGGTTGCTTTTGTCAGGGGGACAACAAAATTGTATTGGGAAATAATTGAATGAGCAACTATTGAAAATAGACTAATGTTCAGTTTGTATGCCTGTCCTGTCCCCACCCCGGATTTTCTTTTTGAATGAAAGTCTTCAATTCTTCATGGAAAGCTTCTGATGGGACCAAAAATGAAGCTGGTTATTCATTGGGTGAAAATTGACACTGGAGGAAGATTCTTCACTAATCTGTAGAATCTCACTTTCCTTATAAACTTTGGTCTTTTGCTATTGAAGATGCCTTGTGTGGAAAAGAAGGAATGGAAGGCACCCTTACTTGTAAATAGGGAGATGCTCATGGAATTTCCTCCTGTGTTGTAACATTTTATGTAGGCTTTGTTGCCAGAAATGCTTGTGGTTGCAAGGAAAGGATAATTCAAATTTAAAAGTCTTTTTCTCTGTGGATACCTGATGTGAAGATCTAGCCAAATGCTACACTCCTTTAACGATCAAAATCATAGTTGCAATAGGAAAACAACAGTTGTGAGATAGAAGAATGCTGTTGCTGGAAATGGTAATTTATTTTTTAATATCTCCAGGATCGCTACTTTTTCAAAAACCACAAGGAAGAAAAAAATACTGTGTGATTTCTTTTAAGAACTTTCTATTGTAAAATGGAAGGGGATTGAGCACTGTAAATACATTTACTCCTGCACTGAATTAACTGGTAAATACATACATACATTCTTGTGCAGTATGGCTAGTGTGTGCACTGTTACAGTTTGTTTGTTTTTTTAAAAAGATATTTGATTAAATACGTTTTAGAGAAAGGGACTAATGTTAGGCTACATTGTATCAATCCCTTTTTTCAAAATATAGTATGGCAAAGGAAATAATAAATGTTGAAGTGAATTAAAAGAAAAGAGAGGTCTGGCTATAAAAGAAAATCAATAATTAGAGATCCTTGCCTATAGTAATGATTTAAAAAAAAACTTAACCAATAAGATCAATTCAATAATGCAAAGTAAACACAAATGTGCTTCTTTAAATAAAAGTCTGAAGAAAAACAACTAGTTACTTAGGGGAGTATAATAGTTAAGAAATTAGGCCAGGATGAGGAAGAACCCAGGTTCAAGCTCTCAGCTGACCATGGATTGTCTTTGGCTGAGAGAATGTGACAGGTATAACCCACTTTTTGGGTTATCTTAATAAACAGAGCAATTGTTTACTTCTAATTGTCTGAATTGTCAAACTGAGTTAATAACTATAAATAAGAATATAATAATAATTGAATAGGCACAAAATAGCAACCAGTGGTGGTAATAATCTACACCCCACTCATGCCACAACTAAGCATGAATGAACAGAAAGCAATACATTACCCATTAAAGAAATAGAAAAGAAAGTCTGGTTAAAATGGGGGGGGAGTCATTCACAGGTGGGCACTGCAGTAGTGTTTGAAAATTAAAAATGGACATCCATCACTACTTAAGTCCACAAAAACAGATGGAAACATAAGCTGAAAAGCCTGGAATATTACGGCTGACAAAAGCAAAAATCAAACCATGTGGAATCTAATAAAAATTGTGTAAATGAACACCTGATTATTTGACTTGATGTATTAGGGTTTATCAGAGCATAACTGTTAGAAACCATTCAGCAGATAAACAACAGGAAATTGCACTAGTCATAACGCATCATTATTCTATACATATTTACAATGACTTTCACAATATTCATTTTCCTGAAAGCATCTGTAGTTACCCCAAGAAGGACACCATGGGAGGTGGGACAATTGATTAAAAAATGCATCATTACATTCTGATGCAAAACCTATGAATTATGCACTTGAATGTGACATAGGAAAGCAAGTGCGAAAGAGTAAGTTTTGTGTTGTGATTTCAACATACATGTCTTGTCTTTTTTCATAATGCAATTAGTAGCAAATGCCTAAACAAACATTGTAGCACTTTGTGCTTTTAAAAATTTGCCAGCTAAGGGCCAAATAAGCTTATTGGGGCATGCTTAGCTAAATGTATAACTGGTGTGAAAATGGATTCTGTGCATGAAATCCCCCCCTCCTCCAATCCAGCTGCTGTGGTTCACAAAAAATCAATTTGTTGTTCAATAGAAGAATGGAAAATCTGGATTCAGTCCATGCTTTACTCCACCTCCCCTCCAATTACTATTTACAATGCCAATTATAAGCATGTGTTTGGCTGAGGGCCAATAAATGAACTCACCCTTTAAAAAAAATGGGGGAAGTGCCCCTTCGAAGTCATCTGAATGAAAGCATTACTTGGTCTATGCATGATTAGGATTCACTTTACGCCTCATTTTGCATTAATTTTGTTTGTGGCTAAAAGACTGGACTGTTTTTAGCAAATAATTTCAGCACCAGTAAAGCTTATTTTGCTTTTCAGAAAGGCAAAAACAGTGAGAATGGAAGCTAACAGACTTACCATCAGACATGTCACAATAACAACAAAGATGCTGAGAAAGATTATGACAGCATAAAATCCTTCTTTACTCCAGAGTTTATCCGACTCATGTTTGCCTTGCAAAACATTTTTCTTTGACTGATAAAAACATAAAAGGAAAAAAGGTAATTATATGGTTCTGGACAGGATGTACATTTGAGAATCATTGTCAAGCTAATATAAAGTTTTATCTTTCTTCAATAATATAAAGTGCTTCTACGATTCAATACATTTCTATTGTTTTTCAAATTTTTGCATCAGTGAATATCTCCAGATAGATACGCCATTGCAGTATTTTGTAACATATCTAATGTTGACACTATATGGAAGTGAAAATGGGACTTTGAAGAAGGAAAATAGGAAGTTCAACAGCTTTTGAACTTTGGTGTGGGAGAAAAGTCCTAAAAATATAATGGACAGCTAAGAAAATGAATAAATGTATTATTGAATAAATAAACCCAAAGTTCTAATTTGAGGCACAAATGACCAGGCTAAAATTAGCCTGGTTGCGAAGATCCAGCTCTAAGTTACCATATTTAGTTATTGGATGATCTACATGGTCACGAGGAATTGAGAATGACTTGAGGTGAGGAAAAGAGATGAAATAATGGGACAAGGAAAGAAATAAAATGAATAAATTGTTTATGTTTATCTGTCTTATCCATGAAATAAAAAAATCACTGCATTTATTAAAATCAATAACTCTTAATCTGCATATCACTTAAAACAGGATGGATTTGGTGTAGCAGAAAGAACCAACCAGGCTCCTTTAAAAAATTACCATCAGAGTCTACATACATTGATATTAGGTTCTCATATGAATGAACATAGTTTATGCTTTCCTGAATCATACTGCAATCCTATATATACTAATTTAAAATTAAAGCCTGTTGAATTCCATGATGCTCGCCGCTGAGACTATAAATTTTTGGTGTCATTTTAAAATTACACTTCTTTTTGCATGCACCCAAATATACACTATGTAATATCAGACTAAAGTAGAACAACATTATAAATCAGTAGTGGACTGCTTTACTTTCAAGTGAAGAGGCAAAGAATAGTAACAAGTGGCCTAATGTTACTTATAACATTATAAGGGTTACAATCATTTATGTTTATGCTGAGAAAAGTCTCCCCTTGACATGATGATCTTATGACTTTGAGTCAGTTACTTTCCCTCAGTTTGACTTCATTGTAGCTTACCATACAAAACAAAGAAAAATCCCATATGTGCTTTCCCATATATGGGAAAATCCCAAATCCCATATGAACTTTTTGAGGAAAGGAACTCTATTAATCAGCCCTCAGGATACTGCCTGATACCAGATGACTCTCACCTAGTTGATTTCTAACCATGAAATGAAAACAAAGCTCTATTATGATGTGTGTTAGTCCTATTTAAAGGGTAACAACCTTTAATGTACTATTTTAGTTAGCACCTTGGTTCCCTTAGATACACAATGAATTTACATTAGGAATTTATAATCTAGAAAATACTAGAAAAGTATTTATTTACCGTTTATCATCTGATTTTGCAAAATAATAATAGATCTTAAAGGACTACCTATGAGTAACATATTAGCACTTTATAATAATGATATCTTACCTCTGGGGATATCTCTGTAATTCCAAACTGAGTTAATCCTTGGCGTAGGACATTGATATTAAGAGATCGTAGCACTTCTTTGGATGGGATAGTATCAGAAACTCCTTTACTACTAACTGGAGATATGAAGAGTTCAACACAGTTCCTCTTGCCCTAGCAATAATACATAAAATAAGAGAAAATAGCTCAAAAAAACTTTGTACGACTAAACATATGAGTTACTGTATGAATTACTATTCTTGCAAGTGTCAAACAAATAATAGAAATTGATGGTTTTCAATTTTCCTTTCCAGTCCAAATTCTTGAGATTAATTATAATTAGCTATTTAGAAGTTCAAGTTGGATCCAAGTTGATATTTTGAATATCACAAACCAAATTTCAAATATATGGATTTCCTTCCTATTTGTGCTATATTTCAAGATTTGTTAATTAGTGACAATATCATTGTTGCAGAAAGGAAGGGATAGAACATGGACGGACAACTTATTGTCTCAGTCTACCATATTTTTCAGAATATAAAACACACTTCCCCCCCCCCTCAAAGAGGCTGAAAATTTGGGTGGATCTTATACTCTGAATGTAGCTTTTTGGAAAAGCTTTTAGGAAGCACCTAATGAGGTGCTAATGGGTGAAACAATCTTCCATTTCAGGCAAAACATGGAAGATTGAAAGATTGCTTCACTTGTTAGCACCTCATTAGGGCTGAAAAAAAGCTTTGAATATTTTTACTGCAGCATACTGTTGGAAAAAATTCTCAGTTTCTTCCAGCTGGGAGAAGCCAACAATGAAAGATTTGAAGGCTGCCTTAAGAGGTACTTCTTTTGTCCAGTTTCTGTTTTTGGGAGGTAATCCTCTCAAGAGCAAGGCGGAGAGTTCCTGTGACTAAGTGATTTCTATTATTTTGGAGATAATCCCTTTAAGGGCAAGGCAGGAATTTTTCCTATCAACTATCTGAGTTTTCTCTTCAGGCAAGCACTGGGTTGGTTTGTTGATTCAGCTTTGTTACATTTTTACTAGATGTGAAGTGCTTTTGGCTGATTTCTGAGACATCTAGTTAAGCTTATTAAGTGTTTCCCCCGGCCACCTGAGGAAAGGAAAAAAGTGGCAAAAAGTGTCATTTTATTATACTATTGTGCTTGCTTTTCTGGTGTTATGGGAATAAAAATGAATACCTGGTAGGCAGAATTCTTTCCTCCCCAAAAACTAAGGTGCATCTTATACTCAGGTGCTTTTTATACTCCAAAAAATATGGTAATTGGAATACCCTTTAACTGGCAAGTAATAGTGATCTGGCTCTTTTTTTTAGTAGGCAGGTGAGGAAGAGAAGGGGGTATCAGAAAGAGAAACAAAGGGGTTGCTAGAAAAAATTAAAAAGTTATATGCCAGAAGAAAAAAAAATCATCTGTTTTTGACATTGTCAGTTATTTTTACTTCAGTTGTTATTTCCCAGCAGAAAGGAAAAAAAATATCCACTTCTGGTATTGAACTTAACTCATGGCCTCTTCAGGCAAGGAAGAAAGCATGCCAGTAGAAATTATTGATCATCACATTAGACCTTATTAAATTTGGTAGATCAATCATCTAGCTTCATATAATGCTGATGGGTGCTTTTTCTACTCAGATTATAGGTAGCCAATAGCAGTCACAATAAAGCTTATCCTAGAAGGCCTGCTGTGATTTGTAGCATTTAGAGCATGGATGAAATTTGTCTTGCAATGGCAAGCACATACAAATAAAATGAAGATATGTATATGTGTTGTGGCCCAGTAGGAGCTGTTGGAGCTGCCACCAGACTCCGACAGCGAGGGGCCCTCTGAGTCGGCTCTGGAGGATGTGGAGGACTCTGGACAGGGTTCCAACTCTGAGCAGAGCGCAGAGAGGCTGGTTGGCCATCAGGAGGCACCTGAGCCTTGGACCAGTGGGGAGGAGGCAAGGGAGAGTGAGCAGGATGCCAGCAGTGAGTTTTTCCTGGATGCATGGCACCGAAGAGCTAATAGGCATCAGGAACAGTTGCACAGTTACAGGAAGTAATTACACTCAGCTGGTGGTCATTAGGCTCCTCTCCAGGCTATAAAAATACTACTTGTGCACATGCCCCTCTTGCAGAAGTCAGTGCAGGAATGAATGTCGGAGAACATTGTTATGAGCTTGGCAGGCTGGATTGCTGCCAAGCCTTATCTGTGTTTATTGCTGCCCAAGCTTGTCTGTGCCGGTTTACTGCCAAGGACCTGTCTGTCTCTTAATTAAATGCCGTAACTTATCTTTGGCTCGGAGTGTGCTTTGGTGTGGAATGAGGGGGATCAGAACATATAGGTATAATATATATCCTTATCTCAATTACTGTAACTCTGTCTGTCTGACTGACTGTCTGTCTATCATTAATATGGTGAATTGGTTATGAAGCTACACTAGAAGTGGGGAGAACCAGAATAGAAGCTAAATGGGCAACTTTGCACCAGTCAGTTTTTCACCCTTAAACTGAAAAGTTGAACTTGACTGAATTAGTGTGGTAGATTACAGATCATCATGACTTTCAGTGAAAAGGCTGTCATTCTGTGGTGGATTTGGGCTGATACTACACAGAGAATCCCAGAGAATCTTCTTGTCCATGTTGTTACTTTTATAGATAGCAGGTCTATATAGAACTGTTTATTTGTTCAGACTGGTTGGTTTTATTTCCAGAAGGTGAAACTATACAACAGTAAGCATGAAACTAAGCCACTTACAATCAGTCGGTTGATATGTACTTGCTGCGGCAAGAGTCCTAAAGCAGCAGCCACTCCTTGGCGGAAAATCCGAAGCAATGTGATATTCAACTTGTTTACATCCATTTGCAGAGTCTGCAAAACAAATGCAAACAGTGCTAATCTTGCAAGGCACACACAGTTCCCTACTAATGAGTGACCTCCGTGAATTGTGCAAATCGTTTTTTCCCAGGATGGCAATGTGTGAAGGCAATTTGCATTTCAAACAGAGAACAAGAGTTGGGGGAGTGAGGTCAGGGGTGCAGGATTCCAGACTATTAATGGATGTTAGTTTAAAGAATGCTAACATTTCCTCTTTTCATAACCTTAAGTTCACCATGAGGTGAAAGAAATTTCTTTGGATACACTCCTGGAGCTTTTACAGGAGTGATCACAAGATACTGTAATGGAACTAAGTGAAACAGAATCACCCAGAAAAATGACCTCTGATTATTATTCTCATTCTTCCTAGAAATAAAACAAAATAGTGGATAGATCGGAACAGTTGCTACTCCTAGCTGCTTTCAAAAAGCTAAGGTGGTTAGTGCTTGCATGGGTTGCACCAGAAAATCTCAGAGCTGTAAACTAGACTGGGAAGCAAAAACAAAAAGTGTAGTCATCAGGATGAAGGAAGACGTTACCTTTTATGTTATTGTTTCTAAAGATGAGGAAACATGGTGTATCGAAATTCTCCACCAAATTGGTGGGCAGATAAGTTGGGGAACCGTTCTTCCAGGGAAAGGAAATATCTTCAACAACTTCTTCCGTTGTGCTTATCCTTTGTGAGTATTCTGAGAACTGGTACTAAAAAGCCCATGGGAGGATATCCCTCATGACTGAAACATGGGAAGCCAGAGAAGTTACAGACCACTGGAATTTGATACACTCACACATTTCTATTAGACACTTTTAAACTTAAAGCTGTGTGTGTGTCATTTTTTGAGCTTGGCATTAAACAATGCTTCCTGCAATGTGGAAATTAAACAATTGCAGATCCCAACTTGTTTGGGGTATCATATGTGCCTGAAATGAAAACTGGCATTCCAACCTGACAAACGAAACCTTGCTGAGTGCCCACGTGACATTGATTAAGCCCGTCAATCAACAGTTGTAATTAGGAGTTTTACTATGGATTAGCCAGCAAGTGGGGGGAAAAGCCTCCCACTTTTTTAACCTGATTAGGCTTTCTGGACAAAAAGGGAGTGCCATCGATGTTTATTGAAGGCATTGTGCCTGATTTTTCTTTGCAAGGGTCCAGGAGGCAGCTGAGCGATTACAAAGTTTGAGTATCATTGAGTTACACGTATCAATTAAAAAGTAACTAGTACATGTAAGTAGTGTGTTGATTTATTGCCTTATCCCCAATTAATTCATGAAGGTGTGTGTGAGTTAATAAAATTAAGCTGTGGTCTAATTAATTCTGTAGAAGCAACAAATGAAGAACATTTCACTAGAGGAAAGATATTTCACTTCAGTGAATGACTTAAATTTGTATTTTTGAACCAATATGTGAACCCAAATTTAGATCTTTTTAAAAAATTCATTATTTTCCAAATTTGCAATTCAGTTTCTTAATTTGCAAACAATGCCTCGGGAAGATTTGAACAAAATATTTATATTCATGTACATAATCTATAAAGTGCATTAATCTCTTTACATTAGACATGATTATAAACAAGTATACTTGCAGAAATGTACTCAAATATATTTCACAAAGTGAAATAGAAACAACATCACAATTCCTATCTTAAACAAGCCTTCAACCATTGGGCTGAAAATTCTATGATGGCACCAATTGGAAGGCTTGTTTAAGATAGGAACTGTGACGTTGTTTCTATTTCACTTTGTGAAATATATTTCAGCCAGGTGAAAATTCTGATTAGGTCAGATACAAGCCACTTGGGCTGTGACTTGGCCTATTTTTAAAACCACAACATCCCTGCCTAATGAAGCTGATCTCACTGTTCATCTTGGACTGTGGGTAGGTGCCAGAAGGGAATCTATATGATCAGAAAGCTTCTGTGAGTACAATCCATTCCACAAGTTTTTAAGATAGGTCTCTTTACATACCATTTCTATCTTGAACAATAAACTTCCATGGAACAATGGAGAGAGATTAATTGGTTAGAAATTCCTCAAATACTGCTGGCACCTTTTATTCAACAAAGGAAGCATTGTATCTTCTGAAGCCAGGCTATACTAATTAATCATATTATGCCTTGTTGATCTGTACTGTTTATCATTTTTGGCACCTGCTCCTTGAGGCGAGTTCATGTTTGAATATACTGTACATGCTGGCAGCCATACTTAGTAACCCAAAAGGAGAGAAAGATAACCACTCCAGGGAACATAGTTTCCCAATGCAATTTATTAATCTAGTTACTGCAATTGTTAGCAACAGTTTCCAGGATTCAGGACTATAGATATGATGAATTATATTATCAGGTTATGCCTGAAAATTTGGCTAATTTATACATATATAATACAAATAAAAATAGTAAAACTAATAATATTTAAATGCCTAATTGTTTCATTGGTGCAGAATAAATTCTTCGGAAACATGGAGAAAGTACTTTTTAAACCGTTAGATGGAAAGCAGTGTTTGGTGTAACATGTGCATTTACATGTGCACGTTCTCTGAGTTTATAATAAATTTGAATATAATTTCAGTGTAAAAGGCTGAAGGCTGCTTAAAAATAAAATCTGAAAATCTATTTGAAAGGGAGCTTACAACTTTCTAATTTGATTTCTTCAGATTAGCAAGTAAATATTGCAAATTTCTGGCAAAAATGCTTGCAAATTTCGGCTCAAGTTCTGTAGTAAGAAAGTTGCATCATGGAATTCAAATGATAGTTTTAAAAACTTGAAGATTTTGTGGAGGTGTCCATAGGCTCTCATGCTTTTCAAAGAATAATGAAAGCAGTATAATGCTTTCATGCCACACACTCTGCTCCTTCTGGGCATGGGTGTGACATAACAACAAAGATAAAAAGGGATGAGATTTGCATGACCCTAGCATTAATTTGACTCTTTTGTCCTCCCCCATGAAGACTTCTGTTGTAAGCCATGAATACCAACAGCATATCTATTTTAATATAGAGAAAAAAACTTATATTGGCTATTAAAAATAAACCCTGAACCTTCTGGGAAAAAAGTTTATCAGGCCAGCTTAAAGATTACCCATATCAGGCTTTGACACTCTGAGTCAGATATGATGTGGTCAAGAATGTGGAGTGTTAGGAATAGGAGTAGGGTGTTAAGACTGTTGTCACAGTAACTACACACTGGCTTGAGATTTTCATAGAACTGTCCCTGCCAGCTCAGATCTCACTAATGAATTTATGAAACTATTATTTGTATATTTGTTAATATACATTACTTATACAACATTACATTTGCCATTGAAGTCTATTGACTTATACTTTGAAGAGAACCTTTTGGAGCTGTTTGCAATTATTATGAATGTTATTGTTATTTAGTTTAGCAAACAGTTTTCATTTGAGATCAACAATGAACTTGACTGTTTCTCCTAGATCCAGCTCATTCATTAAAAACAAAGTTAAAAGCACTTATCTCAAGGAAAATCTTCAGGAAACTTGAACAATATATATAATTTTAGAGAATTAGATTTTTATAGAATTCAGAATTTCGCACAGCACCAGATTAAATACATGTTGTAATTTTGTCCTGGAACTACATTTCAGTCAATAAATTTCTAAATGTTGAAGTAGATTTTATTTACTCTCCAATATTTTCTTTATGTACTATATTAATTTAAAATTGCCTGCAATTTTGGAACAAAAACTGTTTTACTAAGAAAGCATTTTAATGTTAACATTTTAAAGATAACCATAACATTTAATCATTTATTTTCCTACAAAACAAGTTAATTGACTGTTATTTCCATGAATATTCCTTTTTTGTGTGTGTCTAGATGTAATGCTGCCCTTAGGTTTTTTTATTCCTATTATCTTTGGATTATAGTTTCTATAATATAGTTAGCTCCATAAATTATTGTGCATATTTTAAGTTGGTTGCCTCTTTATGTTGCAACTATTGTAGAAGCAAATACTTAATTGTTTGCCTAGACTTTTATTGTAGACTTTCCTAGCAGACTTTCAATGTTGTTATATTTTAAAATTAGGATCTAATGCCAGAAGGCTTATTCTGGTGGAATGATATAATTGGATAAGAAGTGCTGCTATTACTGCTTATACTATTATATTTTGTGCGTGTTGCATTTTATATTATGTTGTGAGGGCTAGTTTTTAGTAAGTTAGCTACCATCTTGGAAAGTTGTCTAAAATAGAGAAACTCTGAAGATGGATTGAGGTGTGACGATATGTCACAAAAGTAATGTTATACTTGAACTATGTTTCATGACTGCACATTTGGCAGATGCATAGATTATTATGCCTGAGCTGAAAGTGAATTGAAAATAATCATTCTGAAATGTTGGGGGATGGGGGAAGATGACTCAATAATTGGATAGGGAAAAAGAGCTTCCATAGTTTTTGGGTAGTCATAGTTCAGTGTTCCTTAGAACAATAATAATAACTCGTATGTTATCCTTTCCATCATTCCATAAATATTAGAACTCCATTAGTTATATGAACATATTCTTATATTTAATATTTTTTCTAAAGGAAGAAGAGGTGGGAGGAAGGAAACATGCTTAATTACACAGTTCCCTTTACTGGCAATTCAACCTTTTTTTGGCCCTTCGTGGCATTGGATCTCTTCTTTCCCCTTTGGCCTTTGTGGAAAGCAAGTTCTGTTAGATATGAAAAGGTGTGTATTATTTCAATAATAATCAGTTAAATTAATATGAGTGTGTAAACCAATAGGTAAAAGATAGCTGAAAAGATGTGGGTTGATATGTTTTCCAAGCACTATATTAGGGATTAGAACTATTCCTTAAATGTTTGATTATTATTATTATTATTATACAATTGTATCACAGCGGCCAGTTGTTTCGCCGGATTTGGCATTGGTTACTAGTCGGGCCCCACCCAGGGGCCTAGGACGTCGTAACGTATTTTCGTAATATGCGTGCAGATCCAAGCAGTGCGGCTTTTTGTATTTGACTGATGGTGATTTTGTCAATTTTTAACTGTTTTAAATGTAATTCCAGTGCTTTTGGAATAGCACCCAGTGTGCCAATTACCACTGGAATTATTATTATTATTATTATTTAATTAATTTGTATGCCGCCCACTCTCTATCCTAGAAAAATGATTGGTCCAAAGTTATATCAAACTGGGCTCTTCATCATCTTTAACGTAATAACAATACTACACTGATCTCTTATACTTATGAATTATATATATTTAGACATAACTTGCAAATTATATACAAAATATGTTTTTTCCCTATCTGAATGAAACTATAAATTAATACACATATTAAAATATTTGATTACCGGTAGTATCCAAGACAATTCTTAAAATCATTTTGGAAGCCAAATATGGCTCAGGGTCTACCAATTTTCCACACTAAACATGATAGAATGAAAAATTTTACTTTTATGTTAACTATTTAATGTTCCTCTCCTATCATGAAACTTGCAGAAAGCAAACTTGCAGAAAATAATTTGTATTAATTGAATGAAATAAAACCTAAAAATGCAACCCTTATTAAACTGACACATAAAACTGGGAATTTTTTAAATAATTTACATTGTCCAAGGCTGTTAAGACAGTAATAACTGGCATTGCATCAGTTATCTAAAAGTTCTAACTCAAATAAAAATTGAAATAATTCACCTAGAAATACTGTGGAGTATTAGACTGAGGCATCAAAAGGATGATATTTTCGAGACTAGGTAACCCCAGTTGAATAAAATCAAGAGAAATTGGGCAAAAACATATTTTTATGACAATACTTTAAATGACATTATTTGCCTTGGAGTTATACTTTTAAATACAAAAGAAGTAAAATATTAAGTTTGTATGCATTAAAAATCTGAGTCCTGCCTAACGGAGGTTTGTTCTGCTATATAGAAAAAAAAAAGAAAGAACACTATACCTTAGGTAATATTCAGGTTTCTCTAGTTTTCTTTGATACGGTTGATGCTCCCAGATCTATGTATCTCATTGACTGTCTCGTTTTCTGAAGAGTGTGTGAGTCATTCTAATCATGCACTGGTTTCTAAGTCAACAGAGAAATAGAGAGCAATTCCCATTCAGTCCCTGTAAAGTCACTGCCTGCATAACTGGTCCCAGAACTACTGAGATGGCCCCTTTGGGATACAGCTCAGGTGCCTGCTCCTCCTGCAGCTTACGAGAACCAGAAAGTAAAGAAACTGGAGAAAGACCTGTCAGAAGAAAAGGAAGGCTTGGAGAAGACAGTTGTTGACTGAATGACCGTCCTTGAAGCTATTTGCCAACATCAGAAAATGAAAACCACAAAAAATTAAAAAATTAATTGGTGGTGGTTATCTTTTGTTGATGAGTCATAATAACAGAAGTTGTCCTTGTTTGCTAGCTTTGATAGAATCCATTTTATGTCTCATTTTATTTCCTTTCTTAGGTTGCCCAAGGCCATGATAAAATAAAATCAAAATCATGTCCAAGTAACATAAAAGTCTATTATTTTTCTTCAACATTTTTCCCAGCCATGAAGCATGTATGCTCTTTGCCATGATGTTTCATCTTGATAGCTTCTCTTCTTAGTTATCTAGTCAAAATCAACTAAACTGATCTTATCAAAAGTGCAAAGGGCACCCTCAGAAAACTATTTCTTAAGTCCTTAAACTCACTTTCCCTATAAAAATTGATTGCACTGCAAAGACACTGGGGTTAGTTTAGAAGAGAAAACATACTTAGCTACTTTTAGTTTTGTAAATACATATCTACTTTATTATGTATAATGAGTTGTATATTACCAATTGACATAAAGCAACTGATGAGTAGCTTAGAAAAAAATAGCATTTGACAATGCTATTGTCAAAATCCATTTGACACACTGAATATGCTTGGCAAAGAAAACACAAACAATTCATCAAAACTTGCCCTGTATTTTTTTCTTAAACTCACATGTCCAATACAAATCTGTGCTGTTTAGATTCCAATTAAGTTCAGTGAAGAAATTATGCATGGAATTTCAGTTTTGTTGGTGATCACTACTGACATGGACTGTACTTATCACATTAATGTGCAGAATCTATGTGATATATTCTGATGAATAAAACAGCAAAGGGGATAGAAAAAAAACTGCTAGAGGGATAAGAATCCCAATTATGAATATAACATTTAAATTAGTTTTAATTTACATGGAAAGAAGTATCCAACAGTCTCAAATTAAAGCTGCTGCATTTCATGTTACCACCATCCCTGTTGGATATTAGCATAGATAGCTCTTGGGCATACTGTTGGATCTTGTAAGCATGGGATGCTTGCCAGCAATCATGAAAGACAAACTCAGTTCACATATGCATAATTATCAATAACTATAACTTTAATTGCTACCTTACATGAGTGAATGCAGACAGGATGTATCAAATATTTGGCTGGCATAGAGTATACATGTCTCACAATAACACATCAACTTGACTCATTTGAGCATCAGGGAATTTTTTACAATCCTACAAGGGGCCTGAAGCTCCATACAAATTTACCAAAAATAGTCTATATTTTGAGATTTAATATTTTTGCTGAAAGACTTCTGAGATTGGACCATTCTTTTAACATATCAAGTAGAATCATTGGGAAGGGGGTGGCTAAAGTGCATATTGGGAAATAGAGAGAAAAATATGCATAATCCCAATCAAAAGCTTTGAGAACCACAAACTAAACTGAAGCACTTTGCATCTACCCCTATTTTTTTTCCTGGCAGCCAGTGTCCTACTGATAACTTCCATCATATCATTCATTTATTTGTCTCTACTGCTATCATCTATGTAACTATAGATTAATCTTCACCCCCTCACCATCTGTCATCGTCCTTCTGCTTAAATCTCTGAAGCTTAAGAAAATAAAAACG
Organism: Thamnophis elegans; assembly: GCF_009769535.1. NCBI lineage: Eukaryota > Metazoa > Chordata > Lepidosauria > Squamata > Natricidae > Thamnophis > Thamnophis elegans. The sequence goes on along the minus strand of NC_045547.1, from coordinate 47,344,946 downwards.
GTCCACTGATGCATAAAAGCTACTGGGAGAGGAATATTGGCAGTTTAAGCAATCAGCATTAACTCTCACATTATTGGGATTCGTTTATGCTCCATTTTAAAATATGGATTCACAAATGTCATGTCATAGAGTTTCTTGTAACGAAGTATGATTTCAGCTACAAAAGAATTTTCAATAAAAGTATTGATAGCCTACTCAAAAAGCAGAACTGAGTAAAGGTCAGGTGATAGAATTCATTGTTTTTGACCGGTCCTCACTGCATTTGGATCCTCTTAGCTGTTCTTCTTGACCTTGTTGAATCCTGCCTAAGTGGAATCATTTTCACTACTCCAACCCAGCAGTCTATTGTTTTGCCTTCTTAACTTATGCTCCCATCCTTTTCTGGCTCCCATTTGTTTCTAAGTCCATTGGGTCTCTTCTCACTGCTGTTCCAATCCTTTTCTTTTTGATGGATGAGGCTCAGTGGTTTAAAGCCGCTGGAAAAAGTCTTTGCTCTGGCAGTTTGAGTCCTAGCATCGTGTAATAGAGTGAGCCCCTGCCACTTGCCTCAGTTTCTTCCAACCTAATGGTGGAAGGCATGTTACATGCAAGTAGATAAATAGGTATCACTTTTTGGGGAAAAATAATGAAGATTCATAAGGAAGAATGATCCCAACTGGTGCCGAACCTGCCTAAATATGTCGCTTAAACATGAGGCAATATCAGTGAAGGGAAAAGTCCCAGATGACAGTCCAGAATGCCATTAACCATTCTGAGAGTGGAGCTAGTTCATCCTCTGTTGTGTATTATGGATTGCCCATGAGCGTGAACCAAATGGAGTAGCAGTCTTAGGCAGCCAAATAACTATCCTGTACTAACAATCTCCTACACTAAATACATTAATAAATCTTGTTGCTGGATCTTTCTTATTCTCCTTGGCATGAGATTCCCTTATAGATTTATTTTAAGCATCTATTTTTAAGTATTTATTCTAAGAACATTGCATCTAGGAATTTCAAGATAAAGGCTACAGTATTTGCATTATATAGCTGTTACAATGGTTCCTGCTGCTTTAACAATATTGATAATTTAGTCAGGAGAATCTATTTATTATAAATAATTTTGTCAAACAAAATATTTGTCACACCTTATAAGTTCCCAAATATTTTTCTAAGGAAAGGCAGATGATATCACCAGGCAGAATATACACTTGCCCTTTCCCATTGATCATCTTTCATTATATCCCATTCTTAGAGAAAACACATGTAAGATAGACCCATAAAAAGTGAAAGTGAATAAAGAGAGGTTTTCCTCCCACTTTCATAGCTATAGAATTAAAGGTCATGGGATCATGGGAACAATCATGGGAACACTAAGCTCAATCACAGAAACAACAATGACATGTAATTCACAAGTGCCTACTATTCAGTGGTGGGTTCCGGATCCCATTGCAACTGATACACTGCAATGGGGCCAGGTGCCTAGTATGTGCACGCACGCAGCACGCGCATGTGTACCCATCGCCCACAACGCACCAGCTGCTTGGTGTAGCATCATGCAGGCACCGTACAATCCATGCATGTGCATAAGTGCCCCAGTTGTCTCAAATAGAGGTAAGGAGAGTGGGTGGGTGAGTGGGCCCTCCGGAGCACCGTACCGGAACAGTATCTGATGCTCCCAGCAGGCACCGGTACACCAGTACCGGGGCGTACCGGTTGTAACCCACCACCGCTACTATTATACACATCTCTGTGATAGATGTTCTGCTAAGACCTGATTCTGATCTTTCTTTATTAGAGGCAGGCTACTTAACAACAATAATTCCACAATAATTTATCCACGTTATTTAATAGACCTAACACACATTTTGAAGGTCTTTTGGGTTGAGGAATATATGTGTGTGGTATAAATAATACATTAAAACCATTGATGAAAAGAAAAACAGAAAATTTCACCATATTTTAAATTTACTGGGATTTATAAATAAAAACATCATGTTGACTGTACAATGTCAAATTTTATTATGAGAATTTTATATTTCTGGCACCCGTGATATTTTTGTTTGCTCATCTGCTGATGCCTCAGGCACATTTAGGGTTACACCGTAATGATAATAAACTCAGTTCCTTCAAGATGTGCTCACATCAGCACTCTGGTGAAAATGCAGTGGTGCTTTTCATCTTGCTAATAGAAGTTTTTAGTGCTTTCCAAGCATGCATATTGTCCTATCAATTTCATAGATTTGCAGACAGATGAGATACTGGAAATCTCTGTTGTCCTTTTTTCTCTAATGTCCTGGCCCCATAGAAGCCTGGTTTGAGGAGGATGAAGCATTGTAACGGGGACCATCTGACAGGGATGGCATGCATTCCTTGGCATGTTTGGAGAGGCTGAAGACAATGGAGTGAAGTGATTTAAGGAGAAGCCACGGGGAGCCAGGAACAATTGTTGGTTTTGGCTTACACTTCTCTGGCTTTGACTCATGCCTTTTTCCTTTTGCCTTGCCTAGTCTTGAGGACTGCTTTCTGCCTTTTGCCTTGGACCTTGCCCTTATCTTGTGGACTGCTGTTGGCTCTTAGCTTTGCTTTGCCTTTAGAACTGCCTCTTACCTTGTGACTTGTCTTTGCCCTTTGTCTTGTGCCTGGACTCTGCCTTGTGGACTCGCTTAGCCAGGTTGGCTGGACTTGGGCTGAAATATTACTTAGACTTATAAACTGCCCTATAGTACTTTTCAGCACTCCTTGGGCAATTTACAATGCCTACTTATTGCTCCCAAAAATCTGGGTCCTCATTTTACCAATCTTGGAAAAATGGAAGGCTGAATCAATTTTGAAGCAACTTAATATCAAACTCCAGGCTGTGGACAAAGTTTGCCTGCAGTATTGCATTATAATCACTGCACCATTGGGCTCTTCAGAGATACATAAATACAGAATAACTTTTTGAAAATCAGATTAATGTATTGCCATCAAATATGTTATAAGGTAGATATATCATTTTTCAAAGATGTTGTCCCTGACCTTGAAACTGGATCATATTTTTGGCATTTACAAGAGTTTTCAGTCAGAGGTGGTATTCAGCAAGTTCTGAGTAATTCTGAAGAACCAGTAGCGGAAATTTTAAGTAGTTCAGAGAACCGGTAAATACCACCTCTGACTGGCCCTGCCCCCATCTATTCTCTGCCTCCCGAGTCTCAGCTAATCAGGAGGGAATGGGGATTTTCCAGTATCCTTCCCATGCCATGCCCACCAGGACACACCCACCAAGCCATAATACGCCCACCAAGCCACGCCCACAGAACTGGTAGTAAAATGTTTTGAATCCCACCACTGTTTCAGTAGGAAATTACCTGACCTGAAATATTATACTGTAAGGTAAAGGTTCTCCTCACACATATGTGCTAGTCATTCCTGACTCTAGGGGTGGTGCTGATCCTTTTCAAAGCTGAAGAGCCAGCGCTGTCCGAAGACGTCTCTGTGATCATGTGGCTGGCATGACTAAACATTGAAGGTGCACAGAAGGCTGTTACTTTCCCATCAAAGGTGGTCCCTATTTTTTTACTTGCATTTTTACATGCATTCAAACTGCTAGGTTGGCAGAAGCTAGGACAAGAAATGGGAGCTTACTCTGTTACGCGGTGCTAGGGATTTGAACTACTGAACTGCCAACTTTCTGATCGACAAGCTCAGCATCCTAGCCACTGAGCCACCATATTCCTCCATTATAGATACATAGATACTGTATACATAGTATAGTAGTATAGTATATATTATACTGTATCTATGCCAAATCTTGGGAATACCAAACCACCTTATCTGTCTCCAAAGAAGCCTATACGTGAATCAAGAAGCAAGTTAGAACTGGACATGGAACAAGTGATTGGTTCAAAATAAGGAAAGGAGTATGACAGGGCTGTATATTGTTACCCTGTTTATTTAACTTATATACAGAGTACATCAAGCCAGGCAGGATGAACCATCTTCCAACCAAGATGGAATTAAGAGCTTTTGAGGGTAAAAGAGAAGAGTGCAAAAGTTGACTTGAAACCTAACAATAAAAAAACCTAAGATCATGTCTGATCTAGTCTGATCACTTCCTGGCAAACAGAAGGGGAAGAAATGGCAGCAGTGACAGATCTTATTTTCTTGGGTTCCAAGATCACTGTAGATAGTGACTGCAGCCATGAAATTAAAAGAAGCTTCCTTCTGGGAAGGAAATCTATGGCAAACCTAGACAGCATATTAAAAAGCAGAGATATCACCTTATTGACAAAAGCCCATATAGTCAAAGCTATGGTCTTCCCAGTAGTAATGTAAGGCTGTTGGACCCTAAAGAAGACTGACCACTGAAGAATTGATGCTTTTGAATTGTGATGTTTAAGAAGTCTCTTGAGAGTCCCTTGGACTGAAGGAGATCAAATCAGTCTATCGTAAAGGAAATCAACCCTGTCTGTCCTTTGGAAGGACAGAAAATGAAAACGAAACTCTAATGCATTGGGCACCTAATGAGAAGAGGGGATTCATTAGGAAAGATTGAAGGCAAAAGGAGAAAGGATCAGCAGAGGTTGAGATGGTTAGATAGTGTCATTGATGCAATGAACATGAATTTGAGAAAATTCTGGAAGATAGTGGAGGACTCGGGGGGGGCTGGTGTGCTATGGTACATAGGATCATAAAGAGTTGCACATAACTTAGCAATTGAATAACAATGCAGGTTGAGAAAACACAAATGATTATGATGAAGTGTTTAGAATGGTAACCACCATATAATATAAAAATTATTCAAACCTTTCTTGGTCCATAGTAATCATGCATGTTTTCATTCATAAATCAGTCCAATTTTGCATTAAAATTCCAATTTTTAAAAACCATATGAAAATAGTACAACATAAATCTGAATGTTGACATTATTATTTATTTTAAAATATTTTTTAAAAATTGTATTGGGACATGACTTGAAAATATAATTTTCTTCATAGATAGCGATGTAAGGAAGAGAAGGAGGAAGAAGGAAGGAAGGAGCACAACTAAAATTTACTTTTCAATAGAGCAGTTGTCTTAGCACTTCATACTAAGAACTCCTAGGATATAATTTTTAAAAAAAATCAGTGGCAATTTTTTTTGCTTAGGAATGCTGCATACATCATTTAGTTTTTTGTTTGCATTGTAAGAAGAAAACAGATTTAAGATCTTGAAATTCAAAGCACTATTTTTCTGTTCTCTTATATTAATTGCACATTCCGATGTATATTTTGCATTTAAAGCAATGTTGAAAACTAAGACTGGAGGGGGAAAAAACTTCATTGCAAGTTTCTAAATTTGCATTCCTTGGAAAAATCCTTCAGTTTTTCCACATTCAAAGTTCTTTAAAATGTCTTCTGAATTTATCTTTATTGTATATTTAAGCTTTATGGTTGGAGATATTTTGAAGTGCAGTTATTATTCTATTATTGTTCCCTTACACATCTTTCAATCACTGATCTTCAATTTTTTTTGGATTCTGAAAAGATACGGAAATATTTAAATGAAGCATATGAAATAGGGAGACTACAGTGACCTGGAGAAGTTGTGGTTTGTTGAAACACAGGACATTCCAACACCCACATAACGTTGGTCATCTTGGACTCATTCAGGGTTAGGGTATGAATACCACATTATAGCTATGATAAAGTAAATGATATTTTCTTTTGAGAGAAATTTGAGAGCAGTGAAAACCAATGGTAATTTTTTTTCCTGCATGGTGCTACTGAACATGAAATTGTGTTAATGTTGCTACAGGGTCCATAAATATTGTACTATTAGCTACAAATCATCACTATATATTTACAGAACATTTCCAGATCAAATAACATAATGCAGATAAAAAGCTTTTTTTGGTGTATCTTATAGTCCATGAATTTAAATGCTGATTTATTTGAGCATGGTGTTCCTTGCTGGTGCAGAATACTCTCTTTGCCAGTTAATATTTACAGGATGGTTTCACTTACTGCATCAGTGCCTTCACTCTGTTTCAAGCATGTTTTTCTATAAACAGAAATATGCTTTCCTCTTTGGAAAACTAATAAGTAAATCTTTAGTGTTGACATGACTCACAGCAACTGGACTGTCACAGTGCATTTAAATTCTGTTTGATTTCCTTACCTAGAAAGTCTTAAAAGCTAATTGCCGCAAAATGTTGTTGTCTTTCTGTTGCAAAGGAAGACAGAATTGTTTAAAAGGCTGTGAGCAGAAGAGATTCAAAAGATTGGTGCACATCGGTTGTTACAGAGAAGCATGTCAAAAATAATACTGATCATCCCAGATAGCATTTAGGATGGGAATAAGTGTAATACTTCCATTTGCCTAGAGCAGGGATATCCTTTTCTCCTCTTTGGTGTAGATTGGAGACAACAGGGGAAACACAACATAGCCCAGTTGCAGATACAGACAAACATATAAGCTAATCAATGAGTAACCTGAAGCATCTGGGCATTGCAGGCCCAATATAGGTCACGTTTTGATTAGAGGAGCATCTGCATTTGCAGACTTCTAACTATATCTGACAGTAGTGATAAGTGAGAATAGGTTTAGCAAAAGATATAAGCATCCTTTTGAAATGAGCGGATGATGAAAAGTTCAGGACTGACTTTCCTACTCCTGAGCTAATCAAAGGAAACTCATATAAATGGAGACCATAAGATGTAATCAGAATTCCTTTGGAATTAAAACATGTCCAATTTTGTTCCAGGTTCATTTTATTTTCCCTGTAACCAGTTCCTTCATTTATTTATAGTTGCACATTATGTTTTTATTTTAATGGTTGAATAATCATTTTAAAGTTGAGGTGGGCCACAACAGCTGTCAAATTGCAGAAGTTCTCTAATGGCAATAATTTGCAAACAAAATAGAAAATTATCAGAAGAGTGTTAAAAATGGAGATAGGATGAATGCAGTACCAAATAAAAACATTTTAAGTTATTTATGTGTGCAAAATTGCTGTGTGTGTGTGTGTGTGTGTGTGTGTGAGAGAGAGAGAGAGAGAGAGAGAGAGAGAGAGAGAGACCACTATCAAAATTCTGAGACAAACTAGATTTATTGTACCCATGTAATATAAGATTACACCCAGAGCAATTTAAGTACAATTAATTTCAGAGCATCAGTGCTAATTATGAATAAATTTTGTGTCCAATCCAATATAATGGTATTCCCATTGCACTTGTCTGTAATTCCTTAAAGTAGCTGCATCTTTCCCCATTTTGTGATGCCTGTTCTCTGCAGCTGGAAAATCCCAGGAAAAATCATGTTGGGTCTTACAATGTTAGAAACAAGTCAAATACCTTTGTACAACCTTGTTTTTTTTAATTTTTTCAATGATGAATGTATATCTATATCTACTGTGTATGTATGTGTATGTATGTATACACACACACACACACACACCGGTATGTAGTGTATATGTAGTCACAAATACACACACACAACACACACACACAGAGTTCCATTTAAAAATCAGAATATACCATTTTTCTCTCTTCTCTTTATTTTTGAACAATTATGCAACAACACACGCTGCCTATCAATATAATTGAATCTATTCATTTTCTAACTTGTCAGCTTTTTCAAGACATCTTGGCCAACCTGTTACCCTCCAGAATTTTAGACCATACCTCCCAGAATTACCAAACAGCACAGCATGACCTTTGGTCAGGATTTTTGGAACTATAACCCAACCTCAGCAAAGGAGACCTTGCCTACATAACTGAATTGTATTCTGTTGCCATCTGCTGGTGATGAGGATGCCAGATGCATCTGCATATTTATTTCAAAGCCTAGAAAAGCCCCATGTTCTTCGAGTACTTCAAATTTTTGAACACTCTTATTCTTTTGAAACAATGTTTTTAAAGCAGTAGATAGAACAAAAACAGTGTAATATATTTTTTTTGTCGTTTAAAATAAACATCAATTTTTAATTCATTTGGTAATGTACAGCTGTGTAATTATCCTACTAAACTACCAAATGTTTGTGACCAAATGGACTAAATTTTGTAAAATGGAATGATTGGCAATTATAATATCAATAGAGCTTGAATGAAAGGGTACTTTCTGAGCTAATACAATAACTGAATTTAACGCTTCATCATCTAAACAGAAGGCAATTTTTTTACATATTGAATCAGTATGAAATTATATTCTCGGAAATGATGGCTTGTGAGGGGAAAATGCAGTTGGGAAGTAAGAAACTTGAAGATCTCCAGAATTAATGTGTAGGATCTCTCACCATTCATTATGACTTTGATTTTATAGTTCAGCAAAATCTGGAAGCTGGAAGTCCACTTGCTCCTCACTTTTATTTGAGTCTGTGAAATTTTATTTGAGTCTGTCTCATCTCAGAGAATGGTTTGCTTAAATGCAACAGTATTCTGCAGTTTTCTAGTTTAAAAACATATATTTAATTAGAATATTTCAAGGTAGTTTTCTTTTATATATAAGAAAATATTGAAAGTATCCCAAGCCAATTTCATATTGTTCACTATCTCTCTATACAAAAATGGCTGTGTGTGAATATGTTCCAACAAAATTCTGAAGAAATTTCAACCAAACTTGGTACACAGATGACTTACTCTCTGGAAACAATACTGGGAGGGCAAGACATCCCTAAAAACCCTTGAGGGGTGTGTTCTGTTAAGATACAGCCTATTGTGCCTTAAAATGGCTTCTAATGTACTGTTGTAAAATGGATTCTACTGTGCAGCGCAGTGGAGTTGCCATGGTAACGGCTTCACAGTACTCCACAAGGGGCTCCCTCTGGTACGGGGGAAAATCCGAATTTAGAAATTATATTGCTCCGGACATTTCCTCCCTATAAATAAATACCTGTGCAACGCCTGGTTATCAGCTAGTTCTCTATATAATTTGTTTAAATCAGGGTGTGGAATCTATACCATTGTCTTCTGATACCAGGGCATAAAGGGAGCACCAAGCCCCAACTTTAAACCACATTTGTTCTAGTTTTAAAAAGTAAGAAACAAAAGGACCTTTTAGATATATGAGAGGACCTGCCCCCTCATTATCTCATGCTTAAGAATGTTTTCCCTAATTTCATATTACAATGGTGTAAATAATAATGTGAGATTCATTTCAGAATTACATGTAGAACATGATGAACTATTTTCTGGCAATATTCTTTTTTACAAAGCTCATAATCATCAGTGATCCAGATACAGAAAAGGATAAGGAAAACAAATTCAATGTGACACTTTTTGTTCCAGATGCCAACTTTAAGAAAGCAATGGGATTATAATTATACAGGAGTCTGTTCCTGAATTTTCAATTATTTTTATTGCTATCTATTATTTTCTTTCCCTATCTATACCTATTTCATAGATAACAAATACACCAGTTCCGGACTCTGGTGCATCTGGGCAGACAGGCATGTGTGCTGCGCATGTGTGCACACACCAGCACCCTGTGACACCCAGCTGCCCGGTGGAGGTTACGCAGGCGCCGCACACTGTGCACGTGTGCACAATGGGCTGGTCACGGTAGTAAACGACCATGGAACATGGGTGGACGGGCCAAACGAGCCACTGTACCGGTACAATGGCAGCTTCTCCCGGCTACTCCCAGTACGGCCGTAGCAGGCCGTACCGCCTGGAACCCACCACTGGAATACATTGATTGTAACTATTTCTTGTTGCTAAGGGTTTTATGATGAGTGCAGTTTTACAATGTATAGTTTTATGGTATTAAATTACACTTTAAAGTTAGTTTAATTAAATGAAACTAGTATTATGTTTAGACCATGTTCATAGATAGTGTTATTTTAAACTATTATTTACCATGTTCATAAAAGTTTGTTTTAAACAATTGTTTAAAATAGAAAAGTGGAATATATATTGTTAATGAAATAATGACACTACAGAACCCACTTTACCTTTGTTACTATGAAGATCATGCCATATATGTGATGACCAAACAATATGCTTTTCCATGATGTCACTGTTCTAATGTTTGGTATGATATACTTAATGGGAATGGTGGTAATTTTATGTCCTGCATAATAAAGAAAACAGTTGTTTTCCTTCGTAGTCTCCATTAATCAAAGTCTAGCTTTTAAATGCTTCAAACTCATTATCAGAGAGAATAGTAGGGGTGAGACTGAGGAGGTATATAATTGGCTGAAAAACTGGAGCAGATTTCTATATGTAATATGAAGTAGATGGTCCTGTATTTAAAAAAAATGTGAGCCAAATACTACTTCCTGTGGTTATTACTGCTGAGAAATCCGTACCTTTTGTTCCAACACATATGCCTAATGAAGTACAAAATGTATATGGAAGGCTACAAAAAAGAAGATAGATGCTCATCCAGTAGGTCAGTGAGCTGTATTCACTTTCTTCAGACAAGATGAGATTGATCCAACAGAAAAAACCTCAGGACATCTGCTGCATTTTTTTTTGTTTATGGAGCTTTCCATGGTTCTGAATCTACTTGTCAGTCATTCTACTCTTTTCTACAGTGGAACAGAGGATCTTTAGATACTGTTCTGAAATTCCACTCACTATATTGTAAACTGACTCCTATTTAGTAATGTATATGCTTTGCAAAACAAGTAAGTTTTCTAAAACCTTTGCAAAGTCATTTTGATAGATATAATAAAGAATCAGGAACATCAATGCAAGATTTATAGAAATTGTCTTTTAGCAGGAGTTTCTGCTGTCTATCAGTTTGCATTATGTTAATCATTCATTTGTTACTAATGTATTTAAATCAGCTCTTTGAAGTACATCATTTTAGATTCTAAAAAAATCTAAATGGGTAGCTCTGGTTTTTTGTAAAAACATGCACCACATCAATTGCACTTAAGATCCATTGCTCTGTTCATTAACAAACAAGCAGATATTGCCTCTAGCTGTCTCTCTGTGATTTTCTTTATTATAGTTAAGTAAAGTAAGAAATAATTCAGGAAGGAAAAATTGGTTAAAGTAACACCCATTTTACTAGCTGCCTTCATTATATAAAACCAATATCCCAGTAATTGGAAAAGAAATAATATTTCATGATGGCAAAAGATTACAAATTAATGGTGTAATTGTGAAATAATTATATGAATGCCATTATTAGCATTCCATTATTGGATTTTTGGATGCAGTTGGACTTATTGCTGGAGAGAAGGTATGGAAAACAAGAACTCTCTCATAATAGGATTTGGTTTTGATAAGGTACATGCATATGAATCGGCTACAATATCCTCAGTTGAAATGTATAAATCAGATCTGACCCAATCCTTGAAATGAACATCTCTGATTTTGAATGGAAGAAATTATATCCATTATCAAAGGCTCTGAGTCGTAAACATTTATAGCAAATAATCCCACAGTGGTCTCCACAGTTCATACCTATGTAGTAAGTACAGCAGTATTGATTTTGTTATTATTTCAGAAGAATACATAAATATACCTATTTAAATTTTCAGCAGTGAGCCATAGAAAATTTTAAAATGTAAACCTATCATTTCTTTCCTAAAGCATACCATCTTTTCTAGACAGACCTTTAAGTAACTTCTACAATGGTCACTGATCAGAAATTTAATCAGTCAATGGCTTAATTGGAATAAAAGAACGAAAGATGAAAAGGAGGAAGCTAGCATATACGAAAGAAAACATTAGTTAAAAAGGACAATAAAATGCCCTGAAGTCTTAAACATTTCTGCCACCTTTTCAAAAGGATTCTTGTGTGGTATAAGAGACTCTTTTACTCAATTTCTTTTTCTTTGTTTTGCTCTGTATGATGATATATATTTTTCACTATTTGAATAGCTCTATGTAATAGGTAAAATGGGCTGCATATGGGCTGTAACTTGATATTTATCCTTGAAAAGTCCTTGGATTTTCCCTTCTTCCACACATGTGTATTGAAAGCATGAATCAAAAGCTAATGGCCTTAGGAACCTTTTCGATCATCTTAATTGTGCAGTAAATATAATACATCTAAAAAAAAAGCATGATTGCTTTAAATGTGAAAAAGAATTATAAAAAGAGAAGCAAAAATGTCATAGAAATAGCAGTTTGTGCATTCGCAGGGAGAAATATCAGCAGATATTACAAAAAAAATGTCATGATATTTCATATAAAATGGGCACTGATTTAATCTCATGAAAATTATGAAGCTTCTTCTTAAAATAACTGATGATTTGGTGACTCACACTTAAGTTACATGAGCCAAAAAAGTGTTCAGTTATGCCAGCCAAAATATATGTGAAACCTGAAAGAAGGGAGCTTGTGAATTAATTACTAAATATCTCCATTTCTGAATGTACAAAAACCAAATAATAAGAATTTTAAATATTAAAACATTCTAGTATTTATTTAGCGTTTTAATATGTTGGAATCATGGAAATTGACAAACAACAAAAGACAGTTTTGAGGAACAGAGATTTCTTAATTTCATAAAGGCATAAAAATACCTCTGATTATTCTAAAAGCACATAAGACTATATATTGTTTTTCTTATATTTTTACAAATTAACCATATAGTTTTAAAAATAATAATAAATACTATAATATATTAAAGGTAGCCATTTGCAAGTACACTAGAATGAAGAGTTAAATATCCTATATTAAAAATCCAATGCCTAGGTATCTTACATATAATCTTTTTTTAAAAAGTCTTTTATTGCACTTAAAATAATGGCAGAGGAATGGGGAGGGAACCCACAAAGTTAAAAACACATGCTTTGTCAAAGAAAAAAGCACATAGACAGTTTTTTAAAAAGAAAAAAAAGAAAAGGTATGATATATCATTTTAACTATAAATATTTGCAATTCTATCCATAGTTAAATGGTGAAATTATTATTAAGTATTACAGTATTTTATAAAATGAGTTGACATGTGTTCTTATGATTTTAATAATTGTCATTCAAAAGTATTTATATTTTTAACAATCTAAAACTGATTCTTATAAAGTAATGTCATATTATGATGAGTGTTATAAGCCTATTAGATATGTTTTGTTAAGCAGAAGCACTTAACCAGTAAGTACAGTCTTATGTATTAATCAGTGAATGGCTGAATAGTGCCAATTGTATGACCACATTAATGTTCACATAATTGTTATGATATGATAGGAGAAAACAGGGAGCATGAACTCATTAACATAAATTCAGGATCCCTGTTTAATTCAACAACAAAATTAATTTTTTTACATACTCTATTACTTTACATTCTCTAATACACATACTGATTTAAAATATAACCTCTGCCTCCAAGAAAATAAAACTGGAACCATACCATACTCACATTTTCAATTAAATTATATGACAAACCTATGCTAAAATTTTAACCTTATTTTAAATGTAACTAACCCTGAAATATTTAATAACAATTACCCTGGTATTAATTTAATGAGACACCTCAATGGAAATTGAATAATCTGAATTTTCCTCTCTCTCCAATGGAAATATAGGATTAATTTATCCCTGACAAAATATCATATATAACATGTCTAAAGCACCATTATAAATAAAAATAAAAATAACTCTTTTATATTTTTCATTATATTAGTTTTAAATAGAAATATCCCCTAATACTAGATCTCATTTTACCTTGTACAAAGTGACAACTAGGTCTAATGTGGCTAAGGTATTTGTATAAGCCCTATGATGACCTGGAACAAGCCCCTAGGGGACAGGTGTATGCATTCCTGAGCTGTCTTAGGTAACAAAATGGGGAAATTGAAATCCAACACTTGATAAAAGTCGAATATTACCTACAATCTGAAAAGTGATTTTACCAGAACCAGATATGAGTTTGGGAAAAATTATCAATATAGGAGGGGAAAAATTATAGTTGACATGACTGGATGGGATAAGATGATAAAGGGAAAAAATTTAAAGATATAAAAATTGTGACTGATTAGTCTTTGTTCATTAGTCTTTTGAGTCCATGGCTTAAGCATAAATCTATTAACACATACCAATGACAAAGAAATTGATATAAATCTTAAAAGCAAATTTAGAGAATTAGTTAAGAATGCAGGAATGATAAGAAATTTTGAATATGGAACGAACAAGTTAAAATTCTAAAAATATTGATAGGTAGTTTGTATATGACCCATTTCAAGGAATAAAGACCACTGACAGAAGCTAAAATGGACTTAATTCTTGCTTTTTATTTCTTGCTTTTACTACTTCTTATTCATTTTCTGTAGTTGCATAAAATAATTACATCAAGAGGGGAGAGTGTGACCAGAATGTATATAGTATATGTGCTTAGGTTTAGTTATTTCTGAAAACACTGAGTCATACAGGAAATTAGAAAAAAGCACATTGTATTTTATGTTAAAATTAATGTAACATCTAAAAAACACAATATAAACAGGCATATAATATTATGTGTAATTTCGATATTGTTATCAAATTGTGCTTCAAGAATCTAAAATTGCATTACCGATGCTATTTAGTAGGAAAATAAATAAATGAACCATACTAGATAAAAGTGTTATTGAATTAGAAACCTTTCAAGGGACCATAAAATTCTTCTGAAGAGGATCTGTCTCTAAATAAACCCCCACAGGCTAAATCCTGAGACTGTACATTTGAACAAAACCTTTATTGCTAGAGTCACAAATCAATTTCATTTTCTTAAGTATACCCACGGAACTCTCAGCCTTTGAAAGTGTAGTGCACAGAAGAACTGTCTCCTGTAAGCTTTATTTACAAAACCAAAAAATTCACTCTTAATAGCAGCAATTGCCCTCCATCTCCTCCTCCTGTTTTCAAACATCAAAACCTAAATTGAATTCAGGGTCTTGTTCTCTAAAAAAAGGTTAGGTAAGAGAGAAAAACAATATTTTCTAGGCAACCCTAGTCTGTCATAAGAAATTCAAGAAATGTAATTATATAGCAGCCATTATCCTTTCCAATTCTTGGGTTGACCATGGAAGATACAAACCAAAGCTTTCATTTCAGTTGAGACCTTTCTCCTGCCACTTCAGTTTGATAGTCACTAGCGTGCCCTGGGTTCTAATCAGGCTTGGAATCCCCACCCTTAGGTCTGAGTAGGCAAAGCAAAACTTTAATTTTGCTGTAGACTGTGAATTGAAATCTCTTGGGTCCAAAGCACAAACTCCCACTGAGGATATATTATGGTTGCTCTGATTGTTCTTTTATCATCCCATCCTTTTCCTAAAGAGTTCAGAACAATGTGTATTTTATCCTTCCCACCACACTTCCCATTTTATTTTCATAGCAAACTTTTCAGGGAAAGGCTAATTTAGAGGTGTCCGCAACTGCCCATAACTGTTGCCACATACCTTCACTGTGAAGGGATTGATGGGTAAGCAGAAGCTGCACAGGGCTGCAATTGGGCTGACTCAAATACCTTCCAAATTCCAACTGCCGAGGTGTGTGCTTTGCAGGCTGATTGGTTGATGTTCTGTACTTTGCTGTTTGAGAGCCCCTTAGTCAGGGCATTAATATTTGCTGACATACAGAAGGAATGCCTAAACAACCATCCCCAAATGGCAGGTGCATCTATTCCCTCACATGCAGTATTGGAGAAGTCTGCTTGAGCCTTAAATTGAGCTATCTGAAGATGCGAGACCCCACAAAAAGTTATGGAAAATAAGAGGGCTAAAATCCTATGGGATTTCCAAATCCAGACAGATAGGCAGGTACTAACTAATCAACCAGACATCAAGATAGTAGACAAAAACCAGAAGATAGCAGTGGTGATAGATATAGCAGTGCCAAGTGACAGGAACATCAAGGAGGGGAACTGGGGATGATATAGAAAATAAAGGCCAAAGTGGTTCCAGTGGTGATGGGAGCTGTGAGTCCTAAAGTGGGAGAATGGCTCCAACAGATCCCAGGAATTACATTAGAGCTCTCTCTTCTGCACAGATCCTGTGCAGAATGCTCAAACTCTCAGGCCTATGGTAGGGGACTCAAGACCTAGGAAGATGCATAACAGGGTGAGAAGGGAATTTTTCCCCTCAACATCAATCTATCTATCTATCATATCATATCTATCATATCATATCAATCATATCATATCATATCTATCTACTATCTATCCATCCATCCATCCATCCATCCATCCATCCATCCATCCATCCATCTATCTATCTATCTATCTATCTATCTATCTATCTATCTATCTATCTATCTATCATCCATCATCACTCTCTTTGCATAAATACACACATATTGTATATATCACAATTATATATATTACACACAGAATCTATTCACAAACATACACCACATACATACATCTATTTTGAAGAAATAATTCTATGAAATACAGGATAATCAATTATGTGGGTAGAGTTGAGCAATATGCAACCTCAGAGATCAATCGAAAGCTTTCAACCCAGGCTCTTATTTAACCACAATGAATTTCAGTTTCCCATTCCCTTGAGAGGCTGAAAAGGCAAGACATAAAATATCCCTCATATATCTCCACCAAACAGAAGAAGGGACAAAATTCTAGCCCCTCAGAAGTATGTTGCAACCCTGCTTGCTCTATGACCTCACTTTGCCCAGTATGGGTGTGAAACATCAAAAGATTGTGCACTCTTGCCCTGTCCTACAATAACAATGATGGAAAACAATACAATCCTCCAAAAGATCTAGAAGAAAAGAACTCTTTCATGAGCAATTCCTGAAAAACACTTTTTATTCTTTTATTCTTACTCACTTTTTTGATAAGCAAAATCAGTTATTTCTATTCTCCCACAAATACCAAACCAGAAAGAATGAGAAAGAAACGAATAGTAGAGCTCTCCTTCTGCAGGAATAAATGTGGATTCATTCTATAAAAGTTTTTAACATAACTTATTTTCAATACAGAGGAAAACCAAAACCAAATGTTAAAAGTGCCTGAAGGGCGAAGGTTTCTTCTGCATTTAGGAGAAACCCCACCATTAAAAAAATCTTTTAAGGCTTCTCAGAGGACTATTAGCCAGGTTACAGCTGACCCTCCTATAATTAAGCTTGGAATGATGTTTTCCTCCATCCAAGGGAAGCAAAGCAAAGAAGAGTGACCCCAGGTATATACTGATAGAAGATTGTACACTACTAAATGATCTCTGGATTCATAATTCACAATCTTATGTCCAGCCAAACTGCCCATATAGTACTCAGTTGGACTTGTTTTAATCACAGTCACTACTTTGTGCAAAAGTATTAAAAAAGAGAAATTCAAGTTTCCTCCTAGGTATTTAATGGAGATTTAATAGAGTGGCTATGTGAGAACAATTACTATAAACAGGCTGAGTTTGGGCTTCAGGTAGAAATTATATTAAAATTTCACTTGGAAAGATTCAAACCATGCCAAGGAGCTTTCATACTACCCTTGAGACATAGAGATTTGTATAATTAATGCAAATATGTTATGCTTATAAAAATGAATATTGTTTAGGATAGCTAAGATGAGATAGATGGGATCTTTTCTGTAGCCTATAAGCAGAGCCTTAGTTCACATTCACAAATGGTCTCTTCAAGCACAAATTTGGTAATTCATCAGGGAGTATTTAGGACTATATATAATGCTCTACATTATTTTATTGAGATATTTAATACGGCAGCTGAGAACCCCAGGAATGCACCACCAAAATGGAGCCATATCATTTTATTTTCTTTTAAACATCAAACATATTGCAGACCTAATACATGCTTCTCTTTTTTTTTTTCTTTCTTTCTTTTTTCTTTCTTTCTTTTTTTTCTTCTTTCTTTCTTTCTTTCTTTCTTTTTCTTGTCTTTCTTTCTTTCTTTCTTTGTTTCTTTCTAGGGAACAAGTTTCCTTAACAACCAAAACCTATAATAATAAAAAGGGCCGAGTTTGGATTTCATTCACACTATCTTTGACCATGTTCACTATAAACTTTGGAGAGACTTTTTAAGTGGACTTCAGAACAAATTAGCTGTCAATTCTTGAACTACATTGGGGGGTGGTGACAGAAAATTCAGATCTTAATTCCTCAAACATACTCCTCACCATTAGAATTCTGGAAGCCAAGAACATGGTAAAGTGGGCTTTCTCAACTTGCTACTATTCATATATGTTCAGACAATATTGACTGAGATTTCCTACAGTACTATCCTTATGCATCTATTGAGTACCTTTTTCAGAAAGTTGAGACTCAGCATTCCTGAGTTGAGCTATGATTTCAGAAACTAAAATGCCTTAGAAGAGCAAATGTTCTTACCATAGTGATCACATTAGCTGTTGGGATTGGCAGGTTTTCCACTTCCTGGTGCTCCCCCGTCATAGCTAGGATTAGACTTGGGTCAATGCCGGTCTGGAGAATGCTGATTTAACTATGATTGCAGGGTGCAACTTGCCTATTTTTACATGGGAAGGCAAGTGAAATTTTTTCCATAATACTTCTGATCACTGGTATCCAAACTTTTCTCAATACTTTTGTGTGCGATGATAAATGAACATTGGCTTCCAATTCTTCCTCTGATGAACTGCCAAAAAGTGTCCATTGTCTCCTGAAAAACATCCTATTTAAGAAAAAAGAAGAAAACCCTTAAAATAGAGCAAAAATACTTCAGGATATGATGTTAAATTATTCTTCATAAAAAAGGAAAAAATATTTGGTCATTCAGGAGCATTACTGTTATGAGGTATTAGCAACATTGGGTAATGTCTAAAAAGTCAGATCTTAGACTTACACTGTAGCCTACAATTAGGAATTAATGCATGTGATTAATTGGTGGTCAATTTAGTAATACTTAACTTTTATTTTTTATTAAAGGTGTACCTTCATGCATTTAAATGCCAATTTTCTCTTATGTATACATTTTATGGGCATATTTTCTAATATTTAATGTTGCCAAGAGCCTTGTGCAGTTTTGTGCATCATTTCCTCATGCGATAATGCACAACTGTATGTAAAATGTTATTTCCTGTACATTTCCTTTAACCATACAAAGGAGAGTGCAAATTCTACCAGCGGGTATTTCATTAAACAATTTCATTCTACATCATGTAACATAAAAAGTACAACTGGGTACTAAATATAAATTTCTCTGCAGTAAACTGGAAAAATCAGTGCTGAATAAATTTGTCTTCTTAGTCTTTGTTCAGCTGCATTTCTTTCCTCCACAGAGAGGGCTTGCTTCACACCTCAGCAGAAGGATGTGGACATGGCCAACAAAGCCATAATGGAAGAAAGGGCAGCAGCAGCAGCAATCACTATAACTGACAGCTATCTGTCAATACATGGAGAAGATAGGCAGTGGGAAAGAGCAGGGGATCTTCCCACTAGTTTTGTGGTACAGCCTTAATTGTGCTATGCTTTGGTGGGAGTAGAAAGAAGGGTGAGCCCCAAGACTTATTCTTTCTGTTTGTAAAAGAAAAAAGAAGCCACAGTGCTGCTACAGCTGGGGAATGAAGTATCATCACATCTTAGATGGAAAAGAAAAGCCCTAGTAAATCATTCTTTCCTCAAGTGGTTGTAAACCATTGTGCTGCTGCCATCAATGCTACAGAGAACATAGCACTTTCATCACCACATCTGAAGGCTTTTGTGCATATGGAGTATAAGGCAGAGAAGAATTTGTGTAGGTGGCTATATGTGTATGTAAATTGTGGGGGGCGGAGTATATGTGTGTTTTTGGAGAAAGCAACTACTTGCATATGTCTGTTTGCAGGTACAGTATATAGATGTGGTACCTCTCTGATCTATCTGCATCCATATATCTACATTTTTGTTAATTTTTCTGCCTGCTAATTTTCTTTTGTGCTTATGACCTTTTTAAAATATTACTACTATATGATATATTTTACAAGTGGAATGTGCTAAACATATTTCTATACTCTAAAACATCTTTTTGAAATAGATGTCAGCAACACTACCTCTTCTGATTCTGAAAATGACATTCCATGAGAAAGTTAAGAAATGACAAATTCAGATGGAAATTTTTGTAGTCTTGAACACACATGATTTAAAGCTTTGGAATTACATCTAGATTCTGACATAAACTGGACCGAACTAGATATTATTAAACATTCAACTACACTAGGAACATCCATTCACTGAAGTGAAAACCTGGAACTAGCCCTATAGATGATGCTATCATAACAATGATTCTTCCAGAAAATTAGACTCTCCTAAAGTCTAGAACATCCTGCTGCTAAATAATGGATAAGGCCTAGTAAGGCAGAAATGAATAATTATGATTAAGGCAACAATTTTGGGCAAATAAAGAGGACTAGTTGATTGACTGAGGAAGTAACAGTCTCTGAACTTCATTACATATGAAATTATGGAATAAAAATTTCAATAGAAAGAAAAATTAATTCTGACTATTTCATTATGTTTATTAGATGTTCAAATAAGTAGCTTCAAAATCACAGAACTCAGATCTTGCAAATTAGTATTCTGGTCTATAAGGAAATCTTATATAGGGAACCAGATCATGGTTTTCCATTACTTGTTGACATACATTATCTTTTAAAAGTTCCACAATTTTCTTAAAATAAAATTCTAACCAATTCAAGGATGATTGATAATTCTATATATTTCATAAGCCATTACAGAATATGGTGATACTTCCAGTTGAGGCAGCAAAAGGCCCAGTATTTTCATCAAAGTAATCAGAACTGACATATGTCATGATGATTATACACAAGCATAACTAATATGTTAACCTTGAGAAACATATGCAGGTCATTTCAGCTTCCTTTGACTCTAATGCTGCACATACCTCAGCAATAACCCATGAATAATTTTTTGTGGAAAGTAAATATAATTACGATGTTATGCCTAGAGAAATTATGGCCATCAATAGACACAGACATAAACAACATCTAGATTCCATGCAAAAAAGACAATCAATAATCCCAAAAGACCAAACACTTCCCTACCAGAATCAACACCCGGATGATCATAGATTAATACCAAGACTAATATCAGACCAACAACAGCCAACAACAAGAAGCAAACAATACCCAAATCAAAAAACTGCCAAACGCTAACACTATATAGCCCAACCAAAGACCCTCCAAGACTTGCACCTGGTTTTAAGAGTGCAGATCTATTTATTGATCTCATTTGTATTCTCAGACCAGCTAACCATTATCAATTGATTGTAACAATCTTCATTCCTTGGACATTGCTTAGTCTCTTAATATTTTGCAAATAAAATTAAACATTTAAAGTAACAAAGGTCAGTGTTAACAAACAAGGAGTACAATGTTGAAAAATACATTTGTGCATTAAAATCACAGGTCAGAATAGTTGTTGTAATTATCTTTCCATGTTCTTTTTTCAATAATGCTTCCATTCATTTCCATTAAGTGTGCTAATGGGTAGGGTTATGAACATTTTAAAGTGATATCAATGCCCAACTAAATATAAAACTGTCTGGAGCCAGCATTCCTCACATCTGTATAATCTCAGTAGAATGATGGTCTATATCTATTCAATTTTACTAATTGAATATGCATCAAAACTCTAATTTAATTCTGCATATGAAAAAATAATGGGAGAATGAGATACAATAGCAATTGCTACTGTTTCAAAACCATTGATACAAGTTAGGAACCATTGGGAATAAAGAAATTATATATGCCCCAAAACTCATCAAAACAGGAGCAAACAGGAAAAAAAGGGATTGGCTTCCTTTTTTTATTCACAAAAAAAGCTTTTCAAGCTCAACTATAGTATTTGGGCCAATTGGATTTTGTGTGGGTTTACTCAAATGAATTCAGTTTGATTGATTGGTCCCTAATGTATTCATTCTTCCAACTCACTAATATCCAAAGTATTGATTTATTAATTATGGTCAATGCATGGACATTTTCCAGAAGGTGTCAAACCCATAATACACTAAAAGATGCTGCCTTTTTACATTATTCCTGGAAATCATTTAAAATAATAAAAACAATCTCACTTCCCATAGAACATAATTCAGAATTAGATTAACAAGCTTCTATGGCAATAGTTGACATGAATAAATCCTACCTGACTTATCAATTGTGCCCATTTTTGCCTTGTTCCTCACAAGGAAGATGTTGTTCATGGATGTCTTAGGGTTTTCAATAGTAATTTTATTAAATATTATAATTAAAACAATGAACACTAATACAAACTAATAGAATAAAAAGAAAGAAGGGAAAAAAGAGAAAAAAGAAAGAAATAGGAAAAGAAAATATATAACGGAGTGGTTCCACCTTCATCACAATAAATATAAACTATTTTAGGAACTCATTTGTCTTTAAATACAACAAATGTTCTCTTTCTTCCTATATACCATCTCTTATCTATAAACACCTCCATCCACAAGCATCATTATTTCAGATTTGGTGTCAGCAAAGTCCATTAAGAGATAATAACATATCTATTTTAATCTTCATCAAATAAACCAATTTTGTGTTACGGTACTTCCTTTTGCTTGTAACAATCTTAATCTTTAACCCATTCAAATAATATCATAGAACTTTATTTCTTTACATTTTTTTCTTTGTCTCTTCTCACAAGATTCTTCAAAACTTTAACAAGCTTCTTTTCTAAACCCAATGGAGGAAAAAATATCAAATCATTCTCTTGGTTTATGATTGTATGTTCCTTTTAATTATTAAGACATAAGATGGTTTCTTTTGTGTGCCCAGTGTAACATCTGTTTTCTTATCATTCTTCTTCTGTCATTTGTAAATTCACTTTCAACAGTCTTCATTTTGTCAAGTAGAACTTGTTCCCCTCCCATAACATTTTTTAGACAAAGAGGCAGTGTCTCTGTTGACACTATTAAAATTAGCTTCTAGATCTGCCATTAAAAATATACTACAATATGTCTAACAGTAAATATTCTGCTTCATTCGGTCACTATAAGTTGAATCTATGTGTTCTTCTCCTTTAATCGTAATCTTTAGTTGCTTCTAGTTCCCTCTAATGTCTATTTTAAAAAATCCTATCTTATGTTTTTTTTAATTCAAAATAAATACATTTGTCCACAAAAAGGATTCTATATAATCAATTTCAAAATATTCTTCAATTATTGGACCCTTAATTTATTTGTAACTTTCTAAAATCAACATTTTAATCACCCTTTTGCTGTTTATTAAAAAATTAAGTTTTTAAACTTGTAGTTAAAGCTAGTTTTCACTAAGGATTGAAGGAAACTCACCCAGTTCTACAAAATTTGTCAATTCAAAAGTTCCTAATATCTGAAAAACAATTGCTATTTCCGCATTTCCCAGAGCTCTAAACCCACTGGATATTGCTATCTTGTGGTCTCCTTATAAGTCTAGAGTGTCTAGAGTACTCAAGCCTCTCCTTTTCTGGTCAATTCAGTGGCTCTTAATTCTGCCTCCGTCATTGGTTTGCTTTTCATACAGCCTTCTTTAATACCGCATTGCTTGCTTCAGAAGTTGTTCATAGATGCATTGAAGCTTTGATTGTCTTATCGATTTGGATCTCAATTCCCATCTTGAGAGATTGTGCTGCCGTATATGTGCCCTTAGCATTCCATATTTATTGAAAAGCATGACAAAACAAAATTTTATTTAAACATTATTCTTCAATTTGGCAGGAAATTATCTCAAAGAAGTTGCTTCAGGATTAGACAATATAAACCAATTATTCAGAAGGTTTTGTTAATTTCTAAACTGACTGATATTTTTACAGAGATTTTAATCTGTGTTTTGCTAGCATATGACTTCATGCACAAGATACAATGTGTCATAGTCCATACTACTGACACAATCTATACATAATCTACTGCATCATAGAGAGCCTTGTACATCAATTAAATCTATAAATTATTCTATTGCTTTGAAAAGATTAAACCTAGAAAGGTTTAAAGGTTTCCTCTGTCCAGTTGTGACCAATTCAGGGGGGCAGTGGTCAACTCTGATTCTCAGCTGAGGAAGCCTGCTTTGTCTGAAAGACATTTCTGTCATCATGTGGCCAGCATGAAAATCAGAATGTAGTACCCTTCCCACCAAAGTGGTACCTATGTATCTACTCGCATTTGCATGCTCTCAAACTGCTAGATTGGCAGGACTTCCAGGCTATTAGCTTTCCAGCTGATAAACTTAGCATCTAAACCTATGAGCCATTGCATTACCATTAAATCTATAGATGCGTGTATATTTATATTTACTGTATTTGACAAAAATGGGTACTTTCCTCTTCCAACAGTAATGAATCTTCCTACTGCCTCTAGTTATATTCGTGAGATTCTAAAAAGTTCAGCTTTCATCACTATTTTCAATTTAGTGGATAATTTTCCTGAGGCCTTGGGATGCTCTCTTGCACAACTGATTTTATGTCTCAGTCTCTCTGGCCATTGGATTGCAATAGCAAACATATAGCAGGGAAAGTGCTCACCAATTCAAACTATCTCTTTATAAGGCACACAGAGTTATACATCAGTCTTGAATAAGAAAGAAACCAGGTCACCAGATTTCTAAAGGCATCCTGATCTAATCAACCTACCTATTACCAGACTAGATCTAGGTCAGCATCTTATCTAACAAGAATTGCAATATATTTTATTAACATTGTTAATAACGAAACTTATTGTACTAGTTTAACTCCAGAATAAAAAAAATCATTGAAATTGGTTAATCAATTTCATGCAATGAAACAGAATTTTATGTTTTTCCAGCATCAAACCTGTGTCACTCATTCTAAATATCCTATCTAAGAGAAGTATAGATTTAACATACTACAAAGCAGTATAATTTATTTTCTTTGTCATGTAAAATGTGCAATATTAATTCCTCTATTTGTGAACACAACTGGATAATCTTGAGTGTCTATTTCCACCAGCCATTCTTTCAAAGCAATACATGCTATTATTTTCTTGTTCATTTTAGGCTGAATTTCTGAGGTGTTGGTAGCCAGGCAAGAATATATGTTTTCTATGACTTCCTATTTTTCAATTAAAACTCAAATTAAAGATGACTGGATAGCTTTCAGACATTTGCTTGTTAATCAGTTATCTTCTCATGGTAACAATAGCAATAGCTATCTAGTAGCTTAGACTTATAGTGCTTCATAGTGCTTTACAGCCCTCTCCTAAGCAGTTTATAGTCAGCATATTGCCCCCAACAATCTGGGTCCTCATTTTACCTCTGAATTTTACATCATTTTACCTCTGAAACAATATTCAGAGCTCCAGGAGAAGGGCCTTTTCTTTCTAGCGGCTGCCCTCTCGAACATTGTGCCCCCTGAGGATAGATCAACCTCTTGGCCTTCCATAAGAAAACTGGTTTTGCCAATTGGCCTTGGGCCCCAACTGAAGCGTTCCATCTTGGAAGTAGCTTATGGACTACGAGGAAGATCTCACTTCCATCTCATAATATTCTGGTTTTAATCTCTGTTCATTTTAATATTTTAATGGTTTGTACATTTGGTTTTTATAAAATTTGTAAAGCCACCTCAAGTCACTTGGCAGTGACATAGGTTGCATATAAATTTAATATATAGATAAATATTCAGATGCTGGCTGAATAGTTTGATGCTTTAGGATTCTCAGTAAATGTTATCTGCAAAAGCATAAAGTTGACCAAGATCCAGAATATGGATATAAACAAATTACAATTGATGTGTGTGGCTTACAGTATTCAGCACAGCATTCAATAGCTTATTTAAAGAATAAGAATACAATAATTACTACTGAAGTTGTTTTGAAATGTACATTTTAATATTTATCTATTTATTTTACCGGTTGTTTAAAAGTTTATGTTGCATTTAATATGAAAGCCAAAAGAAGGATAAGATTTTTTGCAATATGTTTGATTAAATTTCTTGGAGAGGGATTTAATATACAGTTGAAATGAACAAACCCTAGTTTCCGCAGAATACACCAAATGGCACCTATTATTACATGCTTTCACAAAGCTACCAATACTTGGATTTACCTTCTCTCAAAAATATTCACATGCCTCAGGTATCTTTCTTGGAGTGACATGCTGAAGTACCGTATATACTCGAGTATAGGCCGACCCGAATATAAGCCGAGGCACCTAATTTTACCACAAAAAACTGGAAAAGTTATTGACTCGAGTATAAGCCTAGGGTGGGAAATGCAGCAGCTACCGGTAAATTTCAAAAATAAAAATAGATACCAATAATGTTTTTGAATATTTATTTCAAAGAAAAACAGTAAACTAGCGGTGTATTCAATGAAATACTTCACTCACCTCATGATGCTGATGTCCCGCTGTGATGATGATGTCCCGTGCAGCCGCGGGAGCGATGTCCCGCCTCCTATGACACACGGCACAGTGATTCCTATCATTGGATCACTGTACCAGAGGAGGTGGGACATCGCTATGTGGCTGCTTGCCATAACAAGGAGGAGGTGGGACATCGTTGCAGAGTGGCAGGAGGGGGAGGAAGGGGAATCGTAAGACAGCCCTGCATTACATTAGAATGTGAGGAGGGGGGATGGTGCGGTGCGCGCTGCGCGGCAAACTGACACAGAGGGAGGGGAAACTCACAGGGGCACTGGGCCATTCACGAGTGTCACCCAGCGGCATGGCCCCGCCCCTTTTTCTCCTCCATTTCGGGCAAATTTTTCACTGACTCGAGTATAAGCCGAGGCAGCTTTTTCAGCCCAAAAAGTGGGCTGAAAAACTAGGCTTATACTCGAGTATATACAGTATACCCGTTTTGTAGAAGTGCACAGGTTGATAAAGTTCACCATTTGTAATGTTTTCTTTTATACAGTACTATAATTTCTATTTAATAGCAATCAAATCTGTATTATGGTCAGACCAGCATAAGAAGAGTATAATAGTAATTTTAAAAGTATCAGTAATTAAAAACATAAATTAAATACAGGAAAACATAAAGATTAGAATATGGCTAACTAAATCTACCACAATACAAAACATTCTTAACCATCAAGTTACATTGTTATTAAGACTGTTTGAAACAGAGGTCATCATTTGGAGGATTTTAATTGCTGCGGCACAGAACTCAGCAACATTGTAGTAGGGTTTGTATCTACAAGCAGGAGGGGGGATATTAAATTATCCTATGTGCCATGGGTATTTATACAGGATTGCAAAAGGGTGGCTCGTGCAAATGTCAATGAGGCACAGGTACTGGAGGAACATGTGCTCTGTTGTTTCTATATGCCAAGAGTCACAGTGAATTATATTTATATATAGATCAAAGTATAATTATTGAGATTAAGCACATATTCACTTCATGTCCAATCCTAACACTAATAGAATCATTAGTTTTATTTATAGGGGTTTCTTACAAATCCATTTATCATTTTGGTGAGTGATAGCATGGCAAAGCTCTTGGTTTAAAATTTAATGTAAAGCATTATTCAAGGCATACTCACTTTGTTCTGGAGAGCTTTCTATTACTGTTATTGCAACAGGCTAAACAATATGATTCTTTGATCTTATCCATAGGCATCCACAGGGGGTTAAATGGGGATTAGTGATATTACATACATTACATGTCATTATTCAAATAATGTGAATTATTCAGCTGTCTGAACTGGTGTCACTCATGCAACAATGTTATGTGTGCAAAATCTTTTTGACATTATCATGTCTTCTGAATGCCTATCATCTCATCTATAAGACAAATCAAGGATGTGGCTGTGTCATTGCATAATTTATTTAATTAGCTTCTACAAATGTATTTTACCTAGCATCCTATTGACATAATAAATATTGTAGATTTCACATAATAGAATTATCTCACAATGAAACGTCTTTTCTACTATGAATTTTGCATGAAAGCCATTTTTAAATTGAGTTGTTTCAGCCCAAGTTTAATGGAGGATATATTTCAAGAAGATCTGCAGCAACATTAAGTGCAGTGCATTTTATATATGTATGTGTATATATACTGTATATATAGATAGATACATAACACTAAATCATAATTTATAATTCATAACTATAGGATATAATTAGATGAATATCCCAGTTCTGTTTGCCAGCAGACTGATTCCCCTCTACTACATGATCCAGGAATCATACTGCTGGTGTTTTCTCAATAGCAACATTATGTGACCTATTAAAAAGTGTGTGCCTATTTTGTAAATGCTAGAAACCTAATGCTCACTGAGAAGACAAATATTCATCTAGGCTATGTAGCATATGGTGGCTCTCATGACTGAATATTGCTCAGAGAGAGAGAGGGAGGGAGGGAGGGAGAAAAATCCACTCATTTGGAAAATAAATTAGTTATGGAAATTGCATGGCTAGAACCTTTTTCTTGATACTCACATACTTTATTAATTGCAGAAAGCACTTTCTTTCAATCATAGGAAGAAATTACTGATGCAACACATTAACCCTCACCTTCAGCTTCCAGAAACAAACTTTCTTCCACAAAAACAAAACATGACTCAAAATACATGTAGATTGTCATCCAAAAGCATGACTTAAAATAACAACATGGCAATTCCCTTCCATACTGTTGCCAAAAACTGTATGGAAATGTACATGAAATGTCTAGGAATTGAGCTTGATTTGAGGAAGAGCCGCAATAACCTTTATCAGCAATACAAAACCACAGTTGTAGATGAATGTAAATCTTTCCGACAGAAAAATTAGAGGCAACATGCATTGAAGGGAGAGAGTCAAGGAATAATCTGAATGAATGCACTGTAAAGGGGAGATGGGCTGAAAGGAACTTACAGAATTATAGAATGGCATGTAATTTGGGTTAATAGGTCAATGGCCCTTGGGGATAAGCAAGCTAGATCCCCCCATGAAAAATTAATTTTCCCCATAGTAACTGAGCATTTTGCTTTTATTGGACTATTAGTGCATGCAGTAAAATGGCATGACCATGTTTAGTGTATTTATACCTAATTTCTAAACATATATACAATTTTAAAGGTTTAAAATGCAAAACTCATCTGAATATGGGAATTCTTTGGGTTTGCAGCAATTAGCTATCATGATTCTGAATTCCCCCTCAGATGCCATCTTTTTCTATTGACTACTTTCCAGAATCCCAACACATTACATTTTTATTATAAAATACTAACCTATATATTTCATTCATTTTTGGTAGGATTTTAAGTGCAGTTTTAAAATTGGCAAGCAAGAATAAGCAAACCATTGGTAAATGGCACTGATTAGACATACCATTCAAATGCTGGAGCAATTATACTGTACATAAAAGCACTATAGAACAAAGACCATTTTAGTATCTACGTCTTATGAAAGAAAACCTAAATATATTATTGGTAGATATGATTCCACCCCTGGGTCAGATGTTCCTGTGATCTCTTAAGATTTTCTGCCTTCAATTTTACAACCTTGGCTTTCACTGCTTCCCAGCTAAACCCACAGATGGTCTTTCAGGTTCAATATCTGAAGAAGTTCAATTTAAAATGCTAACATTCAGGCTGTAGTGGCGGAAGAACTTCACAATGTGGTTTCCAAAAGGCAATATCAAGTAAGAATGCTCACCATTCAAATGGCTAGAATTCAAGACAGCCTTAGCAAAGTTGTCTTGCCCTTTCATTGGAGTTGCTAAAAGAATTAGCAGAGGCCTAGGATCCTGTTTGGGGAAACCATACAGTACAGGTAGTCCTTGACTTACAACCATTCACTTAGTGACTGTTTGAAGTTACAACCCTGAAAAAAGTGATTTACAACCAGTTCTCATTCTTGAAGCCATTGCATCATTCCATGGTCATGTGATCAAAATTCAGGCTCTTGGTAACTGACTTGTTTACGATGATTACAGCATCCCAGGGTCATGGAATTGCCATTTGCAACTTTGGCAGCAAAATCAATGAGGGAAGCTGGATTCGCTTACTGACCATATACTGAACTGCAGTTATTCACTTAACAATCATGGCAAAAAAAGGTCATATGATTGGACACGATTCACTTAACAACTGTCTTACTTAGCAATGGAAATCCTGGTCCCAATTACGGTCATAAGTCAAAGATGGCCTGTACAACATGTTATGGCTTGGCTGAATCTAACAGCAAGAGAGGCAACATATCATGGGGTGAAGAGGTGATCACTGACAGGTTATTCTTTGCATCTTCTGAAGGCTAGAAAGCTTGGGTCTTCCTAAACTGCTCTTTGCACACTCCAGGGCACAGGGACACCCTCATGCTAGGGAACCCATGCCTCCAACACATCTTCTCTCTTTGGAAAGCTGCATGAACTGAACTTGCAAGCGGTATTTTGAGGAATGGCCTGATTTCCCCGCGTTCATCCGGGCAGATTGGCAATGGGAACTCTTCACCAGCCTCTCTCCCCGTCGCCCACGGGCCAGCTGCTCGGCGTTTCAAAGGGTTCCAGCGGCTTCTGACCCTGGTGCTGAAACCTAGAAACACGACGGGGGAAGTACCGAGGCTCTGCCGCGCACTCCGAACAAAGCGGGAATTTGAGCTCTGGCCAGGGAGAAACCCAGCCTTGCGTCTGCGGGAAAGGAGCGCTGATTCGATTAAGGGAGCGCGACGGTAGGGCAGCAGTGGCCACGGAGCCCACCAGCAACGCCAGAGGAGTCACCGCCAGATTTCCTTCTGCCAAACCACCCTTGAAGGCAAAGGAGCAGATAAAAGGGGGGGAATCGCGCGTCTCGAGCGGAATCCGCACCGATTTGTGTACCGCCCTCCCCAACTGTCCACATCTACCACCGTGACGACCATCCCGCATGCAGAGACCCCACCCCATATCGGCCCCCAGTAACAACAAGTGCTTGAATGGGTCGCGTGAAGTTGGCTTCTCTGGCAAGCGAGCAGGGCGATCCTCTTTCCTTCCATCCTCGCGAGGGCTGACCCCACCCGTTGCTCTCTGCCGTCGCCAGCCCGGCTGATGTTTTTTTTTTCTTACCTGCCGCCTGGAGATGAAGCCAGAGGAAGAGAAGGGAAGCTGCCCATGTCCTCCACATGGTGCCTTGGGAGAGCATCGCCCCAGCTCCCGCTGGCCGCCAGCGATGCCAGGCTTGGCTTCTGCTCAAGGCTTTCCTCCTTCCTGGTGAATGAGCATGCTTGAGAAGTCCACGCAGATGCAGTAGGGGCCGCCAGGCTGCTGCCCTCTCCTGGCTGAGGAATTGGCGAGGCAGGCCCTGGGAAAGCAGCCAGGGATCCTTCCGAAGGAACTGCTGGGCGGATGAAGCGCAGAGCGGCCGAATTGGGGTCAAGAAGAGCGGGATAAATCCAGGAAAGGAAATTGGTGAAAAAAAGGAAGTAGCGGAGAGCAGCCTTCCTCAAGATGGGCGGGGGGATGGGTTTTTTTTTCCCCTTCAAATGGGTTAGACTTCAACTCCCATGGCCCCATCGACCAGCAATGCAATGGGGGATGATGGGACTTGAAATCCAATTCTCCAGGCAACCAGACTGAGAAGACTAGCCTGGAGATATTCAAATTCAACTACTACATCTGATTCATTCCCCTTTTTTTGTTCCCTTTCCTGATTAGCTCTTAACGGACCTTACAGGTCAATAGATTTTTACATAATTTAAGACAGTGAAACAGTTTGACACAATTCACATAACAGCTATCCTAATGCCTTGAACTCATCAGAAAAGAAGGAATGCCCAGGCAGGCATCACCTGGCCCTGCCTATTACCTTACACAAATGGCTGCTTTAATCTAGTCCATCACATAGTTCATTTTGAACCCACAATTTATTTTCATAATTCAAGTTCTGAAAATGATAGGTAGCTAGTTCAACACTCTGAAATGAATACAAAGTATGCTCTTTAAAAGCAAATCATAGAAGCAAGTTTGGGTGTCAGGATAAACTAATCAGTTACATTTCTTGGCACACTTCAGCTTTTTCTGGTTAAGAGCCTAGCCCATCTCCTTAATGGGATTTTGGTCTCACTTCTTGTTTACTGTCTTGGATTGGGTACAATCCAGACAGTCAAGAAAATCTTTCGCTTCCATAAGCCTTTGGCTAAAGCTTAACTTTTCTCATTGAGGACTAGCCTCATTAATTCTCCAATCTGAGTATCTGAGTATCTACCTGAATTAAAGCTCTTCAATCTAACCCTTGAAATCTGGATTTCTCTCCTTGTTCTCAAGGTAGAATATGATCAGCTGAAGCAAATGCCATAAAGGAGACTGTCAGGCAGACCTAGGGAAGATCCCGGCCTTCCTGTCATCAGCAAACAAGATAAATAAGTAACTTCTCCAGGCTGACTCACACAGCTAGAAAGCTCCAGTCATGGGAAAGCTTTTACCCTCACCCAATGTCATGTTTTCCCTTCTGCAGTTTTGGATGGAAAATATTTTTAAAAAGGAGGATTGGCTAAAAGGCTCTGCCTTGTGATTCTGGAGAGACAAAAACCACAGAACTTCTTTGCTCCTTTTATAGAGACATTCAAACCAAATTTATCTTCCATGATTGGCAGATATTCTGCTAGCTCAGTCTTTGTCTATGTCCAAATGCTTTTTACAAATAAACTGCCATTTATGACAGCACACTGGATAGGTTTTGTGCAGCAGTAGGTAAGGTTTGAGAGCCAATTTGGTGTACTGGTTAAGGCATCAAGCCAGAAATGAATTCTAATCTCGCTTTGAGTGCAAAGTCAGCTGGATGACCTTGGACCTGTCACTTTCTCTCAGTTCTGAGAAGGCGGCAATGGCCAAGCACTTCTGAAAAACTTTCCCAAAAAAATTGCAGGGAGTCCCTGAAAATCTGAATGGAAAGAAAAAAAGATTTGTTGGAACTTGAGAGCTCAAGTTCCTGCTACATTTTATCTAACATTAGGTGTGAACATATTTTATGTAATATGTTTTTATTAACATTAATATTTAGTAATATTAATTATTTTTTTATTCCACTCTTGTGTCCCACTCAGGGTGTTTTAGAGGTGTATTTTAATTTTGTTTTAAATTTTTATTTACTGGTTTCTTAAGCTAAACTGTTTTGTAGGTTGTTACAGATCACTTATGGATATACTTCTGATACTGATTGGAGAACATAATAAAACAATTGGCTCACTGAAATAGTAAGAAACATAGCAATAGCAATAGCAGTTAGACTTATACCGCTTCATAGGGCTTTCAGCCCTCTCTAAGCGGTTTACAGAGTCAGCATATTGCCCCCAACAACAATCCAGGTCCTCATTTTACCCACCTCGGAAGGATGGAAGGCTGAGTCAACCCTGAGCCGGTGAGATTTGAACAGCCGAACTGCAGAACTGCAGTCAGCTGAAGTAGACAGCAGTGCTGCATTTAACCACTGTGCCACCTCGGTTGTATGTATATACAATAACTATTCTGGAAAAAAGCAAACTTCTTGTATAATAGTAAGAATCGTAATAAATATTAGAAAAAATATATTCTACAAAGCAAGATAATGTTTATTTGGGCTAAATATGAACTGTGCTGTAACCATAGATATTCTCAGAATGGTGTATATAGTAAATTTTTCCTTAAGCATTCAGAGAAGAGAGTTACATATGTTACCATTATGTCAAATCTGTCAACACGTTTAAGCTCAGACCCAAATGTAAGAAAGTAATAGTTGCTAACCAAGCAAATTATATATTTGGGTGTGAAATATCAATAAAAGGGTTGAATTCTGCATATGATATAATGAAGAAATGTAAAGTATTCTTTGATGTCCTTATTCCAGCCTTTGTGTGGGAAGGTTTTTAAGCTATTTGTTTGCAAATTGCAAAGAGGGTCCCATGTATGCCAGTAGGGTATGTATATGCATTTGTTTGTTTGTTTGTTTATTCATTTATTCATTCATTCATTATATAAAATGTATATATTTTTAATAAAAGCATTTAATATTTTTATTTGCAATTACATGGCTTGGAAGGCCTCCTTCCAAGTAGCCTGAGAAGATTGCTACAAAATTGTCATTGTAGACAATTGAGTTTGGGCAAGTGGCAGAATGTTTATCAAGACATTGTGTTGCAAAGCCTATGACTTTGCAATGTGGCATCACTTATTTTGTCATCATGGCTAGCTGAGGGCCCTCTGAATTTAAATAAATTGTTAGCTTTATTTAAGAAGTACACAAAAACTTGAGGCATTTGGTGTATCTATAGCTGTCTATAGATTATTGCTCCATTTGGTTTCATTACTGGAGAGGAGAGGAATCAGGAGTGAACTGGATAGAAACAAATAGATCTGAGAAGGAGAGGGAAGTGAAAGTGATGACATTATGACAGGAGAACCAGTGGAATCAAAAGGAAATATGCTATCTAATGACATACAAAGAAATTTACCCAAGTAAAGGATATAAAACTAAAGAGTCCCTCTTCTAACTATCTCTTGTCCCTAAGATGTTAGGTTAAGATGTCTTTAGAGGAAGATAAATAATAGATGCAAAGTTGAATTCCAATACACTTTGAAGGACTTTGAAAGTAGAAGATCTTGACACAACCAGTAACTTTCTTTCATAACCAAGAATAAATGAATGCTGCTTGAAAGAGATACTGACCACCACTTTGTATTGTTTAAATCAGGGATATCCAACTTTGGCAACTTTAAGACTTGTGGACTTCAGCTTCCAGAATTTTTTGTGTGTATGTGTGTAATGACTGGCTGGGGAATTCTGGGAGTTGCAGTCCACAAATCTTAAAGCTGCAGGTTGAACACCCCTGATCTATGGTAAATAGTCCTTACATGTGTCCCTCAATCTTCTGGGATTGGGGAAGAAAATTATACTCATCGTAGTTTCAGATGATGGTTCAGATAAGTTGTTTTCATTTTTCCTATTGCCAAACATTTGGTTTAGTCCCTTCATTACAGATATAAATATACCAGTCTCCTGTGGGCATGGAGGAAAACATAATTTGATTCATATTTTAATGCGCACATCATAATTTGTGCTTTCTGTATGCAATCTAGGTTGTGCTTCTCTGCATTCCTGCTTCTTTTTAACATAAACGTAATATGTATATTAAGGAAAGATAAAAAGTCATACATTTGGGAACAATTGTATTAAAATTATCTTATGAAAAATCAATACAAAACCTGATATATTGAGGACATTTGTTTGAAAAGAATAATCAGAAATAATTATAATGTATATATTAGGTGAAATGCATGCAGATTTTCTTTCAAATATTTAAATAATGCACTTGCTGATTGATACAGACAAGAATCAGCTCCCCATTCATAAGAATCAAAATCTTTAGGAAGTAAAACATGGTTTAATCTGTCCCTGTCCTCTTACATATTAAAGCATGCATGCCGGTCAACTTTTTAACAGATGGCCAATGCTAAGAGGCATCTGGAGCAGAAGTCAGAATAAATTACATAGAAGGGCACCCAAGTCTAATATATGAAGGAAGCATAACTTAAATGGTTCCTATTTTCCTTGGTTAAGTAAATAATCTGATCATGTCATTCACAATAAATCATGCAGTTTCAGCAAAGTAAGGGAACAGAGTGGAGGTTCTTTAGGATTTGAATAAAGGAATATATTTTAAAACATTGGATTTGTAATTCACATGACAAGTTTGCAGCCCAAACAAGCTAATTAACATAGTAATGCTACTATCCAATCACTGATATTATAAGATAGGCCTGAATTACTCCAGGGAGAAAGAGGCACACATAGAGTTATAAGTAAAGGGATTATAGACAGCATACCCATTTTCTTAATATTATATCAATTCATTTTTGGCAGAAGAAGTTCTCAAATTACAGGTAGCCCTTAACTTACAACAGTTTGTTTCGTGACCATTTGAAGTTACAACAGTACTGGGAAAAAAAGATTTATGACCATTATTCATACTTACACCGTTGTGGCATCCCCATGATCACCTGATCAAAATTTACTTAACTGCCGTGATACTAACTTAACAACTGCAATGATTCATTTAACAACTGTGGCAAAAAGGTCATAAAATTGGGCAAAAATCACTAAGCAAATGTCTCACTTAGCAACAGAAATGTTGGGCTTAGTTGTGGCTATAAGTCAAGAACTGCTGTATTATCAGGTCGTATTCTTTGTCTATCTAACACAGAGTTATCTATTCTGATCCATAGAAATTTTCAAGAATCTTTTAAATGATGCTCTTAACTGGACATGCCAAACACATTGCTCCAGTCTGTTGTCTTCTAGATATTTTAGAGTACAATTTTATTTTAAAAAATTACTGATTTCAAAAGATCAAAGACTAAATACAAATAAAAGACAAAAAGAAAACAAAAACTACAGATAAAAATAGGAAAAATTAACAACACTGGGTAAAAATGGAAAAGAATTTTTTTTTATATAACAGATATAGAATTACCACTAAACATATAACATCCACCCTGGCTGAATGTTGATAAATATAACTCAAACAGATCTAATAGATTCCTCCTCTTGCTTTACAGGTTTACAAATGGTAATGCATTTTCCCATCTATACTTAACTAAATTACTATTTTAAATTACAAATTCTTAACAAATATCCCAAATATAAAATCTTATTGTCTATCAATCAGATGAATCCAATCTCTGTTCACTGTAAAAAAGCTTTTAATTAATAACCCAAAAACTTAAACTAATCTTCAAAATCCTCTAAGAGTCTATTGTTGTACTTACCATTCAGAAACTTCGCAAATGGCCTCCAATCGCTTATAAACTTGCCCAAACCAAAGTCTCTGATCAATACAGTTAATTTGCCAGCTGTGTCAGTTTCAGGATCTATTCTTGGTATTCCTTTTTCCTTCCAGTATTTGGCATGTACCAGATGGCTAACCTTTTTGTCGTTGTGTGTCGAAAGCGCACGCACGCACCAACACCCATAATGCATTGCGTGCACAAGCCCCATGTGTCACACACCGTGCGCATGTGCATATGCCCTCCTGTGCTTCCCCACCCCAATGCATGTGCACGTGACTCCCCACGCATGCGCCCCACCTCCCATGCATACATGGCAGAGACCCGAAAATCAGCTGGCTGGCGGGAGGCACGCATGCATGTCCAGTGGAGCTGACTGGTTTCGTGCCTGCAGTGAGGGCTCTGCATGCCACCTGTGGCAAGCGTGCCATAGGTTTGCCATCATAGGCATATACAATCCTTGCAGCAGTTGCCATGTACAAAAATAAAGTCCCAAATTGTTTTTCTATAATTTGTCCATAATACCAAGAAGAGAGGCTCAGGTTTCATTAATATTTGCATTTTAAATTTTCTGCATTACCATTATTATATTTATCCAATATGATTTAGCATGTTTACACCACATGTGATAAGTAAAATGCATCTGGAATTTGATTACATTTCCAATATTTGTTGGAGGTCCCGTTTTACATTCTTGCCAATCTGTCTAGGGTCAAATACCATTGATCTATCATTTTATAAAAGTTTTCTTTCAGAATGTAATTTAGAGTAATCTTCAAACCATTAGTCCACTAACTTTTTGCATTTATCTAGCATAAAGTTATAACTTAAATATAATTTTTTGCACATTTTATCAGAGAATACTTAACATATTCATCTTCCATGTTCATCCTAATATTTTATAAACTTTAGAAATAAAATGGTCACCCCAAAAGCATAAATTGGATTCTAATATTTATCTCCTGCAAACTAGTCACATTTAAATCCTCCACTTACTATTTATCTCCTTGTTTTTATCTTAATTTCCTCTTTCCAAATGTCAGTAAATACAATATGTCAACCATTTGACTTTG
This sequence comes from Thamnophis elegans, assembly GCF_009769535.1. Lineage (NCBI taxonomy): Eukaryota > Metazoa > Chordata > Lepidosauria > Squamata > Natricidae > Thamnophis > Thamnophis elegans. The sequence continues at coordinate 47,307,420 of NC_045547.1, read as the reverse complement.
ATTAGCATCTCTTTTCTGTTCAATGCTTCATGAAGTTGTATCCACAATTTTACCTTATATGAAAGTGCATATTATAGTCTTTAATTATTCTATTTTACCATTTCTTCAATGTTAGACTAACTTTTGTCCTGCAGCGAGTTAGCCATGACAAGTTGGCTACACTGAGTTGTCCTAGATCTGGGTAAGGTAGTGCTAAGAGAGGCCCTTGGATTTTCTGCATGCAGAGTATACATCATGGTCCTACCCAAACTGAGGTGTGAGTTATGATGTGTTATATACCTTATTAATTTGGGAAAGTATCTTAAATCAGGAATATAGGACTACGTGGTCTAATTTGATGCCATCTTCAGCCTAAACTCAAAAAGATTTTGGCATCCTGTAATTTCAGGCATCAGACAAAGGGTTGCCTCTGTTCTTGGATAGCCTACTGTTCTGACCCCTCTCGTCCCACACCAACACACTCAGAGTCAAAGATACTTTACAGAATTTATTAACAGACAGACAGGTCCTTGGCAGCAAACTGGCACAGACAAGCTTGGGCAGCAATCCAGCACAGATAAGCCATGGCAGCAATCCAGCCTGCCAAGCTCACATAATGTTCTCCAATATTAGTTCCTGCGTTGACTTCTGCAAAAGGACGTGTGCACAAGCAGTCTTTTTATAGTCTGGAGAGGAGCCTAATGACCACCAGCTGAGTGCAATTACCTCCAGTAACTGCGCAACTGTTCCTGATGCCTATTAGCTCTTCGGTGCCCGGCATCCAGGAACAACTCACTGCTGGCGTCTGGATCACTCTCCCTTGTCTCCTTCCCACTGGTCCAAGGCTCAGGAGGCTCCTGGTGGCCAACCAGCCTCTCTGCGCCCTGCTCAGAGTCAGAACCCTGTCCAGGGTCCTCCACATCCTCCAGAGCTGACTCATAGGGCCCCTCGCTGTTGGAGTCTGGTGGCAGCTCCAACGGCTCCTGCTGGGCCACAACAGGAAGGTATATCTTGATAGAAAAAGAAAGGTAATCCTCCTTGTAGAATATTGGTGAAATTCAGGAACCAATCATTCTTGATATCTGATTGTTGCTGTTTACACATACACGTGGATGTATCTGATTCCTTTCTAATACATAAAGCCAGTTAGAGTGTAGCTGAGTGTTGTATTGAAATTGTGTTGGATATACAGAAATATAAAGATAATTGGAAGTAATACATTTGTAAGCCGTTATCTGAAAGTCACACACCTAGCAGGGTTTCTGTGGGAGACTTCCTGGGTACATAAATACTGCTCGGGTGCTATCTAAATTGCTATAGAAATACAAACATTACATGTTTCAAAATGTGGTAAACTCAGCTTGTTACTTTTGAGTCCTCTATCTTGTGTTGCAATACAAACCCTACATTTCTGTTCCAAAATCCTGATGGCATTGTCATTTTATTATTTGGAATCTTTTTGCCTTCAAGTCAGGAGAATAGCAGGGAGTTATAGAGAAGACTGTCTTCTTTGTGCAATAGGAAATAACAAGTAGCATATTATGTCATTTTTCCTTTTATGATTTACCGTGGCAAATCGATGCTTCACAATCTTCTTTCATGCATCAAAATATCAGTTGACTACCATTGGAAAAGGGGAATGAAAAAACCAATAGCATTTGAAGTCTTCCAATAAAAATTGGATTGATACAGATATCTTGGTCCTAAATTCCCAGGACTCCTGAAACAACAATTATGGGGCAGTCTTGAAAGCAGTTGCAATGAAGTCTGTATCCAGCTGGTGGCAGTAAAAGATTCATGACTAGGCTGTTAGAACATCCCAAGAAAACTAAAGGGAAAAAACCCGTAGAAGATGGGAATAAGAAATCAGTCTCATGACACTGTGTTTCATATTTTTCTAAAATCAAGAATGTATGGCAGTCATGTAAATAAGGAATTTTCCACCATCTTAGAGAGTTAAATTAGAATGTACTGTATTTGTTTTTTTACAAGATTAGCAAAGGCATAGTGATGGTGTCACTGGGGGAAATAGGATCCAAGAAGAATGGATCCATTTCTCTTGTAGACTGCAAGAACACACTCTGTTAGCAGCACTTTTTAGCAACATGTATAAAGCTGCAGGAAGGCAGGTTTGCCACACTACTATTTAAAACTCATTAGATGTTTTTTTTAAAACCAAAAAAAATAATACCATAAGTTGTGATGTTTTAGAAACAGTGGCAACTCTGTTTTATGGTTTCATTTATTATTTCACAGAACTACTTGCCTACATAGCATATTATTTTTTATACTGCTTCAATGGGCTATTAATGGGGACTAAGGCAGGGATTTTTCATGATATAAGTAACCATTTTTTAAAAAAATGGAATCAATACAATCAGGGCCTGTATATATCTTGCAAATATTCTGCTAGTGAGCTGTGATTTCCTCTTCTAAAGCTGTTTTTGATCATTGATTTATTGTTTATTGATACTGGAATATTGTTGAACCAATCAGCTGATAGTTGGGTTTCCTTTGAAGAATCTGCAGATAATACTTGCACAAAACTTAAGAATAGCTTTTTGTCTAAAGCTGCATCCTTCCCAGTACCAGCCCTATTTCTATTAAGGAGAGCAATGGGTGGATATTTTCCTATCAGCTGCCAAAATTAATGAACGGGGAGAAAAATAAGCTGGGGAAATCCACAAATACCTATCTTTGCCCTCTGCACCATAACTAAAGACATTGTGCCCGTTACATGACAGGAATTATCAATAGACATCCCAAATGTTATGCTGGTATAGTTTTCTGCTGGCTTCACTCTCCCATCACCTTGAGGCAGTAAATGTGGAAAGTCCTTTCACTTGATATGCAGAAATGCTCGTAGTTGTTCTGTGAGTATAATGCTGAAATCCGCCATCATTTCATCCATTCCTTTGACTAGATCTAATGACCTTTTTTATTTTCTCAGTGAAAAATAGCCTGAAGTGCTTCTAATATTTTTCTCTGATCTATCTAAACAAATTTAGCAGACAGTTCCACAAGATATATTCTTAGAAACTTCAGATTTGAATTACAGCAAAAATGAACTAAAAGTGACAGTTTAACACCCAGAGGGCAAAGAGTTTGTAACAATCCCTCTTTGATTCTATTCTAGAATTTTAAGAAAATGTTGCTGACACTTTTTATAGCAATGAATTGCATAGTAAAATTATGTGCCTTACATTCTGAAATATTTATTTGTACAAGATTTTGCTAAGATCAATGGTGGGGTTCATACACTCAACTCTTGTTCTCTGGACTGTCTAATAAGCTGTTAAGTTTGTTTAGTATGGAGTTCTTGGCAAACATAATTCACAAAAAAATTTGTTTATGGTATTCATTACTCATATGTTTGAATAAGGCCAATTCAAACCAACTGTTGGTATCCGATTTAAAAATTGTTCTTCAGATGCATGCATTCTCATACCTGCAAAATAAAAACAAAAACCCAGATACATCTTACAGACACTGGATTGTCTCCTAACTAGAAACTCCTTTTTAGTGGCAGAATGGTGGCTAATGATAACAGAGCAAAATGTAATCAAGCTATTTTTACTAGATAGTAAGAAAGTAAGTTATACTGATAAAATGAACTAAGTTTATTGGCATTGCATAAATAAAACAATAAATAGAAAGAGAATTTCATCTATCCAAGTTAAGGCAAATTACCAATATCCAGGTCCCAGTTAGGAGCTAAATTTCAAGTAGGATCCTAACCAGAGAGGTTACAGATGCAGGTAAGGAGACAAAAATGTTGAACTGCAAGAAGGGAGAAGACATGCATATCTAGAGTGCACATATAATAAAATGCCCTTCAGACCATTTTTTAAAAGATTCTTTTCCATCCAAGTTCCCAATCCCACCTTTTCTGTTTTAGGTTTTTGTTTAGCAGTTTAATGTATATCTCCCACACACAAACATTTTTTCTCCAGATTGGTCATTTTGCAACTTGCATCTCAGTATTGTAACGTGTGGGTTGTGAGGGAAAGACACGCAGGAGCCATGGATGCAAGACAGACCTTTATTAAGACAGAGGTGACAAGCGATTCGAACTTTCCCTGAACGGTCAGGATATTTATACTAGCACTCAGACCAACTGTCAAAATGACCAGCCAATCAGGTCGCAGCTGGTATTTGCATATTGAATATGCAACACTCCTTCCCCCCAGTTCTAAAGACCAAATGACCAGCCAATCAGGCTGCAGCTTGTATTTGCATATTCAAACTCTAACTCTCTCCTTCCCCCCAGTTCTGTGCATGCTCGGCCTCGCTGTTGCAAGATGCTGGTGAGTTCCTCGTAGCGAAAATTTGGAACCAGGATAGAAAGCAGGTCCTTTGGGGTCTTTGCGGTGGGGAGGGCTCTCGTTGTGTTTTAGGAAGGCTCTCATTGGTTTTTAGAGTCTCGGACGGCTCTCGCTGGGTCGAGAGGCAAGCGGTGGCCGCGTAGAGAGAGCTTCAGTCGTCCTGGGCTCCTCGAGTGCTCTTTTTGAATAAGCAGCGCGGAACTAGGCTTTTGAAGAGGCTAGCGGCGGAGCTGTAGACGGAGGCAAAACGGAGGCAGCGGATTGCACAGGAGTAGAGTGCTCAGGTGTAGAGGCGTGCGAGCGGCTTTATAGTTAGGTCTGATAGTGTAACGAGGAGTGGCCAGAGGAGTAGGTCAGCCTGATGTATGTAGTGAGTGTGCTAGTGTTGGAGAGGCTGTGCAGTTGTTAGCAGGGATCGGTCGAGTGGCTGCTACCAGAGGCAGACTTCAGAGGCGATAAAGGTTGTTACTGGTGGAAACTTCGGTTACTGATGAAAGCTTCGGCTCTTCAAATTTATGCAGGCTGAGCCCCTTCAAATTTAGACAGGCTGAGAGAGCGTAGCCGGTGCGTGCTAGGTGACAGCCTGGAGAACGAGGTGGTTTGTTGAACGCAGCGGTTGTAACGAGGCGGTTGGTTGAACGCGTCGGTTGGTTCATGGCTGAGAGTGCCGTAGGAACAGCTGGCGGCAGGCAGGCAGCGGCCCCATGCGCGGTTTAGCCGTCGCGGTCCATAGCTCGTCCCTGAGTAGCGGCGGCGGCTCCAGTCGAGGTTAAGCGTAGAAAGCCCATCCCTCGGACGGATGGAGGCCGCGCCTGATTGCTTACTCAGGTTGGCTAAAACCGGAGGCCCACGGCGGTGGTTACTGCTGCTGACGCTTGCTGGCCAAGGCGGCGGCTCTGACAGGCCCTCAATGGAGTAAAAAACAGAAATTTTTTCTGCGTTCACGTTGGCTGATGTTGTTCCCTCGCTTCTGTCTTAGGCTCTGCGGGAATCGCAGATCAATCCCATCCTCGTCGCCAGTATTGTAACGTGTGGGTTGTGAGGGAAAGACACGCAGGAGCCATGGATGCAAGACAGACCTTTATTAAGACAGAGGTGACAAGCGATTTGAACTTTCCCTGAACGGTCAGGGTATTTATACTAGCACTCAGACCAACTGTCAAAATGACCAGCCAATCAGGTCGCAGCTGGTATTTGCATATTGAATATGCAACACTCAGAAATATATCAGTTTGTGTATCCCCTACAGGCAATCAAGACATTTCCTCAAATCAGAAAACTTTCCATTTTATGCCCCTAAACTGGGTTTATCATCACTTGTTTCTTGAGTTTATGTTTTATATATGTTTTCAGCCATTTGCATTTTCCCTTTGAGTATCAATTAGCAGAAAGAGAAAAACATTTTATGAATAGATTTAAGTTCAAAGTATGTTTTACAATGAAAGCAAATAAATTAAAGTAGCACAGCAAAGCAGTGCCAAATCAAACATTCAATTCTAATTCAAAAGTGTATCAACAATCCAGGGACAAGACTACCATGTGAAAATAATTTCATGTTTCCAAAGTAAATCTGATATGAAATCTAATTTGATTTGGAATTCATTTTTAAATGTATCTCTATATGTAGATTTACTGGTATATCACATCTGAAAATTGCATTTCTTTTAACATAAAGTCTTTAATTTCTCAGATAGAAATTACTGTTTAAATCCCATTTTATAATGTATACCATACTAACTATTGTTGATTTTCAAATATTACTTGGATTTTAACAATGATTTTTATTTTTTAAAATGATACTTGTTTAAAACCAATCATATATTGAAAAAAAATAACTGAATTCTGTGATGGTTTAAGCTCCTTGCTTGTCTATGTTGTCCTTTTTTAAAAAAACTTTCTCCATTTTCTCTCTGTGTCTCTTTTTTCCTTTTCTTTTTTTAAAAATACTAATTTAATATTAAATACTCGTGCATTTTTTCATGCCTCTTATATTAAAAAACACAAAAATACTAATCTATATTGGGCTGAAGTTCTAAATGTTGATGTCTACCCATTTCATCAGGTTTTTGCAATTATTATGTATTTTTCATATCTGTACACATGTTTAATATTATGTATGAATATTTCATATTGATAATAATTAATATTTCATGTTATTTCATATTGTGTACCTTTTGTACATAACTAAACATGAAACAACAATCAGCTTAATCTTTAGCTACCTTTGTCCTGACATACAATGTAAGATTATTTATTTCAAATACTTGCAGGATTGTCTCTTTGTCTGGGCATCACAGGAAAAACAACTGGTGATTTCTCAGTTGTATGAAGTATATGAGGCATCCACTCTTCTGGCCTTCTGTAATTTTTTTTAAACTAAGCTATTCCAGAGGACCTTTGATAATTGATGGGATTCACAAGTTTATTTGATTTTATTGATATTTATAGTTTTATGTATCTTAGTCCTTCTGTAGATGTTCTGGTCTTTACATCCTCAATGGCTGATAGTTTTTATCAATAGATAATCTGTGTTCACTGCTTTCTCTTTTAAGTGCTTTTAGAAAGCATTTAATAAATACATTTCTTAATGGTCTTCACATTTCAACCCATATTGAAATTCTATCCCAGGTTAAAATATGAAGGAAAGAGCTGCAATTTCTTCAAATGCTTCCTCTGCAGTCTCATCTGCTTACCTTGGCTGCTGCTTTTCTTTTCTTTTTTTCTTTTCTTTTCTTTCCTTTCTTCTTCTGATAATCATGTTTTGTACTGTACTAGAAAGAAGAATCTGGCAGGAGGTGATGGAATTGTATTTAATTAGCAGCTAAAGATTGGCTTAGGCAAGCTAGTCTTTTTCAATTTCATTATCCCAATTAGATAATATTTATGGTTTGCCTAAACTAAGCACCTGATACCTGCTAGTCTCTTACAAAGTAATCCTCAGGGCAAAGCTAAAGCTTACTAGTATGTAACTTTTACTTGGTGATGCATTGGTGAAATAGACCCTAGATCAGAGAGTGATCATATCTTACGTTCTCCAAAATTCTCATTTCCTTGAACAACTTTAGAGAGTAAATGGATTTGGAAAATCCATAAAGATTTTTTTTCTTTAGAAAACAATATATAAGGTCACTTTTTAAAATTCTTGACAAACATGCTGACATTTTCTGGCAGGTGTGCAAATAGCAAATTTAGAGGAAGCAAATATATATATTTTAAATTTCAGTTCCCAACCTTTTAGTTTGCAAACAGCTGACAGTTGGCAGGTAGATTTGTAATATGCCAAGCCTGAGCCAGCCTTGTGACATATTTCATTTGGGAGGGAAAAAAACCTGTCAATTCACAACATTGTTTATCTCTCAGATTCTTGGAATAAACCCCAGTTGAAATGCTGATTTGAGCTTCTTGTGCTCCTAAATGAAAGCTCCAAAGAATAGTGAAGAGACTCAAAACAAATAATGGAAAGTTCAGTGCTTCAGATCAATTTAAGCCAACTGGGACTTCCTTCTCAAACATCTTCCATGTGTTAAAACCACAAAGAACTTATTGCATGAGAGGGTTCCTTCCAGCTAGGGGAGGGGAGGGGAGGAAACAAGTATATTGTTATACAATAATTATTATATCAGGTTAGATCCTAGTAAATTACTAGTTTTCATAACCGTATTCAACTTTATTTATTATTATTATTATTTATTTATTATTTATTTATATTATATTATATTATATTATATTATATTATATTATATTATATTAAGATGGAAATAGTTTTGTATGTAGCAAAATAAACCTTTTTAGCAACTTGAGTATTGTTTCAAAACACGTATAAGCAGGTGCTGGACACAAGTTTAGTATAAGGAGACCCACATAAACAGCAAAATTAGTTTTTTGAGGAGTGCTTTGCAATCCAGCTGAATTTATTTGAGATTATCATGTACACAAGAGTAATTATTTTTTTTAAAAAACAAATGATATATTGGTTAAGGAATTCATTTAGCTCTTCTATTCCTTAAAAAAAAAATTTATTCCTTATTTCCATTTCCATTGCATTTATGCCAGGGGTGTCAAACTGGTGGCCTGTGGGCTGGATGTATCACACATAGGCCATGCCCACCCCATCTCTGCAAATGGGAAAAACATTGTGAAATGTCATGTGATAGCAATGTCGCAACATGAGTTTATCACCTGTGATTTATAAGAACAAGCAAATAGCAAATTCCCACTCCATGATGTCCTTATCCATATTGGGCCACCAGATGTAGCTCCGGGCTAGTGCCTTCATCAGTACTATCCCTGGGTGACCCCTCGTGGAGGACTTCAATGGCTTGCCTCTGCAGCTCTGGGGTACAATGACTCTCTCTCTCCCCACAACAAGCAACCCTTGATAGTTGATAGTTCTGCTTGCTTACTATGGTAGCTCTGGAACTCCTCACTCAGCTTCTCCTGTGGCCACCCCCTCAACACCCAGTTCAGAACCTTTTGCAACCCCTTGTCCTTTTGTGTATGCTGGGCGATGTCCCTGGATCGGGCTGGCAGGGTTGACATCAATTAGGAGTACCATGTCAGTGAGGGTGGGGTCTTCCACCAGCTCTGGTAATGAGCAATGGCTGAGAATGCCTGATGTCCTTCCCTGGTGGTGGATCAGCTCATAATCGTATGCCATGAGGAAAATGGCCCATCTGGTCATCCTTGGGGACATGTATGGTGGGGTTTGTTGGTTCCTGGTGAGGAGCCCCAGCAGTGGCTTATGGTCCGTGATGAGTTCAAAATGTCTGCCATACACATACTCATGGAATCTCTTGATCCCTACGACTGCAACCAAGACTTCCTTGTTGATCTGGCTGTAGTTGTGTTCAGCCAGGGACAAAGTCTTGGGTAATAGGCTATGGGAGCCTCCGATCCATCTGGTAGGCGATGGCTGAGGACTGCTCCAACTCCAAAGGGGGAGGCATCACAAGTGATCCGAACCAGCAAAGTATCGGTTGAACTGGATGAGCATGCTCTTGGAGGATAGGAGCTCTTTTACCTTCTGTCCCCAGGTCCATGGTGCTGTCTTTCCCAGGAGCTTGTGCAGCAACTCAGCAACAGTGGTCTTCTGTTGTAAAAAAAAGACTATAAAAGTTCAATAGTCCTAAGAAGGTTTGGAGCTCTGTCTTGTTCCTTGGGGTGGGGGCGTTTCTAATGGCCTTTACTTTGCTGTTGGTGGGGTGGATACCAGACCCATCTATGAGGTATTCCAAGAACTCTACTTGCCTCATGCCAATTTTACATTTTTGGGGGTTCACTTTACGTCCCTTCTCCTTGAACCTCCCCAAAGTCTCCCGTACGCGTTCCATCAGCTGCTCTATGGAGTCCCCTGAGATGAATATGTCATCAAAGTATAACACCACCTCCGGGATTTCTTGCAGTAGCCGCTCCATTAAACACTGAAACAGACCTCGGGCTATGCTAACTCCAAACTGCAGTCTGGTGCATTGGAAAGCCCCCCCCTCTGGGTAACAATTGTCTGTTCTTCTGCAGTGGCTTCGTCCATAGGCAATGTTGGTATGCCTGGTCCAGGTGCAGTTTGGCAAATATTTTCCTGCTTCCTAGGGAATGCAACAAATGTTGCACAACTGGCACCTAGTACGCACTTTACTGTAAGGCCTTATTCAGCATACACTTGTAATCCGCACAGAGGCGGGTGAAACCATCTGGCTTCACGGAGGTAACTATTGGGGTTTCCCATACTGTGTGGTTGGTCAGCATGAGGATTCCTTGGACAATTAGTTTGCCCAATTGCTCATCCACCTTGGACCATAGAGCAAAGGAGAGCCTTCGGGGTTTGAGCCTGATAGGGGTTACATGGGGGTCTAGATTAAATGAAATGGGTTTCCCGTATATTTACCTAGGCCTCCTTAAAAGACGTCTGTGAACTCTGCCAGTAGCCGATCCAGGTTGTGGGTTGAGATTTGATGCAGGCCGGTGATGTCTAGCCCCAGGGACTTGCACCATTCCACTCCCAGTAGGGATGGTCAGTGGCTGGCGATGACCATGAGGGGTAGACGGCACTAGAATTTGTGGAACACCACCTCGACTTCCATTCTTCCTAGGACTTAGATCTAGTTCCCCTGGTAGTCATTGAGCCAGATGTTTGGTAGTTTGAGGAGCTTTTTGCTGGTTGTTGGGTTCAATTTCTTAATGATCTGCCAGGACACGATCATAAAATATGATTCTGTGGCCAGCTCCATCTTGCATGGTCCCCCTTCAATGGTCACTGTGGCATGGAACTTTTCCCCTTCGTAGGTGTCTGAGTGGCCCACTGTGGTGTGATGGACCTCTCTCTGGGCTTGGTACTGTTCTTCTCTCTGCCTATTCCACTGTTGGCTGGGTGGGGTGTCTTGTCTCCCCTGTGGAGCCATGGATCTTGGATGGGACGGGGTGGGCTGGACACCTTGGCAATGTGGTCTTTCCACTGGCATCTGTGGCAGATGAATTCCTGGAAATGGTACACCGCTCTTGAATGGAATCCTTTGCAGCCTGGACTACATGGCTGCCTGCCCTCTATGTCCCTTGCACTTTGTCTCCTCTCTCGGTACACACGGTGGATGGTGCTGGCATCATCCCCTTCATCGTCGTACTCCAGAACTTCAAATGCCCAGTCAGTTCCCTGAATGTTTGGTGTACCCCACTGGTTTTCCTTACATGCACTGCCAAGTTATCCGATGATTCATCTGCCCGGGCTTCCTTGACCACATCCTTGAATGAGACTCCACTTCTGATTAGCAGTTTCTTTTGCAAGGAGAAGTCTCTCATTCCTAGGATGATCCGGTCCTTCATAATTTCTTCTGGGTTGATGAATTTGCACTGGGTCACGAGTTCTCGAAGGCTGGCTACAAAATCATTCACCGTCTCTCCTTCCCATTCGTGCCGGTTGTAAAACTCATTCCTGCTCACTATGGGGGCAGCAGATGGCGCATAGTGGTCTTCCAGGGCATGTTGTAGGGTTGTCCATGCAACGTTCTCTACGTCTGCTGGGGCAATCAACGTCTCTGCCATCTTATAGATTTTTGTTCTGTAGTAAGTTAGGGATAATGCCCACTTCCTATTGTCCGGCCAGTCCTGGTAGTCATTGGCTTCCAGGAACATCCGGAATCGCCCCATGTATGCATGTCACTCCTCCGTCTGCAGATCAAAGATCTGCAGGGGATGTTTGAGATGCCATCTCGTGCTGTGGTGCAGGGTCTTGGTCCTTGTGCGAAATGGCTGCTTGTCCAACAAGAGTTCTCAGGTCCCTTTGTCCTTCATCACCAGTGTTAGATCAATGAGAAGCAGCAGGCAAGAGGCGAGAGTGAGTTTCAGCACTTTCTATTGCAAGAGAGACTGCGCTCTGCTGGGTGGGCTGCTGGAGCTCGCCGTTTAAGGAGGTCCGGCAGACCAGCTGGCCAATGACAGTAGTTTAGACTTCCCGGGGTTTGGGCAACCAATCCCCGGTGAGCATGTGAAAACATGTAAATTAAGGAGCTCCGGCAGCCCAACCGGCCAATGACAGACAAGTCCCTGCAGTTTTCTTGGCAAGATTTCAAAAATGATTTTTCATTGCCTCCTTATCTAGAACTGAGACAGAGTGACTGGCTCAAGGTCACTGAGTTGGCTTCATGCCAAAATGGCACTAGAACTCACAATCTCCTAGTTTCCAGCATGATGCCTTAATTGCATTAGCAATAGCTATAGCACTTTATATATCACTTCATAGTGCACTGCAACCCTCTCCAAGCAGTTTACAGAGTCAGCATAATGCCCCCAATAATCTGGGTCCTCATTTTACCGACCTCGGAAGGATGGAAGGCTGAGTCAACCTTGAGTTGGCCAGGATCAAAGGAATCAAACTCCTGGCAGTGAATAGACTTAGCCTGCAATACTGGAGTCTAACCACTGCACCACCATGGCTCAAACACTACACCAAAGAAAACCTCTGGCTACATAGTGCTACCATCTCTGCTTCACACATCTAAGTCATCATCATGATCACGTTAATAAATAATTGCATATGAAATAATTGGTGATGGTCTGTCCCATGAAGTCTATGAAGTATCCTGGCAGCAACATCAACACTTTCCTCTTGCTTATCCCTGACTCACTTTGGATTTCAAAAGAATTCAGTTCAACTCTTGACTGTACAACGTTTGTGGTTTAGATATAAGTAATTGGTAATTTCATCATCTCTGGTCTTTCTTGGCAGGCATGGTGAAGATTAATTTGAGCAAGGTGAGAAGCAAACGGCTTTGTGAAAACAGCTGAGTGACTCTAATTTCATTAGACCATATAGATATAAAGAAGACATAAGGTTTGAACTTCAGATCAACTATATATGTATATGGCTTGAGTCTTATAGTCTGCATTTGTCAGGGGTTTTTTTGTACTAGCAATTTTTCTAGGGTCTATAATAAAACATTTCTCATCAAGTTTTGTGTCCTTGAAACATGTTTGAGACATTCTAGTTCAAGAATCTTTCTGAGAAAAACCTGACAGTTACTGAGTTCCTTATGTCCATTTACAGACCATCTATAGTGGGCTCCAAGTGACGTCCCTTTTTTAATGGTTCCCTTTAAATTCCTGGAAGGACTTAATAGTTTTCTGTTTCTTATTAATAAAAACAAAGTTGTCGAAGTCCATGTGTGGAACAGCATCTCTAACATTTGCCCAGCAAAGTTGGTGCCTTTCAAGGTCTACTACTTAACACAGGGAGAAAAAGAAAGAAACTGTCACTGTGACCATTACATAAAAAATGGGTTATTAATTTTAAGATTATTAATAGTGGCTTTCTTGTTATACTATTTGTTACCTTGAATACACTGATAGTTGAACAGTTTTACCATGGGCAAATCACAGAAAGCGATTCTCTGGCTGCTTTATAAAATCAGGTCAAGGGTTGTTGTGGATTGTAACTGTACAAAATTTGCAGCTTGCAAGCCAGATGTCTGATATTGGATCTCTTTGTAATTATTAACAGTAAAAACAGAAAGCCATTTGCTACTTTTTTGAACAATCCAGCCTATTGTAAAGAAAAGAAAAATCTGAATGTGGTGGAATGGTCCATTTGTCTTAGCAGAAATAAAAAGCAAGTAATAGCAAATATGTTTCTGACCCCAGTTTGTTTGCCAGCAAGACAAATGTTCACTATTTGAAGGACTAAAATAGCTTTGATATTATGCTGATAAGATGTACAGGAAAGGATCAAAGCATTAAAACAGACTTTTGCTTTGAAAGAACCCATTTGATTTCATCAATAATGTAGGATATTTTGATATTGACTAACAGGTCCTTCTAAGACATAAAACATTTTAAGGAAACCATTAGAAGTCACGTGCTATCAGCCTAGCCATATTAATTTTTCTTCTAACAAGCTGTAGCTATCTATATTTAATATACATAACATGAAAAAGTACACAAGAAAATCTAGTGCCTTAACAATCTTGGTTGGTTATGCAGTAATCCAATTATATTGTATTTTCTTTTTCTACATAAATACTATAGCATACAACAGTGTTGTTATCATGCATTAGAACTCTCTTTCCCAGACTGATGCCCCTCAGATGCATTGGAATTATAACTCAATTTCTTGGCTGGGAATTATGGGAGTTGTAATATCATCAAAATGGGAAAACACAAGGTTAGATACAGCTACAGCCAGGAATGTTTTCATCAAGAGAATTACATTTTCAAACATGCTATTGAAATGACCAGAATCACTAAATATGTGTTGTGAGGAAGGAAGGAAGGAAGGAAGGAAGGAAGGAAGGAAGGAAGGAAGGAAGGAAGGAAGGAAGGAAGGAAGGAAGGAAGGAAGGAACTTTGCAGCCCAAGGTGGCGCAGTGGTTAAATGCAGCATTGCAGGCTACTGCTAGATCAGCAGGTCAGCAGTTCAAATCTCACCGGCTCAGGGTTGACTCAGCCTTCCATCCTTCCGAGGTGGGTAAAATGAGGACCCAGATTGTTGGGGGCAATATGCTGACTCTCTGTAAACCGCTTAGAGAGGCCTGAAAGGCTATGAAGCGGTATAAGTTACTGCTATTGCCTATTGCTATGCTATTGTAGGCAATTCACTGATTGTAGAAACAGTATTTCTTCCACTTCCTTCTCTGAATTTTCAATTTTTGAAAACACTCCAACTGGTTTATTTATTGTAAGAGTCATGAGTTAGTTTGCCAACCCACACAGATTCTGAGTTACAGCTTGGAGAGTCTAACCTTCCTTTGTTGTACATGGTGTTCTCTCAAACATCTGGAAATGATATTTCATACTACACTTTATGCTTCTCATTAAATCCTCATTCACCAGAAAGTATGTCTCTGCCTGCTTTTTTGGTTGTCTTATACCACCTTTGACCTTGTCAGTCTATACCAAGCCCCTTCTTCCAACACCTTCGTACCAAATGTAGCCAGATTTTTCAGCCAAGGTTTACACATGCTCTCTAGGCATTAAATAACTGAGCTAATTTTGAAATTAGATACAGTCACTAGCTAAACAATTTTAATGACTTGGCCATTTTAGCACACAAAGGGCATTTAAAGGATGTTTGGTCTTTCCTTGAGCAAGTAATTGGAATGTCTTTGACTTCCAAAGTAACATCTTGCAGATTCGTAATAGTACTAACTACCCACATTACATATTGATACATGCTGACATAGTTGCTTAAATCCCAGTGATTGGCCACATAAAAGTCTCTATAAATCCCTCTGATTATGCTGAGTGGCGTACAAATTAGCTTTACAAATTTATAGAAGCACAGTGCTATGACCATACATGTGTTTCCTCCTTCAACCTGAATCAATTATTTTAATAAATAGTTCTCCTTACTGGTGAACATATAGCTACTTTCATGGCCACATAGAGAAGAAAGAATTTAGGGCATCCAATTCTTCAAAATGAGGCACTTTACAATACTCAAAGTAGTCAATCTAAAGACTACAGAGAGAGGGGGGAGGGAGAGAGAGGGGGGAAACGAGCGCTTTCTTCCTACCTCTTAAACTGCTGATCTTTAATTCATTCATTCAGGATACTAAAGCTAACCATCAAAGTTAGCAGCGCTTACGAATATATTAGCCTTATATACATGTAAATGAAGAACTTCTTTCTCCCTAGATAATTAAATATTGTATACAGTGGTGGGATTCAAAATTTTGTACTATAGTTGCTGTGGCTTGGCTGGGTGGGTGTGACATGGCATGGTGGGTGTGATTTGGCGGGCATGGCTTGACAGGGGAAGGTTACTGCAAAATCTCCATTCCTCCCAATCAACTGGGACTCGGGAGGCAGAGAATACATGGAGGTGGGGCCAGTCAGAGGTGGCATTTACTGGTTCTCCGAACTATTCAAAATTTCCGCTACCGGTTCTCCATAACTGGTCAGAACCTGCTGAATACACCTATGACTGCCTAGTTGGAATGATACCTTTCAGTATTGTTCATGTTTGCAAGATTTCATACATGTTGAACTGCCATTTCAATAAAACAGATATGGAGACTGAGATATCTGAATTTTAGGCAGCATGACAGAGAAGGTGTGGATTGGGCCCTTCTGCTGATTAGAAAACAGGATTAGGATCCTAATTGTCCTTTTCCTTTTTTTGTAGGGATGCTTGGTATGGCTTTTTGAATATATAAATGCAAGATCAGAATCTTAGATGCTGCTGTTTCTTTGTGGTGGGGCAACGAATGTACAATTTCAAGCTGATTCCATAAGAAGATGCATTCCATAGAGTTGGGGATAATATGCAATGTAGGCTATGTGTTGTGGCCCAGCAGGAAGCGTTGGAGCTGCCACCAGACTCCGACAGCGAGGGCCCTATGAGTTGGCTTTGGAGGATGTGGAGGACCCTTGGACAGGGTTTCTGATCTCGAGCAGGGTGCAGAGTGGCTGGTTGGCCACAGGAGGCGCCTGAGCCTTGGACCGTGGGGAGGAGACAAGGGAGTGTGATCCGGACGTCAGCAATGGGGAGGAGCCAAGGGAGTGTTCCTGGATGCCTGGCACTAGAGAGCTAATAGGCTTAAGGAACAGTTTGCGCAGTTACAGGAGGTAATTGCACTCAGCTGGTGGTAATTAGGCTCCTCTCAAGACTATAAAAGGAATGCTTGTGCACACACCCCTTTTGCAGGAGTCAACGTCATTCTTAACGCTGGAGAAGCTGTTATCTGTCAAAGTCTGAGTTGCTGCCAAGGTTCTTATCTGTTTGTCATGCTTGGCTTTCAGCCAACGAGGTTTTGGTTTCTTGCTAATAAAGTGCTGTGACATTCCAGTTAAGCTTGTCTCGGCATTCATTACTGGACGGAGGAGGGAGTCAGAACAGCTATGGATAAGAAAGCAGGAACAAACTCTGTAGTTATGTTCTCCAACCTCCCTCTTAATGGTAAATCTCTCTTAGAAGAAGTGACTGAGGAAGAAAAATGAAACAATGGCTTGGGTTTCATCATGAAGGCTAAGGTATAATATGACTTAACATGGTGTGAAACAAGCATCAGCAACTCAAACACACACAGCAGGCTAATCTAGAATCCAATGGTCTCCTTAGCACAATGTTTTGCTCTGACTATTGTCTATCCAAATGAAACATTTGGTTGGACTGAGCGAGTTTGACTGGCCATAGGGCCCCCAGCTATTTATTATGCCTAAGGAATGCCTAGAATTTATCTTCTGGTTTCTAGATGAGCACCCTAGCCATAACAGCAAACTGAGACTCTGCTGAAATAGTTTTTGAAAATAAGCAGGGTGGGGAGAGCAGAATTCTTGGTTCAGTTTGCCTGCAAAGTAGCTCACTTTGCAAAGAACACTTCCTTATTATTCCAGGATTCCAAGGTGTCTTTGTTCTGGATCTGATTTTGATGGGCATCTTGATTTGTCTCTTTACAACAATATTGCCAATTTGGCAAAAAGATAACTAGGCAATGATTTCCACTACAGTCTGTGTTTTGGTTTCAAGATGAATTTCTCCTTCACATCCTTCTAATTATACACTGGACATATGTCTATGTCATATCTGTTCCATTTATATCATAGTCTATTTTGGGGATTAGCACCTGAGGATGGATAATCAAGATAAAATATGTTTTGTACAAAAGGCCTTAGTAGTCTCTTGACATTTGTACTTGGCAGCACAGATGGAAACAAAACCTTGAGAACATAAAATACTTGGAGGAAATCAAGGAAACCTCCTAATCTGGGGGTTTTCTTTTAAAGTCAAATGTTATCACTAACTCAGATCATATGGCAGTGCCAGCTAATCATGGTTGCTTCCAAAAAAAGAACTTCCAAACAAAAAACTTTGTTTTAGTTGTATTAATTTTACTTTTAAAAAAACTTTTAATAAAATCATATTTAAAAAAGATATTGCAATCCCATTTTTTGAAGTGTGGATTATTTATATTTATTTCAAGCAAGGGGAGAGAGGAGCAGCCGGTGAGAAGCCTATGAAATATAGGATTTTATAGCTAACAAAATGATTCCTTGGGTGTGTAGGAAGTTAAAACCCACCCTTCTCCCCAAAAAGGAAATATCCTAGGAAATATTGAAAAGGCAGAATATTATATTCCCCTGGATGTAAAAAGGCTTTGTTTTAAAGACAAAGTAACTTCCTGCAGCTTCCTGCCCACCCCCCTTTTGTCAATGGGCCATTAAGATGCCCAAGCCAGTCTATTTACATAACAAAGACTTGTCCCCTTCAGCTCCAGGGTGATGGAATCAAGGCATGCTAGTATTAGCCCTTTACCCAACTCACCACATGGCATCTGAGAACTCAACTAAACTTGGTACTCAAAACAGCCCAGAGAGTTGCCCCTGCATGGCCCCATGGGAGTCTGATAACCAGTCAGAATACATTTCTTACACAGGAACAAGAAACAGAGAGGAGGGGCCGAACAGAGTATTAAAAACACAGCAAGCCCCTCCTCTCGCTCTCTTCTTCACCCAACACCTGGAAGCATGTGATCACCTTTTTACCCAGGACCTCAAGCCATGTGGTCCTGTCCACCATTAAACCATCTTTCTAAGTAGCCTCCATGTTTACAGTGTCTTTTTCCCCACTTGGAGCTGAACCCAGAAGGACATTTCTTCCAACAGGTGCATATGGTTCTCCATATCTAGAGGGACAGACATGTCAAACTGTTGCTTTAAAAAAACAGAAGAGAGCATTTGGTACAAAATTTAATATTATCTAAGCTTTGATGACCTAGACATCCCTTCATCAAATGTATGTGGCTGAGTTAGAAAAGTAAATGGTCACACTGACCACTCTAAAATGATGGTTAATCGTAACGCAGACAACCTGGCAGTGCTAAACTAATTAACATCCACAGAGAATATGTGGCATGTCAAAATATTGCATTTGAAAACGTGAAGCCCTGAAAAGTGTCTGAATTAATTCCCTAAATCTTGAAAAGCAACGCTTGGAAATATTTTCTACTAATGCAGGACGGATTCCTTGGAAAAAGCTAACCAGAAACTCTTTAACCTAGCAGTAGGCCCTACTGGCTTCAATCAGTGCATGTAAAAGCCACTTTATAGCCTGGGTTTACAGGCAAGGCATATTTATTGCATTGACCATTTTGTAAATCACTGCAGACATTTATTGGCTTTGGAATGATCTCTCTGCCACCCATACAGCTGAGGAAAGGATTGTTAAGGAAAATTTTGTTGCCTGGGCCAATAGTAGCAGCAGCAGCAGGTGCTGTTTCCCAGACAGCAAGAAGGTAGAAGGTGGAGCTCACATCTTCACTAATAATGTTAAAAGATGCAATGGGAGCCATTTAAAAAGCCAAGGAAGAAATATTTCACTGCTATGTATCCTATATTCACTAACCATAAACACAGCTAATTGAACTAGGGCCTGATATCCTAGCACACTCAAAGAGGAGTTAAAAAAACAAATAGAAGTAAACCACCGATCCAGTACTTTAGTTCACATTCAGTTACCATAGGAAGAACTTCATCAAATTCTCTCTGTCCCCACAACAATTAAAATGAGTAGACCGAAGGACTAATAAATTGACACAAGTGGCAAGAAGGTTTATGCATAGAGACAGACATACTGGGAGGCTGTAAACATTTGAGAGGAAAAAGAAATGTAGAATATGAAAAATGAGCCCTCAAGGGTCAGATGTAATAGTTCCATATGAGTTGAGAGTGTGCCCTGTGAAAAAGGGATCATTGAAACTACAGCTCATATATCCTGTTATGTCCCAAAGGCACTTTTTCAAGAGGCAACTGGACTTTCTTGTTTTTCTTTGAAGACATTTTGCTTCTCACCCAAGAAGCTTCTTCGGTTCTGATTGGATGGATAGGAATGGAAGGATTTATACTCCTTGCAGACAGCTGGTCATTTGCATTTTTTAAAGAATTGTTGAGGCCACTTGGAGGTTTATTTGTATCATCAGAGTCATCTGAGTAGTGCAAATGGGTGTGGACCTTCTCGGAACTGCTGAAAGGACTGTGTTATGGATCTGTGTTTTCTGCAGGATGTTTTCTGCCCTGTGTCCCTTCACTATTGAACACAGGTGAAGGCTGTTGGGGATGAATTTGTGTTTTCTCCATCTCAAAATGCTTCCTGTAGTCTGCAATTTTTCTGGAAATCCATTCATACTCCCACACCATTTGAGGATGTTCATCCCAAAATGCATAGGTAAATTTCTATAGAGATTTAGAAATGTCTGAAGAAGCTTCTTGGATGAGAAGCAAAATACCTTCAAAGAAAAGCAAGAAAGTCCAGTTGCCCCTTGGAAACACACCTTTTAGACAACCATGACATGGATGACTGAGAATCTCCATAGATATATCCTGTTATATTTCCCTCTCTACAGGGACACATGGACTCATCATATAATGCTTTATCTGATTGCCAAGGTGATCCAGGTAGTTCAAATGGGTATAAAGATTTATTGCAAACTTAAGCTCTCTACATCAGTGGTGTCCAACCTTGGCAACTTTAAGACCTGTGGATTTCAACTCCCAGAGTTCCTCAGCCAGCAAAACTCTGGAAGTTGAAGTCCACAAGTCTTAAAGTTGCCAAGGTTGGAGACCACTGCTCTACATGACTCTGAACTACTAATAGTGAAAGCAAATTGGCAGTAGATAAGTATCAGCAAAATTCAAGGTGGGCTGGACGTAGATCTGTTGTGGCCACAAAGGAACTCATGACTGATGATGTATTTGATCCCTCCCTTGGGCTCAGCCTGGACATCTCCTACATCAAATATCCCAGAAATTATCATCTCTTTTGTGTACAACTACTATTGGCTAACCAGTATGATTCAATTTCTCTGAACATAGCTATGTTTTGTTACATTGTCCATAAAATTAGGCAGACCTTGATCACCCACTAATGATTTCATCGTCAATTGTAATATATTATTATCCCATGTTCTGTTTGGTTCAGTTCAGTTTTGCTTTATTTTAATGTTTATTTTTGTGTGTGCTGCTCCATGAATGTAACAAAGACTGAACTGAACTAATTACCTCTCAAGTAGAAGTTGAATAGATGGTAACAATTCAATTAACATATTGAGGAAATGATTGTCTCTTCTCATAGCTTCATAGCTGGTTCGGCTATGCCATGTTCTCACAACTTTTGATCCCATATACTTCCCCTTCCACTTTTCCTAATGTACTAGGAAACTGTCACAAAAGATTGAGTTTCAAGATACTTCCAGGAAAGAAAGGATAAAATAAAAACTGTTCCACTAAAAACAGAACTGTTCATGGTAGAATGAAGTCATAAGTAAACAAGCTCTTTGGAATTCATCCCTTGGCAAAGGCAAGACCTGAGATTACCCACCAATGGTCCAAATAGTTGCCCTTCATGAGGTGGCTATAAGACAGCAATCTCCACTAGGTTTAAAGCTCTGGGAGATGAAGGAATAGCCATCTTTTTCAAACCATGGTCAGAATTTTTAAGACACTGAGTTCAATTGCTTCCTTTTCTAATCATTTTCAGAAATTGCTTGTTAACTACTTATCAGATACTAGGAATCTTTGAGCAGTACTTTTTACAGCACAAGGTGAGTTTTCTTCAATCCTTAGTGAAATAAGTTTTAAACATAAGTTTAAGAATTAAACAAAATATTTTGGGATAAAGAGCAAAGGGAAGAAGAGTCTTTAAAGGTTTCATACCCTGAAGTTTGACAAATTGAGGAGATGGCGTCTGAATAAAATTGTGAATTTGAGTGATCAGGAATATGTGCCACACAAAAACATAGGTCCCTAGTATAAGAACAGCAGTAAAAGAAATGATCACTTAGAACTAGTTTGATTTATTAATAAATATATTAGGAAGCTATATCTGAATCATCAGAACATTCAAGCCAGGTTGAACATTCCAACCACATGACTTGGCCTTACTCCACAGGGCTTTTGGCAGGGGCGTGTGTCAATCTGATCTGTTTTACTTCCCATTTTACTGGAGAGAATTCTGCTCTAGGAGAACCATGTCTGGGTAGCTTGTTAAAAATCAGAGCATACTTTTTCTGGTCTGCAAGAAATAGCTTGGCTGTTGTTGTCAGGAAATGAATCTCTCTCTCTCTCTCTCTCTCTCTCTCCCTCTCTCTCTGTCTCTCTCTGTCTCTCTGTCTCTCTCTCTCTGTCTCTCTCTCCCTCCCTCCCTCCCTCCCTCCCTCTCTCAAAAGAAAATAAGAGCCAAGAGGCCACACAGGCTTATACATAAGATAGTTTACTTATCTACTTATTAAATAAATACCATTACCTTCAAGTACAGTGAAGATGCTGCTACACTGTCAGAATTCAACTAATATTTAGCTATAGGTCCAATTCTGTGATGGCGAACCTATGGCACGCTTGCCACAGGTGGCACATGGGGCCATATCTGCTGGCACACGAGCTGTCAACTCAAACATGCATCCGCGTACTGGCCAGCTGATTTTCAGCCTTCCGGGGGGCATGGGAGAGGCCGTTTTCGTCCTCCCCAGGCTTCAGGAAAGCCTCCGGAGCCTGGGGAGGGCAAAAAATGGGCCCAACGGGCCTACCAGAAGTTCAAAAATTCCAGGGGGGCAATGGAGGCTGTTTAGTCTTCACGCATACAACTGACAGCCAGCAACAGCCAGGCCGTGCCTGATTGGCTAAGGTGCAGCAGGCTGAGTGCGGGCTGTTAGATTCGTGCCTATTGGCCTCCCTGCTTGACAGCTCCGTATCAAGCATGGCGGAGTCACGATCTACCGCTAGCCTGTTCTACTGTTAAGATCTGTTCGAATAAAGCTGTTAACTTTACCTCAGGTGCCTCCTGCCTCATTCTTCCTTGGTCCACTTCACTGGTGACGAGGACGGGATCCACAGGCCCTGATTTAACAGCCTAGAACAGAAACATAGAATTCATTTTTTTTCTCTTGCGTGCGCTGCCGAGAAGTTTTAGCCGCTCGAACCATGGCTGCAATGCCTCTGTTTGCTCCTTTCGGAACTGCCGGTGAGTCATGGGCCTGGAGCAGTTCGAGTGCTTTTTGATAGCTAACAACAGGCAAAGATACTCGCAGGCATGCAAGTGCAGTTTTTTCTCAATGACTGCAGTCCCGAAATGTTCGGCACGGCCCGAGCTTTTGCGGTTCCACGGCCAGTGTACAAGCTTGGCTGGGATGAATTAATGGCCAGCCTGAAGAACCACTATGCCCCTACCCCTTCAAAGATCACTCACTGCTATGCCTTCCGGCAATGTGTTCAAAAGGAGATGGAGTCCGTCAGCCAGTTCCTCCAGTCCCTACGAACCCCAACGATTCAATGTGAACTTCCTGACCTAGATGACAACCTCATTGAGCAATTCATGTGCAGGGTGCGGGACATCTGGCTTAAGTGACGGCTCCTAGCAAAGGCCAATATCACTCTGCCGCAAGCTGTGGACGAGGCAAGGGCAGCCAAGCTGTCTGAACAATCCACTGCTGAAATGTCCAGATTTTTGCCTCTGCCACCTCTGCCCGCTCACAGAGCTTGCCTCATTGATGAGCTTGCACTGCTGACCCCAACGAGGAGGACCAAGCCTGAGGGCCATCCCTAGATGACAGCAGCAGCTGCTGTCTTGCCCTGCCATGGCAGCAGTTGCTTGCCTAGGTTGCGGAACCAGCCTCCTCAGCCCGAAGTCCCTCAGGTCTCCTATGGCCAGCCTGCACCACCACGGAACCAGCAGCCCCGTCGTCAGCAGCGCAGGCACGACAACTGCTTTGCCATTGACAAAAGCCTCCCTGCCACCCCTGCAGAGTCAGTCAGCCAGGCGATGGCCGGCTCTAAAAAAATAACTCTGTGTCTTCTAATCGAAGGATCACCTTGCACGATGGAGGTGAACTCGGGGTCCTCCCATTCCCTTCTCTTGTGGGCAACCTTTTCCTGTCTCTGTCCCGGCATCTTGAAGTCCCAGCTGTCTCCCCTGGACACTGTTCTACGGGACTACCAGGGGACTCAGATTCCTACCCTGGGGTGCTATGTGGTGCGGGTAGAGTATGGGGGCCTGGTTTGCAGCCTACCTCTTCTGGTGGTCCAGAAGCCACTACTGGCTCTGCTGGGCCTGGATTAGTTCTCCCCGCTGGGCCTATCCCTGTCTGGGGTGCACCTCACAGCGGACACACCCCCTGGCATCAAAGACGTCTTGGCGGAGTACGCCGACGTTTTTGATGGTAAGCTGGGGGAGTACAAGGGGACCCCTATCTCCCTAAACCTAGACCCCCAGGTTGCTCCTATTAGGCTAAAGGCTTGCAGGTGTTTTTTGCCTTGAGGCCCAAGGTGGATGCGGAACTGGACAAACTGTTGGCGCAGGGCGTCCTGGAACCAGTCGACCACTCTAGATGGGAGACCCCAATAGTGGCCCCTGTCAAGGCCGGCGGGTCCATCAGGATCTGTGCCCACTACAAGTCCACCATCAACCTTGGCCTCCAGACAAACCCCTATCCAGTCCCTGTGGTGCAGCACATGCTCCATTTCTTGGGGCGGGGCTGCACCTTTGCCAAACTGGACATGGCGCAGGACTACCAGCAGCTCCCGGTGGATGATGATGCAGTGGCCGCTCAGACCATTGTCACCCACCATGGGGCCTTCCGTTGTCGCCGCCTCCAATTCGATGTCTCCGTTGCCCCGGGGATCTTCCAGAGCCTCATGGAGCGGCTGCTCCATGGGCTCCCTAGTGTCGTCCCCTACTTTGATGACATTCTGATCGCTGCAACCAGCCGCTCAGGGCTCATTGAAGGTACTTCAGAAGGTCCTCGACCATTTTAGGGGCGCGGGTCTCAAATTGAAGTGCAGCAAATGCTTCTTTGCTGTGCCTAAGGTGGAATTCCTGGGCTTCTTGATTGACCCAGGGAATCCACCCTACCCCCTCTAAAGTCGCTGCCATCAGGAACACCCCTGCGCCCACCTCCAAGGCAGATCTGCAAGCGTTCCTTGGCCTTTTAAATTTTTACGCGCCTTTCTTGCCGCACAAGGCGTCACTAGCCGAGCCACTGCATCAATTGCTTGACCGATCCATGGCCTGGTGCTGGGGCAGCTGTCAAAGCCATGCTGACGTCAGAGGCAGTCTTAGTCCAATACAGTGACAAGATGCCACTGACATTGGCATGTGATGCCTCCCCTGTCGGTCTGGGGGCTGTTCTGAGCCATGTCCTCCCAAATGGCTCAGAAGCCCCCGTGGCTTTTTATTCCCGGACACTCTATTCGGCTGAGGGGAACTACAGCCAGATTGATGAGGAGGCTCTGGCTGCGGTGTCCAGGATTAAAAATTTCCACGACTATCTATACGGTTGGTATTTTACCCTCTACACTGACCACAAGCCTCTCCTTGGGCTTTTGGCCAGTGATAGGCCGACCCCTCCCATCCTGTCTCCCAGGATGACCTGCTGGACGGAGTTTCTTGCAGTGTATTCATATACACTGAGATACCATCCTGGCAAACAGCTAGGGCACGCCGATGCCCTTAGCCGTTGCCCCCTGCTCTGCACTGACCCGCAGCAGTCCCTTGTCTCTTGGTCCTGTCCATTGCAGACCTGGACCTTCCCCTGACAGCCACTGATGTGGCAGCCCACACTGAAGCCGACCCTGTCCTCTTGCAAGTCATGGCATGGGTCCTGAGGGGCTGGCCTACAGGGGGAGTCTCTCAGGAGTTCCACCCATTCAAGACCCATCAGTTGGAGCTGTCCCTGCACTGCAGGTGCCTATTGTGGGGAGACAGGGTTATTATTCCTCCCTCCCTCTGCCACCAGGTTCTCTCTCGTCTCCATGCGGACCATCCGGGGGTTGTGCACATGAAGGCACTCGCCCGGAGTTATGTCTGTTGGTCTCACCTGGATGATGAGATTGAGAGCTGGGTGGGGAGGTGTGTGCCCTGCCAAGTATCCTGTCCTTCTCTCCCCTCTCCCTCCCCTCGGGAGTGGGAGTTGCCCAGGGGGCCTTGGTCCTGCCTGCACCTGGACTTCGCGGGCCCCTTCCATGGCCAGATGTTCCTGGTGGTCGTGGATGGGTGGAGCTGGTGCTCATGTCATTCACCACAGCCGAGAGTACGGTGCGGGCCTTGCAGCGCCTTTTTGCCACACACGGCTTGCCAGACGTCTTCGTGTCCGACAATTTTGCTCCACAATGTTCCAGGAATTCCTGGCCGTGCAAGGGATCCGCCACGCATCAGTCGCCCCTTACCATCCGGCCAGCAATGGCCGGACAGAGAGGGTGGTCCGGTCGGCCAAGGAGGCTTTGGGCCGCATGGACCGTGGTGACCGGCCGGCAAGAGTGGCTGCTTACCTTATGGGTCAGCATTCCACTCCTTGCCCTATCACTTGGAAGAGCCCCGCGGAGCTCCTGATGGGCCGGTGGCTGCGGACTACCCTGGATAGATTGCACCCTCTCTATTCAGGGAATCAGCCTCGCAACCTGGGGGCCCCTTCCCTCTCCTTCAGGGTGGGGCACCTGGTCTGGGCCAAGAGCTACTCTGGGGATCCTTGGTGGGTGCCTGCCACCGTCACCGAAATAACTTGTCCCTGTTCCTACAGGGTCCACCTACCATATGGCACCAAGTGGCGGCACCATGTGGACCAACTAAGGTGCCGCCAACTTCCAGAGGCCTCAACTCGATCTGACATGCAGAGGCCGGCCACCGTCGCCCAGCAGCCAGCCTCGTGCTTGCCGCCGCTCGCAGCCTCCATTCCGCATAAGGCCTTCCCCCAGTCAGGCCTCTCCTACCCAGTTACCGCCTTCCGGCAACCTCTTGCTCCAGCTCAGCCCGACTTCACATTCCCCAGGCCTTTCTGCCACCAGGCCTTCTCAACCCAACTGCCACATACTGGCAAGTTTGTATTAACCCACCTACTCAGGCCGCACCCCCTGCCACCTGGCTTACCTGTTTCTGGGATTCTGCCCTCCGGACTAGGCCTTTGTGATATCACCCGGAGCTCCACTCTCTTGGGGAGGAACTGCAACAGGGACGTCTTACCTCTCCAGCGCCGCCTCCTGAACTGAGGCGTTCAGGGCATGTCCACTGCTGTCCCGCCTATCTTTGCGAGTACGCATGCGCTACGTTTCCACATGCACCCTCGCTAGGGGGGAAGAAGTGTTTAGTCCTCGCACGTATGACTGACAGCCAGCAACAGCCAGACCACTCCTGATTGGCTAAGTCGTGGCTGGCTGAGCGCAGGCTGTCAGACGCGTGCCTATTGACCTCCCTGCTTGACAGCTCCGTATAAATAGCTGTCAAGCAGGGCGGAGTCCTGATCTACCGCTAGCCTGTTCTACTGTTAAGATCTGTTCGAATAAAGCTTTAAAGCTTTAACTTTACCTCAGGTGCCTCCTGCCTCATTCTTCCTCGGTCCACTTCAGAGGCCATTTTCATTTCCAACCTTCCAATAGGCCCGTTGGGCCCATTTTTTGCCCTCCCCATACTCCAGAGGCAAAAATGGCCTCCCCTGACCCCTGAGGAAATACCAAGCTCAGCTTGGAGGCGAGCAGTGTGACACACATGGGGGGAGCGTTGGGTGGGCTGTGTGCGCATGCATATGGGCCACTTTGCATTGTGTGCTGGGACATGCACATGCTATTGCATGCACACGCTCACATTTCTGACACCCACCAACAAAAAGGTTAGCCATCACTAGTCCAATTACTGCGTCCAGAATGCCTTTACCTGTGAGCCGTTCTTTTAAACTGCTACATGTCTTTGGTCAGTCCTTGTATGTTTCCTCTTTTATTTTATCAATTGCTTTGCAGGTGGGACATTTAAATAGAATTAGCAACAATGGTAATCATTAACAATCACATTTTTGTATATGAAGAGAGAAACTTTGTTCTAAATGTTTGCATTCATTCATTCAAGATCAAATTTCTCTTGAGCAAAAGTCCCTTAACCAATGTATAGATTTATTTTTCATCATGCTTTTATTTAACTTTTCTCTCTTTTATTCAGAAATTGAATCATAATCAATAGTAACAAAGGAAAAGACTTTTGACAAGTATAATCTAGCAAGGAAATAACAAGCCAGCCATGCAATGAGGTTTGAATTTATGAAAATGACAGCTTCATTTCTCATGCCAGTTCTACCAGAAATAAACTGAGCTATTTAGATCTCTATATAAGCATCATTTGCTTGAAATATTAACAAAGTCTAATATCCAAACTTGTTTGCTGTTTTTTGAAAATGAGTCAATTTGATAAATAAAAATTATTATTATATCTGCCAGGCATATTTTTGAACAATATTGCCAGAAGCCCACATTTGTCGATGTAATTATTGTAAAATTAAGAAGAAAGAACTTTGGATAAATATGCCAGAAATGATTAAACACAATAGTTGCTGAAGGCTTAGAGGAAAATGTCATTGAGTTAACTACGAAATCCTCATTATAATTAAATACTGCAATCATTAACATAATATTCTGAAATATGGGGTGACAACAACACAAACATTAATTGTGAGTTCTCCTTTTTCATTCACTATTACTTAAATGTGTGTTTTTACATAGTGTGATGTGATTAAGCCAGACTTTTGGCCACAGCTAGAGCATACTGATAAAATTGAATTTATGATTCAAAGTGTTTTTCATTTTTCATTTTGCCACCCAGAGTCACTTATAAGTGCCTATACAAATTGAATCATTTTTTTTTAAAAAAGAAATAACTATGAAGCCAGAGAATGGTTAGGTTAGTTTGAATCAAGGTGAAAAGAATAATACAAGTAAATTCTGGATTCCAGGAAAAAGTTAGAAAGCCTTTCAACATACATATATATACAGTTTGACTATCCAAGCTGGTTATATCTAAGCCCTGTTCCACTGTATCTGAGTACTCACAACCTGCTAAGCTAGTGATTAGTTTGCTTATGTGTTTCTTCCAAAAGAACCACCATAGATGGGTAGTGGAGGTTTAACCATGGGATAATCTTGGAGGTACAACTGGTAGTTGTCCAAGGCATCATTCAGAAAGCATACATTTGAATTTCAATATGCATTAAATACTGTAATAAATCTCTAATGACAGAGGTAGAGATGTCTTCTTTTTCACAACATGTTGTAGCTTTTAAAATATCTTACATATTGATTCTATTTGCTTTTACATTTTGTTTAACTGTCAGAAGTTACATTGACAGACTGAATGAACCAGAAACCAATATCTTGGTTAACCTTTCCAGAAAAAAAAGAGATGATAGACTTTGTAATATGTTCTATCTAAAATATCTTTGCCCAGATATCTGTTTTGTTGTTGATGTGTAGACTATGTTATTCTCTACAGAATATATGAGTATGAAATTCACTTGCAATCCTTCTCCTTAAATATTGAAAACACTGGATATTTCAATTTTAGGAAAAGCAATAGTAAGAGAGTTCAAGTTGTACCTGGGTTCAATTATCTTATATTTCTAGCTAAGCTGATTGGAATAAATTTCACTTGCATTTCAAACCTGGAAAAGTAATTCTCAGTTAAGGGAGGCAATACTGGGATAGAAGGAAAAGAAGTTCATCTAAATAATTGTTTAATATTTATACGTAAGTATTTAATACAGCTAGTCCTGGATTAACAACAGTTCATTTAGTGACTGTTCAAAGTTAAAATGGCAGTGACAAAAGTGATTTATGATCCTTTTTTACAACCATTGCAGTTTCCCTTTAGTCACGTGATCAAAATTTGGATGCTTGGCAATTGGTTCGTATTTATGATGACCAGTGTCCTGAGGTCATGTGATCACTTTTATGACCTCTGACAAGCAAACAGGGAAGCCAGATTCACTTAACAACGATATTACTAACTTATTCTCTTAACAACTCTGGCAAGAAAAGTTGTAAAATGAGGCAAAATTCACTTACCAAATGTTTCACTTAGCAACATAAATTTGGGGCTCAGTTGTGGTCATAAGTCAAGGGCTACATGTATACAGTTGCACGAGCCTGTCATAGAGCAGATTGCCAGCAGGGCTACATTGTGGACTGCCTTGGAATGCATTAAAGCAGTGGTCTCCAACCTTGGCAACTTTAAGACCTGTGGACTTCAAAGCTGGCTGAGGAACTCTGGGAGTTGAAGTCCACAAGTCCTAAAGTTGCCAAGGTTGGAGACCATTGCATTAAAGCACTGGATGCACTGAGAATTCTTCAGCTGCCAGGCTCCCTTCAGCCTGGCCCAGCCCAGTAGATAGGGCTGAGAATGAATGACTGGCCTAAAGTTACTCAGGGAGTTTCTCCAGATAAGAATAGGCTGAACTGAGTTTCCTTAAACCAATACAGGATGGAAGAATTACACATAATTTAAGAGGGAAAATTAAACCAACACATAAATCATCACACATACAGGGAAGAAGAGTGTCCACTATGATCAGGAGATAAAAGTAGATGAAAGACCTTGTCCAGAGCTCAGCTGGATTGGTGTTGGCGGTATGAAAGGGGGGGGCAGCAATTTCCCCTTTCTTATCTATTTCTTGGTCTCTTTTTATTCCTTACAATAACTCTTTTCCTTTCCTTACAACATGGCAATCCAAAGGAGGGGTATAGTCTCAGAGCAGTTTGTAAAACATGTACCGTATTTTCACGACCAAAAGCCGCACCGGATTATAAGCCGCAGTATCAATTAACGTTAATTTTTCAAACTTTTTCCATATATAAAGCACACCGGGTTATAAGCCGCACATTTCCCGACGCTTCTGGACATCTGTTGCAGTCGCGAGGAGCGGAGAAGAGCGCGAAGGTTCTTGGCGCTCCAGGAAGCCGCGAAAGCAGCTGGGAGAGGCGCACGGCTTGGTTTATCCTCCCTGGACGTCGCAGCAGCAGCCCCAAGCACACCGATCTCTGTGTTTTTCGCATCGGGGCATGCTCTTGCAGCACACTCCGATGCGGAAAACACTGAGATCGGTGAGTTTGGGGCTGCTACTGCGACATCCAGGGAGGAGAAACCAAACCGCGCACCTCTCCCGCTTCCCGGAGCGCCAAGAACCTTCGCGCTCTTCTCCACACTCTCCTCGGCTCCTCACAACTGCAATAGACGTCCAGAAGCGGCAGGGGCTATCGAGCTGGAAATCCAATCCCCATTAGCCCCAAAAGCTGCTTCTGGACATCTATTGCAGTCGCAAGGAGCGGAGAAGAGCGGGAAGGTTCTTGGCGCTCCAGGAAGCCGCAAAAGCAGCTGGGAGATCTTTTTCCATATATAAAGCGCACTGGGTTATAAGCCGCACTGCCGGTTTTGGATCAAATTTTAGGATTTTCAGTGCGGCTTATAGTCGTGAAAATACGGTACATTGCTGATTGCAAAATAGGGCAAGCATGTTTGTATAATTTCATCTTGTATTGTTAGTTTTTTTTGTTGCTCTACTCTGTAGGATTTTTTAAAAAGTTTTATTTAGTCTGTTTTATGGACCTGTAATAAAGAATTTGATTTGATTCAGTCTCAAGGCTAGTTTAGATTTTTCAAGATTTACTTGGGGTTGAGGTCTTCAGGTACCAGGAAGCCTATGATTCTCAATTATAAAGTTAAAAAAATATATAATTTTGAATCCTTCACTGTAAGCTGCTCAGAGCCACAACTGTTTGAGTATACATTTCTTAAATAAATAAATAAAAATATCCTGCCAATTTGTGGCTACTTCTCCACAATTTATTCCAGCTCAGAATGCTGCATTTTCTTCCTTCTTTCTGTAGGAAATGACTGTTGGGGGAATTAAAGCCCACATATCTTCCTTTAATGATAAGCTTGTTCTTTCAGAGGATGTTATGTAAGATGCCTTTATAATTGCAATGGCAATTTCTCAGGCAGCCTGAGAAAGATAGGACATGAAAAAGCACATTTATAACAGTAAGGGCACCATAGTAGCATAGTTAGTATAAATCCTGTTTATCTTACCCATCACCCAAATGTCTATGAACTCATGTCTGGTCAAACTAATTTAAATTTAGGTTTAAAATATCCATATATCTCAATAAAGGGATGAGAAAGAAATGAAATGCATATAGTACAACATATGCTTCACACATACATCAAACATTTGGACTTCTTGACTGTTGACATTGAATATTGGGTTTTTTTGGCCTTTGCCAAAGTCCATCTGGAACATGAAAAAGTGCATATGATTGGGGGGGGGGGTTGTTTGGGGGATTTTTTTGTAGACATGGGTTGATATTAATATTTACATGATGTCAACATTCATCTAGAATTTGAACATTCAGGATAAATTATTCCAGATGGTATATACTTTAATATACAGATAGGAATAGGATTCATTTTGTAATTAAATTTGGTACTTGACTCACCCATCACCCAGCTTACCTATCAAATTATTCTGATATTGATAAAGAATGCATCCCATCCATATGATGCACCCTCACCCTCTCACTTTACACCTATCTATTCTTAGTACTTTGCTTTCAAAGACTTTTATCTCACAAGTATTTTGAACTGATAAAGCCTGTATAAGAATGATTGACGATTTCTAATTTCTATCTCTCTAGGCACAATGGCACAATTCAGAAAGTTGGTATAGTCAAATAAAAAGTATGTAGCCCATCTGGACTCAATTATATACATATACTTAAAATTAAAAGCAGTGAAACCTCTGTAGTTTGCTTTTCAACATTTCGTAAAAGCCATTTGGGAAATTTATTTCAGCTTTTAAAAGGCTGGTTTTTTTTTCATTGGTTGTGTCACACTACAATTACAATATGGTACCTGTTCACCAGATGTTTTGGAAATCAGAGGCTCAAAATAAAAAAGACACTAGATCTCTAATTTAGAGGCTGTTGTCTTACATATGCATTGTACAAAAAATCTGAAAAAATTACAAGGCATTATTCTAAATGTTTCTTTGTAAGTATACCGAATCTTTTTTGAACTTGTGAATGTAAGCATTTGTAGGGATTAATGGTTATATTATAGCCATTATCACAAGAACTTTGGGATAAGAGCAGATATTTTTAATCATTAAAATTGTGCTGCAATGTTCAAAACAAATGGATTGTATTGGACTTTTTGCGTGATTCACATTTTTTTAACTTAACAGAAAAACTGTACAAACCAGGTATGGCATTCCAAGGGATGTACTGTTTCCTAGCAGTATGCATAGTAGTTCTGAAATCATAACAGAGAGTTGTAAACAGATCCTGTAACATTTTTATAAAAAAGCAATTTCTATTTAGGGATTGTAAATGTGCTGGTATGATTATGAGAAAAATCAGTTTACTGTTTATAAGAATTTTCCTTCCTTCCTGTTCAGATGAAGAAGAAAACAGCAAACTGCAAGAGAGATCTCATACTGAAATAATGAGCTATTGATCTATATTTTGGGTTGACATTTCATTTTTTCCTAACTTCAATTCTATCAGCTAAGAAGTCAACTTCAGATAACCAAGGAACTACTTTTGGTGGTACTTGAAAAGTTATTTGTTTTAACTCAAACTCTTCTTTAGGGATTATGAAATCTAAATTAGGATCCAACAAAATTATGCCATAAGAGTTTTCCAAGCCCCTAATTACAATTAAATTGGTGGCAAGAGATTAGGAAGAGAATAGAAATGGAAAATAATGAAAATGGGTCTTTTAAAAGATAAACTGCAGGGGTCCCCAAACTTGGCAACTTTAAGAATTCTGGGAGTTAAAGTCCACAAGTCTTAAAGTTGCCAAGTTTGAAGACCTCTGGGATAAAGGTTTAGGTTTAGGTGTCAAGCCCCACTCCATTACATAATTAGGAAAGAAGACTAAGAGACTCCATGGGTTGGAAATCAAAAGTACTTTTACTAATTATAAATGGTAAGTGAGCAGTAGCAAAGCAAAGTCTGATTAATATGGCGCGAAAGCAATTGATATATAGAATAGCCCGTTCCCCCCCCCCTTAGGATCAAAGCTCCAGTCCAATCATAAGTCCTTCAAATGTCAGGTGTGAGATAACTTCAAAAAGACAGGCCGGACGATGGAATGTCGAGGCCGTTGATGCAGGCGGGAAACACATACGCATGCGCAATCCCAACGACTGGTACATCCTAGAACATTCCTCCAGCACATCAATTAACCCCTCCCAAATACAAGCCCCCCCCCTTCCCGTTTCATGGCAGCTGAAGCAACAGCAAGGCAGAAGCTGACATCCGGCCGTCCCCCGGAAAAAAGGCTGTCAGGCCTGGAAGAAAAACAAACAAAACAGACAAACGACAAAACACAAAAAGAAGAGGGAGGGGAGAAAAGTCAAGGCTTGTCGGGATACGAAGCATAAAATTTCTGTAGCAGGCGGGGAGCACGAACGTGGGATTTATCAACCCATTCCGTGTGGGATGGGGGGAAGTGTTTCCAAGCCACCAGATATTGGATGCGATTACGGTGCCTGCGGGAATCAAGAATTTCACGAACTTCAAAATGACGTTCCCCATCAATCAGCAACGGAGCAGGCGGAGGGTCATCCGGGGGCCGTAAGTGGGACACCCGAACCGGCTTGATGAGGTTGATGTGGAACACTGGGTGGATTCGGTTGAGATGTTTGGGCAATTGTAAACGAACAGAAACAGGATTGATGACTTTCACAATAGGGAAAGGGCCAACATACTTGGGTCCCAATTTCTTTGATTTCTGTGTAGTGTGCAAGAATTTCGTGGACAAATACACCAAATCCCCAATGCGGTATTCATAGGGCTGAGAGCGTTTCTTATCGGCTTGCTTCTTATGGGCTTGATGGGCAGCGTCCAAAGTGGAAAGAGTCAGAGGCCAAATGCGACTGAGACGCTCACTCCAGTCCGCAACTGAAGGAACCTGAGGCTGGGCCGTAGGCAATTCGGGAATAGGAACAAAATCCTGGCCGTAAACGACCCGAAAAGGGGTAAACCCCGTGCTGGAGTGAACCGAGTTGTTATAGGCCACCTCAGCATGTGGTAACAAGTCAACCCAATCGTCCTGTTGATAATTGATGAAACAACGTAAATATTGTTCAAGGACGGAATTAGTACGTTCACAGCTGCCATTAGTCTGAGGATGGTAGGCGGAGCTAAGGCCCTGGGCGGAGCCAATGCGTTTGAGAAACTCCTTCCAAAAAGTAGATGTGAATTGGACCCCACGATCGGAGATAATACGGTCGGGAACCCCATGTAAACGGTAGATGTGGGAAAGGAACAGTTTAGCCAATGCCTTGGCGGAAGGAATTTTGTGACAAGGCACGAAATGAACTTGCTTGGAAAACAAATCAGTGACCACCCAGATGACGGTATGCCCCTGGCTGTCGGGAAGCTCAACAATAAAGTCCATAGAAATCTCCTTCCAAGGGGCAACCGGGCGAGCGACGGACTGGAGAAGCCCCTGCGGTTTCCCCGGCGGTTTTTTGGCGGTAGCGCAAACAGGGCAACTGGCCACATAAAGTTCAATGTCCTTTTTTAAAGAGGGCCACCAGAACTGTCTCTTCACGAGGTGCAAAGTTTTTACGAAACCAAAATGACCTGCCAATCTGGAGTCATGAGCGCGACGAAGGACGACAAGTCGTAGGGAAGCGGGGACGTATAATTTAGCACCAATCCACGGTAGATCGTCCCTCATGGTGCACTCGTCCCGATGGTTCAGAAACCAGTCGTCTTGAGGAAGAGCTTTTTTAAGGTCAGAAAGTAGATCTTGAGGCACTTCCTTCTGAGCGTGGGTCTGTTGACGTGTGAGTACCGGAGCTGCCAGGAGTGGTTGGACGATACTCAGTTTAGAGCAATTATATTGAGGTAATCGGGACAAAGCATCTGCCATGAAGTTCTTTCCACCCGGGATATACTTTAGAGTGAAATTGAAACGGTTGAAATATTGGGCCCATCGCATCTGTTTGGGGGAGAGACGACGAGGCGTTCGCAACGCTTCCAAGTTCTTGTGGTCAGTCCAAACCTCAAATGGGTGTTTAGCGCCTTCCAGGAAATGGCGCCAAGTCGCGAGGGCCCAACGGACCGCAAAAGCCTCCTTCTCCCAAACTGCCCAACGCCGCTCCGTGTCAGTGAGTTTACGGGAAGTGTATGCGCAAGGCTGCAAGTTACCTTGGTCGTTAGCTTGCAACAGAACGGCCCCTACGGCGACATCACTGGCATCAGCCTGGACGACGAAAGGCTGGTCGAGATCAGGGTGCTTAAGAACTGGTTCAGCGGCAAAAAGGCGTTTAAGCTTCTCGAATGCCGCCTGGCATTCCATGTTCCAGTCCAAAGGCTTATTGGGTTTAGGCTTCGGGTCGCCTTTCGTCTTGAGCAAATTAGTAATAGGGAGAGCAATGTTAGCAAAAGAGGGAATGAATTGACGGTAGAAATTGGCGAACCCCAAAAAATTTTGCAATTGCTTACGAGTTCTGGGCGCGTCCCATTCAGTGACCGCCTTCACCTTTTCAGGGTCCATTTCAATGCCATCAGGGGAGATGCGGTAGCCCAGATAGTCAATTTTAGTTTGGTGAAACTCACACTTAGACAATTTGGCATAAAGGTCAGCGGCACGGAGTTTTTTCAAAACAGTGCGTACCAGATTGACGTGGTGGTCGTAACTGCGGGTATAAATGAGGATATCGTCCAGGTATACGATAACGCCCTTGTACAGATGATCGTGCAAGACCTCATTAATAAATTGCATGAACACAGCAGGAGCCCCCTGGAGGCCAAAAGGCATAACCCGAAACTGGAAACAACCAAGAGGGCAGTTGAAAGCAGTCTTCCATTTGTCCCCTTCCTTAATGCGTATCCTATAGTAAGCTTCTCGCAGGTCCAATTTTGTGAAGATGCGGCCCTTCCCTAGTTGCGCCAACAAGTCTTTCATCAATGGGAGTGGGTAGAGGTTCTGAGAAGAGACCACGTTAAGGTTTCTAAAGTCACAGCATAAGCGAAGAGAACCATCTTTCTTTTCATGAAACAGTACAGGGGCAGCCACTTTGGGTCGGGCTGGTTCAATGAAACCACGTTTCAAATTTTTGTCAATGAAAGAACGCATCTCCTCCATTTCCCTGGGCGACATGGAGTAAATCCGGGGTTTAGGGAGCTTAACCCCGGGTAAAATGTCTATGGAGCAATCAGTAGGCCTGTGGGGGGGCAGAATGTCCGAAGATTGTTCGCTGAAGACTTCCTTAAGATCCAGATATTCTTTCGGAATTTTCTCCTCTCCTGCAATCCTCTCCTGCCCTCTAGCGACTACTTCAGGAACGTCAGTGACGGCAGGTTGGTCCGGAGAGCCCTCCCCCACTGGAGGCACCTTCGAGCGAACGCGTAAGCGGCCTGTCCGCCAATTTATGTGAGGGTTCCACTTTCGAAGCCATGGGATGCCCAAAATGAGTGGCCTGTCCATGCCCGGTGCGACCACAAAAGAGATTAATTCAGTATGGGTACCCATCCTCATTTCCAAAGGCTCCGTAAAAAAATGGGCGGGCCCCCCCCCCCGCAATGGAGCCGTCTATTTGGCAAAATACAATTGGGGTTTTCAAAGTGCGCAATTTGAGGCCTAATTTCTCCACCATGGCTGGATTGATCATGGACCGGGAACAGCCTGAATCAAGTAAAGCCAAGAGGGTGGCAGGTATCCCCTCAGGAGGAACTTTTAATTCAATAGGGATTAGCAGGGGCCCCTTGTTTGAACTCACCCAGTGAGGCGATGTGTCGTCATCGGAGTCCTCCGAAGAAGAGGAGTTAGCGTCCGCGTCTCCCTCTAATGGCTGGGCAAACGGAGGGGGGTTGGATTCCCCAGCGAAAGCTGTCTCCTTCTTCTTCTTTTCAGGGCCTCTGGCAGACTTTTCCTCACGTTTGGGAGGGGGTTGGGCAGAGA
Organism: Thamnophis elegans; assembly: GCF_009769535.1. Taxonomy (NCBI): domain Eukaryota; kingdom Metazoa; phylum Chordata; class Lepidosauria; order Squamata; family Natricidae; genus Thamnophis; species Thamnophis elegans. The sequence goes on along the minus strand of NC_045547.1, from coordinate 47,269,920 downwards.
GGGGTAATTTAGCACGACATTCGGGGGCGATGTGCCCGAGTTTGCCACAGCGAAAGCATGTTACAGGCCTGGAGAAGCCAGAAGGGGGCCCCCTTGCTTCACCTCGTCGTTTGAAGAGCGATTGAGTGGTTGGAGGGGGGAGGGATTTGGCAGCCCTCTCTTTCCGCTTCCTTCTTTCCCCTTTAGCATAACGGAGACGGGTTAAGTCGAGTTCAGCGTCCGCTGCATGCTCAAACCAAGTGATTAAACGTCTCGGCAGGTTACGATTGACACATTGCTGATAAATGTCTTCATTCAGTCCTTCAGCAAATCTGTCCAGAAGGGCGTCCTCCCCCCAACCTCTCATGTATTGGGAAAGACACTGAAATTCCTGGATGTATTGGGCGACAGGTTTATCGTCTTGTTCAAAGGTTAAAAACTTCAATTTGTTCCGCTTCTCAGTTAACGGGTCATCAAAACGTTGGCGGAAAGCCTCCATAAAGCGGTTGAAATTCCCCAAGAGGGGAGAGGCAGACATATGCAACGCAGTTGACCATGTAGCCGCCTCACCATCTAAGGACAAAAGAATCATCCTGACTCTCATGGTGTCAGTTTCAAAGTCCCGGCCATAAATCTCCATGTAGTTAAACACTTGCATAAGAAACGAGGGCAGGCTAGCAGAACCACCATTATAACGTACAGGCAAGGGAGGGATTTTAGCCATCCGATGTCTTCGGGGGGGAGGGCCTCCTTGATCAGCAACACCTCTAGCCGCAGGGGGCGAAGCAGGCCGAGGGGGAGGGGGAGATGTCGGGCGTGGGTAACGTTGCCAATTTCTCCAGTCTCTTTCCTCCTCCCCCCTTCTCTCCCCCAAATATGTTTGACCCCAATAATCAGGTAATTCACTCCGCTGGGGTTTTCTCATGGGCCCCTGGTGCTGGTAGCTTCTCCATTCTCCTTCATCGCCCCCCCTTCTTTCCTCAAAGTACCTTTGGCTCCAATAGTCAGGGAACTCACTCGTCTGGGGTTTTCTCACGGCACCCGGCTCCAGCGAAGTTTGTCGGGGTGGTCTTTGGGTGAGTCCAGCATTCCAGCTTGTATCTGTCTCTCTTTGTCCCACCGAAGTTGACCATCGGGGTGGGGGGGAAGGTTCAGGCTGGCTGGAAATTTGCAGTTGAAATAAATCTTCGTGCAAGGATCGGTCAGGCGGGCTGGGCTCGTGTAAAGAAAGGTCGGGAGGTCCTAGTTCACTGGAATCCGCCCCTCCAACGGCCCCCTCCTCCTCTCTGCTCGGAGAAGACATTATTTCCCTTCTCGGTAGATGTAAATCTCCTGGAAAGGGGTTTTATTTTCAGACTTTGCTTCTTGTCAAGCCCCACTCCATTACATAATTAGGAAAGAAGACTAAGAGACTCCATGGGTTGGAAATCAAAAGTACTTTTACTAATTATAAATGGTAAGTGAGCAGTAGCAAAGCAAAGTCTGATTAATATGGCGCGAAAGCAATTGATATATAGAATAGCCCGTTCCCCCCCCCTTAGGATCAAAGCTCCAGTCCAATCATAAGTCCTTCAAATGTCAGGTGTGAGATAACTTCAAAAAGACAGGCCGGACGATGGAATGTCGAGGCCGTTGATGCAGGCGGGAAACACATACGCATGCGCAATCCCAACGACTGGTACATCCTAGAACATTCCTCCAGCACATCAATTAACCCCTCCCAAATACAAGCCCCCCCCCTTCCCGTTTCATGGCAGCTGAAGCAACAGCAAGGCAGAAGCTGACATCAGGTTTATTAGATTTATAAGCTGGCCTTCTCCCAAGGACTCAGGGCGGCGTACAACATTAAAAGAAACACATAATACAAAAGTTAAAAAAATTAAATAGAATATCCCAAACCCAATTAAAATTGACAATGTCTTTTTTTTTAAAAAAAAAATGAATTAAAATTAACAGTGATCAGTAATTTATTTTGTTTTGTTCAGGCCACGCTGGCTTGCTGGAAAAGCCAACTTTTTAGGGTGCGTCAGAAGGACCGGAGGTCGGGGATTATATGAAGCTCCGGGGGCAGCTAATTCCAGAGGGAAGGCACTCCCACAGAGAAGGCTCTTCCCCTGGGGGTTGCTAGCCGACACTGTCTGGCCGATGGCACTCTGAGGAGGCCAACTCTGTGGGATTGCACTGGACGATGGGAGGCTACCGGTGGCAGTAGGTGGTCTCGCAGGTACTCTGGGCCTAAGCCATGGAACGCTTTAAAGGTCATAATTAGTACCTTGAATCGCACCCGGAAGACAACCGGCAACCAGTGCAGGCCGCCTAAAAGGGGTGTAACATGGGAGCACCTAGGTGCCCCCATGATAACCTGCGCAGCCGCATTCTGGACCAGTTGAAGCTTCCGGGTGCTCTTCAAGGGCAGCCCCATGTAGAGAGCATTACAGTAGTCCAGGCGAGAAAGGATGAGGGCATGAGTGACTGTGCACAGAGCATCCCGATCCAGGAAGGGGCGCAACTGACGTACCAGGTAAACCTAGTAAAAGGCCCCCCTGGTCATGGCCATCAGGTGTTCTTCTAAACTAAGCCACGTATACAGGAGGATGCCCAGATTGCGGGCCCTCTCTGAGGGAGCTACAATTTCTCCCCCTATCATCAAAGATGGAACAAGATGCACAAATCGGGATGAAGGAAACCACAGCCACTCCATCTTGGAGGGATTGAGCTTGAGCCTGTTCCTCCCCATCCAGATCCGCACAGCCTCCAGGCATCGGGACATCACGTTGAGGGCATCGTTTGGGTAGTTTGGGGTAGAGATGAAAAGTTGGGTATCATCAGCATATTGATGATACCGTACCCCAAAACCACGGATGATCTCACCCAGTGGTTTCATATATATGTTGAACAGGAGGGGTGAGAGAATCGACCCCTGGGGCACTCCACAAGTGACGTGCCTCGGGGTCGATCCCTGCCCTCCAGTCAATACAAACTGCGACTGATCCAACAGGTAGGAGGAGAACCACCATAAAACAGTGCCCCCCTCCCAACCCCTCGAGTAATCGCAGTAGGATACCATGGTCGATGGTATCGAAAGCCGCTGAGAGGTCTAATAGGACCAGGACAGAGGAGCAGCCCCTGTCCCGGGCCCACCAGAGATCATCGACCAATGCAACCAATGCCATCTCCGTGCTGTATCCAGGCCTGAAACCCAACTGAAACGGATCCAGGTAGACAGCTTCATTCAGGGACTGTGGAAGCTGATGTGCTACCGCATTCTCAACAACCTTCGCTACAAAGCTAAGGTTGGAGACCGGACGATAGTTGGCTAAAGAAGCTGGGTCCAGGGAAGGCTTCTTAAGGAGGCACCTCATCTTCAAGGTGGTGGGAAAGAACCCCTCTCTCAACGAAGCGTTGGTAATCGCCTGGAGCCAGCCTCGTGTCACTCCCGGGAAGCCAAGACTAACCAAGAGGGACATGGGTCCAGCACACAAGTGGCAGCACTGAGTCTCCCCATAATCCTGTCTATGCCCTCGGGGGTCACAGGATCAAACTCATCCCAGATGGTCTCCACAAGATTCATCCCCGTCGACTCGCCTGAATCTACCCAGTAAGAGTCCAAGCCTGTCCGGATCTGATCGATTTTATGCTGCAGATACTGAACAAATTCTTCAGCCCTTGGTTAAGTAAGGAGCGGGTCACCCTAAACAGGGCAGCTGGGCAGTTATCTGCAGACATGATAAGAGCAGAAAAATGTTGCCGCTTTGCCACTTTTATCGCCACTAAGTAGGATTTAATATGAATTCTTTCTAGTGTTTGATCAGATTCGGACCGGCTGGCCCTCCAACCACTCTCTAGGCGTCTTTTCCAGCGTTTCATCTCTCAGAGCTCCTCGGTAAACGAGGGAGCTACCTGGGATCGACACCGGGTCAGAGGCCACAAAGGCACAACACGATCCAAAGCCCCAGTGATCGCCCTATCCCAGGCTTCCACTAGGGCTTCGGTCGAGTTGTGAGCAAGAGTTCAGGAAAAGTCCCAAGCTCCATCAGGAACCTTTCAGGGTCCATTAAGTTCCTGGGGCAGAATCATCTAGTCGGTTCCGCTTCCCTGCGGTGAGGGGTAGCAGTATGGAAGTCAAGCCTGATGAGGAAATGATCCGACCATGACAAGGGTTGGATAGAAATATCCCCTGAATCTAGATCATTCATCCACTGCCCAGAAACAAAAATCAGGTCGAGCGTGTCCCCCATTATGGGTGGGGTCTTGAATTAACTGAGTTAAGTCCATAGCCGTCATGGAAGCCATGAACTCCCGAGCTGACTTGGATGTCTTGCCAATGGAAGGCAGATTGAAATTCCCCAGAATTTGCCAATGGAAGGCAGATTGAAATTCCCAGAAGCGGCTTCGAGGGGAGGAGCTGCCGCCGTCGGGAGCTCAACAAAGCTCCTGCCAGGACTCTGGTTCGTATATCTTATAAGATCTATAGATATCTCCCCTTTCTGGCAGAAAGGGGCAGGGAGAAGGTCAGTCGTTAGGATCTCTTTGTAATTCATAGCTTTTCTTTTTGCTGTGAATGGAGAAGAGGTTCAACATTAGCTGAGCCTTTACTCCGGCCAGTTTTCCGCGCTGCCTTTTTTTGCAGCCTAGGCAGATTGCCTCCCCCCCCAGGACAAAGCTAAGCTATTTAAAAGCCAATCCGGGCGGGGACCATTCCCGAGGAATTTCTTCTATTACTATTTAAAATACCAGCTTCAATTTCGCAAAAGGCTCCCTTTCTTTTTTAGCTGCGTCACAAGATGGCGATCTCGTAGCTTTTGTGTTTGATCTGACGTAGCTAGTTGACCCTACCCTCCTGAAGGCTTCTCCGTACTAATTGCTAAAAGATTAACTGAGGGGAGCACAGACTTTGATTTTTGGCTCGCTTGATTGCTTGTCTTTTATTTTTATTCTGGAATGGCTCCCAAACCTAAACAGAAGCGCTTCCTTAATAACATATCTCCAAAAACTGCTATGAAGTCGCTACCCTTGTCTCCTACACCCTCCACGGGAGATTTGCTAACACAAGAATTCCTTCTCAAAACGCTTAATGATTTCAGACAGGAGATTAATCAACTGATATCGGATTTATGTGATCAATTTGATGCTAAAATTGCTCAGGCAAAGCAGGATATGATCGGAGTAATGACAGTCATGACAGATTATATTGCTGAAACGGAGGACAAATTGGAACTTTTGGAAGAAACTAACCTTAATCTGATATCAAAAATTCAAACGTTAGAACAGGAAATTGAATCTGCCCAAAAAGAACTTGTCATGATAAATTATAACAAGACTGCCTTTGCTATACGAGTTAGAGGACTGCGTGAAAACCAACAGGAGAATTTGAAACAGACATTCTTTGAGGCTTTCAGTCGCTTGGTGGGAAGTCCGGGACTTAACTTTGATTGGCAGATTCAAAGAATTTACCGCCAGAATTCCTGGGTAGCAAAACAGCGACAGCTTCCGAGGGACATAATAATATACTTTACTACAAGGGAATCTAGAAATGAGATAATACAGAGGCTCTACGGAAAGAGGTTGAGAATTGATGGGGAGGACTTGATTGTTTTTAAAGAGATACCATTTCAAATATTAAGAACAAGAAGACAGTACGCTTTCTTAACCAAAGAACTCAGAAACTCTCAGATTTCATACAAATGGGAAGTCCCAGCTGGTATTACAGTTACATTTGGCAACCAAAAACACCGCATTAACTCCGTCTGTGAAGCCCGAAAATTTTACTACGAGACCCTGAAGGCGGGACTTCCTGATTCATCCGGATCTGGGGAGAGACAAGGAGAAGGAGAAGACAAACAGCGAGACACGTGGCTACAAGGCGGAGGGTGTTGTTTTTCTCTTCCGGAAGGGCAGAAGACTAAAGAATAAAGACTAAGCGATGTTTTTAAAGTTTTATGATTTCCGTCTGGGATAAAATGGAAAAGTGGCATATCGATGATGAGACATGGAGACTGAAAGAAGCGTTGCTGATTGTGGACATATATTGTACAGAAGTTTTGTCTGAACTCTAACTCAAATTGTGCATGAACTATTTTCTTAGGCGAGGAGAGCGGAAATTGTGATCTTTTTGAGTTGCGGTTTGGGACGAACGGAGTTGGGAGGTGCGTGGGAGAGGGAAGGGCAGCGAAAGTTTAATTAGATTACCTGGGGCTAGAACGCAAGCTGATGTTTGTTTGAGTTGCTATATCAATATAAGGTTAAGAAAGATTGGTCGGAGAATCTTCAGGAAAGTGGAGTAAACATGGGAGGAGCAATGAATGTGGATAAAATATATATGTGGATATGGATAAAGGCAGGGTGGAAGGTAAAAAATTTATATGTGGAGGTGGGTAAGGATAGAAAGGGAGGTGTTGGAAATGAAAAATGAAAGAAGTATTTGAGTTTAATGGTGTTATAGAAAGGTTTGGATATTTGGATAAAAAAGAGATAAATTAAAGGTCTGAATAGATAGACAAAGCAAGGAGACTTTTAGTTGGGGAATTCTAATTGATCAACTTACCTGGCTCTAATACAGTTTGAAACCCTGCAAGTAGCAAAATAATCGAAATTTGGAATGAGTCACATTGTTTAAGATTTACAGATAATGGGAAGCTGTGTTAACGTAGTGGGTTTATTGACCCTTTTTGTTTCTTTCTTCTTTTTGTGTGTGAGTGTGGGTGTTTTTTTTTTTTTTGTTTATTTCTTATTTTCTACTATTTTTCCTTTTTCTTTTTGGCTTTACTTTTATCTTATTTTTTTAATTTTAAAGTTAGCTGGCCTTATTATACTCAAATGCTTGTTAAAGAATTATGCCGGGCATGGGACCTGCGAAGCCGTAAGGGGGTTAGGGAGGGGGGATTATAGGGGGGAGGGGGGAGGGTGGAATTACAGTTTCAATCCTTAGAACAATAAGAATTCACTTGTGTACTGCGGCTCGTTTTTCTTTTTTTTCTTTTTTTCTTTTTCTACTTTTATTGTAAAAAACAAATTGAATTGTATGGATACACCAAAGTGAGGAGAAGAGGGAAAGAGAAGGGAGAAGTAAAGAGGGAGTGAGAGGGAATGTAAGGAGGGTGAAATGGAGGGAGGGGGAGATGTCTGAGGGGGTAGGGAAGTAGAAGAGGGGAATGCTGGAGGGGTGAAAGGAAAGTTGGAGGGGGAGAAGAGAGGGTGTATGGGGGAATGAAGTGTTATGTTGGGTTTTTTTTTTCCTTTTTTCTTTTTTTTATGCACAGTATATAAGTGATTGTATAAAATGAAAATGAAAATGAAATAAAAATATCCAGTCAAAAGAAAAAAAAAAAAAAAAAAAAGAAATTCCCAGAAGCCTGGGGAAATCAACTGCCAATCCAGCTAACACATTCAGCAGCTCTGGCAGGGCCGATGAAACATAGCAGGGAGACAGGTACGTAACAAAAAGGCCCACATGAACTCCAAGGCCCCCTTTCACAAAAAGGGACTCACACCCACCTATCTGAGGCACAGTGACCTCCTGAGGTCTGAGACTTTCCCTAATAACCACCGCCCCACCCCTGCCCTGGGCTCTTGGCTGGTGAAACGCCCAAAAGCCTGGTAGGCATAATTCACTAAGGGAAACACCCCGCTCTTGGCCCAACCAGGTCTCCATAATGCACGCCAGGTCCGCTCTACCCTCTTGTATAAGGTCGTAAATGAGGGGAGCCTTATATATCACGGACCTGGCATTAAGCGACACCAGCCAGAGACCAGGGTCCCGTAATCCCGAGCACCCAGGGGTATGAGAAGGGTGATGAGAGTCGGAACACGTGATCGCTCTTAAACAGCAGACCCACAGACCCCGAACATAATTTGGCCCTCGGCCCCCACCATATCTGCCTCTCTCACAAACAGTAGAGATGGTGAACCCCCCAATGGAATGGCTTAATGTCTCCCCCGGAATCCCAACCCTTCCCAGCACTCCCGACCCACGCCCATTAGTTAGCTCTGGCCTGTGCCCTGGCAGACTCTCTGCCAAGCCTGTCTGAGCAATCCGTATCAAACCACCACCCCCGCCCTCCCCTTAAAATTTGATTAAAAAACCCCTGTAAAATACCCCTAAGAAGTCTCTTCTTCGCATGCCACCTCTCAGGATCCCAAAATCTGTTTTTAAGGAAGAGTCTTGATGGGCAAGAAGGCCATCCCTGGGAAAGGGGGAGTTCCCAGAGGGAATAAAGTTCTGTCGCAGTATAGCATAGAGGAAGAATAAATAAAGGAATAGAAATAAAACGTAAATAGAAAATCTAAATCTAAAACTGAGCAGGTAGAGTAAAAGCTGTGGGAGAAGGAGATGGACAAAACAAAGCATGTTTGGTCAGAAGTGAAAATGGGAAACATGGCACAGAAGAGAAGCGAAAAGAAAAGAGGTGAGAAAAAACAGAAACTTGAGAAAAAGAAAAAGAAATTAAGGTGAGAAAACAAACTAAAAGCAAAGTTAGAAATAAGAAGAGAATATGGGGCTTCTTTATTTTCCAACAAGAGCAACTTTAATTGTCTGAAGTCTAACTCTTTAGATCAGCCTGGAGAACCATTTATAACATTATTCTATATCCTTTTGATCCAAAAATATAAAATACACCTAAATACACCATTCTTCTGCTATACATGTAATAAGTGTGTATGTGTCACTCCTGGTCTTAAATGACAATTTAATTAATTTCAGATTCGGAAGAGGGGCATCATAGGGAAAATACAAAGAAATTCTAAAATTCCAATTTTGAACTTTAAATTTTAATTTTAATCTGACAGTATCATTATCTTTATAGTCTAAGGAATCTCTTACAAAAGGTAATTAATTGCTACACCTGTAGTACCCATGTCATTTGAGACAAGTGTTTTGGCTCTGAGTAATAATTTCAAAACTGTCCTTAATGTCAAATTCATCTTCTCCCATTTGCCAACTATTGTGAAAAAGAGATGGGCACCCCTAAAATCTTAAATTTCAGGATAGTGGCTGAATATTAAGAGAAATGGTCGAATAGTGCAGAGTATATTGAGAAATGGAATCAATTGCTTGACTGAGGTATGAAATCTGTCTGAAGGTCTTGAAGCAGAGGCCAGATGAGAAGAAAAAGGATCTAACTTTGGGGTGATTTTTCAGATTTATGCTATATTTTACCTTTGTAATACTTTTTACCAACACGTCCAGATTAGTAATTGCCTTTAGTGATCTTGATTCTTACCCTTTTATATAAGCCTTTACATATTTTCTTAAAGTGATTTATTAACACTTTCTAGCTGGAATTGCCTGTAGACTACGCCCAAATGAAATTGAGTTCTTTGTGGTTCAGTCAGTTGCATTAACACTTAGCAAAATAACCCATATTAATTTAGCATGTCATATATACTGTAATAAGGTCATTAAACAAAACTAAACAAAGTTATATGAGCCCACATATATTGTGCATATTGTGTGAAATCATTGCCTGTTTTAAAGGACACTTCTAATCAGATCCCTTTCTCGTAAAATATATTCTTGGATTTTATTATTTGTTACCCACACTTCTCCATTTCTTCTTGTTTGCTTGCATTTTTTTTGTCCCCCAACCTGATTTATAAATGCAAATCCAAGATGTGAGTTGCAAAACTTTCTAGTCATGTCACAAATATATAAATCCTATTCTTCGACATTCACAACTCATTGAGCAGTTGAGAAATGAAATATTTAAACCAGATCCCGCTTTGACCATATGTTTTCCAGTTCTAACAGTGTTCTGTTACCATGAGCTGTCCATGTCCTGGAGGGTCTCTTTTTAAAACATCTTAACTACATGCCATGTCTATATGCTTGCGATTATATATATTGTATAATATATGAAGCCATTTCCTCTAAAATGTTTATATCAGCGCAACTGCTGGTAGACAAACTAATTGAAGAATGCTATGAAGCATTTTAAAGTAGTGCTTTATCTATTATTAGCTGCTTGTAGCTTATATATCCATTGATTTTTGTGTTCAATTATATTAAGCATAACTCTCAGCAATATGAATTCCTGGCTACTTAAATAAGCAGGCACAAAAACTATAGAAATAAATACCATCTTTGGATTGGAAACCACATGAATGTTTGCCACATAACTAAAAACATGCCAATTCTCTCCTGGAAAATGTAAAATGCATTCTTTCTGACCACCAAATTCTCTCTATCAGTACAAAATCTATTGCATTACTGGCTCTCTTCCAGCATTCAATGGGGTTATTGTATCTAGAAAAGGGGTTATTAAAATCAGTTTACAATTTTTACCATAAGAACAAGAATGTGTAATGGTTATGGTGCTGCTTTTCTGATTTGCTTTCTCCTGGTTCACCCAGTGGGTGCCAGTAGCCATCCTCTGTGGCTACTATCTGGAACGGACCAAATTAAACTTGTCCACTGGTCTTTATCTCTATTCTTCTTTTCTTTTCTGTTTTTTATTTCCCCTTCCAGTCAGTTTTTGTCTCCTGGCAACTGCCTGAACAAGACCCTGCAGTTTTCTTGGCAAGGTTTTTCAGAAGTGGTTTGCCATTGCTCCTTCTTCAGGCTGAGTGAAAGTGACTGGCCCAAAGTCACCCCATTGGATTCATTCTAAGGGTGAGACTATAACTCATAGTCTCATGGTTTCTACTGCTATTTGGGAAGCATTGAAGAAAATTCAGAAACTTTGGCTCCAATAACCATTTGTCCTGAAAACTTGTAGGGAGGTGACAGATGTTACATTCAGTTAGGGGAAATTGGCAGAGCATAAGAGGAGTAGGGTATGAAGCTATAGGGAGTGTCCAGAGTCTCCCAACCAAACTCTATCACATGGGCAACAACTTTTTTTCCTGCTAGTTAGTGATACTGAGTGGGAGGGGAAAGGTTGCCAAGGAATTGACCAATCACTGCCCTACATTAAATGTGCATTGAAAAATGCTCTCTGATTTCATTGTAGCGGCAGAGTAAAGCTGATGGTGGGGGCAATGAAAATTAAGTAAACATACATTCCTGTCACATCAAAGATGGAAGAAAGCACATCAGAAAGCAGCGATCAGTAAGTGCCCTCAGATGCCTATTTCTGATTATGAAGGAGAAATTTAGGGACACATTTCCAAGAAGTGGAAAAGGCCAGAAAAGACAAACACTTTCTAGTTATTTCAACAATAGCTTCCTCTACTAAACACATTTTTTGCCCTTCATATCAGTCAATATATTCATTTATACTTTTTTAAAAATATACCTGTTCTTTCATATGATACATTTATACCATAGAAACACTTATCCTGGAAGCCTACCAAATGAAAGATTAAACTTGTGCATAGTTCTTTGTAGATCAGACAAGCTAAGATAAGCCATTGGTCATTCTGGAAAGTCATACATCAGATCATTTTTTTATGAATGAGGTAAACTGCCATATCTTGTTCATAAAAGTGTACAAAATTCACTTCAGCTGGGTTTTCAAGTGTTCAGCTGAGCACTAACACTAGCTTAGGAAGAGAACCATAAGGATTTGGGTCTGTTGGGTGGGTTCATTTTCAAGCAAATTCCTTATTTATGAAACTATTATATTTCTTGACAGACCATCAATAAGGATTATATAGTTCTAGCTGGAATTGAGTTGAAAGAGAAATTGGCCTTGAGAAATTATTAGAACAATCTATCTCTTTCTCTCAAGACCCTCTTAAACATGCATAAACTAGGCCTCGTTTGTAGTTACAAACAATTGTAGTATGGTTTACATTGACATTTATTTTGCTATAGTATAGGAATGCTCTTCTTATAAGTGTCATAGTTTGTAGAGGCATCTGTCTATACTCAAATAAATGCATATATAAGAGTATTGCAGGCCAGCTATTTTAATGCCCAAAGTCTGGAAGTAATAGGAATAAAATTTGTTTCCCCATCTCACATTTAGTCATTGTAAGCAACAGTCCAGCCTCTGTCTGCATTTCCTGCAGACAGCTCTTATTATAGCAAATATGGGGAAGCAGAAATATTTGCACAATTTCTTTGTTCTTTTCTACTACCATAAAATGATTAACATGGTATATTTATTAAAAGATCAGATATTAACTGAAAATACTTTGATCAAATATTCAGAAAGGCGGCAAGCATTGAAAATTGCCTAATTGAAGGTTTTAACCCCTGGAATTGTGAGTATGTTTTAAATCCAGGTGTTACACAATTTCTGAAATACAGGCTTTTATAAAATTATAGGAAAATGAAGGAAGGGAATATTTGATTTTAAAAAGCTGCATTCTTGTTCTTCGTTAATTCTGAGTTAATTGTATTTACCATTTTGGAAGGAGATTTTATTAATTCCATTTTCCAGTAAGATTTTGAGATTTTTGTCTGAATTATCCTTCCATAATTCTCAGATATGTATATAAAAGAAATCTGTTGGGGATGTACTGTATATACTCAAGTATAAGCCTAGTTTTTCAGCCCACTTTTTGAGCTGAAAAAAGCCGCCTCGGCTTATACTCGAGTCAGTGAAAAATTTGCCCGAAATGGAGGAGAAAAAGGGGCGGGGCCATGCCGCTGGGTGACGCTCGTGAATGGCCCAGCGCCCCTGAGTTTCCCCTCCCTCTGTGTCAGTTTGCCGCACAGCGTGCACCGCACCATCCCCCCTCCTCACGTTCTAATGCAATGCAGGGCTGTCTTACGATTCCCCTTCCTCCCCCTCCTGCCGCTCTGCAACGATGTCCCACCTCCTCCTTGTTATGGCAAGCAGCCACATAGCGATGTCCCACCTCCTCTGGTACAGTGATCCAATGATAGGAATCACTGTGCCGTGTGTCATAGGAGGCGGGACATCATCATCACAGCGGGACATCAGCATCATGAGGTGAGTGAAGTATTTCATTGAATACACCGGTATTGTGTGATAATAATTTGTTATGCAGAGCAAATTTTTACAATGGCTACTGTATATTTAATGGGCACAGGCAGGCTGTATATGTTATTCAATGGGCAATGGCATTATTGGTATCTATTTTTATTTTTGAAATTTATCGGTAGCTGCTGCATTTCCCACCCTAGGCTTATACTCGAGTCAATAACTTTTCCAGTTTTTTTGTGGTAAAGTTAGGTTCCTCGGCTTATATTCGGGTCGGCCTATACTCGAGTATATACGGTATTTTATTTCAAAAAGTTGTTATCTGCCAACACAAACTCCACTGTAGCATGGACAGCAGTAACAAATGCAGCAGTAACAAATACCTCGGCTTATATTCATCATATGGAGCAAGGAAAGTTCCCTTAACCTAACATGAATTTGAGAAAGCTGCATTTAAAAATAGTGGAGAAAGTTGAACACTAAAAAGCACATCTAGTAGAAAGTCCTATGCATAAAATAAATATTGCAAAAAAAAAAAAAAAAAACCATCCAAAATTTGTATATGTATGAAAGGAGTCTACGAATATACCTTCTCTGGTTAGTTCATGATACTTTAAAAGCCCTAAAATAGGCTAATCGTAAAGGCATGTAAGGTAAATTGTTCCTCTTTTGGAAAACATATCATCCCTTATTACAAGTACCCATACTTTTTTCTCCTTGACTGATGCTCGACCTCCAATATTTAAGCAAACGTATCCATTTACGTGAAATTTATACTTCAGGAATGCCCCTGTGGCCCCTGAAAAAAATTAGACGTAATTCCTATAAAACCTATAAAATCTCTTTTCACAGGCTGACTTTTAATATACCAGGATAGCTTTATTAAACATTGGAAAAGTATTGTTATCAATAGTAATTGTTAGATACTAGCTTCAGTTATAGTGGTTTCCACCAAGGTCTCTGTTCCCGCCGGAACAGAGGTTTAATCTCATTGGTCGAAGGGTCTGTCAGCTCCCTATAAAAGGGCTGCTGTCAGATTCAACCTTCGCTGGATTGTTCTTACTTGTTGTATTATAATAAAGAGCCGTTGTTGACTTTTAGCCTTATGTGCCGTTCCATTACCCGATCTAACAGTAATAAATCAAGATATGAAATTCTGTTTCTGTTATGATATTTTTAAAAATGAGACTCTTGGCCAATCTGTTCATTCTGCTATAAATTACTGCCTTTTTGTATTCTTGAACTGGATTGATGAATCAAAACAAATTTTGGTTGCTATCCAAGTAAGCAGAACATCTTGACATTTTAAAGATAAATTGTTAGGAAATAGAGTAAAACTGAATAGTATATATTTCATAGCAATTACAAAGATCAGATTTACAAATTTTATATAAAACTGTGAAATTTGATGATGCCTTTAATTATGTTCTAGAAATGTTTACAGGTCAGAAAACAAGTACCGTTTTGAAATTAGCACAATCAGCTTTTGAACAACTGTAAGCATGTAAGGGTGGTTGCCAATAAATTTTAATCCTCATAACTATTGGGAAGTTATTTGAATTCTGAAGAACTCATATTAGTGCATAAAATTATACATGTCTTAGCAGTTTTCTCTCAATGCTCAAATTACACCTGAAGATCTTGGACATATGTTTTAATATCAGGGCTAATTTATATCCATGCATTGGAAGAATGACAGTGTAAATGGGATCAAAGCACAGAAGAGTTATTTTAGCATCAGCAATATAGAAATCCTCTTTACTGCCTACCTAGCTATAGATATACATAGTTTGTAAACATGAATGTGTAAATGTTCCTAAAATTGTACATGTGTTTATGAGTGCCTCTCCCCCCCACACCGGAAGTTACATCTTATATGTTCATTATTGAAAAGGCTGGTTATCCAAATGGCTGAACAGTGGTAAACATTCTCTTTGTCTCTTAGCAAGAGATTAACAACTAGCTCAGCATAGCATAACATTTAATGGTCATTTATGTTTTTAGATAGATAGATGATAGATAGATAGATAGATAGATAGATAGATAGATAGATAGATAGATAGATAGATAGATAGATGGATGGATGGATGGATGGATGGATGGATGGGCGGGCGGGCGGGCAGGCAGGCAGAGATAGATAGATAGATAGATAGATAGATAGATAGATAGATAGATGAGAGATGAGAGATAGGATAGAATAGAATAGAATAGAATAGAATAGAATAGAATAGAATAACAGAGTTGGAAGGGGACTTGGAGGTCTTCTAGTCCAATCCCTGCTTAGGCAGGAAACCCTACACCCTTTCAGACAAATGGTTATTCAATCTTTCTTAAAAAACCTCCAGTGTTGGAGCATTTACAACTTCTGGAGGCAAGTTGTTCCACTGATTAATTTTTCTGTCAGGAAATTTCTCCGTAGTTCTAAGTTGCTTCTCTCCTTGATTAGTTTCCACCCATTGATTCTTGTCCTACCCTCAGGTGCTTTGGAGAATAGTTTGACTCCCTCTTCTTTGTGGCAGATATTGGAACACTGCTATCATGTCTCCCCTCATCCTTCTTTTCATTAAAATAGACATGCCCAGTTCCTGCAAACGTTCTTCATATGTTTTAGCCTCCAGTCCCCTAATCGTCTTTGTTGCTCTTCTTTGCACTCTTTCTAGAGTCTCCACATCTTTTTTACATTGTGCTTTTCAACACTTCTTGTGATCTTGATTCTATCCCTCTGTTTATGCAGGCTAGATCTGTTTTGGATTTTTTGGCAGCTGCTACACACTGCTGGCTCATATTTAAATTGTTGTCCACTACATGGTGTACAATGATGATAGATGATGATGATGATGATGATGATAGATAGATAGATAGATAGATAGATAGATAGATAGATAGATAGATAGATAGATAGATATAGATTGATTTTTATGATTGCAAACCATCCAGAGTTATCCTTTGGTAAGATTGGAGTGGGGGGGGAGAGACACAATAAATTTTATAAATAAATAAGTATACATAGTTCAGTAAGTTATGCTTGTTAAATGGCTACTCCTACATTATGAAATAATGCCACAAATAAAGTCTTAGTTTCTCTTCAGATAGTTAAGGCTTTAATTCTACACTTCCATTCTCCAGAAAAACTAACATTTAACTATAGAGACTATGTGGTAAGGAAAAACAACCATAAAACCCAACATTTAGAGATTACCTGCTCCAGCTTTTCAGACCTTATTGTTAAAAGTTTTGTTGTCTGTCTCAAACCACCCTGTACTCAGGTAGATGATCTAAGTCCATTGGACTGATTGGACAAGCTATTAAACCAATTTGTTCAAAGGTTTCATTTCACAGCATTTCAGCAATGTTAAGGGGAAAACATTCTGAGTCTCTGCATGAACAGTTGGGAAGCAAGAATTTTTTGAGGGGGGTATGTTTATGTATGAATATGGGTGTGGAAATATATAAAACAAATAACTTTTAGTTGAAATTGGTTAAGTAAGCATCAACTTTAATTTAGAAAACAGATGAGTGGAAAACAATGTATTGAATATAGAGCAGTGTTTTTCTTTTTTTGGGTAGTCGAATAGATTACAAATTACCAACACCCCAAACACAAATTGCATGGTGCTTTAAAAAAAATAAAATAAAAATCCAACTACAGATCCAATTCCTCAATCTACAAAGCTTTCTGATTTGACTGATCATTTTCTTGGTCTCATTTTTTCTGGATCTGGCAGTAAAGGGCCATTGAAAACACCATGCCAACAATCTGAAAAAGAAAGAAAGATATTTAAGATGCATTATTTGGCAACTTCAGTAACACTTCAGTACACAGCAAGAACATTTTGTTTGCAAAATTCGTGGATTTTGCATGTACTAATGGAGCTGCTATGTTAAAGATAGCTTCCAACACCATTTAGAGATATGACTTTCAGATAGTGGGATTTTAATTAAACCCATGTATATCGCAGTATAGGAAACCTCAACTTATTCTGAAAGATGGATTGTTTTAACAAGTGAAGACAAGTTGTGAGATTCTTATTTGTACTTTATATTGCAACATTTGTGGGAAAGAGATCAGATTTCTTGAGAGCTGAAAAGATTTTTCATACTGCTTCCTGTCAACATTAGAATTCTTAGAAACCTTACTCATAAAGATATGAATTACTTGCATTTCTATAATAAATTACAGCAAAACAACAATCTTGCATAATTGAATAACTAATGTATTCTTGCATAAATGTTCATGGATTTATGTTCACTACTTCAAATCCAAATATTATAAAAATATTTTTTTAAAATAGTTTGTGTTGAAGGTGCTACAATATTTGTAATTTGAATTCTTGTGCAACTGTTATTATAAATGTGGGGATTTGCTGTTCTAAATAACTGGTCACTTCAATTTAACAAAATATTTATAACAAATTTAAGTAGAAATTTGAGCACATTCATATATGTGTTGCTTTAAATAAAATTGAAACTATCAAATGGAATTTTTTCACTGGAGTTTTAAAATTGACTATTTTTCTAGCTCTTCATGAATATTTGGTAGCTTTAAAATTGATTATTTTAAAGCTACCACATGTTTATGAAGAGCTAAAAAAATCAGAACTCTGACTACATTTTTGTAATCAATAATTGAAACGAACACTAAACAACAAGACTACATAAAAAGTGGCAGGTCTGCTTCACTGTTCCACAAATAAAGTTATTTGGAATTCACTCTAAAAGAACTAGTTATAGAACAGTATGGCTGGTGTACATCAGCTGTAGGAGAAGTAAATAATCTTCAGTCTTTGATGCCTTCTCTAACTGCTACACTTGAAAACAACTCTCATTTCAAGACAGAAAACATGATATCTCTATTGAATAGCAGAGATTAAAACAAAAACAAAAAACAAAGAGGAAAAGAACAAATAGCCTTTCTCAATATAAATTCTTGCCCCACCCAATGAAGACTTTACCTTTACAAAAGAACGTACTATAGTAATAAGTTGCCAAACATTTACAATGGGAAGCTCAGAGATCCAAGCAACTGTTATCTGCAAAGCTAACTATTAACTGATAAACGAGCTGTATGTTTTACATCTCTTTCTGTAAATTAAGATATCAGAGACTAAGAATCTATCTGGAAAGGTAAATGAAGCTAAGTTTCCTTTTCCATTAAAAAAGAAATCCTTAATGCTTTCTTTGTTTGGACTTCACTCCTTGTTCTTATTGAACCCACCTCATTTTTGTAGTTCCAAGTTCAAATTCTTGTTATTGGACAAACTGGATTAACATCCAACTCCTGGACCTTATCCAAAACCCACCACAGCATTAATCAAATAATAAAAAGCAGGTTCTCATATTTGAATTAAAATATTTTCTCACAAGAATTCCATAATTACAGAGGTCACATTAAAATTTAAAGTCTTATTTTTACTGCACTTTAATTCTGTTGTTATTATCATTATTCTTTCTTGTTTTTTCGTAAAACAAAGTTTGAGTGTAGGGGTTAATCCATCAGGCTAAAAACTGTGAGACAGTGACTTTTGTTCCCACCTTAGTCAATCACTTTCTCTTTGAGTCTACAAAGGAAATAATGGCAAATCACTTTTGAAATATTACCAGGAAACTTTAGGGATTTTTCCAGGCGATCTCCAGAATGCACGATTAACTCAATTGCCCCATCCCGCCCCTCCCCCCCAAACCCTGACCAACTAATTAAGTTTCTTTAAAAAAAACCTCTTAATTTGGATAGAAAAATTAAGAACTGATTTAAAATTTTATGTGTATTAATCTGAGACAAAGATTCAGTACAGAAACAATAATCCAGTGACATGGTGGTAGTTATGGCAGTTCTATTATTAGCTCTACAAATGGCATAGTTTGATCCAGTCCAAGACAGGTTTCCTCTCAAGTCATGGATGATTGTCTGCCACCTGTTTTTAGAGGAGGCTGTTAATTTTATTATTGCCTGAATCACTGTTTTGGGGTCTGACAAAAAAATATTGTATCTATTGTTTTAAAAATATTAAAGAGGAATATAAACAAAGAAACAAAAACTTCCTGCGATTTTGATGCTCTCTCTCTTTTGATTCAGCCTAGGACTGCTTTAGCTTTTTTGACCGCTGCAGCAGAGTACTGATTCATACTTAAGCAGTGATCCACCAGGACACCCAGATCCCTCTCATTTACTTAATTGCTCATTGTCTACTCCTCTTGTTTTTGAATAGAGAGGAAATGTTTAGGGATATCTCCCTTTAACTCTTTGACCCTTTTAAAATTATTTTACTCACTCCACTGTTCATTCCACTATTTACCTTATATGTTATTTGCAATCTCTGTATCAGCTCTGTTTACTCAACAGGAAGTCTATCAGAATACACAGCTTCTTTTCTTGTTCCTTCTATTTATTGAACTACACAATTCAGGAATCCAGTAAGATCCCACTCATGGCCTCTACTGAGTAGGACTTTGTTCAGTTCCCAACCATTTTTCATATAATTCACAGTCAGGATTTTCCTATTTACCTGGATAAAGTAGGAATATGCAATAGAAGGGACTCCATTTATTCAGTGGGCCCAATCTTTTATGTTCTAATTTCTAATGACTCCACCCCCCCAAAAAAAAATTGGCGGGACTTTTGAATCCAAAACATGGAAGGTAGCAACCTAGCAGCAGCTCTTTTCTGAACATCAGAAATATTCTTCATCAAGTCACTATCGATACTGTTGAGGTATGGAGGAGGAGGAGCTAATGTCGCGATGATATGGACGTGTGGTCTCGATGCTCCGAGACCGCAGCCAATACTTTTGCCGATACACTTTCTACAGCATGTAACAACTGATACACTTTCTACAGCATGTAAAGAAGGATTGTGTTTGTTTTAAATAAAAAATAATTTAAAAAAAAATACTGTTGAGGTATGCTTATCCTTTAACAAGACTTGATCAACCACAACCATTCAATTTGATGTACTACCAATGAAATGATAGCTTGCAATATCATGACAGATTGAAATAAGATTTTATTGCTATACCTCAATAAATGCCAGTCCAAATGCTATCCCCATAACTATAACCATATTGTTCTTCAATATTTCCATAATTACAGTCGCACAAGTCTGAAAGAAAGGAAAAGACAAAAATGGTATAAATCCTGCATGCATCAGCTATTTTAACCAAATAGTCATGTTACAAATTTAAATTAATTTTGCTGGTATCAAAAGGCAAAGGAGAAATGAATATCTTCATTTTTTCAAACTTCCAAGATCTACTGTGAGATTTTTATGGTTCTAATGAAAAAGTGGATAATCAATTGAATAAATAAATAAGATCTGAATTGTTTTTGATAAGTATTACAATAGCAACATTTAAGAAACAAAACAGTTTTAATAATTGGTTTCATCCAGGTTTAGAAAGTCAATCAGACAAAATAACTCTTTAAAAAACCAAGCACTAAAACTACTGAATGCCTAAGCCACTTGGGGATTTTCTATGAATTCCATATTTTATGTGGAAGAAATGTGAAAAATACATAAAAACAAGTTGGCCTATAGAATTTGATGGGAGCTCCCAGTTGTGATAACCATTAAGTCATATGAATATTAGTCTAACTTGTCTCTCAATTATTTTTCAATGGGATTATTTTCATCACGTCATCAATCCATCATGCATTGTTTTAGAAGCTTTTTCAATACATTGTTAGATAGGAGATTATGCATCATTATATAAAGGAAGACTTTGGTGTATTTGTACTTATTCTGGAATATAAAAGAGCAACCTGCATGTTCAAAAATTTGAGAGAAATGTTTTGGGTATTACACAGGACAGAACACAATTTCTCTCTATTAGTTCAAAAATAGTTCAACTTTCAGAATGTTTTGTGTAAACCTGAAGAAAAGACATGTCAGTATTAAAGAATCAACTTACTAAAGTATTCATTCATGTGTTTATTTATATGATTGCTTATTAATCAACTGACTCTGATATCATATTAGAAACATGTTAGATCCTAAAAAATAAATATTTACTCATTTTGGCATAATACAGCACTTAAATAGTGCTGAGTTAGAAACCAGGACATTGCGAGTTCTAGTTCTGCCTTAGGAATAAAAACATTAGGTCAATTACTTTCTCTCAGCCCAAGGAAGGAAGCAATAGCAAAACACTTCTGAAATCTTGCCAAGAGAATTCCATTGACCTGTCCAGGTAGTTGATAAAAATTAATGCTGACTTGAAGACATCAGAAAACAAACAAACATAGTAGTGACAGAAATGCAAATTATAATAATTATGCTTTTCATTAGCTTTCCCCTAACCCGGGTGTTTCCTAGATGAAGACTAGGAAAGAAGTATAAACATCCAATCAATGCCTGAAAATCATCCTGCATTACTGTTCCCTATAATGATTCCATGATATATGAATCTGGAGACTACAAATGGCCACTAAACCTAATAGTCATTGATGTATTCATGCTATTTTTTTCTTACCTTTGCATAGTGTTGTTTATCACAATAAATTGTACCTATGTCTGTCTGATTACATTCACATCCATGGTAAGGACTAAAGTTTTGTCCCCAATCTTCTTTTCCTTTAAGCATGCCACAACATTTGTTCTACAAGAAAAACAATAATGAAGAGTTTAGTTTGATAAACTAATTCTTCTGATGCATAAGCAGCAAAGCTTATACTGCAATCTTTTCAGTTTTCCATTAACTTTGCTGAATATTCTTCCCATATAAGGGCCATATAAGAGGTATATACCATTCACTGACACAAAGAAGGGAAATTTGATGAATTTATAGCCACTTTTGCAGAAAACTGAGATTGGTTGTTTAAAATACAGTGTTAGACAGACAGACATTTTACATTATATTTTACATCCTGTAAAATTAGAAAAATCACCATGAAAATATGCGGGCAATATTTTTTTGGTCAGAAGACTAGAAAAGAGATGAAATATAAAAGCCTAACTCTATAGGATTGTTGGCATCCCTCCGCATCTACTAATTACATTTACACACTATAGTCATGATTTAAACCTAGTTCTTCTGTTCATGCATCCCAATGTAAGATGCTAGCAGTGAATTTGTGATGTGATATTATGATGCATGCATTTTCACTTGCCTGTCTTCCCACATCCCTATGTCAATGCCACAATCAAACCAAATTAAAATGGTTATTCTTTTTCTTGATAATTAAAAACAAAAATTAACAGTCAGAAGTGTTCTATAATATGTAGATACTGTATGTATTGCTGCCTGTTAATATCTAAACATCAAGTAAAAATCTACAGAAGTGTTTCTCAGCCTTGACAACTTTAAGACATGTGGACTTCAACTCCCAGAATTCTGGAAGTTGCCAATGTTGAGAAACACTGATCTATGGCTTGGAAACAGAATTCTTGAGAAGTCAGCAGTGTCATAAACAGGCTCTAGTAGATTATAGTTATCTAACATTGCCTGGAATACCAAATACGGACATCATTTTCTCAGCTCATTAATATTTCCAGGAGTCAGTCATTTTGGTGCAGATTATTGGTATCAGAGGTGGGCTACTGCTGCCGGTTTGGCCCAGAGCAGGAAAACCAATAGTAGCGGCATCTGGAAGCTCCGCCCACCCACCCGGATGTATGCAGGAGCATGCTGTGCATGCAGGAGCGCGTCCGAACCGGTAGTAAAAAAATTGGCAACCCACCACTGATTTGTATTCAATAAAGCTTGGTCTGTATTTGCTATTGTGAAATTAGGGAATTGGAGATGACAATGGTTTTCAAACATATAGTAGTTTGATTTTAAGATGTTAGAAAAAGTAGAGTAAAAATAGTAGTAAATATTAATGAACTTAATTTGCCTCCATCTCAAAGTTGTGGAACTTGTTCAGAGCATCCTTATTATTAGATGAAGCAAGTTTTAATACATCCATTTCTTTCTCGAGAGTCTGGTTTACGAGGCCTTCAATCTGCAAATGAACAGATGATACAATCAGCCTATGTAATTTATTTACTACATAACTTAATAAGATTGAAGAATGAAATACCTGAGATTTATATACTGCTCCCAAAATGCCTGCTACAATTTGAAGAAGCAGAATCAACAGTAGTCCAATGAAAAACTGGTGGGAAGAAAAAAAAATCTCAGCTCCAGGAAGGTGTATTTACAAAGTGCTTCATTTTGTAAATGTTCTGGAATGGTTTACAATATTCTAATATATTTATAAAGTGAAACAAAATCCCTTGAAAAGGCACTTGTTAGGAAATACAGATTTTTGAAATCAGAATGTGAGTATAGGCAATGTTCAAAAGTTGTACATAAGAGATATTTTAAGAAAATACAATTTTTATGTATTTAAGAAAACTGAAATCAACGGAATTCTATAATTCAGTATGTACTATAATTGTACATAATTCTGAAACAAAGCTGCATTTTCTCTAGACAATATTTTTTAGAAGGCATGGCTCATGAGATGTCATATTGTTTTCCATCCATTAGAATAATGACTTGCTTCCTTTCAATGATATGTGCTTGCTTGTATGGTATAATTGCATTTTTGAATAATTAGTCAAAGTAGGCCATGTATTTTTTAATACATGTTAAAACACTTAATGATTAACCTTACAGTTTGCCATACTTGGGTTAAAACCTAAGCGTCGCTTAAGTAAGTTCCAAAAAAATGCCATTCATAATTCTGATTAGGCATAAATAATAATAGAGCGATCACTATTTAACAAGAATGAGGGACAATGTTGGATTAAAATAATGGAGGCTCACAAAAGTCAAACTTGTTTTTTACAAGATAGTATGAAAATGATTCATTAAAACCAATGTTGAAGTACAAAGGAATATCAGGAGAGGGGAAGAAAGGATTTTATTTTATAGCTGACAAAGCTACTTAAAACTTCTTAAAGAGTTTTGTGAACTTCTTTTCTTTGGTATCTACAAACTTGCCTTTATCATAACACACCAAAATAAATACATCCATTGAGACTGAACTTGCTTTTTAGTACTGATTAGATCTGTCCAGGTGATGAAATGTATGGAATTGTGGAGGCAAGGCAAGCTTCTGTCTGGTACAAGGGTACAGCATCTGATTAACCCCTAAGATTGTCTACAAACTGCGCTGTTACTGCAGAAGCTGCCTACCATAACTAAGTCTGACTGGTTTTTGGGAAGAAGCCTCTTCTGTGGCTCCCAGATTATGGGATGTTTTTCCACTAAGGTGGAATTATTTAGGAAAATGGTAAAGGCATATATTTTTTTTGCCAGACTTCTACTTATCAAATATTTCAATTACTGCATTCAATTTGTTTAAAACTTTCTATTACTGTTATAATCACTTGGAATGTTGGGATAAACACAAAGATGGCATATACATTTTATAATGAACAGCATTAAATGAATAAATATATGGTAAAGGATACAATCAGTAGCTCTGATCCTAATTACTGTGCATGCAAAAGTCCCACATTAGCAGATTACATAGATGGCGTATGTTGTACGCTTATTTTAGATATTTGAAAGTTAAGTGACTGCAGTTAAAACAGAATTACCCTTATAGATCACATGCAAATGTAGCTCTGTCTCAGTTGTCCTATATGCTTTCTGAAGAATTGGGAAAACTGAGATCACTAATGCCAGCCTGTAAATATTCCAGGTTGCAAGCCCATGTCTTTCAGTTTCCCCACTTTCCTCAAGTGAGAAAAACACTGAGTGCCAAGATTGCCACAGTTCAACTCAAAAGCAACTTAAGGAGAACCAGGGAAACAATCTGGCACCCTACACAGGTCCTTTACGCTACCTCTGAGGAATATGCCCAGTTCAAATAATTTAGCAATTGGTCCTCTACCCTAATGACCAGCTGAGTAGGCAGGGCTCAGTGGTCATGTGACTGGGTGGGCATGGACAACTTAATGTCACTCACGTTGATGGCCGCTTCACCTTAGCTGTTACAATGTAATAAGGGTTAACTGGAGAGGTAATTTATGTAAGCAGGGCAATAAAGATTAGGCTAGAAACAACACCAGGTTTCCTTCCTGTCTTCCTTACAGGATTAGCCCTGTAAAGTGGAAAAAAACAAAAGGAGATTTCTTCCAACAACTGATTCTCCAAACTGTTTAAAAAGTTAACAACCAATTCTCCCAAATAGGTGCGAACTGGCTGAATCCCACCACTGAACATGCCATTTTTGAGGAATTACTGAAATAGTATTATGATGTAGCAGAATCCACATTCTGAAACCTACAAAGAAACCAGCACCTTTTTTTTTGGTGAACATCCTTATATAAATACTGAATTGAATTAAGAATCAGAATATCCCAAAAGTGACTGCATTGGAGAAAAGCAGTTATGACAGACATTCAGATAGCAGCAGGCTTTTATTTTCATTCTGAAATCTATTTGGTTCAGGTTCTTTTCTAGTCTTCTTCAAAATAGGGGTTCATAATGTATGTAGTCTATGTAATCTGTAATCAAAGTTCACATTAGCCAGTATTAGAATTCCTACCTAGTGTGCAGATACGTAATAATACAGATAGTCCTTAACTTATGACCACAATCGAGCCCAAAGTTTATGTTGTTCAGTGAATTTTGCCCCATTTTACAACCTTTTTAGCCAGTTATTAAGTGAATCACTGCAGTTTGTTAAGTTAGTAACATGGTTGTTAAGTGAATCTGGCTTCCCCATTGACTTTGCTTGTCAAAAGGTCGTAAAAGCTGTTCACATGACCTCAGGATACTGCAACCATCATAAATAGGAATCAGTTGTCAAGTATTCAAATTTTGATAACATGATCCGAGGATGCTGCGAAGGCCGTAGTGTGAAAAATGATCATGTCATTTTTCCAGTGCTATTATAACTTTGAATGGTCACTGAACGGACTGTTATAAATTGAGGGCTACCTGTATTTATGGACTTTGGCTTAAAAAGGCATCATTTCTACCTTTAATTTGTAATTCACGTTTTCCCCAAAACTCCTTAAATTCATATCTTTCCACACAGAAAATGGTAAGGAGTACACCACAGTGTAGTTACACTTCTCATTGGCAGTAGAAGGCACATTCTCCTTATGCCTGCTTGAGAAAAAAAATCCTAACTAAAACTAAAGATAATTTATTGTCCAACAAGATAAATACATGCAGGGAATTGCTTTGAAAATATTGGCAAAGAAAATGTTATAGAAATTGAAACTCTACCAGGAGGAGCATGCACTGGCTCTCTTTCATGGCACCACAGCAACCTAGAAACCCAAGCACCATAATGACAGAGCCCACAGCAATGAGGAGATCAACAGCAGGAAGCAAGCTTGAGTCTGTTTTGAAGTCCTGTAAAAAGAGAAATACAAGGTTTCAGATACAATCAGTGAAATAGTTAAGGAAGCTAAAGATAATCTAAAAAGGAAGCTAGGAGCAAATGAACAGCTCTCTATTATTCATAAACATAAGTCATATTATCAGCAAACTACTTTGCCCTAAGGCAATACCCTCAGTCATGGCATTTCATTCTGATTGTTCAGCACTCAAGGACATTGCTCTAGTGCTGGAACTCCAGAGAAGGCAGTGGATTGCTTTGGTACAGGTGAGATGTACTGAAATGGGCTATGCAGAAGTGGGATTGCCTGGTTTTTAGCCAATACAGCAGATTATAAATTCCCAGATTAGAACAGAATGATGAATATTTGTGTTACTCATATCCTGCATTTTCAATGTCAGTTTGTTTCCTGGATGGCAAACAAAGTCGTATTATAATGGAAAGCTAATAAAAAATAAATTTATATATTCTGTACAAATAATTAAGGAAAGCAAAATCAAATCAAATGAATAGTACGAGTGTCAGCATTCCAAATATCATGCAGAATTAAATCAGAGTCCAAGAGCTATCCTTAAGGTTCCAATTTAATAAGACAGGCATGTTGGCATTATACTATGGATCCCAATACTGAAAATGACATCAGAATTCCACCCAGTTAAAAGTTCATGATCTTGTCCCCACACCCACAATCCATCACATGGTCCAATCTTCTTCTTCCATGCTGGCATCCACACCCAGCTGCTTCCTGTCAGGTGTACTGGTGCGGAGACAAAATATGACCTTGGCTTCTAGTAAAGAATGAAAACAATACATTCCACAATCCTACTCCTGTCTATTCCCCCTCCCATCAACTATACTAATGAAACAGCATAATGAAATAAGAGAAAGTGTGGCAGGCCAAAATTCTAAAAGGAATATAATTGCAGGCCTGACAAAGAGTAAAATAACACACTCTCTCAAACCAGCTTGAATGAACCATAAGACCTTTTGCCTGAACAGATTAAAGGTGTACACAAGTATTCTTAGGATTGATTATGTGTCATTATGTATTAGGAGTTTTGAACTCCTAATCACCTGAAAGAACATTAGAAATACATCATGATGAAGAAAATCAATCAGCATAGTCATTAGATGAAAATTCCCGGAAAGGGCATTTCAGTATGAGGAACTCAAATAAATTTCCAGTTATTTCCAGGGGATGTCATTTGTTGGTCTAGCACAGTCTCCTGGTTGCTATTGAATCATGTTACATGGCAAACATATAAACTCACCATAATAAGGGCAGCAATCTAACAGGCATTTGCTAATTAATGCCCTTATGCCACAGGGCAAAAATAGGTGACAGATTATTATTTGATCTGATTATTTGATATGATTTATTTGATCCTGAAAAACTGAAAACAGGATCAGGCATACCCTGGCTGGTAAAACAAACCAGGAAATTTTAGGACTGTAGAGTAGATTAATAAATTGAGAAAACCCACAGAAATTTCTTTTATAAACCACATGGATATGTCCATGAAGGCACAGAAGTCAAGCTGGACTAGAAGAGGATGATGTTTTTAATATTAAAAAAAACTAATGCAGGAGAAGAATGTTATATTAGTACATTGCTGGTATAGAGTTGCAACAGTTGCTCATACCTTCATTGAATTTGCATTTAAATCAATTTGTATAGCTGACACCAATATTGTAAACTGTTTTCCAAAAAGATTTTAAGAGATAATTATTTGTATCTTATTCCTGATCACATGAATAAAATGTTTCAAGAACACTTTTCATGCTTCATTCAATACAATGTTAAGTTTCTATTTTTACATTTAAAAGCTTAAATTAAATTGGTAAGATATACTTTCTTAACTGGAAAATCTAAGAGTAAATTGGGGGCGGGGGAGATAAGGCTCACACCATAAATTCTAGGAGAATTCATCACCGCTTGGGATTGCTCAAATTTTGCTAATTCTCAGATTCTTTATTCCAAACGTTTAAAAAAAAGTTTTACATTTTGAAAATTAAAACAAGTTAATGTCTTTCATTTCTCAGCAAAGTTATTATGAGGCCAAACTATTTTTACAGAATAACTACAAGCAAAGGTATAATTCTATCTAAGTTTCTAAGGGAAGATTCTCTTTCTAAGGGAAAATCCTTACCTAAATCTTTTTATGGAGAAAAGGAGGTAAATATTTAGCCAGGAATGAGTTCGAGTTTCAAGTTTCGAGTTTTATTTCATTTGTATGCCGCCCTTTTCCCTAAGGGGACTCAGGGCGGCTCACAACTCAAAGAAGGGAAAGGGGGATACAGACAGTTTAACAACAACACAGAACAGTACATAGTTAAAAAACGCAACAATCATACCATTCGAAAGGGGGCGACGAAGCTTTAGCCCCAGGCCTGTCGGAACAGCCAGGTTTTAAGGGCTATGCCGAAGGCTTGGAGGGTGGTGAGGGTACGAATCTCCACGGGGAGTTCGTTCCAGAGGGTCGGAGCAGCCACAGAGAAGGCTCTCCTCCAGGTAATCGCCAGTCGACATTGGCCGGCGGATGGAATTCGGAGGAGGCCTAGTCTGTGGGATCTGATTGGTCTAGTGGAGTTAATTGGCAGCAGGCGGTCTCTCAAGTACCCAGGTCCAATACAATGAAGGGCTTTATAAGTGACGACTAGCGCCTTGAAGCATATCCGGAGACCAATAGGCAGCCAGTGCAGCTCGCGGGGGATAGGTGTTACGTGGGTGAACCGAGGTGCACCCACAATCGCTCGCGCGGCTGCATTCCGGACAAGCTGAAGTCGCCGAATACTCTTCAAGGGCTGCCCCATGTAGAGCACGTTGCAGTAGTCCAGTCTGGAGGTCACAAGGGCGCGAGTGACTGTTGTGAGAGCCTCCCGGTTCAGGTAGGGACGCAACTGGTGCACCAGGCGAACCTGGGCAAATGCCCCCCTGGTCACAGCTGACAAGTGGTGTTCAAAAGTCAGCTGTGGGTCCAGGAGGACTCCCAAATTGTGGACCCTGTCTGAGGGATGTACTGTTTGACCCCCCAGCCTGAGAGATGGAACACTTGGCCAATTAGTAGGAGGGAAGCACAGCAGCCACTCGGTCTTATCTGGGTTGAGTACAAGCTTGTTAACCCCCATCCAGTCCCTAACAGCCTCGAGGCCCTGGCACATCATGTCAATCGCTTCATTGAGTTGGCACGGTGCGGACAGATACAGGTGCGTATCGTCCGCATACTGGTGGTATTTTATCCCGTGCCGTCGAATGATCTCACCCAGCGGTTTCAAGTAGATATTAAATAGGAGGGGGGACAGGACCGAACCCTGTGGCACCCCGCACGTCAGGGGCCTAGGGGTCGATCTTCTGCCCTCCGACCAACACCGACTGCGACCTGTCCGAGAGGTAAGAGGAGAACCACCTTAGAACAGTGCCTCCCACCCCCACCTCCCGCAGTCGTCGCAGAAGGATACCATGGTCGATGGTATCAAAAGCCGCAGAGAGGTCAAGGAGCACTAGGACGGAGGCATGACCTCCATCCCTGGCTCTCCAGAGATCATCGATCAATGCGACCAAAGCAGTTTCCGTGCTGTAGCCAGGCCTAAATCCCGACTGGAAGGGATCTAGATAATCGGTTTCCTCCAAGGACCGCTGGAGCTGAAAGGCTACCACCTTCTCAACAACCTTCCCCACAAAGGGGAGGTTGGAGACTGGACGATAGTTGTTTAGAATGGCTGGATCCAAAGATGGCTTCTTCAGGAGGGGTCTCACCACTGCCGCCTTTAGTGGGGGGGGAAAGATCCCCTCCTGAAGGGAGGCGGCAACGACCGCCTGAATCCAGCCCCGTGTCACCTCCCTGCTGTTAGCAACCAGCCAGGAGGGGCACGGGTCCAGTACACATGTGGAGGCACTTACAGCTCCCATGGCCTTGTCCACGTCCTCAGAGGTAACAGCTTGAAAATCAATCCAGAGATGTCCTACCAGATTATCCCCTGGTGCCTCAGCTGGTTCTGCGGAATTGGAGTCCAGGTCCACCCGAAGCCGAGCAACTTTATCTGCGAGGAATTGGACGTAGTCCTCAGCTCTGCCTTGCAAAGGATCGCTCGTATCCCTCCTATTTAGGAGGGAACGGGTTATCCTGAACAAGGCGGCTGGGCGCGACTCAGCGGAAGCAATCAGAGAGGCAATGTATGTTCTTTTTGTCATCCTAATTGCCCGGATGTAAGCTCTGATGCTGGATGTTAGAAGTGCTCGGTCTGACTCGGACTTACTGGATCTCCATCGCTTTCTCCTCACCATTTTAAGTACGGCTACTTAAAATAGGAAAAATATATTTACATTAAAGTTTCTTTTATTAAATAAAGTAATTCTTTATTTATACCTTGAAATTGATCTCAACTTCCAAAGAGGAGTAGAGGGTGACAGCTATAGAATTAATTTCATTTTTATCCATTTTATTTTTCTGTGGCTTGCCAGGAAGATGCAACTGTAGTATGTGTTGACACCTCTAATTATTAGTGATAAAAGAAAAGCATATTTACCTCTTGGGTATCTTTGCTGACACGTATCCATATAGAGACTCCCAGAATAATACATCCAATTATCTAGTTAAAGAGAGAAAAAAACCGATATCCTGAAAATAATGAAGCCACTATTTAATGCAGATGCCTGGAACATTTTTTCTATTATTTAATTATTTAACCCAGAGGTGGTATTCAGCTGGTTCTCTCTGGTTCGGGTGAACCAGTATCAGCGGCTGTGGTAGGCTCCGCCCACTTACCTCATCGTAATGCGTGAACAGAAGTTGATGCACATGTGCAGAAGGTGGCACGTGCGCTTTCATTTGCGAACCAGTAGGGAAGGGAAGTGAATTCCACCACTGATTTAACCCCATCTTAATATGCATTAGCAATCCAAAACACCATATACAAATTTATTCTATTAATAAAAGAAATCTAATTTCTCAAGTACTGCCTTAATCAAAATATCAATTTCTCACTTAAAATATAATTTTGTTTTCGGGAAAAATTGCTATGACATGCAACACACATAAAAAGATCATGTTGCCATCTTGACTTCTGTATAACACACCCTGTGAATTCTTTTGCTTGCTTTTTTATCTCAATATTATGTTTAATTTTTTTTAAGTACATTTTTAAATACCGGAGAAAGGGCCACACTTTTCCCGTTTTCCCTTTGAATGTCAAAAGACATTACAGGTAGTCCTCGACTTACAATATTTCACTTAGTGACTGTTTGAAGTTACAGCAGCGTTAAAAAAGTGACATGACCGTTTTTCACGCTTACAACCTTTTGTAGCATCACCATGATCACATGATCAAAATTCAGATGCTTCGGAACTGACTCACATTTAAGGGTCATGTGATCACTTTTTGCAACCTTCTGATAAACAAAATCAATGGGAAAAGCAGATTCACTTAACAACCATGTTACTAGTTTAACAACTGCAGTGATTCACTTAACAACTGTGGCAAGGTTGTAAAATGGGGCAAAATTCACTTAACAAATGTTTCACTTAGCAACAAAAATTTGGAGTTCAATTATGGTAATAAGTTGAGGACCACCTGTATTTTTTTCATAGCACAATGCACAAGTAGCTTAAGGATAAATTTCTGAATTGGTTAAATTACTCAACATTCAGGTCAAACAGAAATCTTCATCAGTGTGAGTAGTATTACTTTACTAATAAATTGATACTATCTATCATATTCCACTATAATTAAGTACATTAGGACTGGGGTGGCGGAGGGAATTGTTTCCATGGAAGGAAAGCAAGGTCTGTCTTTATTTGAAATTCTGGGAACCTGTCCAGCAACTGTACAGAAGGGTGGTGTTTCTTTTTGTATGCAAGATGTCACAAGAGATTAGGAGGGGAAGCTAATGACTAATTTCTCTGATAATTAATGCTTCTGAATACATCACAATGGACTCCAGGTTTTCTTGGAACCCCATCAAGTAAATTTGGACAGATGACAATAATATTTTCCACCCTCCCAAAGATGAATAGACAGACATAAGCTTATGCATACCTGTACACATAATTTTACTAATAATCTAAGAATGGAATATGATCCCTGAGTATCAGTGGGATATTCCAGATTTTGAGGAAGTGACATCGCTGCCATACAGAGATGGCTAAGCACAAAATGTTTGTTACAGTGCAAGTGAACAATGCTAAAACATCAGTTTATCAAACCAACAATATATCCAAGAAATTGAATGCAAGGTAAATATGAGACCTCAACTCTAAAAAAAGAAATCATTCCTTTAAAATTATATTTTTTTCAAACTCACATCTCAAGGTCTCACCTTTTCTCCCTATATATAACCGCATTGATAAAATATTCAAAATCTGCTAACCATCATCTCTCATCCTTCCGTCAAGTTACCAACAATTTTTTTCCAATTTGGAACTGCGGTATGATATACGATGGAACTTGTTGTTCCTATGTTGTTTTTAAGTTATGTGTTTGTTTCTGTTGATGTGCTTTTGTGTATAAAATAAAAATATATTTTTTAAAAAACATTTTTTTCATCAATTCTTTCTTTTACCTCATCTCACATCCTCAAATTGTCTTACAGCATGGGAGGCAGGCCATAACCACAAGCCATTTCCTAGCATTAAACTTTCCTTAGGACTCTCAAAGTATTCCCAGACTTGATAGGGCTAACTGTGTGTTTGTGTATGAAGGAGACGAAATAAGAGAGATAAAGAGAGAGAATTATGGAATGCTAGGCAATGACATGTTTTCAGCCAAGGCTGAACATAGTCATTTCACCATCTACTCCTCCACCCAATCCCAGACATGTTATTTGATTTTGTCCCTTTAAGAGACAGCATGATATCACTTGGCATGGTATTGGCTATTAAAACAATGGTTGACTCAAAAATCAAGTCGTGACAGTAAGGGTTACTGAACGCCACACAGATTTATCTGGAAATACATGATTAAAATGTATTTTACTGTAGGAATAAAATGTAGGAATAAAACCAAAATATATTTGGAAAGTGATAAATCATGGAAGTATATTGCCGAACCAGACTGGACAGAGAACAGTGGTCAATTTATTCTTACTGGCAAAGTTGAATTAGCTACTACTTAAGAACTTAGCCAAAAATATTCAGATTGGTCTGGATTTATAGCAAACACACATTTTGGCATTTCAAATTCTTTCCTTTCAAATTCATTTTGCAGGACAACCTGAGAAATTAGAAAAATTTATTCTTACAAACTATAAAAACAAAAAACAAACAAACCTACATATGTTTAAATTGGAAAAGGTTAGTGCAGATAGGGGTTCCACAACAGTATCTATCTTAAACACAAATTCTCTGCCAAGTATTGAACAGTTTTAATTATTCATACCCCCCCCCCAAAATTATGAGAAAATCTCCACTTTTTCTGACCTTGTAATTCATCATTTAAGGGCTACAAGGTGGGTTGTCAGGCTGTTTTTGGAGTGGACACTGAGTAATATTTGAAAGAAAGAGGAATGTTTCAGGAATAGTAGGAAAGTAAGCAATGTGCAACTATCCCAGTAATCTCTTGAAATTCAGTATATGATCATACACCCAATTTGAAAACAATCGTGACTACACTAGGAAATAAAGCTTTAAAATTTGATAAACATGTTGGCAGATAATCTATATTTATTTTGCTACAGAAGTTATTTCAAAAAGCAGTCAATTTCCAACATTTACACACTTGTACAGAAAAGTATTTATATTTAATGCTTTTCTCCATATATCCCACACAAGTCTCCGTTTTTAAACTTAAGTCTTGCCACATTTTGTCCAGTCCGCAAAATAATTCAGTATTTATCTTCATTCTTATCAAGTACTGCTATTGGAACAGGTGGCTCCAACTACTCACATAATATCACATTTTAAGGCAACCAATATTTCACTGTTCTTTCTGATTTATATATTTTTCATTTCAAAAAGTTAGACTTACCCAAAATAAAAAGTTGAAGACAAACATGGAGTATTTCATACATGAGCTTACACCTGCCATCTTTTCTTACTCCAGAAAGAAATATTCTCAAATGGAAGGAAAATCTCTCAGAAGGGATCTTCTTTAAATTGTTCTATGGCAGAATTGGAAAGAAGTTCTTAGCTGCTTTCTTTGAGCTGACAATAAAAAGGGAACTTATGAAGGGAAAATATGTTCATTATTCATATCTGGTAGGTAAATATTAACCAGGGCACTGAACAAAAGTCAACTTTAGTATTTCCTTGTACACACCTGCAAAGTTCGTAAATATGAGTATTGGCCATACAATTACTTTTTCATCACTGTTGTAACTGTGAATGGCCACTAAATAAGTAGTCATTGTACAAGGACTACCTGTGCAGAGATTTAAATTCAGATATAGAAACTGTAGTAGGAATTATTCATTCTGGTGGGTACATGAAACAAAAAAAGTAAAAAAAAATTGAATAAAATTAATTAGGATTGTGGGATATGGTGGCACATTGGCAATCTTCCAGATTCTTGAGGGTTGGTCTTAGAGCTTTAATAGACATTCTATACAAATTATACTGTAGCCAATTAGCACAATATGAAACACAACTCATACATTCCTCAATAGAAACACTTTTTAACAATAATATGCTTGTTGGCGACAGCTATACAAACATAAAATGGATATAACGGTTATAGACTTCCTTACCTGTAACAGCTTTCCACATCTATTTCTTGAATGAGAAGCAAACCATTTTCAAAGAGAAAAACCAAGAAAATTCAGTACGCTTTTGAAAAGCACCTTTGTGCAAAAGTCTTACTGTTCAGCATCAGAAAGATGAACATATGGCTCCAAGTACTCAGTAGTTTGCATTGAATGTATGGTAGTAATGTAGCTCACAGGGATGACTGCAATAAATCATGATAGGAATGTATTGATAAATTTCTTTTTAAAATCTTTTATATTCTTTTATATTCTTTTCCTGTCTTCAATTTTTGTATCAGTTAATTTTTTTTAATGTAAAAACAATGGTGGAACTGTGCAAAAATCTTGGTGACAGCTGCCTGTTGCTTCTAAACCAGGAGCTGTGAGGCTCAGAGAGTCCATATTGCAAACCAATT